>NW_024609835.1:65920998-66613498 GCF_016920785.2 Ixodes scapularis | reverse complement strand
TCACACCCGTCGTGGGTCGGATGTTTCGCTTCATCTCTCGCCGTGGATTTTCAGTCCACATTATATTATCTTTTTTAAAGCACTCTGTGGACACATCTAAAAGGCTCCAATACCATAAAATAATTTTAGGCGTTTTGCTTTTTTTCTGTAAAAATGTCAAAAACGCCCCCTCGGTCAATTGTTGACGAACTTTGACAATTAATTACTGGCGATCTACTTGGGTTACATTAATACTTTTTATGTCCACAGAGAGCCCAAAACACGTTCTTTATATGTATTATAAAATGACTTGGTTGTATGAAATATTCTTTGCGGTACGTTTACGTTAATGTTACGTGAAAACCAAAAAGTACCATTTTTGAAATTGATTTTCTCAAAAAACCCATTTTTTATTTTTTTTTATTTTTTGTTAAAATGTAGATGTGATAGTTTTCTACGTGAAAATCAAGTCTAGAAAGTGTATATTTTGTTTGTATGTTTTATATTTAAGCATCAATATCGTACAAAAACGTGTTTTTACGGCACGAAATGGACTTACGAATTGCGCGTCTTCACAAGCTTGGAAATAGTTTTTTTTATTTTTTTCAACGTTCCCACATAAAGTTGAAATGCAGTATTTCCACCCTGTTATATTTATTGATTATTTAAATTTTGTTATAGGCGGCAAGCTACATCGGAGGAGTTCCAAAAAGAGAAAGCAACACTTCTTAACAGACCAGCAGGTGTCGTAAATTTTTAACGTGTAGGAGTCGACAAAGGTCGTATGATCCGGGGCCCTCATTGGCCTGCATGAACGTCCCGCCCTTTCGGAGCCAGCAGATGACCACGACCTTTCGCGCTCGTTGTGTTAGATAGGACGGCCCGTGACAGTAGAGCGAGCACCGCACCCTGTGTCACGAGGAGTGGAATGGTACGATTGTGTCGTTCACGCGGCGAACAGTGACAGCCACCCAGGAGGAGTCAGTCAGAGTATTGCACAAGGGAAAGCAAAGGAATCGTTGCCTGAAAGGATGAGGACACCACGGCCTTACAATATCGACGGTCAACAACTGTTCTGCCAGCCAAAACAACGCCGCGTGCGCGCTAAAACCGGCGGCGCGGGACAGAAATCCCACAGACGCACACACGAAGATGGGCCGGTTTCGTTAGGGATGTGGGGAAATTTGAAACCATCCATCCGTGCATGCGTGAAACGATACCGCCTGTTTGCCCCAGCTTCGAGCGCCCTATCTTACCTTGAAACGGCCGTGCTCCTCTCTCTCTCTCCGGGGAGATCCGATAGCACCGAAGGGTTAGGAAGAAAACGAGAAGGGGCTGTTTAAGTTTAATTATCAACACCAACCCGCTCATTCTGTCCTTATAAAGGGTTATCTCTTTTGGAAACAGCAAAGCCCGGAGACTGACATTAAAACGAGCGTGTTGGTAAATATACTTGTGTTTGTATTTTGCCTGAGACTAGTTGGGTCGAAGTCAGCCTCCTTGTCAACTATAACCGTTTGTGAAGAGTGGGCTTCTCTCGAGATGAAAAGTCAGCGCAGGCTGACGTGTTCTTTTGAAAAAGAGAAGGGGAAAGAGAAAGTTTGAGTAACTGCAGAAACTACCTCGAAAGCTCCTCTCCCGATATGAAGCTTCAGGCATAGTCTCGGTTACCTTCTCGCGCATCGCTTGCTCGAATCTATTCTTCACTTTCTTTCGCACAGCCACTGTTCCGCACAGCCGTCGTGAATGTGCGTAATAGAGGGAGGAACAGATTCGAGCATCATCTGGACGCCGTCATCCTGCCAGACTTCAGTGTCGTGGGACCGACTCGTGTGTGTTTCTTCGCCCCGCTGAACTTAGTTTCTCAAGCGCGTTTTTGAACGTTTTTTTTTTTTCAATGTTTTTTTACTAACTGTTTGTTAGCACTGTTCAGTTGTTGGGTTTATTTTGTCATGGCGTAACGGCCTAGGCGGTGATGTAGAGAGCGTGTTCGCCCGCATTAGGTTGCGTCCCGTTTAGGGAATGCCCGGAGGAGTTGGTTTTTGTTCTTGCCATGTGCGGCTGAGTTTTCACGTCTTTAATAAATTATTGATTTTTTTTATTTTACCTTTACGTGCCGTCGACTTCTTGGTCTGACTCTCCACCAGGCGTGGACCTATCGCCTTGCCACCGCTCGAACCTAAATACTTTATTTTTTTTTTTTTTTAACGCAATTTTCGTTAAGATCGGGGTTGGGCAATTTAATTCCTATTTATTTATTTTTATTTCCTACCCCTCTCCATGACACACTCATTGTGTGTTTCGGACCGTTTCTGTGTCACCAATTTTGTTTATTACGGAAGTGAAAGGACATTCCCTGGTGACCTGTGCGATGTCCAAAGAACAAACCCCAGTGTTTGGTTTCGGAAAGAATTGTATATAATATATCGACGATGTGGTGACCTTCTATGTCTTAGTAATATGACAGCTAATAGCTAGTCGTGCTAGTTTACTGTGAAATGTTTATAAATCGAAACAATACAACGTCTGTGCCTTTTGGCTATTGGAAGTCTACTAGGCCCGCTGATTTGGTTAGATATGTATCTCGTGGTTCCCGCTCTTATCGAAACATACATAAATATTCAATACCACAAAATCCGTTTATAATTGATTACAAAATGCAGAAGAAAATTCAAGAAAACTTTTTCACAATTCATAGAGACGCATGGGTCGCAATGTCTGACTTAGGTCTTGCAAAACAAAGGCGTTTTTTTTTCGATATTGAGGCCTAAATATTCGCAATATACATAAGCGTCTCCGGAAGGCTGGCGAGCCTTGAACACGGTCTATATTCATTTCGATTGTTATTTTGCTTAGAATCTCAGCTTGTTTTTACACACCTGCTTTGGAACAGAGCTTTGGCCTTGAAATATAGCAAAGTTAACGGGACACTGACACCCCCCAAAATGTGTTTTGTAATTTTTTTTGCCAGACGATTTATTATGGTGTCAAAGACTATCCAATCAATATTTTGCTACAGCGTCACGTATATTTTTAATAAAGCTAAAAAAAAAAAAAAAAAAAAAAAAAAAAACGCAACAGCTTGGAATTAATACCGAAACTGGAGGAAGTCACGTGGTGGTGATACTTTTTTCCCAAATAATGCATTTGCAGCCTTTTAGAAACCCCAAAAGATTGGTATCGTGTTTCTTTTCTATTTTTAATATTGTGTGTGTGCCCTCGATGACCTACGACTTCGGTTAAATTTTGTGGTCGTGTGACCACGAAGAAGGGAGTGAGCGCGACTCAAACTGGCCAGCTCTCGATCGGCGGTTTTTGGGCCGAAAGAGACACGAATTTCGAGCCGCAAGTTCTGTTCTGGGTAGTGGGGCTCTCACATGTCATATACAACTAAAATCCTCGGCGAGCATAAATACTCTGTCAGTGTCCCTTTAAACATCGTTAATTGATGTAGAAAAATGCGCTAACTAAAGCAAGTACACTCTTACAGTGTTAATAAAGGTACATAGCATTCGGTACGACCCAAATAACAGAAGTGTTTCATGTTATTTTTCGGCGAAGAGGCAAAATGCACGCGCGTTTTCCCATAGGAATACACAGGAGCACCGCAAAAGCAGACTGGTTGCTGTCTGCTTCAATTTGCCGCCCGGAAGTCGCATAGACACTAGCGCCAGTTGAACCTCTAGCGTAGCGTACCCAACGTTGAGCGTACTCGCAACTTTTTGTTTCTAGTCTCGATACGATATGTTCACGAGGTTCACGATATGTTGAGTTCACCAGCTCACCTGTATCTTCCCTGTCTATGTCCGTGCCTTTTAAAAAAGTTACCTTCTTCGATGTACATAGAATGATATCTTTTACGTCTGCGCCCCACAGATAAGATGTTTCTGCTGCTGGAATCTGCCGCACTACCTACCAACATGTCTACATACATGCTGGATTTTGGCGCTGCTTGTCATTGCGTGGTTGGGTCTGACGCTTATTGCATCCCTGGAGCGCTTGCGCCCGACGCGCTCTCTTTTGTTTTGACTGGCAGACGCGTCAGGCTCGGCAGGGTGTATGTGCGCGTATGAGCAAGAGCGAGCAAGAGCAACACCACACCATACTGTCAAAGCACTACTGCCGCCACAGCTTGCCACCGCTGCCCGCCGCTGTCGCGCCGCGCGCTGCCATCGCTGCCGTCTGCCGTTGCGCTGCTAGCCATGTTGGAGGAGGTCACCTGCCTTTCCCGGGAAAGCGGGGCCAGCGGGGCGCGCCGCCGCCACTGCTGCGCCGTAGCCGCGGCGCCAACAAAAAAGAAATAAGATGCCTCTCAGACCGTGCCTCAGAGTTATGAAATGCGTGCGGTCCAACCTTGGCTGCTTCAATGGCCGCACAGGCTCCGCGAGTCTCGACCACCCGAGCGTGCGGTCGCCGTTCGCGGGATCATCCTCGCGCGTAATTTGGGGCAAACGTCTTGATTGGTATATATTGCGGGTCCTAATCCAGCCTGTGCTCTCCAATCCACTGCCCCCTAAACTTTTCCTATGACCCTGTACCGAACGTTTTTTTTCCACTTCTGAAACACTTGTGATGTTTCGGGTCCACAAGTCCCACTTCCCCAGTGCCTCCACCTCGTAGCTTTGGCGTCTTCGTAATTTAAATGCCCACATTAAAATAAGCTTCCGATTTGTTGCCCTCCCCGTACCCTGGCAGTTGCTACTACTTGCCAGCATAACCAGAACATTTCCCCACCAAAAAAGAAATTGAGGCTAACAAGCTTGTTTGAGACGACGGAATGAATGAAGTTAGCGAGAGATAAATAAATAAATAAAAAAAGAGCTTACTAGTTTTGCGTACCTGTTTTATTGATGTTGTTTTGTATTTCTGTTTTGCTATGTCGTTCGCAAGCAGACTGAACAAACTCCCGCAGCGTCGAACAACGGTGCAGTTGGGGTTAAATTAGCCCCCACGACTCTTTCAGCGTCTCAAAGGACCATGTGTTCACGTAAATCCGCGTGCCGCGTGCCGCGATTAAAGCGTCTTCGAAATAACATTGTTTGAAACGGCCAGTGACGTCACGCGTCACAAACCTCATGCGTTCGTGATTCCTTCCTCTGGTCTTCTCCATTTTTGCCACTGAAACGCCGGTCCCTACACAAAGGAGGCTCGTTTTATCGTCACATATGCGGTGTTTTCTACGGGATTTTCCTACCAATTTGCCGCCTGGACGCCGGGAATCGGTAAGTGTCACCGGAGCGTCCTTTATTGTCAGTTTGAATCAAAAAAATGTCCGAATCCATCGAGTTTGTTACACGTCGCCGTTTTAGGCTTGGCTCCCTGAGGACCGCGTCTCCTTAACGTCGCCGCAGCCTGAGATTATTGCCGGTAAATGGTTTATTTACCCGTATTAGTTCCCAATTCGCTTTCGCTCATCACATGCACGGATAATCGCCGTCAAGGCCCGTCTCTGCGGCTGGTCGTTTGTCCGCGGGAGCGTCGGTCGGCCCCCGAACAAAATGAAAATGCTACCCTAGATCAAGAACTCATTGACTATTATTTCGTGTCCTACAACGTCGTCTATGGCGACGTTTTTGCCCATTTGTTTCGCGGGTGGTACGGCTCGTTCTGTGCACGTTTGAAGCCGATGTTTGTGCTCGTGATCGCCGCAAACAGCTGATGTGTTTGTTGAACGGTCTTCGAGTCCGATTTCGGTTGTGGTTTGTTTTTGAATCGGGCATTCTGTGCAGAGCCGCTCCTTCGAGGCTGAGGGTGGCAATTATGGAGGCTTTCGTTTTCTAGTCGCCCGTGCCCGGAGCGTCCTTTCGGTGGCCTTTTTTCGCGTTCTCTCGGAAACACGCGTTTTCGGAAAACTACTCCGGAGAGTTTGACAGTGCAGTTTGAATCCACTGATGTGCCGTTCGGGCCCAAATGAAGGGCTCGAGCAGTGCGCTCGTAGGCTCCTATCGTTTGCCCCTATGTTTCCGCTTCACGTTTAAATTTGCCATTTAAGTAATATTTGGGCACCTTCTAATAATGGATTGGCGTCACTTCTATTGGTTCCGTTGATTCCATCAGTGTGCGCGGTGCTTTGAAATATCTTTGAGGTTGAGTTCAGTCAAGGCTGTAAAATCGTTCAAACTAAAATATAGTAACCTGTTTTTTTTTTGTTCTTTTTTCTTCTTATCATACCTAACTATTTTTAATTGCGGATTAAACTCGGTCCGCCCGTTGAGCGCTAAAATTGGCCTGAATTTAAAGGTGCGTGAACGCTGGGAACAGCGCATGAAGATTAAGGCAAGCTCTCATTCGCGTCCTCAATATTTCGATACGATATATCTACTGTACTTGACGTATCAGGACTACTAAGCGTTACTATTTGTGAACCTGCGCATAGGAGGTTTTGCCTGTTTGACTGTGCATCTTCGCGTATTGACATCTGGCGCGACCCACGTAGCTACTGCAGATTGCATGTGAGCAGTTCGTGCACGAAAGTGTCAAGAAAATAACTTGGGAGTTATTTTATATTTTCGCGGAGACAAATTAACCGAGAAGTACTGCGTTCCAGCACCTTGGATCCTACTTTTTAGGTCTATTTTATGCAGACATTTTGGCTGACTCAGATTGTTACTGCCTAACCTCTAGAGCCCTTCAAAATGCGATTGTTTAAAACACGCTGTTGTAAGAACGAAAAAAACACGCGGAACATGCATTACACCTTTCCCCTATGTTATCGGGCAAAAGACCTCACGGGCCCAAACTACTGTTTTTGCGTTATCTTGATCCACTAGGTCGATAACAGAAGCACTTTCCTACAGATGTCCTATGCTTCATTATTCACAAAAGAGCTTGCCCAATAGACAAGCTCCATTTACCATGCAGAGGAAATATGTGAAAGTGAAGCCGTTACATTTTCTTCAGATGGTTTTGTCCACTTTGAGTAGTAGATGGTCTTTTCAGTGGAATAAAAAAAAAACACTACCGTGTGTATAGTTAGTTGTGAGCTCTTTGAAGAACCACCCAGAAAAGCAAGCCGAGGACACCAGAATAAAAGTGATAATGCTTTCTGATGTGAGGAAAAATGGCTTTGCTGCTTTGGGTTTCCACAAATGTTCCATTTATTTTAATACTGATAGACTCATTGACATTATACATGGCTAAGATTGGCATCAAATTGTCTCTCCATTTTTTCCAAGATGTGTAAATTTAGCGAAATACATATTTTAATATTTTTTTTTTCTTATTTTAAACAGCAGCAAACCAAAATAGGAATCTGGCTTGGATATTCACCCGCATACCTTTTATAAAGCAGATAATCTTAGAAATGATTTAGCTTTGCTTTAAAATGTGAAAATAATGTGAAGTTAGAGTGACTTTAAAACTCATGCAGAAAGTCATTTGTGTTATTGAACACTGTAATGTGGATGCGGCAAACCTCTAAACTTCGAGCTTCATAACCATAAACGAGAAACTCTTCATGGTGGGCTTGACTTCTCCGTTGTCATGTTCACTTCTTTTCCAATAGGTACTAATTTTCTAGAAAAAAACTTTTTTGATGTTCACAGAATTCTTATGACACCATTTCTTGTCCAAGGATGTGGAAACTTTTCTAGGTGGGCTTGACTTCTCCGTCGTCATGTTCACTTCTTTTCCAATAGGTACTAATTTTGTAGAAAAAAACTTTTTTGATGTTCACAGAATTCTTATGACACAATCTCTTGTCCAAGGATGTGGAAACTTTTCTCACTGGTATTTGCGTAATTCTTCTATGCAGTTTTAATTCCGTAATTTTTTATTAGTTTTATCTGGTATTCCGCATGACCCTTTATTCAATAGCAGTACTTTCTAGACAATGTCTAGAACGCCAATCTCGTTAAACATTTTCCCCGCAACCTACATTGTTTGTGCCCCTTTTTTCTTTATATGTTTAGCATTCCTGTCCATTGAGACCAATTCTGTAAGTGGGAGGGCACCTTTTATTCAGACATGCTGAGAGGTTATCTAAATTGAATTATGAATCAGACTTAATTTATTATTTTTCAAAAGAACACCAGAGTTTTATCTATTTCTGTGGACGGATATTTCAGATTTGACTTTTGCATTATTTCTTGAATTTATTTTCAGGAATGTGGAACATAATGGGTTTGCTTGTAACATTATCTTAGGTATTGCTGTCTCCAATGTCAGAGTTTTAATTGACCCCCTGTGCATAGGTTACCTAGAGTCACTTGTGGCACCTCTGTTTGTCTCAGCATTGTGTTTGTGTTAAGGGAACCAAAACATGTTCTCTCATTCCAGGTTACAATGGTGCCATAGTGATCAGCATGGATACAGGGAAGGAGATCTACGGCTCCTGAGTAAGTTCAGACTTTGTTTTTTATCTGGACAGTTTGTGCCAGTCTTCACTATGCGACACAGTTGGTGTTAATGTAACGTCGGAGCTTTTTAGCATTTTAGTGCCATACCTTAGCGTTGAACACAAACAATTTTTCATCTACCGTAGTGTCCCGAAAGACAGCCCCCCTTAAAATCGAGAGGAAATCGAATGAAAATAAGCAACTTATGGTGTACAAACTAGAAAATTTGAAAAAAAAAACAAACACTATTTTAGATCATGTTTTTCTGCCAAACTTGTTATTGCGGCGAGGGACAATCAAGCAAAGATGGCTGTACTTCCCAGTCGCTTGCATCCCGTTGTAGCTAACGAGACATATTTACGCTGAGGCCATAATGGATCCGAACACTACAATTACTAGGAGTGGGCTATCTTTCGGTGTTTAAAAGAAACTAGCAAATTAATAAAAGCAATTGGGGTGGGTTGTCTTTCAGGGGTGGAGCATCTCTCGGGGTGTTACGGTAGGTTAGTGCTGCACGTAAACAGATTTCTCCACTGCACCAGAACTTTTAGCAAAAGACTTTCAGCCCTGGTATAAAAACAGGGAAAATACAAGTTGTATGTGTTTGTATAATTAACTGTGTCACACTCGTGGCTCTTATTTGGATTTATTTGTTGTAATATTGCAAACTGGATGAAAATTTCTCTAAGAAAGCAGCAAGCTAAATCTTGTTGTACCTTGCTTGGTTTGGAAACATCTTTATTTTTAATGACCGAAGGAGTCGGCCTTTTCAGCGCTATGCTGCTGTTTGTGTTGGTGTACTAAAAGTGCCTAGAATAGACGTCTTCCAAAAACAGGCAATCTGGCACAAATGCAGGGTGGGGTATTGGATTGTGGTATAGCTTTGGGTTTGCAATGGCGGTTTTCTGCCCATTTTCTGCCCTCCTAGACCATCTTCTGCATTCCTAGACATATAAAAAAGCATGCTATTCTTTCACAGAACGCAGCAATTCTTTTATGTTGTACACCTAATTTTTTACATAGGTTAAATAAACCATAAAATTGACGAAATTGCTTTAGGACCTTAGTTCCTTTATGCTAAGCACGTCTATACTACTTGTTAATAGTAGAATAAATGAAACTGATCCTTTTTAAAGTTTCGTTTATTGTTAATAAAAATTTTTTTTTTTATGGTGTCCACTAAGCTATTGATTTGTGACAGATAAATGCCCGACAAACACAGACAAAAAAAAAAAAAGAGAGGCATGAACAATCAAAGCAATTATAGACATACGAAAAAGCCACAGGTGTGTGTCATTTTGAAATGTATGTTTTGGTCCTGCAAAACTTGAAAGCCATTGCTAACAAAATCAGGACATTTTGGTCATGTGAAACTTTGTAGTCATTGCTACAAAATCAGGATGAAAGTTACTAGCATTCATTAAAGCGTGCCAAGGTATGTGGGCACAAATAACAGACAGGGGGTAATGGCATTCAAAAGCTCCGTGGATGAGCTCACAGAAGAAAAGCGCATCACATATTGGTCATTCTTGGGAGGGTTGTTATGATTGAATTTACTTAATGTGGCATTGTTAATCATGATGGTAGCATCTACTCAAAATACATCCATAAGAAACCCTATCACTAATCTCTAGATACTCCATTGTTACACTGGTTGAAATCGTTAGGGAATTCTCAGGTATGCGTAAAGTACATAAAAAAGTGCTTCAAAGGCCGATCAACAAGCAGAAAGGAGGAAGCTTACTCTCCACTGTCCTCGATTTTCTTTTCGGCATTTTTCCCACAAAAAGAAAGAAGGAAAGAACCCTTCCCTTTTTACGTTGCCGTTTAGGATTAGAAAAGATTAGTCTAGCAGCCAGTTTGTAATTACACAAACAAAATGCAGAAGCCGCACCTTCTTTCTTCCCCACTTCCCCCCTCATTATGCTGCCCTTCACTTTGACCCTCGGACTGAAGTACCGACAGTGCCGTGGACGCTACGTGCTTGTCGGACTAGTCATACGCCTATCCTTCCCCACGTGGTTATGCCCTTGCCCATACCTGAGTGCAGAGAGCGGGGTCGGCAATGAAAGGAAGCGGTTGAATGGTCTGGCCAGCACGTAGCTCCCACCGCACCTTCAGCTTCTGGCTGAACAGAGTGTAAGCTAAGACTGAAGAAAGCCAAGCTGCTACTCTTCTTGCATACTGGCATCTGCTTGCCCCATTGGGTTCCTCAGGTGGTTTGTTTATTTACACAACTGGTCTATAAAGCATTTTACTGACAAGGGAACATCAATGACAACTATATTTCTGAACATTATTTTTTTTTTTATGAGACAGAAATATTGTTCTTTATTGTTTCAGCAAAACACATCAAATATTAAACAAGCAGTTTTTTTGCGAATAGATAATTTTTAAATATTTATTGATTTAAAAATATTGTGGAAAATTTATCACACGAATACATCGCTTTGTCACAACCAGTACACAGCGAACAACTTTTAATCGTAACATGTCATTTCACTAAATATTCCCGAGATTCATTCTTTGCAAAATCCACGAAACACATGACTGCAAAAATAAAGTGTTTACAGCACAACAAACGTTGCGGTCTCGGAGCCTTTATTTTATGTTCTTCTCAAAGAAAAGAATGCGGGGCGACGACCTAGAAGAATACGCACATCAGCGGAGGAGACTGCGGTGGAGCATCAGCTTAGCGTTTCTAGCTGAAGTTGGCACAACAATGTTAGACCTTCTTCTAAAAGGACCAACTGCTGAAAATGAAGATGAATTGCTAAGTGCCACGACCATGGAAGCTTCGCTGTGCTTCTCCGAAATACCTTGGTATCCTCACACAACCCCTTAATAAGCAGAAAAACGGCTTACAATGATATGTAAGTAGTGATGCAAAACTGTAAAAAAAAAAAAAAAAAATTGATTATCGATAGTACATTAATAGTTGACTACCGATTGTTGGATACTGATAGTACTATTGATAGTTGACTATCGATTGTACTAGCGATAGTGCAATCGATGCAACTATCGATAGTTTTCTTTCAGTCGACTATTGATATTATCAAAAGTCGGCTTTCAGAAAACTATTGAGTGTTAGGAAAATTAAAGCACTACCCAAAAAGGAAATGTCTACAGATATGTACGGGCAGGCAACGTATGGTTTTGGGAAAGACATGAAATTGAAAGGAAACAGAATGTAGAGTTGCATTCTCATACAATTAATTTAGAGGTAAAACAAAAATGGCAATTTGCCAGTTTTCCTGCGCACATATCTTGTATATTCATGGGGTTTAGATATCAGGCTTCACAATTTAGTATTCCCGCATTTGTAAAACCATTCAGTATATTTAGTTTTTTTTTTTGTTTGTCTCTAGGGAAAACCCTCACTGAAGACATTTAGCATCAGGGTTTTCACTAGTTTGTTTCATGCTTGTGTTTTCTGTATTATTCAATTGACACATATTCCTTTTCAAAGCCGTGGCCACTGACAGGTAAAAATCAGCACTCTGCTGGCGATAATTTTGTTTTCTCCTGACGACCATTTATAGCGAATTCCCGAAAATCTGGAATCAGCTGTTGACGAAAGCACATAGACTTGTATGCCATGATATGTTGCCACTTTTTGTTTGGTTGTATTTTCGTATTTTGGCAGAGTTTAATAGCCGTGTCTGGGAAAATATTTACCTGCTGGTATAAAAAGCAACTTCAAAATACAGAAGCCATCACATAATCTATAAATAAAAATATTTGAATCAATAAATGGAACAGAGATTTTGTTGTGCAACTTCATGTTCAACATTACATGAAAGCTTATACCAAGAAAACATAGTTACTGATGCTTCTAGTTTTTCATTCTTCAAATACAACAAGTTTGGGTACATAGTGTTGACTAGATCAAAAATAAATTATTATAAAAACGAAAATTTCTTGGGATTTAAGTAACGATATTGTTGGCAATGAGACATTATTTCAGTGAAAAAGCCTCGTTTATCCGAACAACAATATTGTTTCCTCCCTTTCTCGCAACGTGTTTGCTTTGCAAAAATGGCACAATTATCTTTTCATCTGGGTAAAGTCATGTGCCCATACATGCACATTCGATCACCATCGCTAGCACTGTATTCAAGCAGGGTTCCGGATTTATGGAATACACACATAGTTTACTTATCAGAGGCAACTGGGATATAAATTTTTCTGATAGAGCGCAAAAGAGGCAACGAGCACACCCCGGAAAGTAATATAAAACAGCAAAAAACCTTCAACAAACCTAAAGGGGAAGTTGCTAATTGCAGTTGTGTTTTTCTCAGAGCTACACAAAATTTCCTGGGCATTCTTCATCCGTCATCTAATAAAGCCACATTACGACGGTTGAATATCGATAGTTTCTTGATATTTGACTATAAACAATTTCACGGTAGTCAACTCTTAATACGAGTAGTATGCTATCGAGTTTCATGATAGTCGACTGATAGCCCTACAACACGTGCATTTTCCAAATGATTTTGTTATAATAGTTTCGAAGAAAGTCTGTTAGGTACACATTCGGATAAGACTCCTCTTTTTCGCCACGGGCGAAGCCATTACTTGCAACTTGCTGGCAAGCGCCCTTTGTCTACCATTTCACTTGGAAGAAAATTCTTCCCAAAAAGGGTGTGTCACAATCTTTGGACATGCTTTTAACGAGGAATCAAGCTACGCACGATTGTAATTTCAGGTTTGTTGGGATGCTTACAGCGCCTAGATTAAGTTATCACCACAAAAGGACAATCTCAGAATCAACTTCAGTGCCCCTTTAGGTAAAGTACAAAGTAAATGAGAGGTTATGTACTTGAAATAAAGTAGTAAGTACACTGGATGCAATGTACTTACTTGGAGTGAAGTACTATAAATAGGGATGCCGCGAACTTTTTTCGAATCAAAGTTTCGATGATCGAATCAAGCGGTTCGAAAGGTTCGAAAGATTTCGATTTTTCGAATTGTCTATATTGTAAAATTCGACGGAGGTCGAATTTTCGAACTTGTTAAGCTAAGAAGTTCGACGCTTTTCGAACCGTCGAACTTATTACGCTAAAAAATTCGATATTTTTCGAACTTTCGAATTTATTGCGCTGCAAGGTTCGATGCTTGTCGAACTTTCGAACTTGATTGCCAAAAAAATTCGATGAATTTCGAACTTTCGAACTTATTTATCAAGAGAATTCGAAAAGTTTCGAACTTTCGAACTCTGAAAAGTCACAAGTTCGACGAACTTCGAACTTTTAGGGTAAAAGTTCGACGTTCGTCGAACTTCGAAAGACCGGCGGACGGTTTCATTTGATTTCAAGTAGTGGGGTACATTCGTAATTTTTGTTCTCGAACTTTTACACGCGGTGCTGCGTTCCTTACGAAAGACAATGTCGTTTATTTCAATGTTCTGGCATGCTTAGGTTTAAAGAAATAAATCCCCGAAGGGGCGAGGAAGGACGACGGGTTTTTGAGGATTATCGTTTGTGCCAGATTTGAAGCACGCTGCAGCCGGAGCTATTCATGGTAGATAAGTTATACTTTTTTTAAGAATGATCTATGTATAGCCTAGGTAAGTGCCGTTTTAAGATGTGATTATTGTTATTCAACGTGAGTTTCGAAGAAATGTCCAAACATGTATCTGCATGCAATTATGACCTAAACTTGATATTTATTTTCGTCTAAGTTGTTTGAGGTATCGCATTTAAATTAACACCACAGACAGTACATATCATTGCCATCTGCAGAATACAAAATAATATATTTATTGTTTTTTCACGTTGAGGAATAAATTAACTCATGGGAGAAGATTTCTAGTAGTGTTCAAGTTCAGCACGTCATTAAAAGAAAACTTTTTTTTTTTTTTTTCGCTTCACGTTCCTGGGACGTGTTTCTTTTAGCCTGTACACACTTTGGTAAAAGAAACTTGTTTCGAAGTTCTGAACCTCTGAATATGCAAGAATAGAACACTTCCGACGAATTCTTGATAGTTTTTTTTTTCTCCTGCTTCTTATTCCCGCATTTATTCTTTTTTTTTCTTTTGTTACTATCGGAACAGGTGTTTAGGTCGAAAAGACAGCTTTGAACTTCCGAACCACTAAGCATGTGACGAGCAGTGCCTTCTGACAACGAGTTTCTAACAATGACCATCTAGGCAACCTTTTATGCAGTGAAGAGCGACATTAGCTATACATATGCATAAATAATTTCAGATTAAAATAAGCTCGACCACGCCCTCTTTCCCCGTATTGTTTTCTTTAACAGTCCGAAATACCTGCAAAGGGAAGAAGGAGGCTACCCTCTTTCCCCCCGTTTTTCCTCTTCCGACGCCACTTGTATGGTAGAACGCTCCTCGACCTCGAGTTGTGTCGGCTTTTGTGCTTTTTGCGAGGCGATTCCTCCGTCCCAGAAAATAAACCTCCAGGACAATTATATGTAGATGTAGTTGTGTTGTCCCTGTTTTAATTGTTTATTCTTTCTTCATCCATGACTTAAACCAACACGCTCTTCTACTAAGCATAACAATTATAAACTTCACAGGATCGGATTACTACCAGCGTGCAAGGGGTGGCGAGCTAGTTTGCCAGGTCGCTTCACGGTTTTTCTGAGCCTCAATCTCCTGCTCGCCCCTGGCCGTTTCGAACTGGAAGAGTCTCGTAAAACAGTGTGTTCGTGCACAATCACTACTGCTTGATGCAGGTTTTTCTTTCTCAAGGGATGTGCTAACAGATACTGGCATCTGCTCCAAAAGCATCAGTGACTGCTCCAAACCAATATTTTGCCTGCTACAGAACCTGCTACAAAAGGTCAAATGCTGCTTCCATCACTGCATATATGACATTTGCACTTCCTTTGCATTTGGCTCGTGCAAAGTATGAACAGACACGAGATTTTACAAGAAGCGAAAGTATGCAGGAGAGCTGGTTAGAAAACATAATCTAAACCCTGAGGTACGGAGAAATAAAATGACAGACAAGACGGCCAGCTAAGTAAGTGTCCAGGATGAACCATGCGCTTTGCCAGTTGCATTTCTTTAGGGTGTGATTATATTGACGTTTTCCTAATATTCATCTGAGATGGTGCCTCATAACAAAATAATGGTGCCTCGTAGCAAAGTTCACTTCATGTAAGCTTGAAAACAGGCAGCCATCAAGAGTACTATGTGAGAGGGTTAAGGTGAAAAGCCTCAAATCATATTAAGTAGCACTCACTTTGTTTCCGCTTACTACTGATCGTTTTGAGATACAGTAGCTGGACGAAGAAATGGAATTGTGATAAGTGCACGTGCAGGTGGGAAACATGGTGAAGCTCTTTAACCTGGAGGGAAACTTTAGTTGTATTTGAGGGGCTTTAGCATTGCTTGCCCGATGAAAGCTTCTGGTGAATTTAAGTTTTTTTTTTTTCTGTACAAAATTGTTAACATATGGAGTCTGCAACTCCGTCGTGAAATATTAGAGTGAATGTTTATTATGCCGTGCTTTTTCCTTATATATAGTTCCTTTGGAAGCATTGTGTTTTTGTAACCTTTATGCGGATGTGTCAGAGTACAGAGTTTACACAGATGTTCCTCTGTTTCATCCCTTTTTACTTTATTTACTATCGCCCTTTTATTGTTAGGTGACAACTGTTTTTTTTTATTTGTGTTATCTTCTGATAAGGTGTCTGTCTGCTTTTTTCTTTTTGTTCAAACCACTGCTGCTACTTTCACATCAGGGAGGCATGTCTGACATTAGAAAAGCTTGTACCTTTCAGTGCAGGTGCACATTTATAACTTATCTGTGTCCACATGTGGAAAACAATTTGGCGACTAGGTATTTTTTTATGTCTAGGTAATTTTTTTATGTTGCAGTCTTCACACTTTTTGAATCAGTCTACAAAATAATTGCATTATGTTCCAAAATATAAGCCACATTTTTTGTTTTTTCAAAAATTTTCGTCAGTGGTTTTTATAGAACGGTGCAACTTATATAAAGTGACCATATTCCTCAGGCCCCAAATTGAGAAGTATATCAGGGAGGGTATCATGTTGGGGAGACTTTTTATTATTTCACACTTTTTTTATAATTTCATACACACCATGCACATTTTGTTCCCCCGCAATTCGCATACTGTTTGGCATGGACACCTGATACATTTGGTTGGAATATTTTTTTAGTGTTAATATATTTATTTTTGTAGGTACTGTGTCCGTGGTACTGTTCACACGTCGTACGCGAAATTCACCTTCGGCATCAGCATCGATCTTCTCTGCCAAGCACATTTATTTGCAATTCGGGGGAGTTAAAGCGATACAAAACACCCACCGTCTCACGAGCACGCTGGCGGGACAGTGTGCTTGTCCCGCCTAAATTGGGGCGTCTAATCATTTGAAACTTGCGCACATTTTTTAAAATATAAATACATAGCTTAACTGTGCAAATTTGCCAAAGGGGTTATGTTTCACTTTAGGTTTGTTGGCGAGAATATTAAAACTGGCTGTCGCCTGCGCCGAAGAAAGAATCGGGCAGTGAGAAGCATGAGCACAATAAAGCCACTCCGTTCTTATATGGCAGTGAGAACGACAGGGCTTATGATGTTCATGCTTCTCGCTGCCTGATTTGTTCTTCGGCATTCATAACGAGTAACGCCGCAATCTCATTGGCTGCGGCGTGATAATGGAAAGCGTGCGACCAGACAGCAGCGCCATGGTGCGGCTCCTAACAGAGTCATTTGGTGGGAACATCAGTTAAATCAGCGCGCTCGTTTCAGGTATCGCACGCTCCCTAAATCACAATCACAATATACATTACGGGGGCTTTTCATTGCTGTTTTGCCGCGCTAACAATGCAGATATATAAGTGCGACCCATAAAAAGGTGTGACTTATAGACCGGAAAATATAGCAATTAGACACTTGAATGTCGAGGGACTGTGACTGGTTTATATCATTACTGTAAGAGGTAACTACAACATTTCTTTATAGAGAAATATTTGTTTTGCGGACATAGAAATTAACTTGTCATTTTTAACTTTTCTAAAGAAGCATCATGGTTCCTCTACCAGGGAAAACAAAACACCAGTTATTTAGAGGGTGTCTACATGGTATACAAGCAAAAAGAAATGTGAACTTTAGAAGAAAAAAAAAAATCTTTATTTTGCAATTTTTGAGGGGAAGGAAAAATCATACTTGTGGTTTCTAGGCTAGGTGGTGCAAGCTACCACCCATTTTAAAGGTACAGTCGTTAGCATCCATCCATTCATCCATCCAGTAGAACCTGAGTCTTTTTTCCTTGAGGGACGGGTGGGTGTAGGTAACGTTCCTAGATAACGCTATGTGAGGTAGCAACAAGCCTTCCTCCCCTGCCTTTCTCCCCTTACTTCTGTCGTCTGCTAGCGCGCTGTCTGCCATGTTTTACCTAACTTGCCCACCCTGGGTGTGTATGAAATCTTCCGAGTTACTTCGGCGGGGTCATGTCACGTGACAATCCAGGTAGGACAATGCTGGACGTGGGTAGGTTTTCGAATGCCAAGGTACCAAACCGTTACTCTAGAGTGAGGTTGAGTTAAATCTGCCATGTTCTTCCTAACCGGAAACGTAACGCGGGCACAAGCCAATGGGAGAGCGCGTCGGCACATCAGTCGCTGTCACTACTTAGCAAAGCGTTTATTGAGGGAACTTAGGTGTAGGTAGGGCTCGGGTCAGACCAAGCGCCGTTAACAATGTTTAGCAGCACAATTACTTTCGCATGGGTTGGGGCCAATGTTGCTGCTCTCATGAACTTGATGATGTCTCTTTGGATTTTAGATAACAAAGCTAGTTTGTGTTATATTGATGGCGCCAGCTTGCTTTCTCTCAAATCCTCTTGTAAACCTTTTTGCGTGGGCATCACACTTTTGTTCATGTAAGCGTTTGTGCAAGTTTGTGGAAGTGTAATATCTAATTTCAGGTATGTTTTTAAGTACAAAAGATGGAATGAACTGTGTCGATTGGAATAGTAGTGACAAGTGTTGGGCAGAAAAATTGACTCTGACGGGGAAAAAGGTTCATACTTTAGATGAATATATAGAATCATATCAACACTTGCATTGTGGTAAAATGAGCCAGAAAAATTAGTACCTGCACCCGGCAGGTTAAACTCTTTGTTGGAGGCATATTTTAGTAATCTGTTGTGCATTAGAAATTTCGAAGCACGTCTACTGTGTTACTGTAAAAAAAAAAGAAGGAATTAAAACTTTCTTGGAAAGATTTGAATGTCGAGCTTAAATGGAAATGGCCAGCTGTGATGTTGAATCCTATTACGGAGGAACGGCGCCAGATGTTTAAAACAACAGCAGACGACGCGGGCGAGAGCCTTTGGCAGTGCCTTCTTTTCACAGCTGTGTTTACCTTTATTATATTCGAAATTCCCAGCTTTAGCCTCGCCGTGCATATTTAATTTTAGACACGAGTTGCATTACAAGATTAGCTCAAGTTTTATAGGCTGCGCCTGTCGGTGTCATTTTTGAAGCATACCTCTTATAGAAACACGGAGGATTGGAAATGGCACGTGCTTGGTGCCATTTCCCGATAGGAATGCCCAACAGGTGTGTCGGCCATCTATCTACGTCCGAACCCAGCATTGAAATGTTCAGGCATTCCATTCTCATTTGTTTGCAGGGAGGGCAGGAATTACGCCTATGCGCGTAGAAACTGAAGGGGAGGAGGAGATGAGAGCACGCGGGGACGTCAAAGCGCCAAGTTCTGGTTGGAACGATTAGTAGGTAGATGCAAAGCTAGCAGCTGCCTTTGTCTCTACGGAGCGTTCGAACGTGGACGCCGAACGTCGGATGCCGGCGCTTGACGTTCAAATGCGTTCGAAAAGTGAGTAGAGACAAGGGCAGCTATCATACTCAGTCTCACTAAAGCCGTGCAGTACAGCCATAACAACAGGGGAGAGAGAGTATTCTGACCTGTTTCAGAGGAGGGAAAGAAAGAACAAAGGAATCCCAACCCTTCTCTCTTGTTCCTCCTTTCCCTCTTGGACAGGTTGGCATACACTCTCTTCCGTGCAGCTTTGGCTCTACTGCACGGTTTTAGTGAGACGGAGTATAGCTTTGTGTCTACCCACGAATCATTCCAACCAGAGCTCGGCGCTCTGGCGACCCTGCATGCTCTCATGTCCTCCTCTCCCTCATTTTGGACCCAAACAGTTTCCCCAAGATAAAACAGCACATTAAAAGACACCTTTGGGGAAAGTTTTCAGGCTGCTTGTTGTAGCCAGCAATTTTTGGTTTTTAGGCTGTCCTTTGTGACAAGATCAACAATGTCAGAAATAGAACATGCCAATTCTTTCAACGTTAAAATCATTGCACAACTTCTTTCAAGTTGAGCTCACAAAAAGGAGGTCAACTGCATTGAAGCATTCTCGCAGGAATGCTTGTGTAGCAACAAACTGTGAGGCTAAATACCTTTTGGACAAATGACTCACATGTTGGTTCTGCTTTCTTCCTACCAGGCTTCCGGAGAGCTTCAGCATGGACAATTCAAACCGGAATGCGGCATCGAGTCCCGTCAAAAATCATTTTGATGCTGCGGCTCTCTTGGGTGAGTCACACTTAGTACGATATACGTAATGGGAACAAGGTGCTGCAGTTTTCAACTGCTTGAACTGGCTACTCATGTACAAACTGTGCTTTTCGTTTTTTCAGAGAATCTGAGATAATTAACCCCTTAAGTGCCTTGGACGAGCTGAGCTCGTCGGCCACTTTCTGGCTAAAAATTCCGTGGACGAGCTCCGCTCGTTCAGTGGTTTTTTCGGTAGCCCTCAATTCCACAGACAAGCTAGGCTCGTCCGAGTAGTTTTGCGACGCTGATCATAAATGGCAGCACTTGTTTTAGTTGGCAAATATTTTTTCCCCCCCGCTGATTTTTGCGTAATAAACTTTTCAAATTTTATGTTTAATACTAAAAGAATAACAATTCATAATAAAAAAAAAGCACATATAGTTACTTTTGTAAAAAAAAAATTTGGCACTTAAGGGGTTAAACATGTAGCATTTAATCTTCAAATGTGCGTCAAGGTGAAACTTTTTACGAGTGAATGCCATGGCTTTCAGTCCACTTCGAGAGTTCTTGATCGAATGTCAGCCTCCTTCGAATGTTAACTTAAGGTTTGAACTTTGTTGAACCTGTTGACTAGCTATGTTAGGAGGTTCGAATAATTGAATCTAGCACTCATCACATTCAAATCTAGTTTATCAGACAAGTTGGTTCACTGGTGTTAGAAGTTCGCCCAGTGAGTAGCCATGTGAACCTTATAATTTAGCTTTTGAAATACTTGACTTGTAAAAACGTTTGTGCCATTTCCATGGCCAAGGGTATATGTATTCTACAAGACTTTTTATTTTATTGCAAATCTAGCAATTTGTGCGTGAGTTTCCTTCATGCTTGTTCGACGACAGCTAAGTGTGGTCGTTTAACCACTTTCATACTGTGGGTAAACTGAGCTTATAAACATGTATTCTTCTAGGTGCTGTTTCGTATCATGTGACAAACCTGCTGGAATGAGAACTACATTAAATATTCTTTTATGTGTATGTGCCAATGGGAGGGAGGCTACATTTACCGAGTGTATTTGACATTATTTAACAGCATGGGCGGCTAAGCTTGTAGGCCAGTTTCTGTAGTAAAATCTTGTGACCTTTAGCTTTGATCTAGTAGGTGTTGAAATTGCTAGGTCAAAGTAGCCTTTGAGGCGTCGTTTACTGGAGGTGAGATTTTATTGCTTATCTTTAGTGTCTCTGAGCAATATGCAACCAAACACTTGCTTAAACTTCAAGGGAATTAAATTTTTTTTTTGTTACACTTTTAGACAAATGAACTTAATAGCATTCAAGCTTGCTTTGACTGCAGAAGATCAGAGACTTTCATTTTGTGCTAAATTTAAGAAGACGGAAACAATTTTTTTTTTTTTTACGCTTGTTTCGTAAAAACTGGCTGATCGGGTGGCCTAACACATTTGTCATATGTTTTCATGGCGGCGTTTTGGTGGGGCTTTTTGCACATCTTTGAGATGAAACCTTTGAGCCAAAGAGAAGAGCCAAATCCATTTGGAAAGAAGCTCTCGCTTTGCACACTTCCCGCTTTCACTTTTGCGATTTCTCCCGCCAAGCCGCTCGTCGGTGCAGGTGCGGAGTGTCCGAGTGGCCGGTCTGCTCACACCTAACATACTCTGTCTGGGCTCATCTGGTTTCTCTCTCTCTCCGCCCCTCCCTGGTGCACCTCCCCCTCTCTTCCCGCCGCGTTCACGCCCCCTTCGGCCGGGCGCAGCCATGAGCCCCCCCTCATACCCTCCCTCGTCCCTGCCTGGACCCCTAGGAGCCCCCTTCCCTCCGTTCCCCATGCTGCCCAGGGGCTCTGCCTTCCAGAGCCCCCTTCCCCCCTCCTCCTCCCCCAACAACCTCCTCGAAGGGGTGGCCGCCGCTGCCGCTGCTTGCTCCTCACACGCTGCTCAGCCACCGCCCCCGTCCTCCTCACCTTCTCTTCCCTCAGGTGGGTCTGGCCTCTTTCTCTTTGCCCCTTCCCCCACTCTCTCTCTCGCTTTCTCTCTGGGCGTCTGGGCCCTCCCGTTCCAACACCACACAGCACAGATAGAAAGGGTTTGCAGTTGGAGGGGTAATGCGGCGCATTTTGTCGTACAAATTACGTCTCTAATTACTGTTGGGTTAATTTCTTGATTTCTTGCGACCTTGAGTAGAGGCACTGCTTTTGGTGTCCCGTGCTTGGCTGCTCAAGTCACCTTTAAAGTCAGTTTTAGTAGTCATATTTTAGTATGATTGCGTTCCTTGCTTCCGGACGAAAGGGCTGTAGTTTCTGGTTGCGTTCAGCATCCCCCTAACAGTGTGAAAGGACTGTGTTTCGTGGTCACGTTCAAAGTGTTCACCCTATCTCTGCAGCAAAAGTAGGCACATGACATCTGGAGAAACTGTTATCTATTGGAAATGTGACTTGAGCAATGGTCGGTGCCTTCTCGGGGGCTCTTAGTTTTATCACTATGAATTATGTTTGACTGTACGTTCCATAGCATTACTCTGATGATACTGCTTCGGCAAATTTGTTTTTTTTTTAACTCTTGCAGAGTAGGCTCATAGTCCTTGGGGGGCAAGGAGGGATCTTGTCATTGAGCACTTCATAGATGTATGCAGCAGGCTGAAAGACAGAAGGCTGTACATTGATCTTACACAAAATGAAAAAGTAACTGGTGCTTTGCTGTAGTATTTTTGTGTGTGACCTCGACCGTTCACCCTAACTCGGATCTTTTAAACCCACTTGTTTCTGGACTCGGGCAGATTGACTCCTTCATCTTAGTCAGTTCTTGAATCTACCGCATTCTTCACTCACATTAATTTTGTGTTCATATATATTCTTGCATTAAGGATGTTTTTTGACATAGTAAATGTAGGCACTCTAGGTGCATTCTATATTTTTATAGCCTTATTACATTAGCATTGAGAAGAAGAAAAATAATCCATCTATATCTATTCATAGGCTCTACCATGCTGTAAGCAACTTTTGTTTTATTCGACCCACCTGTGCAAAACCAGCAACACTGTACCACTCCACGACACAATGGTCACCAAGAAATTTCATTTCGTTCTCTCGAATTTTAGGCTTGTGGGTCGTAGGGGCAAGAAGGGGCCGATAGCTTAGCCTCGTTGTGGGAGGGTGCGGGTGTCCCCCTTTTCTCTCTCCCTCCCCTCCCCCTGGGGCCCTGTTGAGTGTGTGCCCTTGCTGTTCAGGGGCCTGGTGGTCCTCTGCAGACCAGGGTGGCATGACTCTGGCCAGCCTGCTGAGGCAGGGCACTTCCTCTGGCCTCGCCAGTGGTTCTAAGCTTGACCACGCTCTCAGACAGCCCTCACCACAGACGCGAAGACGTGAGTGTTGACGCCACTCACCTGTCCCCGCTGCGCATCTTCCGGTTGCTTGCGTCCCCCCCCCGGATGCCCGTTGCTATTCCTCGGTTCTGTCCTCTCTGACGGCCGTTGCTCCACACCCGCCTTGTTCTGTTTCTCTGTTCTGTTTGCATGTTGTTGTGCGACGGGCTTAGCTTGGGAGCACCATTTGGGGTAGTGCCCGTTTCTTTGCATGGAAGAGGTTGTGGCTTCTGTTTGAGGCTTGTTGTTTTGTAGGTGATGTTAGCTTGGGCTCTTTCATCGTACGGGGAGTCTCTACCTTTTCTAAATTGGGCTATTTCATCTATTTAAGGAAGTAAGCTAACTTTCCTTCCCTGAATTTTTATTATTATTATTATTTGTCCTAAAAGAAAAGAAGAAAACGTTAAAAAAAAGTCTACTAGTATGTTAGGGACCAAAGAAAGAACGAGAAGCAGTTTCGTATGCCAGAGGGGTGTCAGAATCTGGAGGAAAACGGTAGCTTCAAAGATTGCTTTTGAAAACTGCCACCATCTCTCGCATAGTCATAAATATTAGAGGCAAAACAACCTTATAATTGCTTTTGTTATAAAGGAATCACTTTTATGCTCCTAAAAGTGCTCACTGGTAACTCACAGGCTTACAGGCGGTATTATAACAAAAGTTAAAGGGGCAGTGTGGTGATTTTAACATTTAAATAATTTGCAGCTTGTATTTGTTTATATTGTTCACCAATGGAAGTACTGTGCCATTTGTGCCAAATTGTGCCAGGAACGAAAGTCCGCTACATCTTGTGCCGAAGTGCCATTTTCGCTAAAAATTGCGCCGCTCCTGTGCTGACACGGGCTTATACAAATAAAAAATAATATGTAATTTTTGGTTGGTTCTAATATTTAGAAGTAGAATGAAAGGAAAATGGCACAACTATGTACAGCGTCCCTGCCCACCATATATTTTGTTTCATCTTAGTTAAGAGCACAGTTGAGGAAGGCTCGAAAACACAACCACCAACACTTATACTAAGAAAAGCAAGTGAGGGGCATTTACTGGGCTTGACTGGTTTAGTGGATGAAAGAACACTTGCAGAAAAATGATTAATGGCATGATGTTGCGCTTTTGACGATGTTTGATCGGTTCCATTGGCTCGTAGCGTCAGCTGCTCATTGATTTACGATGAAACCAATTACTATAGAGATTGCTCGTCAACCGCGCTGGCCCCTTCATCGTCTGAATTTTCGGACGATGTCGGCAATGTCAGGAGCTGAAAGTTGCGAGAAACCTTAAACTTTATAACCTATAACCTTAAATTGCAAGCTTCACCCTTGTTGGTGTAAGACTGGTGGCAACTGATAAAGCCTGTTTGCTCTACTGATGTCTAAACCCTGGTTAGCTCAGTTGGTAGAGCGCTCCACTTGTAATGGAGAGGTCCCGGGTTCGATACCCGGACCAGGCGGGTTTTTTCGGTCGCGCACCAGTCACCTAGCTGTGTTTGGAGATTTGTTGGTCCTTTGTCCCTCTTGTTCCCCTTCTCCAGGGATTATTCTTGTCGTTCTTGTCCAGCTCACTTGCACCTTTGCATTTAATTGCATTATAATCATAACTTCTAATTGCAAGCTTCACCCTTGTCGGTGTAAGACTGGCGGCAGCTGATAAAACCTGTTTGCTTTATTGACGTCTAACCCCTGGTTAGCTCAGTTGGTAGAGCGCTCCACTTGTAACGGAGAGGTCCCGGGTTCGATACCTGGACCAGGTGGATTTTTTTCGGTCGCTCACCAGTCACCTAGCTGTGTTTGGAGATTTGTGTATGTCCTTTGTCCCTCCAGGGATTATTTTCGTCATTCGTCGTCGTCGTGATAAAGCTTCTTTGCGAATAGTATCAACTGGGCTTTGTCCAGTGTAAACAGTTATAAAAATCAAAAGATTGCTCACTTCGTTATTTGTTACAGTTTTTTTGTTGTCAGTTTGTGGATGAAACATAAGTCATTGTAAATAGAGAGTTTTTGATCAACATACTCAATTTTAGTGCGTGCTAGTGCTAAATTTAGTGCTTACATGTGCGCACGCACGCAAGAAAGTTTTAGAATAGCGTTTCTCTGCCACGACACAAAAACCCAAGCATCTCGCACTTACAACGCCACCCGGAAAAGTTAGAATTTTTATTTCAAACACAAAATGCTGTAACTTGAGAAAAAACAAGTTTTTTTAGTCCAGAGTACCAATGTAGGTTTGTTTAAACATGAGAATGCGACACGAGCGGTTGACCGGTTGTGTCCGATTGCGTCGCCTTGGCAAGAGAGGTCTCATGTACTGACCTTCACACACTTTGCCTTCGCCAAGAAATGTTTGTGCGTCGTAAGCATCAAGTTGCCGGCGATTGTTGCCAACCTTACTGGGTCTTCCAAACTGAGTGCAATGTCGCCCTGTATTGAAAATCATAATTGCGAGGATGCCGTCGATGAGCGGCCGCAGCCACCGTCCTTGGAGCTGCCATTTTTTAGCTTTGTTCATCTTGGCTTTAGCCAACTTCTTATCACGGATCCTCCTTGGAGGAGCGCAAAGACTTTTTGCGCATCTACGCAATTTCTGAAAAATAGCGCACGCTAAAATAGTGCACGCAAAGCGCAAAAAATGTGGTTAGAGTTTGGCGCTATCCTTTGCGTATGCAAAGCTTTAGCGTGCACAATTCTAAACCTGTCTAATATATCAACGAAAATCGATTTCTTTAAGTCATCTAAAATATAAACATTGCAGCGATCGCACTGTTTTGCATTCCTGCGTGTCGTATCGAACACCAGGGCACTACTATCTTTGGTTTGAGGTTGGTACTCTTGCTACAACATAAATGGCGACAGCATCAGTTTGCACTCGGCAAGTTTGTTCAAGGCCAGTTCTCCGTGTGACACTCCCTGGGTGTAATGCATTCTGGGAGAGAACTTGCATGGTGGCAGTGCATGTGGAACAAAGTTCCTATAAGTTTCAGTTTCAATTGACTGACTTCTCTTTATGATGTCACGTCGCAACCAAATACATTGCTTGCCAGCTGATATGGTAAGGTGGCTGGGGCACTTCTCTTTGGGTTCCCGACATGTCGGAGTTTGTGCGCAGGCAAATATATATATATATATGGACGACAGCTTAATCGCCTTGCCAGTCCAACATTCTAATATTGATGACCACAAGTGCGTTAACTATGCGAGTGCGTTGATTATGCGAGTAAATACAATAACACTTATACCCTCGCACAACCCCTTTGTCAACGAAGTGATCGAAACCGAAATCATGCGACTCCACCTCTTGACCACCTGGTTTCCAGGATGCAACTTACGCACTGTTGAATGCCAGGATTTATTAATGTAGCTTATGTTGGGCTTTAATGATCTTGTTGTTTAGACACCAATAAATGCATAAAAAGCCTAATAATATGACCTGAATTTTAGTAAGCTTTCATGTGCCATCTATTCTAAGTCAACAAAACCATCCCCTCTTCACTGCCACTGTCCCTCTGGTGAACTGGGTTTGTTCAGTGAACGGAGAACAGTCTGCTCATACATTTTTTCTTTTGTCCCTACTTCGACCGCCCGCCCTGACCGTCGGCGGTGCTGGCTGGGTGCAGTGTTTTTTCGTGCCCGAACCAGTCAACAAACACTAATAGAGCGGGGGGGGGCGGGGTGAGGCACGGCGCCAGGCGCCAAAGACGGAACTTAACCAGAACCTCCACGTTTTTCCGTGCCACATCACTGCGCCTGTCACTCATAATATACTCCGAAGAAAGGGTCTTCACCCTCAGCACATACTTGTGCTGCAGTGTGTAGAAAGAGAAAGTAACTAAGCTCATCTGGACTCCGGTATCGTTAAGGTGGCACAGAGATAATGTCCTAATTGACACTACGTCGAGATCAGCACCATAATTCAATAGATTCGGAGAGTTATAAACAATACTTCCTAAAACGGGATAGCTGTTCACTCTTTTACTAACCCGATAATTTGTTTTCGCTCATCTTGCTGCTGCCCTGTTCTTGGCGTTTCGTTGCCGGACACCTTATACGCTTGTGCTCGTGGCAAGGTCTGAAGCCGTGCCAGCCACTTTTCCATGCTTGTACTCCGCCCCTGCATTTTGTGCCTCTTGCTTGGCTAGTTCGGGGCCCTCACACTTGGGCAATGGCCCCTCTTTGTATTCTGCTGTTCTCTAATGCTCTGTCTTTGCTCATTTCCACACTCTTTTTTCCGCTCCCTTCGAGCAGTTGAGGAAGTGCTTTCCGGACACGCCTATTCCAAACCTGCCGACGTGCACTTCAAGTGCAAGGCGTCAGGTAGGCGCGATGCTGCCTTGTCGTGCCTCTTCTCTGTCTTCTGCTCTTAATGCAGCTGAATTGTGTCTGTTTGGCCGTGTCTTTGCTGCGTGTGCTCTGGCACACACTTGTTTATTTACGTGCACAAATGCCTAGTGCTGCTTCGAAACATAATGCCATCTAATCGGTTCTGGGGGCTTGACTTGGAGACGTGGCTTGTTGTCGGTTTGCATAGAAAGGCTGCGTTGTGAAAAGAAGGGAATGTGTATAAAGTGGGCAGCCACATTCTTGTCTACTGATAGTGCTTGTCACATGTGCTTGCTGTCTGTTTTGTAACTCTTTTGTTGCGAGTGAGAAATTGGGGGTTAATACTGACTGACGGTGTTTTGCTTTCCCAGGCATGAATGGATCTCAGGCTCCTGGCAAGATGCTGCCACCATCAGCCCACAGCAGGTCTTCGAAACATCTCGACCTTCTTCAAGACAGCCTTATTCTGAATTCGGTCAAGTAAGGCACATTGAGCATTTTATGTGCATTCCTGCTAAAGATCATTTAGTGAGTGAAAGAGCTTTATGGTATGTCTATTTTTTTCCAACCAAGTTTAAATTTTTTTTTTGCGTGTATGCTTTTGTGAAAACTAACAGTATTTAGTGCACAAGAATATAAATTTATGAACAATTGCTTCAATCTAGCTACTTTATAGCTGCTGCTTTATTACGATACTTTACAGACTTGTGGCACTTTTTGCCCCTGCTGCATCAATCTACAGCTAATGTGCTCCAGCTTTATGGGGGCTCATCTTAGGAGATAGGCGTGTGCGTCAGTACCTCCCACTACATGCCGTAAGAAATAATTCCTCCACGTCAATGCAAGCTCCTGAGCTTCCTTCTAAATTGAGAACCTACGTGCCTGAAGTCTTCAACCGGCCCGAAACGTGCGACTTTCAGATGTGCCTGCAAAACTGCAGCAACTCTATACCTAGTCAGACATAAGTTAAAGGCCGACATACATTTCGTGCTTTCCAGTTTTAACCGCTTTCTCCTTTCCTTTATTCTCTCCACCTTTTACCTTGCCCCGATTTGGCTCCCCTTGCAGCTTAGGAAAGGGAAGTGCTAAGAGGATTATCTTCCCTGCAAAAAAACAATGTTGTACGTCGGCCTTTAAAAATGCGACGAAAGCTCTACCTCCAGCGCGAGCTATTCACCTTCGGTGACACTTTGGGGTCTTGTGAGCATGCCTAGGTGAAGCGCGATGGAAAGCCACTAGCACGTGCTAGAGATAGAGCTTCTGTCACATCCTTAACTATCATTCAACCATAAGAGCTGTGCACAGGCGTTCCCGTTGTGGGATTTGCTATTAGCAGAGGTACCGACGAGTAACCAAAGGATTATCTCAACAGTGGCAGTGATCTCAAAGGAGATGCTAAACCTAGTAGCGTGGTCCCCATACCTCCACGGCAATATAGACAACGTTTAGGGCCACATTACCGCGGGTCGGTTTGATAAATTACCTCTGTCGGTGCCAATGACCAACTACCTTGTCTCACTCTCGAATATACACCAACTCATGTTTATAAACAAACCGGAGCGCCCCTAGCGGACGCCACCGGCGCCGCGCATGTGCGGTGGATGGTGGGCAAGAAGCCCGCCGTCGCCCATAAACAAACATTGAATTGCGTTGTTGTCGGCGTCGGTGGGAGTCCCCGTGCTCTTTTTCGCGTCGGAATTGTTGATTCTACGTTCTCCTAACAATGTCTGACTACTTGAGCGGGTTCAGCAAAATTAACGAGGCAAAACATTGCGTGAATAATGTGACGTGCGGCGATTCATTTCACGTTGACGCCGCAGAATGAGCGCTAAAGCCTGACTCCCACGATGAGATTCTGCTCGCTATTCAGCCGTGACGTCGCTTGGACTGAAAAAGCGTGGACCGTAGCTGAGATGGTGGACGTCGATACGGAAAATCGCAAGTAGAATCGGAGATTACACTTCGGTGATGGCGACTGGTAACAATGATCAACATCTTCTTGTATCTGTTTACACTTAGCCTACTTACCCCAACCAACCTTCAAAAGTGTTTTGAGGCCTGCACTCAGTTCTTATCACAATTACCGGGTCAACGTTTGGTTTACGGGCCAGTGTCGTTTGAACGAGCTGACGACAGAAAGCAGACAAGTTTGAAAGAGCAGACGACAGTTCGAACTCATGCGCAATGGAGTACAGGCAAGAAGCACCGCGTCCCGCGTCAACAAACCATTGGTATGTCACATTGTCGGCGTCTGTGTGAGTCTGCATAGTCTTTTTCGCGTTGGAATTGTCGATTCTACGTTTTCATCGCAGTGTCTCACCACTTTGATTGCCTGAGCAAAATTATCAAGGCTCGTTACGCCGCTAAACTTTGCATAAATAATTTGACGTGCGGTGATTCATTCGCATGAACGCCACAGAATGGACGCCAAAACCATGATGAGATTCTTCTAGCTATTTTCGGTCGCGACGTCGCTCGTGCTGCAAGAGTGTAGAAGGAAGCGGCGATGATCGACGTCGATACTGAAAATCGGAAGCGTGTAAGAAGTCGGTGATGGCCACCGGTACCAATGATCAACATCTTGTATCTACTGTTTACACCGAGCCGAGTCTTTTGAGGCCTGCAATTACTTCTTATTGCGATCACCGGGTCCAAGTTTGGTCTACGGGCCGCTTTTGTTTGAACGAGCAGACGACAAAAAGCAGACAAGTTTGAAAGAGCAGACGAGAGTTCGAACGATCAGGCGGCCGTGTGAATTTGAAGACGCACTTAACCCGCGGGTGGTCCGAACAACTTGGCGGTTTTCTCTCGTTCATGTTGAAACAAAGCAAATACATCTGGCGACCACAAAGTGTTGCCCGCACAAGCAATCGTAGTTCGACAGCGTCTGGTTTTCCCTTTTCACGGCTACTATCCACGTTCTCGGATGAACGGAGGGGGCAGAAACACATAAAAACTGATCTTCAAACCTTTCCAGACTCTCTTGGTACAGCCTCTTGGTACAGCCCCTTGGTACAGGTTTTTTGTCTAGTTTCTTCCAAAGGAATGCAGGAATGCATGTCTCGCACGGCGACTTCTGCCCACCGCTCCAGACTGGAAGTGCACCAGCCGCGCCACCACCGCGGCGTGACGTAGGAGAGTTGAGTTCGTGTATAGTGGAAGAGAAGACACACATACCAGAGTAAGGACGTAGTCCAAGAGCATTTATTAAAACCAACTCAAAATGAACCCCATCCAAAATGCCCCCCGTGCTGGCAAGGTCCTTACCTGCCAGATGTGGGGTTCCGGAGAGCCAAGATTGGGGAAGCATTGGAGGAGCCTCCAATACATGTCCTATCTCTTTTGTGGTCACCGGACGAGTCCCCTTCCTGAAAGCGGGAAAAGACGAGGCTAAACCTCCTCGCCTGGCAGTCTTGAACCGCATCCGAGCGGGGGAAAAGAAAAAGGTCCCTTCGGGAGAGAGTGAGAGGGGTATCCTCCAAGACAGGGGGGACCCTGTCTTGGAGGATACCCCTCTCACAGGGGGGACCCATCGGGGAAGGGAGACCACAGAATCTCCAGGCCGTGAATGTGTACCCATACGCTATGCCACGCAGTGCTGTGAAAGCCATGGGCTAGAGAGAGAGAGGGAGGGAAGGCCCTTTTACAGAAATTTTGAGGGACAGGTCAATCTCCAGTGAGCACAGAAGTGACATCTGGGACAAAAAGGAGGGTAAGAGGGAATTTCTCCTCTCCGCTTTTCTAGCTACTTTCGTTACTGACTCGCCCCTGTACCTTTGGTAACTTTGCGCGCAACTAGTGAGATAAAGTCGCGTCGCTTTAATGTGGGCCCCATTAATACGAACCTCGCCATCGTCTGCTATTGCGGTGTTGGAAATTGAGTCTGTCTTTTGGGCAGACTGTCGAGCAACTGAAAATGTTTCCTAAAATTATCAACGGGGATTGTGGCATCCAGCTCATGAACTACATTGATTTCGCGGATGTCACTCACAGCAGATGCTCTTATCCTTTCAATATTATACCATTTCAATCCCGTATGGATTGTTTTAAAAATTATTTTCTTTCTCGCACTATCGAGTTTTGAAACAATGTCGATGGATCTACATTTATGCTTCCCTACGACTTTATTTTACAAAGGAATAAACTTACCTTGCCCCGATCTGTTATAGATAAATCCTTATTCCTAGTGTTTTTTGTCGTTCAACATTGATTAATTTTGACCGTCATTATTGGCCTAAATTGAGGTTGCAGCAGGTATAAATAAATAAGTAAATAAAATAAATACCTCCTATATTGACAAAATTTTCGAAGATGAGCCGGGCAAATATGCATATTTTTGTCTCATTATTACGGACAACCCGCACATTGGACAACTTTGAACGGGCGGAGAGGGAGAGAGGAAGGGGAGGGAAGGAGGAAGGGGAGGGGAGGGGGGGAAGGAGGGGGGAGGAGGGGGAAGGAGGGAGGTGTGCGCGTCTGCGAGACACAACTCAACGGGCCCCAATTCGGCTGCGCTTGCAGGGAGAAGCTGCTGCTGGGGTCGGCCAAGGGGCCCCCCAGCCTGGCCCCGGTGGCCCCTGGCTCCCCGTTCCTGGCCCACGGGGGAGAGCTGCTGTCCAAGGGGCTTGGCCATGGGGCCGAGGGCTCGTCCCGGCCGGGCATCACCCTGCCTCTGGGCAGCCTGGTTAGAGAGAGGGCCGGGGGGGCCCACAAGCGCAGCCGCAGGGGTCGCAGGGACCCGGGGCTGGCCGCCTCAGCCGCTGGCAAGGTGGGTGCGAGCGGGCGGCTCGATTGGACGGCGGAAGCGAGCAGCGGGCACCGTTTGTGCGGCCCAAAGTGGTTTTGCTCGACCTATGGTTGAGGAGGGGTTTCATGGAGGGCACCTATTCGGTCGTGCGGGGGGTTGCACACCGAGCAGATGCAGTTGCGGGCTCTGTGCGTCCGCACAAACCCGTTGTCGGAGGGCGAAGCATGCGCGCATGCTTTGTCCCATGGCAGACACCACCACCTTGGTGTGATGTCGGGAACCCGAGCTGCTGGTGTATACGGTGGCTCTAGAGTTTTCTTGCTTTGGAAAGCTTCACTTGGAGGGTTTTTCAAAGTGAATACAGCTCTTGGAAGCTTTCTTTTCCTCTTCCCCCCCTGTCAAGAACAAGATGTTTTGAATAGATTGCCGAGTTAGTAATTTTATTTGGTTTCTTGTCATCTAACATTTGTCCCCAAATGGTATTTCAAGCAGGGAGGTAGAGGCTATTTACTTTGAGCAATTCCTGCCTTTAAAAGTATCCGTCTCACCATGTTTGCCGACCCTAGGGCCAGCTTACTGAGAAGACTAGAAGGACATAACAGTCAGTCTTCGGGATGCCTCTATCCTAAATTGATGCAAGCAACAAGAATGAGGGTGATATGAGCACGGCCACACAGATGGTGGAACGACTGCTTCTCCCCATGCAGCTTGCCGAGTGCCTGATGCTGAAGCAGCCCCCGACGTCTTCCTCGCCCCTCCCGGGCAGCAGCAGCGGCCACCTGGGCTCCTCCCCGTCCCTGTTCCCGAGCCCCGCCCATTCGTCGGGCCCCTCCCCCCGACACCCCTCCTCCTCGCCGGCCCACACGGAGGCGCCCCCGTCCTCCCGCTCCGGGGACTCCATGCCCCTGGACCTGTGCGTGAAGAGGAGCGGCGGCCCGCCCACCACGTTCCTGTCCCCAGACGTGACCCTGACCCCTGTGGGAAGCACCTCCCACCGGGGTCCCTCCCCGCACCTGCCTCAGAGGCACATCCTGGAGACCCTGCCGGCCAGCCTGGGGGGCCTGGCCTCGGCGGGGGGCGGGGCCTCTCTGGGGCCCTCCTCCTCTTCCTCGCGGAGGAGGGGGCGGCGCCCGAGGGGGTCCTCCCTCCTGGCGGACCTTGCCCCGCCCAGGGACTGCAGTCCCATGGGACTGCTTCTGGGGGCCCTCGCCGCACAGGTGAGCCTCCCTCTCTGACTCGGGGGGTGGGAAGAAGAGAGGTGCGCGTTTGTCAACACCTTCTATAGCCGCCGACGAGACGAGAACGGCAGGGAGGCCTTTCGGCTGCCCCGACTCCGATGCGAGCTTCCTAACTTCAATCAGGCTTCGACGTCTCGCGAGCCTCTGGCGTGCTTCTGCAGCCACAGTACGGCAAGGGGCAACAAGCGCGTGACGTTTGACAGGGACGCCTTTCTCACTCTGTCGGCGACCGTAGATAACAATGCGGTGAGGGGAAGAAAGGCACGTGTCAGAGTTGGTCCCCTCACTGGCCTCCAGTTGGTGGTGTAGAACATCCCGTACTGTGGCCTCACTACCCAAGAGGTGTAGTAGTCTTTTCCACTTGGTCTCTCTTTCCTTTGACGGCAGGTCGAGGCTACAGCATCTCCACCTTCACCACTTTGTATAGATACAGTGGTGGACAGTGTTGTGACCTTGGATTTTACGGTTGATCCCGAATAAGTCGAACCTGGGTATTTAAAAACATTGTCTATTTCGAACAGTTAAGACATCCCCTAGAAAATCTCATGCACAAGCGTATGTGCCTCGTGAGACTGTGTCGAACTTGGCCATCTGGGACATTCCATACGTCGGACCACGCGCCGTGCCCCTGGTTGGGAGGCCTTCCCCGAACACGACCGTCGCTGCTCGGTTTCCATGGCCGAGGATAAATATGATATACCAAACTATTTTACAATCCCCTTTCAATTCAATATATCCAGGTTCGACTATAGTTGCGCAGAGGTTGGTTGTGTTTGAGTAAAACCTGATCATTCCCAGCAAATATACAGCCTGTTAAAACTCCGTTAAATCAAATTGTTTGCCTGCATTGAATCTGGAATGCATGGCGGATAGTATATACATTAGGGGCTGACTCCTCTAGTACTTCTTAGTTTTAGGGGCCAAAGCAGGCGTAATGAAAACAATTAGTTAAGAGCAATATCTCCAAAAAATGAATGACTAAAGAGAAAACTTTTTGTTTTGTTATATTTATCGAATGCGTGAATCTTGATTAGGTAACATACCCATGGATTTGTCCATATCTGTAATATTAAAATCTGTTATAGTCAAACTCGATTTGTCTAATTTCTCCGGAAAATTATGGAACCGGATTTGTATCCCCCAAATTTTTGAAACTTACAAAGCCAGAAGACATTCATCCCTGTGTACCCTACATCTACCTTTCTTTATCCATGAATGAATAATCCACAGTTAACCTTTTTTTTTTTTTTTTTTTTTTTTTAAGATGACACATTTTGGGACTGCTAGCAGGAAGCCCTAGGCACAGTCCTGTGCTACACTGCAGAGCTTGCATTTATTTTTCTGGTCCTTTTTTTTTGTCTGGTCATGTTACTCGCTTTGTGGGATTAAGCTGGTCAGATAAGGATAGCTTCATATGGCTTGTATGTTCTTCCAGATGCTCAGATAATTGCTTTGGAGTGCATGCTGGTATTGGTCAGCGAATGCTTTTATGTTCTAATGCCAAATCACTTTGTAGGATGCCAAGCTCTCACCTAAGGAGCAAGAATCCCTACAAAGATTTCAACTTCTAGCTTCTCAAGGCTATAAATCTAGGAATAATCTGGTGAGCAAAAGACGTTTTCTTGAGTTTCTGCAGCAATTACCTGTTATAAAGTCTTGGGGAGATGTCTCATTGCTTGTTTTCTTTAGCTGACACACAATGTCTCTAGGCATACTTTGATGAGGTAAGCAGCGTGGGGATGTATTTTGCCCCGAGATTTATCAGCAAACCTCTGGCATTTGAAGCTTTCTTTTGCTGCTAGCCTGGCTCGTCCAGCCATGGATAGTGTGCAGCCGGTCTTTGATAAGCTTGTAGCACGAGGTGGCACGTTGATAAAGTGCACTTGCTTCACAAATGGGTCATTCCATGCCAAAGGAGGTGCGGCAATTTTTTCGTGTCTGGGGTGTGAAAAAAAAAAGATTCATTTGGATAAAGAGAAGCCTTTATGCTCAAAGAAAAGTTCTTTCTTTTTTTGTTTTGTGAAATAATAAATTTTATTTTTGCTGATGTCACGCTCTAAATTTCTGGAATTTTGCATAAAATTCTTGCACTTAAGGGGGGACATTGGCTAGAGATTTAGCTTCTGGATTACTCAAATGATTGGAATGAAATTTGCGGGGGGATCTAACGTGAGATGTGGGTGTATTTTGCAAACTTTCAGCTCTTGAGGACAATTTTACATACCTGCATAAGAAGATGTGTCACTCTTTGTTAAGGTTTGTTCTTAACAAAGATGAGCCACTCTTTGTTAAGAAATCTATGATATGCAAATGAACCTATTAAGCACCATTTTGACTGCTTGAATATAAAGTGGCGGTTGTGGGACTTCGGCTATCTAGTTTTTAGAACTCAAATGTAAATATTTTAGGAAGAGTCATTACCTCAAAATATGAGATGCATATCTGTCCTATGTAAATTTTTGAAAACTTGGTTCTTTCTCAATGTGTACTTCAACTTAAAACAAAATAAAGTAGATAGCTCGATTTTCCAGTCAATTTCAGTTCAGAAACGTCTTGATTGTGGTATTAGAATACTTTTACCTCCTAACAAAAGTTTTCTTCGTAAGAAATTTGCAGCAAAAAGTGGAACTGAGAAAAATGCATTCGAACATTAAACTCCTTTGCTTTGTTACTGCCTCACAATGTGTTGAAAATATTTTATATTAACGTGACTATTTAGCGTATGGCTATCAAATTTAGTGTATGGGTGTATAATTAGTTTATAAAACCAAAAAACTTAAACATAAACATGAATTTAAAAAAAATAATTTAAATGTAGGCTTTTATTATTTTTTAAAGGGGCCGTGCAGTCATATTTAAGCGTCTACCTTTTTGCAGTTTTCACGTTTCCACGAAGAAAAAAAAAAGAAAAAAAAATTTAGAGCTATATTTACGGCGCAAATTGAATTTGTAGTTTGTGCCCGCAAGAGCCGTCGCTGGTCACGTTGTAGGCCCGCGCTGCGTCGCCGCCACCACAAGGTCACGCCACCGCCACACGCTGAGCGTTTTGCGACGCCGCTTCAACGCGTTTCTCTATGCCGCCGTCGCCGCCGCCGCATAAGTTTGTCTGCTTCGGGGCGCCGCCGCCGCCGTCTGACCGGCGCACAGGCCTATCGCCTCTGCTTGTGCTTTTTCAGGAGCTTCCTTTGGGCTCTAAAATTTTCTTATTTATCTTAGTTTTTTGTTTTTACTTCAAACAAAGATGAATAAGTTACTTTTACAGGCTATGATAAGCTTCCAAAAGAGTGCAAGTACCAACTGATAAACAAGGACCAGTCACGTGATAAATAAGGGCCCCTTTTCCACGGTGACCGCGGGCGCCAACTACAAATTTGTATAGCGCCGTAAATATAGCTCTAAAAATTTTTTCCCTTCGTGTAAAATCGTTTTATGACATTCTTTTTCCATCTAAGCTGTTTAAAAAAAATGTTTTTTTCCTTTGCATTTGTCCTTTAAGGGAGAAACTACCTGGGAACATTAACTCTCTAGATGTTGGTGGATGTAAATATGTCATTTTTCAAAATGACTTTTTTCGCAGAAATTTTGTTTCTGGGTGGTGTCCCCCTTTAGAAAAATCCTTGTGAATAAACAGTTGCATATCACAAAACTATAGGTGGGTGCTTAATTACTTAATAATATGCCCTATCTTACACTAAAATACAAAAACTGAAGGATGCCATTTTGAGTCTAAATTAAAGGGAAACTGAGGCAGTTCTGTGTTTGAGTAAAAACTCTTAAATAGTCTTCATTTGACCTCCAGGATCACGAATATCGAAATTATTTTTAAATTTAGTGTGCAGAGGCTGCAAAAAAAACATTTCCACAAGTACCGCTGAAGCCCCCCCTTCCCGGAGCGTGACATTGTATCAAGAGTTTTTGGAATCTCCGCTCTCGCGCATCTTCAGCGCCTATCAAAGCTATACACGTGCATTCTTGCTATTTTTACAAATTGTCAGAAAAAGACTTTAGGACTCGTGTCAGTGCGGGGAAGTATACCTGGCAAGCTTTTAATTGCACGCGCTGCCCACACGAGCAGAATGCTTGGCAGCCATTGGTGGCCGGACATTTTTTGTGTTTTCTCACGTTTAGTTACATCTTCAGGGAAAACAAACGCGACATTATATTCAGGGGATAAAGATACTCTAAAATTCAACTCTAACTCATTTTTACAGCGGAGCTGTTAAGGGCTAGGTTCCCCAGAATCGTGTCCAGTACCAAACAAATGTCGACACAAACTTGCACAAACCTCTGGACAGCTACCGCCATCTATAGGCGACGGCGGCAACCAGGCAACCAGTCTGGTTACTGCCATCGCTCATAGATGGCGGCAATCTTTCTAGGTATCATAGAAGAATGGACAGTTGGGCGAGTTGGTGTGAATTTATCGTAGGACACAGTGCGAAAAACAGATGAGGACGAAGAAGAAACACGTAACGAGCGCAGCGTGCGTCACGCTGCGCACATCACGTGTGTTTCATCTTTGTCCTTGTCTGTTTTGCGCACTGTTTCCTACGCTCTTATCAGTTTATATTTTCCCGGGTAATACATTTTTATTCTTGTGGTTTTTTCAAAACATATCAATGAGGTTCTATTGTACATTGGTTTTATGCAAATTTCAGAAATTTAGAGCGTCATGTCAGCAAAAAGGCCACTTTATCCAATTGAGTTTTTTCGTGCATACCCAGAAATTAAAATATTGCCACGTCTCCTCTGGCATGGAATGACCCGAACGCAAGGGCACCGGGATCATGTGTGCTTGCCAGCTTGTACTTGAGAGTTATCACATACTGGTGAGCTTTGAACGCAGATTACCATATATAAGAGTTTTTACAGAAGTGATACAAACAGTGCTTATTCTGTTCATGAAACTTAAATTTCTGCCTTTTGCAATATATATAATTTTTTTTTTCTTTAATATTTTTAATAGCACTGGAACTGTACGAAGGTTGGAGTCTTAGATTTCCTAGTTACTTACAAGTTAGCTGCTAATGTTCTTGTAGGGATCTTTGGGAAGGAGGACCTGTAGCTTGTTGCACCTATGCTTTTACTGCAAAACCTGCCAGAAGGTGCAGACATGTAGTAGCTTTCCATCAGCATATGGCCTGGCTTTCTTAGTAGCAAAGGCAGGAAGCCGGCCAGCAGGTTGCAGAGTGAACAGAGAGACGAGGAAATGCTTGGATGTCAGACCAGAGACAGTTTGTGCCAATCTAAAGAAACACAATTCTTGTGACTTGTGTCGCGAGCAGTAATTAGAAAAATTGATGCAAATAAAAGAAGTCAAAATTAAAAAAAAAAAGAAAAAGGGTTTGTGCTCTATTGTTTTATTTCTCCGTGCCCTGCCCTTTGTTTGAATTTCTAAGTCAACTCTCATCCAGCTGGCAATCCGTCCTTGTTTCCGCGAGTGCTCACAGACAAGGCGTCCCTTTCCCGCAGTTGCAAAAGCACGGGGGAGAGTTTCCGCACCCGGGGGACGTAGGCGGGGGGGCGACCCGCCTGCCGGCCACATCGCCCACGGCGGGCCTGGGCCCTCCGCGGCCCCTCGGCAGGGAGCTCCCCCCGTCCTCCCGGATGGGGCTCAAGCGCCTCTCGCCCGACGGGGACCAAGGGGGCGGGCCACACTCGTCGGGGACACGCCCGCGGGGCTCACACCGTCACCGTTCCAAGCGGCAGGAGTTGGAGAACAGCGTCTCGGCCAGCGGTGAGCTTCCTCACTGTCTAGAGGGCTCGCAGCCAGCTCTGGTCAAGGAACCAATCGGGGCAGAGACAAACTGTTTGAGAGGGGGTCGCTCTGTGCTGTACCGTGAAGTCAGCTGTCATTGTTGGCATATGTACAGTCGGACAAGCAGAGCAAAGCAACGAAACGAGGCCTAATGATGGAATCGAATGCCCGGGCGTGCACGGAATGCATGCACACACGCTAAACGCACGCGCACACACAGGTTACACTTGCGCCCCCTCTTGTCTTCGCTTAACACCATGCACCAGCACCTCGTGGGCATTCTCCGAGATGGCGCTTTCCGTGACTTCGCCTCCCGGTGCTGCCTGCGTCGCGCTCGGAGGCCCGTCTGCGTGAAGTAACATTTCCAAGCACTCACAGTCGCGGTAAAATTTTTTTAGGGCCGAAGCTCCTTAAGGTCTAGCCTTGTCTGTCCGGCATCCATTCTCACATCGATCTTGCTGGTGCATGTGCTTGGGATGTGCTCGTGAGCTCACGAGCACGTGAGCACGTGCTCACGTGCTCGTGTGGAACAAAAGAAAAAACAAATTGATGAAAAAAAAAAGAAAGAAATGTTTGCGCAGTCCACAGGATTCAAACCTGTGCGGGGAGACCCCAATGGATTTCTAGTCGATCGCTTTAACTACTTGGCCACAAACGTCATGGATGAAACGTTGCATGTAGCCGCTCAACGTCTATACAGGAGAGGGCGCTGCGGTCAAATGCGTATATAATCGTGTTAAACTTTGCATGCATTGGCTCAACGTTTATAGACGAGACGGCGCTGCGGTCAAATGCTCAAATGCGTATATAACCACGTTCCATTCTACACATTCTCCTTCTGACATGGATGAAAACGAACGAAAGGCTCGGCATGCTGCGGCTCAGCGTCTACGCAGACAAGCACCACCAGAGCTTCGCCCCAATCAACATCATTCACCACGTGGAGATGCGGTCATTTTTTTTACATTCTTCACTTCTTTTACGAAAACTTTTTTAGGGCCTCCTTTTTTTGATATTTTACGGTGATTGCACTTCATTATATGAGGCTAAAATACATGGTGTTCTATGCCCAAGAAGTTACGAAAATTGGGGTAGTTTGTTAAATTGGGGATTTCGTTACATTGAAGTTCGTTACATCGAGGTTCGACTGTAATCCCAAGTATGCCGCAACATTTCCCGGCCACACTTTAAAGCACATGGGTGACAAGCCTCCGTGAGGGACCTCATTTTTATTTCATTCATCTACAACTTTTGTAGCTTCTTGTGATGAGAAAGGGAAAGAAAGGGACCATTTAAATGGCAACAGAATGTTTTTCTATAGCAAAGTGGATGCAAACAGTGTCCGCGAGAATCCCGCTCAGTGCCGCGGCCTCCCCTCTCACGCAGACTCTTCGAGCGACTCCGAGTCTGCGGTGGCCGACTCCCGCTCTATGAGCGGTGGCTCGGACACGGAGGACACGGAGCGGTCGGCGGCGGCCAGCACGTCCGGCAGCATTCCAGCCTCCTCAGTCTCCGACAGGGTTTCCAAGCGCCATACCGAGGAGCACGGTCAGTGGCCGGCATTGTGCCCCTTCGGTTTCTCGTCGGAGGGGTTGGGGGAGGGAGGTGGATCAGCTTACTGCTACTGCATTGCAGTCTGCTTTAGAAGTCGAAAATCCTGGCAGATATGGACGAACAATATGAATTTTAACTATTTTTTAGCTTTCGGTGATATGGCAAGGATTCCCTTTACTTTTTGCGGTCATGTGTATAGGTGCAGCATTACGAAATGCTTAAACATTGACTTCGGAAAGGTGTCTTAGGTGTGCGTGTACCTTTGTTGCCTCTTCAAGGCATTGTAGAAGGGGCACCGTACACGGGCTTTAGGCCCAGAAGTGCCCTTGTTCTTGTCGGGCTTATCCCACTCTTATTTGTCGGAATTACTGCTGTCGCTGCGGTCTTTACTGACCCAACAAAGGGTGATTAAGGACTATTAACTACACTTCACTTCAATGTAAGTGCAAGCAAAGCCAAAGCTGTAAGGGTGTGCCATGTTGCATGCCCGCTGTCTATGCTTCTTTGTGCTATGCAGTCAACTTCCAAAGCAACATGCTTGCACTTATGGGGGAAATAAGGTATATAGTGGTATGTGAATATTTGAGATTTCAAACATGGATATCTTATTTTGATTATTTGATTAGAGAATCACCTTTTGAAAAGCAGCCAAACATTAGGACAGAGATTGCAATATTTGGGTGGAGCAGATTGTTTATATTCAATGTCAACCTTTTTGGGTCACGCAGTCAAGGGTAGCGTACCCTATTTTCTGGACTAAGAGTCACACCCTTGTATTAGCCACACTTCTGTATATTGGACCATTTTTGTATAAAAGTTGTTATATAAATTGCACCTTTGTATAAGTCGCACCTCTTTGCATGGATCACGCGATTCATTTTTTTTTTTTCACGCACATGTGTCTCGCGAAATTAGAGTTTCGCACAATCGGCTAGTTCACACATACATTTGATGCGCAACAACTTTGACGTTTCAACTCTTAAGAAATGCCCATAGCACAGCGCTGTCTGGCAGGAACAGTCGAGTGTTACACACCAAAAGGAAGTAAAATTTGCAAAATCAGAGCGTGCACAGGCTGAGCGAACAAAAGTTTAACTTGCGAGACACTTGTGAACAAAGCTTTAGACCACTAGACGTAGCCTAGGCCAAGTCACGGAGACAACACTAGCATCAGCGCATAGGCAGATAGATAAATCTTGACATACTTCTTTCGGTATTGCTAAAAGATCAGCTAGCTGCAATCCTTCCTTTTAAGGCCCGTTCACACTCTTGCGACCGAGTACGACTGAGAGAGACGAGATCTCTTACAACTTCTTAAATGTTTCTAGAATGAGGGAACACACTGACATTGTGGCGCCATCTATGCGGTGACCCTAGAACTGCATTTCACAAAAGCGAAGGTTTTGCGGGATTTCCGAGGTCAAATGTGCGTAATACCGATAGAAAGGCTCGTTTATAACATTGACAAAAGCTTTTCGAGCCAAAAAAGAAAGGATATTGCGCGAGAAATAAAAAAAAAATATGCCCGACCGCCGAGTTTACACTGCTTCCCAATAGATGGCGCCAGTGTGTTCTCTGGTTTAAGAAGTTTTAAGGAACCCAGGTTTAACAGGTCGCAAGCAGTCGCAAGAGTGTGAACGGGCCTTTACATGTAGCAACGTGGCTGGAGCATGGCAGATGAAAGCTGCTTATCAAACAAAAACTAAGAAAGACACGAGAAAATTTTCTGCAATGCATGTATACCAGCCCACTTACCTTTCACTGCTACCGAACCGAAGCAAAAAAGAATACGAAACCATGGCTGAATTAGGCAACGTTGATCACATGCTGTAAAAGCTTTATTCTCACTGCCTTGCCTATCCACATTGAGCTGCATCTGGGAAATTGTCAAACTCCTCGCTTTCTGAGTCAGTAACGAAAAGTGTAGAAGAGTGCAGCAACAACAGCGCCTCCTGGAAGAGATAACACCCCCTATGGTTACATAGTTATGGTGCTTTGCAAGAGATGGGGGCGTGTAGCGCATAAAAAAATAGCGTCACACAGTGAAAACTTTTTGAAAAAATTTGTATGGAAGTCGCACCAAGAAAAAATGTTTGAAAAAAAAAAAAAAGCGACTTTGGAAAATACGGTGGTTTCCATAGTGCTCCAATACCATCAAGGCTACTTGTGCTTGCGAGCGGTTTTGTTTGTCATCTCCTTCATGCAAGAGTGCTTCCGAATGAAACATAAGACGAAGCCTCATACTCTCGCAGCAGTGCAGGGCTGCAGCACCATGGAAACTATGCTAACCTTAATAACATAGCACAGAAAAGTTGATGCTTAGCAATGCGATTGCATGTTTAATAGCCGCATTGAAGTTAAGCTTTTTGTCCTAAGCAATCGCAGCTCTTGACATTGCTCTTGGGGCTTTCTCAGTGGGGTATCTCTCCGATGCTAGGTATGGCATGTAAGGTTGTACGCTTATTGTTTCACGTCTGCCATTGTGATCTATTCCAGGAACCTCGTCGAAGCGAAGACGCTATGTGACTGATGAGCGGGAAATCAGAATCCCCCTGGAGCACGGGTAAGTGGCAGCATACCGGCATTTGCTATGAAGAAGTGCAATGATCGCAGTGTCTGAGTGTCAGCAAAAAACATTTCCCCTCCTTTTCAGCTGGCAGAGGCAGACCAGAATCAAGTGTTTCAGCAAGTCTGGTGTACGTGGTGAAGTGACTTACATTGCCCCATGCGGCAAAAAACTTAGAAACTATCCAGAGGTGCTCAGGGTAAGTAAGGATGAACATGTTCGTGGCTGTTGCTTGCGTTTTAGAGTAATTTGTTTCCTGAGATGGTGCTCTTTTTTTTCTCTTACTGGCAGTACTTACAAAAGAATGGCATTGCTGACATTGGAAGAGAGAACTTCAGCTTCAGCTCTAGGGTGATTGTTGGAGTGTTTCTGGAATCCGTCGACGGTGGGGAGAGCACAGACGTAAGTTGAACCGTTTCTTTTTTTTCATCCTCTTTTCTTTTTGTGTGGGGCCCACCTCTTCCCGCTGTCTTTCAAAAACGTCTTTTATTGTTACTCTATCATACAGTGTTAAAGGGGCTACGTTTTATAAATCTACAATTAGCAGCTATGTTTGTGGTGGCTTCATATATTGGCTCGGTGTCACCCAGCACCGACATCATTACCTCAGTGAAGTTATTATTGTCACGCCTGATCTTTTACGGCGGAGCTGTTAAGGGCTAGTTTCCCCAGTTTCGTGTCCGTCACCAAATAAATGTCGACACAAAACTCTGGACAGCTACTGCCATCTATGAGCGACGGCAGCAACCAGACAACTGGCTTGCCGGTTGTCTGGCTGCCACTGTCGCTCATTGATGGCGACCACCTTTCCAGCCTTTCCACTCTGGTTTTCACCAGATTGGAAAGGCTGAATTTCTTGAGGCGTCGTCCCAGAGGTCGTCCTTAAAGGGACACTGACAGGGTATTTATGCTCGCCGAGGTTTTTAGTTGTACGTGACATGTGAGAGCTCGACTACCCAGAACAAAATTTGCGGTTCGAAATTCGGTTTCTTGCCGCCCGAAAACCGCCGATCAAGAACTGGCCGGTTCGAGTCTCGCTCACTCTTTTTTCTGCGGTCACGGACCGTTTTCTAAGGTATTGATGCGACCACCATATTTAATCAAAGTCATGGGTCACTGAAGGCACACACTCAATATTACAAATAAAAAAAAAAAATGAAACCCATTTTTTGTGGCTTCTAAAAAGCTGCAAATCTTGGAGTACAGAACAAGGAGCGGAACAAACATAACTGCAAAAAAATCGCACGGCGAACAGTTACCGTACGCCGCATGTCGTGTCGTCTGCTACGGAGAGAAGAAAAAAAAACAAAAAACCGCACGGTCGGGTGTAGCCACGTGACTTCCGCCACTCACTCTCTTCTTTCCACTTCTCTGATCTCCGTCGGGTTTCGGTTTCGGTTTTGAGCAGTTGCGTCTTTTGGCTTTATTAAAAAAATACGCTACTCTGTTGCAAAATATTAATTGGGTAGTCCTCCGACACCATAATAAAGCGCCGGGCAAAAAATGATAAAAAATTTTTTGGGGGGTGTCAGTGTCCCTTTAAGGTCGTCCTAGACGTCGCCCTTGAGGTTGTCCCAGAGGTCGTCCTCAAGGTCGTCCTAGATGTTATCTTTGAGGTCGTCCTAGACGTCGTCCTCGAGGTCGTCCTAGAAGTCGTCCTAGAAGTCCTTGAAGTCGTCCTAGACATTTTCCTTGCGGTCGTCCTAGAAGCTGTCCTTGAGTTCATCCTAGACGTCATCCTTGAAGTTGTCATAGACATCGTCCCTGAGGTCGTCCTAGGCGTCGTCCTTGGGGTTGTCCTAGACGTTGTCCCTGAGGTCGTCCTAGGCGTCGTCCTTTAGGCGTCGTTCTCGAGGTCGTCCCGCCATGGTACAGCTTTGCTGGTCTTCCTTCTTCACCAGAGTGGAAAGGCTGAAAGTGTTTTTTGTCTTTGGGGTAGAAAAAATGTATGACAAACTGTTTGGTAGGTAATTGCGTTGCTTATGTGAAACGTTCTAGCATCACAAACATTTAGTGACACTCTTTGTTTCCAGACGCCAGATGCCTACAGTCACGGCGCTCTTCATCATATAGACGCTTTCAGCGCGCGCCAGATTGAGCCGCCATAGCCGACCTTCTCTTGTTTTACCGAGATGCCGAGGCACTGAAGCGGGCGTTGACGAGCCTCCACAAAGGCCTATGCTGGCGAGAAGGTCACAGTAACAGTTAAAATGGCAATAACTGGTCCTGCTGTTGTAATGATGAAGTGGAGCGAACGGAATAATACGGAACAAAAACTGAAGGTCAGTTATGGCGGCGCCCATGCACAGCTGCCTGAAAGCGTCTGTAGTTTAACGCGTACCATGTGTACACTTGATAGTTGTTCCTAGAATAAAGCAGGGTGTCGAACCGGAACCGAACCGAAAACCGGAACCGAACCGGTATTTTTTCCGGTACTGAACCCGAACCCGAACCGTTATATTGTTATTGCGATGAACCCGAACCGGAACTGAACCGGAAAAAAATAACGGTTACCGGCTCATGTCAAAACGGTTCGGCCACGCGCTGTTGACAATGAATGTGCTATCAATGCCATTTGTTTTTTAAGTGCCGTCAACTGACACACACCTCGCTTACATATTTTTCTTCTCCACTCAGTCTTAGGAATATAAACGCTGCATCCATGAATCTTGACAAACGCTGCATCCATGAATCTTGACATAGGAACCAGTATTGCGCTGGTCGCGGCTTGCACGGAAAAAAAAAAATTGGAAAGCTGTGCAAAAAAAAAAAAAAAAAAAATCGCGTCACTGGATTTCATTTTTCTACAATCTTGTAAATCCTAAATGCTGCCGTGTGCTCATTTCATAACACGTTTCTAGAACGCGCGAGTTTTTGAAGCTTGCTTCCATCGGAATGAGAAAAGAAAAGGCTGTGGAGTTTGATAATGTTTGAGGGAGAGAAAGAAATTTTATTTACAGTTGAAATGAGCATTCATGAATTATATCTGCTCTTCGCTGCCCCAACCACCGGTGAGAGTATATCGAGCTATGAAGTGTAAATGTTTACATGCCGTATTTTTTCGTACCGGAAACTCGATAAATGCGGGTAAAAAAAAAACGGGGATACATACCCTAGTCGCTCGCGGAGAAGTGAAGCTGCGCGCTCTTTCGAATTTGACAAAGGATCTGCCGAGCTTCTGTTGCTTCCGTCGCCTGCCCAGCGTAGTCATGGGACTCAAGCGGGCGCGTGCGCTCAAACCAACGCTCAGCAGACGCTGGAGTTAGCGCCCGTGACAGACAGCCCTGTCATCAGACAGTCGTTTGCCGCTTGCATTGGCTACAGGCTTTTATAAACGTTATGCACTACTAGTTTCGAATACTTTTCATTTGTTTTCATCGGTGTCCTGCTGATTTCAGATGTTTTATTTGTAATTTAATTTGATGTTGCAATTTGTCATTTATAATTTCCGAACCGGTTCGCGAACCGGTTCAGCGCCCCGAACCGGTTCGCGAATCGAAATAATCGAACCGGAACTGAACCGGAACAAAATAAATTTACCTGAACCTGAACCGTAACCGAACCCGTATTTTTTTCGGTTCGACACACTGGAATAAAGCAATACTTTCGCTAATCGGGCCGATAAACCTGGTGATTTTCCAGAGCCTTCCATACTCTCGAACACCTCTTGGTGCTTGCGAGCACGTTGTAGCAACCGAACCTTCGTCTGTCCAGGGCTGCACGCTGCTGAGCGAGGAGGAGGTGGCAGCGAGACTGCGCGTGGTGTGCGGGCTGCCCCAACCGGCCCTGGCGATGCCCGCCAGCGTCTCCCGCGGGCCCTTGGGGGGTCCGGGGACGGGGCCGAGTTCGGGGGGTTCCAGGAGGGGTCGGCCACGCAGCCGCCCTTCCCCGGACCCCCAGGAGAGGGCCCTGGCAGAGGCCGCCATCCTCCAGCACAGGCGGCTCGAGCAGCAGCACGGTGAGTGCCACCATTTACGTGGTTTTGCTGGCTCCCGAGGAGAACCGTATCACTTGTCCTGCTTTTGGCGTGGACAGGCACTGTACTAGCATGCGCTTGTGGGGCCACTACTGCGTGAAGCACATCGGTGGCTACTGTTGCACGAAAAATCTGATTTTATCTTGTAACTTGCTTGTGATGGTGCAGATCCCACATAACCTTTTCTTTTGAAGATCCCACGAGCAGGAGAGCACTTTGTGAGCTTCCCAACTCCTGTTGTGTTTTTTAGTTTTAAAATATACGCTATTTTCGAATCAAAACAAGCTGTTTTCTGCTGCCATGATCTCTTCACAACTCCGAAACCATGGACTCCCGTCTTGACATTACAATAGTGTTTTGGAGATATACAAAAATTTCAAATAGTAGTTTCAAATATTGCACTATTCAATATTTGCTTCGAGATGAATTATGAATTAGTGATGGACCAAACTTTTGCTGAATCGAAAATTTGGCTCCGAATCTTCAAATTCGGCCAAGCCGAAGTTTTGCCAGAGTTTTCTAAAGATTTGGCAAAGATTGGCAAAAATACATTGTTGCCAGACTTAAAAGTTGATATTTCGCTTTTCGGGCGAAAGAAGTTTTTAGGCTTTTCTTTTTTAATGCATATTGACACAGTTATTACTAAATAGGGTTATATTCTGTAAGGTAATTGTATCGATGTCATTTTCTTCTGTTTGCTGGCAATTTTACAGTGACGTCTTGCACAAGTTGTGCGACAACGAGGTTGGGTAGTAGCGGGCGCGGTTACGATATGCGAGTTTTGGTTTCGAGGCTTCGTCAGTGCAAGCCTGGATATATGTATGTTGTTAGAATAATAGTGGTGATCCTGTATTCTTACTTTCTCTGCAAGTCACCATTTCATGTGCAAAAATGAATGCTTTGGCTGCTGAGCCTTCAACAGAAGAGATAACTGTATTATTGTAAATATGCATGTTTTTCCATTTAAGTCTCCTGACGCCAACTTTTTATGAAGGTCTGCGTCCCATATTGCAACATTTTGTTTTTAGCTTTTAAAATGCCGGTTTCTGATGCTAGGACACATGCGGACGTTTAGAAAGATGAGAAGAGTTAAGAATGTCTGATGTGCAAGGTCGAGCATGATAGTTCTGCGTTTAGTTTATGCGGATAGATGAAAAACTGTGAAATAACGCTAATTAAAAAGCAATATTGTTTTCGCACAAACTACTTGTGGGCCAAAAATAGGATTGGTCTAACTTTGAGGAGTGCTTTGAAGTACTTGTCAGTCAACGTTGCTACTACCACCTCGTTGCTTTACTTTAAAGATCAAATGAAAATCCTGGTTCCAGAATGTACCGCATCACTTGTCACTTGTGCAGTGGGCTGTGTTGGCTGTGTCAATTCCTGGTCGATCTTCTGTTTTGAGGCTGAAATATTGAAGAGAACCTCACTCACAAAGGTTGACAAACACAAAGTTACCGTGTCGCCTACTCCACACCTCGCTGTAACCACTGGTACTACACTGTACGATGGTAACCGCACAACTGCGTGGCGTCCGTTTGCAATCCATGGCCCCGTCGCGTTCTCGCACGTGTGCAGACGTTTGCCGAATTTTTTGCCGAATCTTTGCCGAATTTCCTTTCAAAAGTTTGGCATGTGCCGAACTTTGCCGCATCTGAAGTTCGGCAGATTTGGTTCATCACTACGAGCAATATTAATATTTTCCGAAGTGTCGATTGCGGCGTGTTTGTCCCTTTGAGCGCGCTCTTACCGAGCACGAGTGCGCTGCAAAAAGCAAGCTCCGCGGGTGTTGCTTTCCCGGTGTCCACCGGTGCTCGGGAAGAAGCGCACTCAACAGGAAAACCTGCTGCAATCAACACTTGGAAAACAGGAATATTGCGATTGCGCATGCTTGGGAGAAAAGCACTCTTTCAAAGTGGGATGGTGCACACGTGAGCCTGGTGCATTTAAGAAGAAACAGAAATTTGTGAATGTTGGCATCTACTTTTCGGTAAAAGTTTCATAATTAGACTGGGTGTTATGCAAGAATACATGTTAGTCAGAGATGCCCTGACAACACGGGGTGAAAACAATGTTATGGTACCCGGAGCCCGTCTGACCGGTGCGTTTACCGCGCCCTCAAAAGCGGTCCCTCGATTTCCGCCCGTCGACGTCATAAAGGCGTAATGCCCGTCACGATCCCGATCGTGGCACAGCGGCAGAGGTAAATGCAGCAGCCGGGCGGTCGACCTGAACAAAAGTGGACGCGAGCGGGACGCCGCCTTTTTTGCCGGCATTTCTACGACCGACCGCGAGGTCCCCGACGGCACCAGACGCCGACTCCGTCGACGTCATTTGTCGCCACCTCGGGGCCGCGGCAGTCCGAGGCTCATTTTGTGCACCATAACGACATTCGGGGATCTTACACATAGCATGCCACTTTTGGTTCCAGCCGAGGAAGCCAGGCGGCAGCAGGAGCACGAGAAGTTACTCAAGCAACAGGAGCGTCTCGAGCGGCTGGAGCAGCAGCGCATCGAAAAGGAGCTGCGTGCCCAACAGATGATCGAGGTTTCTAGTTTCTTTCGGTTCCTTCCTTCCTTCTCTTCTGTCGCTCGGGTGTGCGTGTTCCCTTTTCGTAGTGGGCTTTCGTGAGTTTACACCTCAGCCCGTGGTGAGAAACACCCGAAAAATGGCAAGTGGCTCGTTAACCTTCGTCCGAGTCGTCCGATAGGACTTGTCTCGTGAAACCCACGAAACAAGACGACCGACGTCAGCGACGTTGCTTTTAATTCTTGGAAAGGTAACCGTACGATTTTGCCTCTGCTAATTCTGGAGTTGAAAGGTAAACGAATCCCACGTACGGAAAACATGTTTCATGTTTATCCTGTTCTTGATTTAACTCTTTATGGCCAAACCCAGTGCATCTCATTTCCTGCAAAGTGCTAAGAGAGCCAATCACTGTTATTTTCTGAAGTAGCTTGACGTATGGACGCTGTTAATGTATGGACAAAATAAATGTGACTTGTGCTAGCATACCGTGCACGTTGTGTACAGGCTCGAAGTCATCGTAGCATAAATCCAGTTGGGACCTCAAACTTATTGGTATCCCATTTGCTGCTTTCATCGTAGGAATGGTTACGATTGGCTCTCCACACACTTCACAGGGAAGTACACCGGCACATTGTGTTAGGTGGACTAGAATTGTGCAAATGGGTAAAAGGGAGCAATAAAACCCATGCTTCTTTATCTGCCTGTATTAATTAATACCAGTGTTAGGTGCGTTTTTTTTTTCTTGGCTGTCTTAACTGATAGCTCTCAAAGCAGTTTTCTTTGTGATCATGTGCCTCGGGGAGTTGTTTCTGAGGCAGTGGGTGCTTATCTTTGGTCCCGTTCTGCTTTTCGGCCACCTGACATTGTTTGGTTTCCTGTTGGTGTTCTGTTGGACGTGGTCGCGTTGGTTCCCTCTTGCGTGCAAGCATGTGCTGTTTGATTGCAAGGAACCTGGGAAGGGGCAATGTCTGCCCTCGGAGCAGTTTGATGTTGCATGATGGTGTCTCGTTGCATCAGATTCGTCGCAAAAGGAGGGAAGAGTTAGAGAGGCAGCGCCAGGAGGACGCTGTACGCAGAACTCAGGTATTGACGGAAGCAACTTCCCCGCCCCCCTTTTTTTCTCTTTGCACTCTGCAGAGGTTGCGTTTTGTCTGATTTTGTTTTCACATATTTAGATCTGGATGGAGGCTTGCTTGGGCACTCTGCTATAAATTTTGTTGCTTCTACTTTCTGCAGAATAGTAGCACCTCACTGCCTACAGTATACTACGTTCAGGCGATCGGGCTGTTAGGCTATTAGAGCAGCAAAGGCTATGCTTCGTTTCACCTCAACTTGAGAAAGAGCGAACGTCGCGGCCCCTTCGAGCCAATCATGGTGACGAAGACTGAGCATGTGACAGTTCTTACAGTACAGGGGCGAGAGCGTAATCCAAGCAGTTAGAGAAGAGGGGAAGGAGAAATTTCCCTCTTACCCACGCCCTCTTTTGTGTGTCCTTGGCATCACTTTTGCCCCCCTCAAAATTCACACAAAAACGGCTTTCCTCTCTACCCCGATTGTGGCTTTGACAGCACTGCGTGCGACTGGCGAGATGTAGTCACATGTCTCTGTTTGACATGCTGATTGGCCCATGGGACCATAGCCTTTGCATTTGCCAAGTTACAGTAAGACGGAGCTTTATGCACTAGCATAAAGCTTTGTCTGCAATTGGCTGATGTCATGCTACAGTTTGTGCGGTGGCATGAGCTTTTGTGTGGCATTAGCGGATTCCTGTGCATCGAGCATGCTTCGTAACTTTTTCCCCACTGTCGGAGCAGAGTGTAGCAAACATATGACGCATGTTTGGTTTCTTGGCCTTCTGTGATCTCTAAGATGGCGTAGTGGTTCAATTTATGGTTCTCATTACTCTGCCGAAATATTATGTTTTGAGTGTTTCGTGATGCAAATTGTTTTTTTTTTTGTTGATGATGATTGATTTCTGCTAGTGGTCTGCATTTGCATGTTTCAGGGTGATTTATGAGTTACTTTTGTGTTTTATTTACTGCTTCTGCATTCTCAGTATAAATTTCTAAGCTATGACCAAATGTTGTAGTTTCCTTACAAACTTTTTTTTTTGTGCTTGCTTTTTTGCATGTAGGCAAAGATTTTTTTTCTGACTTGTTGTAGATTCAGAAACGTTTTCAACTTCAGTAAATGTGGAGTGTACTATTTTACATGCCTTATTTGTTAAAATATTTTATAAGCACCATGGCCAAGAGCAGAGTTTTGCTCATCACTGATTGTTGTCGATTCAGAGCAAGTGATCAAAGAGCTTTTTTTTTCCAAAACGGGCATGATCCAAACTGAAATCTACATCAACTTTGTGCCAGTTTTAACTTCAATCAGGACTGTAATAAGTTTTGCTTAAGTATATTTTTTTAAAGATGCTTTTTAGTCTTTAGTGATTCAAGATGTGGGAGAACAATAAAATTTCATAGGTAGCTGTGTTCATGCTAAAATGCATACAGTTTTTTTTTAAACAAAAGTTTAGTTGGTGTTTTGGAATTTACTGCATCAAAATTTTAAATATCTTGATCCACCTAAGACATTGTTCTTCTTAAAAGAGCTATCTTATTAAAATTACCTTGTAGGCAGTTTTCTAGTTCAGATCTTTTAGAATATATGTAAAATCTATAAGGGATCGATTCATTCTAAAAGTAAAAAAATGGTTGTTTTTTTTATTCTGCAGTTTACAGATTAATTGTGCATAATAAGCGTGACGAATATTTGATGTGAAACTAGACTTCACATCATTGCAGAATTACCTTGAAGGCAACAGCTTTTTGCTGTGTTATGATCTTAAGTGCCATTCTTTACAAGTGACATACTACTGCATAATATACGGATATTCAATTAAAACTCTGAATGTACATGTTTGCTTAAAGCTCTTGGTTTTACAGCATGTAGTGCTTCAATATTGAACACAAAACCAATTGCTGCAAAGCAGCTTTATATCTACAGCATGTTAACTAACGATTTTAAGGGACTCTAGACGACTTGCAAAAATTGGTTTCTTATTGTACTTTGCTGCGATTTACTACAAAGGTGCAGACAGGTAGTGGAAGTCTGCAGTGAAAAAGGTCAAGAAATTAACTTACCTCCTTCAAAAAAAAGAAAAAAAAAAAAGAAACCTGCTTTGGGCAATTTACACCGCCACTTCGCAGACAGTGCCCGCGTAGTGAGAAGTGCTGCCTACAGATGGCGTACGCCGCGTCGAGAGAACTGAAAACACTACTTGGCCAGGTGGCTCTAGTCACCACCCGATTCAAAGGGAATAGCTACCAGCCATCCATTTATCCAATCATCCATCCATCTGGAGGTCCGGCCGATTGCGTTTATAATAGCAGACGATCCTGCGAAAGAATTATGTTCAACCGGCACTTCCTCGAAGCAGCGTACGCCATCTGTCAGCAGCACTTCTCACTACGCTTGCATCGTCTGCGATGTGGCAGCGTAGATTGCCCATATCAGGTTTTTTAGAGCGCAGCTTTAGGTGCCCGTTTCCGGCTTGAGGGGTGTCTGCGTTCGACGTCGGCGTTCGGCGTCGGCGTTCGGCGTCGGCGTTCGGCGTCGGCGTTCGGCGTCGGCGTCGGCGTTCGGCGTCGGCGTTCGGCGTTCGGCGTTCGGCGTCGTAGTTCGGCGTCGGCGTTCGGCGTCGGCGTTCGGCGTCGGCGTCGGCGTCGGCGTTCGGCGTCGGCGTTCGGCGTCGGCGTTCGGCGTCGGCGTCGGCGTCGGCGTTCGGCGTCGTAGTTCGGCGTCGGCGTTCGGCATCGGCGTTCGGCGTCGGCGTTCGGCGTTGGCGTCGGCGTTCGGCGTCGGCGTTCAGCATCAGCGTTTGGCGTCGGCGTGACGTCACTGCGCACGTGACCCGGAAGACGATGTACGAGTTGACAGGCGGCAAAAACCTGAATCTTTTTCATTTTTTTAAATATAAAAACTAGGGTATCCAGGCAAAATCTGTTTTCTGTAGTTCACTGCAGAAGTGTCAGGCATCAACTTCCACAATTATTTAAGCAAAGCCCTGAAATTGTTGCACAGCTCCTTTAAAGTGCCTTAAGAAGTGTTAGTCTTCATGCTGTACATTTCAGATCAAAACCTTTTTTTTTACTAAATAATCATAGATTTAGTATATTCTTTTTATTGTACCACATGAGAACTTCATTCTTTTCCACAAACTAATGTTATTCAATTTCACATTCTTTAGGAAAGGGAAATGAAGAGGCAACAAGCTGTCATGTTAAGGGAACAAGTGAGTGTTTTCTGTGTCCTGCTTGGTGAGGAACTTACTGACTCAGAAATTCTGAGGTTTCATCTACAAATTGTGCACCTTGTGCACTGCTGCTAAACAAGCACTCAATGTGCTAGTTATTAACTGCAAACACAATTTGATTTCTTGTAGCATTTTCCAAATACATTTGAAAAAGATGATGAACAACTTAGTTAATTTAGAATGTGTAATTTATTGACTATGCTACTAGATCTGACGTGTTCCTTTCTTTGTTCTTCAGGAAATGCAGAAGCGCAGGGAAATGCTTTTGATGGTTGATCTCGTAAGTGTGGGTTTGCTGGTCCTTTGTGCTGTTTTGTTTGTGAATGCCTTTTAGCTAACAGGTAGGACAATACTAGGACAAGTGACATTGCAGTGCACACTAGGTTTCAGATAAATGTATTTATAGATATGTTTGATTTGTACAGTTTCATAGGCTAGAAATGAGGGAAAATATAGGTTCATATTTGCTTTAAAAAGATAGCATAAGAAATGTTCAGTGCCTCTTTCTAACAAAGCTTTTGGCCCAACAATCTTACTTTTGTAGTAGCTGTACGAGGCTTTAATATCTTAGCATACACTTTCTCTGGTTGCAGTAAAACTTTAGCTGTGTCATGTTTGCCATGTTCAAATGTTTTTCTGTACCCAAAGCACTTTGTGCTGGAATTCAGAATGCTTTCTGCTTTTAATGTGTCTACTGTTTGTGATGCAGGAAAGGGAAAGGAGAAGACAACACATGCTTCTTGTACGTGCTCTTGAGAACCGCAAAAAGATGGAGGTAATCAGTGTTCTTTTTACAACGAAGCTGTTTATGGCTAGGGTTCCGTGCATTTTTTATGTGTGTCAACAAAAACTCGCGCGCCCCCTCTTTGTCGTCATTCCAAGTTCTTGCGTTCCTAGTTTCCTTCCGCCCTCCCAAGGTGACGGTCTCGTCGCGCGTGTCTAGTTTCCTCCGGCTCCTTTCGGCGGCAATAGTTTGTACCTTTGTTCAGGATTCCGTGTCACGTCTGTGTCATGTGCTAAACAGCTTCGCTGGTCATCCACCTTCATAGAGTGGAATTGCTCACGATTTTGTCGTGTTACCATGATCACCAAAGTACAATGGGCCTCTTTTGTTTCCTTTGGCATTGAGGAGATACCTGAACTTGCATTCTAATGTTTTGTTGATGGGCTTTTCAAATAAACACACGCTTCTACTCTAATGTTACTACTTTATGTCGGCTTTATCAAGAAATCTTGCTCCATTGCAGTCCCGAGGTACTAGTTATGTTGTAACATGTGGATGAAACAGTGTTTTTAACAGCGTAATATGCACGTGATTCGTGGTTAATTTGTTTGGTCTGTCTCAACTTGCTTCAGGATCAGAAGAAGGTGGAGCTGCAGATTCTAAAGGAAGTCAGGCGGCCGGTGGAGGACATGATTCTGAAGGACGCTCTTGTAAGTGACTGGGGTCCCTCCCTTTGCATGTGTACGAGCTCAAAGTATGTACACTGTTCTCATGTCCCTCTCCCCTTATTTCTCGCAGCCTTTGCCAACATTGAATAGGATACCTGGACTCAAAGTTCCCGGCACTGCATTTGCCAATCTCCTGATGGTGCGGGAATTTCTGCACAACTTTGGTGAGACCCTCCATTTTGGTGAGTCCCTCCATTTTGGTGAGTTTCTAGCACTTCCTCACTATGCCTTACTACTGGGCTGCAGGCTTTCTGGCATTTAATTCTAAAGAAAGTCGCAGATTTGTAATTTTTTTTTTTTGCCATTTGTTTATATTTTGCTAGGATCTATGCACTACTTCAGTGGCATTTTTCACGCTAGCACTTATAATATGCTTTGTGATTTTATGGGAGCATCACGGGCTGTACAAACTTATTATGGACCATTTCATTGAGTGTGCTTCTCTCGTGGCATTGGTGCACTGTGGCTGAGCATTGGTGCATTAATTGCCAATTCCAGTATATTCTAGTATTACAGCTTTTACTTGAACAATCTTATTTCTTTTACATGGTTTTTTGTGAGCACTACACAACTGCTATTGTCTTTAAGGCTGACATACAACATTGGTTTTCTGCAGGGATGATAATCTCTCTGAGTGCTTCCCCTCTCCTAAGCTTCAAGGGGAGCCAAGTTGGGGCAAAGTAAAAAGTGGAGAGGATATAGGAAACAAGGGGGTGGGCAAAAGTGGAATGCACAAAATGTACGTCGGCCCTTAACATAACCTAGGGGAAAAACTACTATAATTATTTTTATGATATCGAAATTAAATTTTTACAGTTTATGGTGCTTATTCTACTCTTTATAAACTGGTGTTAGATTTGATATAGCTTGTTCTTTAGGTTCTCAGTGCAATGTACATGCAAAAAAACAAAAACAATGTTGTGCACACGTGAGGCATGACAACACGCCTAAAAATATGTAGTAAGATAACCTAATTTGCTCCTTTCAAACAACTGAGTGCAATGAACAACAAAAATAATTTGTGCGACCCTTCTTTCATTTTAAAATAATTGAAATTAGAAGAAAAAATGCCATTTCGAGGGGCTAATGAAACTTTTTTAAATTTTTCATAAATATAAAAAATTACATACTAACCAAAATGTAAATAGTTGCATTCTGCTTATTCTAAAGTATATGCATGCCAAATTTGGTTGTGATAGGAAAAATTAAAAACAGACATTCTTGTGCACAAACTTTGAAGATGTCTCAAAACTACAAAAAAAGAAAAACACATTTGAATATTAAAATATATGTGTAGCTGTGCTCTTTCAGAGTGTAGAAAATAATATTTTGTTAATAAATTTTTATGAGAAATTGAAGCTACAGAAAACTGCAATAGAGAGGGGACAGCTAAATGTGGTGGCAGGCGACGTCACAACTTGAAGAACCACGCAGAGAAAACGGCTAAAATTTATGCCGTGCTGGGTTGCCCGGGGGTCTTCAAATATGAAGATTAAAAAATAATAAAACATTATAAAACCTCAAATTACAATTTTTGCAAAATATTGCCGTTTTTCGACCCTTAAGGAAGATTTTACTAGCCATTATTCAAGTCCCTCATTTAAGCCACGGGATTGAAGCCCTTAAGTGCCTTGGACGAGCTGAGCTCGGCAGCCACTTTCTGGCTAAAAATGCCGTGGACGAGCTCAGCTCGTCCAGTGGTTTTTTCAGTAGCCCTCAATTCCACGGACGAGCTAGGCTCGTCCGAGTAGTTTTGCAGCGCTGGTCATAGATGGCAGCACTCGTTTTCGTTGGCAAATATTTTTTTCGCCTCCGCTGATTTTTGCGTAATAAACTTTTCAAAGTTTATGTGTAATACTAAAAGAATAACAATTCAAAATAAAAAAAAAATATGGCACTTTTAGGTCACTTTTGGAAAAAAAAAAAATTGGCACTTAAGGTGTTAAGTTTGCCACATTGGAAGAGCGGTGAGTGACTGGCTGGCCTTCTCCCTCCCAGACCTGGACAAGATCCCCAGCCTGAACAGCCTGCAGCTGGGGCTCATCAACCACGATGTGAAGTCGGAACAGCAACTGCTCAGCGTCGTCCAACACCTGCTGGTGTGCGCCATCCACGACCCGGGGACGCTGCACTGCAAGGAGGTGGGTCACCCGCTAGGAACCTCTACCGGTGGGGTGCGGCGGAGGACACCGGGGGTTTGTTCGAGGACACCCCGAGGTTCCTTCCCGTCTCTTCTTCTGCAGTTGAACCCGCTTCTAACAAATTTAATGGGTATTGGAGTTAGGATAAATTTTTTTTAAAGGCCTAGCATTTAAAAGGTTAGCCTCTGGAATTGTGTGTCCGTGGCATGTAGCTTCGATGGGGTCGCGACGCCTTACGACACGGCGACATTGCGTGACACTGGGATGTCATGTGGCACGCGATGTCACGTGACACTGCGACGGCTTTGTAAGTTCGCTGAACCCTCGCAACGTCCGTTGCCGTAAGGTGTAGGGCGTCCGTCGTCGATGTTGCCAAATGCTCGGAAAAGATAGGCTACTGCCGCGGTGTGGTGAGATTCCGTCCCAGCTTTATTGCATGCGGAGAGGGCGCATTACCACAGAGCTACGCCACAGCTTTGAGAATCGGCTTTATTGGCATTTCGCAACAGTGGCTAAATTCCCAATGAAGCTGATTCAATGCCGGAGTCTCCCGTGACGCCCGCCAGATGGCCACCATTGCTTCGACATTGCGATGGAAAATTCCTTGTTATTCTTAATTAATCCTAAGTTATACTCGAAGTTAATCATTGGAATTAAAAGATGTGGCGTATGCCATCGCCCGACTTGAAGTGTTCAGCCTTACCCATCCATCACTCCGTCTGTCATCACATCGCACCACTTGCCAGGCAATGCCACCTGCACTCGCCTTATCTCGAAAAAAAAAAAAAGATGTTTTGCACACTATTCGTGCACTGCACGAAGTAGCTGTTACAAAATTTGGTAGTCGATAAAAGAAACAATGCTTTTGGACTTGTTTCGGTAAAATGATGGCAAGCTGACCTAGAATTCGCTCATATATATCTATTTTTACCACATTGAGGGGTAAATGCTGTGTGAGAAGCCGGAATATTTTACTACGGTTCTCGAGGCGAATATGCGTATAGAAGACGAGGCCTGCTGCGCCTTTCCCCCAAATGCAGTGTCGGCAACGCCGGCGCTGCATTTGGGGGAAAGGTGCGGCAGCAACAGATCCACACAGTGCCAGCTATGGATCATGCAGCCTTTGGCACATACAAGATTTTTGTCTGGGGGTGGTTTCTGGAAAGTTGGATTACTGTTCTGCGACGGGCCCAGAAAGGGAGAGGGGGGACGAGCAGTAGGGAGGGAGGGAGGGAGAAGTGTTAGAAAGGCTACACAAATTTTTTATTTATTTCTTCCCGAGCTATAGTTTGTGATTAAGTGAACTTCAACGTAGCTGTTGAGATTGCCGTGGTGCACGTGCAGCTTGGAAACCCACCAGTTTCAGAAATATTTCGCCGGCACGAAGTTTTACGATTTGTGGCGTACCGTATTTACACAAATGTAGGTCGACCTATTTTTGAATTTTTGAAAATCTGAAGTGGGGGGGTTGACTTATAATCAAACCAATGCGTTCTACCGCCGACAAAAACGAAACAGTCGTAGTATCAAGAACACCTCAGCTTGTTACGAGATCAGCCGGCTGTACCTGTACCATTGCACTATTCGCAACTCCAACGCCCTATAGGTGGCGGGGCGGTAGTTCCAAGATGGCGGAAGAGACGGGGATAGATTCTCCAGGATATCCCGTGCGCCTGCTCGCTGACGCTGTTCAGCGCGCTAAAAATGATTTATTTGTCTACAAATGCGAAGCGGCTAGGGAGGGATCATATAACAGATGATGGAGATGCCGATGCGCGTTATGAACACGAGCATGCTGATATTTTAAAGTTGCACAAACCTCAAATTGCGAAGCTTTGTGGTGAGCGAGCGCGTTTTAGGCACCGGCCACGTTACTGTTTGTGGCAGAATATTTCTGAGAGGGATGAAGATATGTTTGCGCTTTGCCTGGCCATTAGTGCTCTAAAAAGAGAGCCGCGAACGGTGACCGTCAAGCTTCGGAAGATCAGCATTACACAGTAATGGTGTCTTCGCGTCACAGCCTCTTAAATTGCTGCTCACCGTCTCGGTTTTAGTGTATTGCAACACGTAATCAAACTGCTCTATGGTTATTGATAAAAAGTTTATTACCGCACGCTATCATGCGGTGTAGCATTACAATCGCAAGCTCGCGCTGCGCCTTTGAAGCACAATTTTCAGTGCGCGCCAGAAGTGTTGCCGTGCTTATCACTATAAAAAAAAAAAAAATAAAATGTTTTAGTCCTTACATTTCTTGTCACATATACGACACTCCAAAACTTCAGTTTGCCGTGCAGCCCACTGACATCGCAATGATGGCCCCAACTTTTACGAGAGGCTTGATGACGGCGCAATATAAGATATGAAATAGCTAAAGTATGCATCAAAGAGTACCAAAAAACAAAACAAAAAACACCGAGGTTTTGCAGTAGGGCCAAGAAAACCCAGATTACTTTCTTTTTTTTCTTTACAGTCATTTACACTTACTTAAGCTATTTTAATAAGCTGCACAACTCGGCTATCAAGCCGCTCGTGAAAGTTGGTAGCTCTCGTTGAACGCCAGTGCGCTGTACGTCCAACTGAAGTTTAGGGGTGTCGTACGCTATGCAAAAAACTGCCTGTTAACATAATCGGCATGTTTAAGGGTTTTGTTTATTGCTCTATCAAAAAAAAAAAAAAAATTGTATACCGTACATTTGTTGTACCGTGTTATTTGCAACATTGCGGTCCCTCTGGCCAAAACTGCATGCTGTAAGCTCTCGTCACAAACGGATGGCTAACGCAGACGCGCTTAAAATGCGAGCATTTCTTTATTTGCTTCGTAATTACCTGAAAGCAAGTACGGGTATTTTATCTTTTTAAAGTGCTTGGAATAAAAGGTCATGTTTTTTGCAACGGCCTTAAAACGCGAACCCATTCCCGATTTGTATTGCTCGACATACCCTTGCGCGACGAGTTCGCTCCTGCTTATGGCAAAAAATAGACTTTCCGTAGACCATACTATAGAGTTCTTCATTACTAGCGGGAGCGTTTTCTGTCATGTTGAGCACTGATTGAGCTGGCGGCCATGCACAAGACCAGAAATCCGCAGGGTATGCGATGCACGAAAGGTCTCTAATGAAATTATACCTTTCTGTCCTTTGTGCAAGGCTGTTGCAAGGCGCAGCACAAGAATTCCTTTTTTAACGCGCTCACTTTTTTCATTAAAACGGCTTCACGCATCAAGGCCAACAGTCCCTGTCACCGTTTCCGCGCCACCGTCACCGCTGCCGTCCCCGCTCCTCTGGTTCTCCGTTCGTCCGCGGGAGGGTGAGCGGCGCGCTGGAGTTGCGAATTCTGTGCGCTCAATTTACAATTTTTCTTCTATTTTTTTTTATTTGTGCGCACGAGTATTATTGATAACGATTTGCAAATTAACCCGAATGTAGGGTGGTGAACAGCGCACGGCGCACACCACTACTGGGGGTGACGGCGCTTCTTGTAAGAGCCACTCCGGAAGCCACTGGAACGGCCTCACGGCTCACTTCCCGCGGATTTTTTTCACAGTTTTTCACACGATTCACGGTCGCACAATGTTTATAGAGTGTCGAGATCATGCTAGAGAGCTAACAACTTGTTTTTTGTGTTGACACGCATGATATGGGCAGTTTAGGTTTCCGGTGCTCGTTTGTGGCCATTCTTCACCCAGAAGCAACCAACAGCTGCGCTGTTGGACGCAAGTTCGACCCGTTGGAGTGGGTGATGCTTCAGTGGAGTCTGCGATGGCGCGGAATCTGAACTGTGACGGCGAACGAAAAATCTTTCGCGGGCCAAAGTCTGGATAGGTGGGGATGCCTTGCGGAGTTGGAGGTCAGGCTTGCAACGTATGCCGCAAAAGTACGCAATCGATCCTTACCCGTGACGTGCAACGCGATCGCCGAGCAAGCACAGAAGATGCAGTTGATGCTGTCATTTGCAAAGTGGGAGATTTCGTTAGATGGCGCCGACGACGTGCTTTGAGAACGTAGTAGTGATGACGACGGGACTGGCATCACCAATGAGGACGAGTCGTAGTCTAGTCACGGACGGAGTGAGAACGGCTGGGAGCAGCTTCAGATGTCCCGCCTCGTGCGTGAGCTTCCTTGTTTCGATAACGTCTGGGCATCTCATGCACCTCGCACGTGCATGCACAGCCAAAGAATGACAGAAGGCATCGATCGCGTGTTGGAGGCTGGGCTTTCAAAACGTATACTCTGCCATTCTCACAAGTTCTCAGTAAAATCCGCATCTAATTTTTTTTTGCTGATGTGCAGTGGGGGGAGGGGGGGGTCGACTTACAATCGTATACATATGGTAGTTGTTGCCGTGGGGTGAATTATTTGCGACACAAATTTTTCGTGATTACTTTCAAACTGCGAAATTGGCGAAACATAGTTCTTCATGAAAACCAAGTTGTTTACCATATACTCCGTACCACGTAACTTCGCAAACGACAAAAGCTACGGCTCTTGCAACCCACTGCTAGCTGTCGGAGCCAGCCACTTGTCCTCCTTCAGTCACCCCTCGGACAGCGGCCCAAACCCCTTGGGTCCCGGTGGTGTCCTTGGCCAGTTGGACTAGGTGTTCATGCACCTTTAGGTTGGTGCAGAGGAGTAGAGCTTCCCAGCTCTGTTGGCTGTTGATTTTCTCAAGAAGGGGTTGAGTCTTCCGATCAATCCAGCTGTATTCCCCCATCATTTGTCGAAAGTTAGTTTTACCTCCTCGGAGCTTGTAGGTTGGCTTGTACTTGTCTGGATACCACTTGCTCAGTAGGGAACGACTTGGGTAAGAGCCCGTCTGGAAGCGACGCCATGCAACTGATGTTTTTATTTAAATAATTTAAATCATCTTGAGCAAAAGAAGAAAAAAATGTTCAGTAATATAACATAATATCCCAAATAATTGTCCACCCCCCTGCCGTCTGAAATTCATTAAAAAAATCCAACTGGATTCCCATGTCTCAGTGGATGAACACAAAAAAGTAAAAAAAAACAACAAAAAAACACCAATTTTTTTGTGCATATCTAGCGTGGCTCCACAAGAGGCATATTATACTCGAATCTTGAATTAGTTTCATTGTTTTATGCAAAAGATGCTCATAAAACAATGTTTTACTATCGCAAAGTTCCTTACTTGCATACGCGCTATGAACACCGCCGATCGGCATATTGCGCGAACGTCTGTTCCATGAAAACATGTTTCTAACACTGCTACGTTCTTGTTAGTAAAAAGAAAAAAAGAAAAAGTCCTCAAGAAAATAGAAGAACCAAATAGAAGAATGTGCTGATGTCAGCGTTTCAAATCAATGGGAGCGTCACAAACGTTGGCCTCTCCTTCTCCTTCTCTCCTGGGCGCTCACAAACGGAAGACACCGCCGGATTATCGTCGCAACCATCGTTTTAATGCTAACGCATTAAAATAAAAGGAGCTCTAAAGGGGTTTGTACTACCAACCCCCCCCCCCCCCTCCCTTGGTTGGTGCGCCACTGCATGCAGCGCCACCTAGCTTGCGTCGGCAATGATGCACTGTCTCGTAGCGTCTCGCACGCGGCGACTTTTGTAGACCTTGGACGCGTTTGCCGCTTGGGACGGGTCGGAGATCCACTACCGACAACGTCATCGAGAGATTTCTCCGTTAAACTTTGCGGTGTGTGAACGCGACACCGATGCCCAACGACTTTGCCGTGTGACACGTTGCAGCTGTATTGTGGGTTTATGCAGGACTGATAAATTTTCTCTGATATTTCTCTATTCCCGGCTGAGTTGGATGCGGCTGTATGAGGCTGCAGGCAGGGGATCATGTTTTAGTCAACTAGGGAAGGCTCAAACCCGCAAGGATGCAGGAACTTGAAATATTTGTAAAACAGTACCTTCAGTCTAATAATCGTGTTAACACGAAATGCCCAGCATTTTTACTAGTTGCTTTCGATAGAGTGCTTTCTGTGGTACCCCTCGTAAATTCTTATAGAGTCGGTCTCGTTTTATGAGTGCAGCGCATGCTTATAAGGTTGATCTGCTTTTCAGGCTGTGACTGTTCTTGGCCAGCACCTCAAAGATGCTCCAATCACCAATGACAGCTTGACTGAGGCCTTGCACCTGTACTTTATGGCCCTGGATAAGGAGTGTGCTGTGAGTAAATGCCTTTGTTTTCAACTCAGTTATAGTGCTCAAAAGTACTAACTCATTAGCCAAAAAAAAAAAAAAAGTGTTGTATTGCAGTAAAATCTTGTTTTAGTAACTTCGCATAGAGTAAAACTTCGGTTGTAGTAAAAGGAAGCACTGGTCCCAACTGGATTTCCATTTCCTCTATGGCATAAAAATCAGATATAGTAAACCGTCAAAACTCAGAATACCTGCTATAGTAAAACACGGCAGTACCGATGAAGTGTTATTTTCCCTCAACAGCATACTTTCTCTTTGGCTCGGTGCAGATTGACTCTTAGACACTCTAAAAGTGTGCATTAACTACCAAAGTTCTACAAGCTACTGTGCCGTCGTACGATGACAGCTTTCTGAGAGTGCGTCAGTGGTGCTGTGGTCGCTCGCAATTGTTTCCATTCCTGGGGGTCCACGATCGTCTGCCACAACAATAACATAGGCCTAACGAAGCCGAGAAGGTGCCACTTTTTTTTAGTGTTCAAGAATGAACAGCACGTCACAAATGCTCTGCATTGTAAGTGAACTACACTCGTTCAAAAAGCAAGAAATGACTAGTAGAGAACGCAGTTCCCTAGCAGCAACAGGCAGGCAGGGAACTGCGTTGGTCGTCATTGGAAGTTGGGCAGCAAAGGTGCCATTTTTGACGCGACCGTTGAATAATGGACCAAACAAAACCCAGAGAAAGAACCTGAACCCACTCCTACAGGCCGTGAACTTTAATTGGCTTTGGACTGTCGGGGGCTCTAAATTCAGCAGCTGCTAAGGGGCAATGCTATGCTCACACAAGCCTCAAGAGCTTCTTTATGAAGTACAAAGCACCTGCAGAACAAACTGATATAACTGATTTCTTTCCTGCAACATATTTTTATAGTCGTGGTGTTTGTTTTTGGACTAATAAACATTTTATTATTTTCCATAAATTTTTAAAGCTTCAGTAACAGATTTTTTTTAAGGTGTTTCCAATATGGTAAAGATTACTGCCCGGTCCCTACAGGTTTACCATAAAGGGGCTCTTCTGTATTTACATTCTAAGACTCATTTTGAATAAGGAGCATTTCTAAAACATGTATTCTCGAGACGTTGACCCTGAAATGAAAACATGCTTTGGAGTCGCTCAAGTGTGTCTCGCTATGTAAATTTAGTAATAAAAGTTTTTTCGGGGAAAGTTTATTTTGTCACATGCCCAAAAAAACAAAAAAAATATTTTTGGGAGTCCAGTGCTTTTAATTGAAAGAATGGTATACAGTCTAAGCTTGTTATAACAAACCTCGATTCTGACCAAGATTTCAATCTGTTGTCAAAGGAGTATGTTGTATGCATATATGAAGTTGAGTCAATTGTATGTAGACGAAAACCAACCAAACTTCACAAATCGGTATGTTATATCCAAATGTCTGTTTTAATGAGCTTAGACTGTAGTCTCATTGGGCAATCCTATTGTGTTTAACCATGTCTTTTGGAACAATGCTTTTCTTTTTCTAAATAAAATGAATAAAGCTCTCAGCCTTTCCACTCTGGTGAAGAAGGAAGACTAGCGAAGCTGTACTATGGAGGGAATGAAGTATTGGCCGATCGCAAGTTAGCAAGCCAGAGTGGAAAGGCTGGAAAGGTTGCGCCTTCTATGAGCGACGGTGGCAGCCAGAGTTTTCTGTCATCATTTGTTTGCTGACGGACACGATACTGGGGAAACTAGCCCTTAACAGCTCCGCTGTAAAACATGGAATAAATAGCTAATGTCCTGTGATTCGTTATATCAGATGTATCAGTGGGTCACCGAGAAGCCTTTCCTGGCGTTGAACCCGACCCAGAAGTCTGAGATCCTGGCTTTTCTCTGCAACGAGCTTCTGTGCAGCCGGGCGGTGGTTCGGTAAGAGTTTTCTTTTTTTGTTTTTTCCCTTTTGCTTTGCTATTCTCTTTTTACACAAGCAAATAAAAAACATTCCTCTCATTCACCGACTTCACACTTTTGTCATACTATAGGCAAGTGGACACCAGTATTGAAACCGTGAACACCCTCAGAAAGGACAAGTGGCTGGCTGAAGGGGAGCTCAGGAAGTGAGTTGCATTTCCCTGTCATTCGTTTCCGCGGCTTGCCTTTTATCTCGGCAATTTTGTTTCAAGAGGCCACACCTTAAATGATGCAACAGAACTGAGAAATAAACAATTATAGTATGCTATAGAGGGTTCTTGTAGGTTGAGGATAGCTGCGAGACTTTGTTCTTATTAAACGAAATGGTTCATTGTCATTGCTTGAGAAAGTAGGTTTGTCAGTTTAGCTAAATTTTTTCAGAACTATAGGCGATAAAATCTATGACTGAAAAATAGTGCTTTTGTATAGCTTGAGACTGCTTTCTTTCTTTGCTTTTTTTTTTTGGAGTATGTAAGCTATGTAGAAGAAGAATTGCCTGGCAATTATAGCCTCATGTAATTACTCTTTGAATGGTCTCTTGTGACAGGTGCATTTCAAGAGGCAACATTCATTCAATAACTTCAGATATCAAAATTGTTTCATGGAGGTTTTTCCACTGGGAAGTTAGTCTACTGCATCCAGTGTCTTCACCGAGGATGGGCAATTTATCATTGTGCAGCAGGGTTATACCACCGTAGGTGCTCGCTCCTACGGAAACTGGGAGTGGTGGGGACCAAACCTGAGGACTGGTCTCCATGCTCTGGAGCAAGAGCTTTTGCTCCACATATCCCAGAGTTGAGGTGTGCAAAGTTTTTGAATCGAGGGAGGGGGGTGGGTGGGATAGGGCAGCTAAGCACCGGTCTCCCCGACTCTGTAACCTTGTTAGCTGTGTTCGAGGCCCACCGGTCATCTCGGATGTCTAGCCGCATTTTTTGCGCAGTTCATTCGCTCCCCGCTCGACGTCTGCCCGGCTGTGTTTTTTTTGCAACCAAGGCACGCTCGTTGCGTTAGAAGAGACCCCGCCTCCAAAGGCATGCCCGTGGCCGTTCCTCCCCGCAGGCTGAGAGGCATACAGCAGGGCCGTCAACGCAAGGCCATCCTGAAGCAGGAGCTGGAGAACAACAACAGCGGCGCCAACAGCAGTGCCGCGGGCAGCCAGAACAACGGCGGCGGCAGTGTTTCGGGGGTGAGCGCCAACAAGGACAAGGAGTCCGAAGAGGGCAGCATCAAAGGGGACACGCCTAGCGAGGGGGGTGATAAGGCCAGCAAGAACGGCCGGGAAGAGGAGGAAGAGAACGAGGACGGGGCCAACGACAGTGGCAACGAGAGCGACGACCCCCAGGAAGTGGAAAACATGGACGAGGAAGAGGTGCGTGTCCCTCTCCCTCTCCTTCCCAAGACATTTATGTGTCCCACTGTGCAAGAGCTTTGCACCTCCTTTCGTTTGTGTTTGAGCACATTGAGTGCATACCGGGCCGTCACCAAACTGAATCGGTGCTCACTTGGCCTGTGTGGTCTGTGTTCCTTTGTGCCTCTCTCTTTATAGTGGTTTCTCTTTTGCCTGGTGTAGATTTTTCGCGAACAAAGGGTGCAGTCAACCGCGGCCGCGACAAAGACGACGGGATTTGGAAATGTCTTTTCTGAATCCGGAGTTTGTTGTACCTGGGGCTTTAAGACAATGTGTCTTTTTAAGCGCATGGCATCTCATAATTAGATGGCATAGGATTGCGTAAAAGCTAATGTGAATATTTTTTTTGTAAATTTTCGACACAAAGTAGCTACAATAAACCCACATTTCTGTTTATGATGCTAGCCGACATGCATGCTGGCATATATTGTAAGCGAGCAGATGTCAAGGTGTCTGGAGGTGTGCATCTCCTGTGATAGATTTTACACTGCAGGAAAGAGCTGTAGGTATGAAGGATGCACTTCTTCCTGTAGCACAGCTGGAGAACATGTCATTGAAATACAGCAGAACTTGATTGATACAAGGCTGCAGAAAAAGTTTATAACCAAAGGAAATGAAACAGCTGATAATGCCACTGAACAGGAAGAGATGCAATAGGAAGGTACCCGCACGGAACTAGGGGGTCCAAAAGTAAACATTAAACGGTCAGCATGCTTCATAGGGGGAAATACATTGGGCTGTAAAAGAGAGCCACGCTCCTTGGCCAGCATGCTTGTGCACTCCAGCAAAAGTGCTATGCTTGGTGAGCTAGGGAATTGCTTTCTATAACTTCTCCTTGCAGGACGCAAGGTGTGTAAACTGCTTGCTTAGGTGTGTAAACTTACCCAGTTTTTCCGCGATGTTGTCGAGGACACATGCAAGAAGGGTGAGCGAGCCTGTGACGCTTTTTGCAGTGAAGCAGAACTTGTCGAGTGCAAAGCAAAGTGAACTTTCCCCATGCAGTCTGCCCAGCGCCTGAACGTGCTGTGACATAGGACAATAAGATGTTTTCGTTTCCACTGTAATTATGGCACTTCAGTTTCTAACCAATTTCACGAAAACATTTCTCAGTTTGTACAGTTTAGCTCTTATTTACCCGTGGTGCTGCTTTTAGCTTGGTTGTCAAAAGTGGTGTAGAATTACATTGGAAGGGTACCACCAGGACCGGGCAACAAAGATTTGTTTGTTTTAACAGAAATTTAGCTATTTCTGTGTTTGATATAAGTGGGTTCAGCTGTACTACTGGTGCTGCTTTCATGATTTTACTAGTTGAACTAACTTGTTTCTCAAAATTGGCTGTTGTCCTGCTTCTAAAGTACTCGATTTCTTCTCGTTTTCAGGACAGTGAACCGAGCCTGACAAACGAAGAATTGGAAAAGAAAATCGACAAGCTTGCTAAGGTCTGTTGGTTCTAGTTTGGTTTCCCCTCTTGGCCCTTTCTTCGCTTCCAAATTTTCAAATACCTGGCTCATTCGATTTACCTGCGCCCCTGGCACCAGCTGCGATCGGTGCACATCGCCGTATTTGATTTCGGAGTACAGCCTATCTGAAAACACTACTGGAAGTACATAGCCCTGCACTTTTCTGCACCACACTACGCTTTTCAGCACCGGCACAGACTGGTGCAGGTAAATTGAATGAGCCCGCTCATTCACTTCTAGGTTTGAGCAACACAGCAGCTAGAACTTTTGTGCATTTCCAGCTTTTTCAACTGGTGCCTCTTCGTTAATCGCGCTTCTTATTGTTGATTCCCAACCCCTTGTCTCTGACTGTTGCCAGCCTTCTGCAGAATTTGCCTTGTACAGAGCGTCGATCCTCAATGCACGACCGTACAAAGCTCTGCGCCCTCATTCTTGTAATCGAGTTTGCCGTTCTCTGCCGACGAACTAAACCTGACGTTGTTAGTCTTCTTGCGCTCAGCAACAGGCGCAGTTCCAGAGCAAAGTGGCAAAGGCGAGCAGCAGCATCCGGGCCGTCATGCTGGGGCAGGACCGCTTCCGGCGGCGCTACTGGCTGCTGCCCGTGGCGGGCGGCGTCTTCGTCGAGGCCATGGAGTCCTGCGAGCAGGACGGCATGGGGGACTTTGTGGCCACCGACTACATGGCCGACGAAGACGAGGACAACACTAGCGAGGACTCATCGCTTCCCAAGAGCAAGGCCTCTGTCAAGGAGGAGGGGAAGGAGACTCCGGCGGAGGGAAGCCCCAAGATTCCCAAGGAAGAGGTGGCCACGAGAGAATCCAACTCGGCCGAAACCCCCGCTGCTTCCGCTGGCAAAGAGGAGGATGTCAAGGCAGAGACCGAGGTGAAGGCTGAATTGGAAGAGAAGGCCGTCTGCAAGGACGAAGAGGACGGGAAGGTCGAGGAAGCGAGCAAGGTGAAGGTGGAAGAGGGGGCTGCGAAAGAGCCGCCGGCGCCCGTCACCACCACATCTGCCGCCACGCTGTCGGCCATGACGCTGTCCACCGCGTCACTGCCGCCGCCTCACAAGTCGAAGAGCCCCCTGCCGGAGCCGACCTTGGAGCAGAGCTGGATGATGCACTCGCCCTTCTTCGCCTCCATCATTGCAGGCAACATGCTGTTCAACAACGGGTCGTTCCCGTCGTCGTCTCCGTCTCCGCAGCTGGCCGGGGGCAAGGAAGGGGCGGCCCTGCTGGAGGGCTTCCCCTCGGTGTCCGCGGAGCAGATGCTCAAGAACCTGGCCCAGAAGCGGCCCAAGCCCTGGTTCAGTGTGCTGCCCCGCATCCCCTGCGACGAGGAGTCTGTGGCGAGGCTGCCCGGCACCGGCAAGGACGGAGACGACGACGACCTGGAAGAGGAGGTCGTGCTGCTGGGGACTCCGGGTGCGCGGATTGTGAGCATCATAGAGACGGAGGACACCACCAACCAGCACGACAAGGCCCAGCCTGTGCCTCTGGGTACATTTTCTTTTCATTTTCTTAGCGTAGTCTGTTTGGGAGTTTGCTTCTCATTGGTAGGGAGTGAACAGCAAGTTATTCTTGACCTTTCAACTGTCCCAATTCTCTCGTGTTGTATACTGTCTGGCCCTTTTTCACTGTCAATATGGTACCTTGTGGGTGTCACTGGCAGTATGGTACCTTGTGGGAACATGAGGTAGGCAATGTTGCTGTGGAAGTTACGGTCCTTAAAAATATAGACGGAGGAAAGTTGATTGTGAAAAAAATGAAAGAGAAAGTATGGCATAAAAAAAATGTTATCGTGACTTTATTACGAGTATGCAAACATAACGCGGCTCTTTGACAAGTATGCATTTGATATGGCCAGAAAGTGGATGCACATCCTGGCCCACCCCAAGGCTGAAAATTGCTTTAATTTAATTGAAAAAGATGTAAGGTAGGAGCTTTGTGTGGGTGGACCCATCATTTCCTTTAGGGTGGAAGGTGTTTCAAATAGGCATGGGGTCATCTGCTTTCTTGGCTCCAATTATTGGCTGACAAATTTCAAGGGCTGGCACAATCTCGCCACATGGTTTTCCTTTATTCTGGGTTTGGTTTTGTGCTTTCCATTGTGCGTGCGGGTCAAACGGAGTTAGCACTGCGAAGAGTCGGCCCGCTGATGCTCGGTGTCTGATGACAGAGTACCTGCGGGGCTGGTGGCGCATCACGGACTCGTCCCAGCTGCGCACCCTCATGGCTGCCCTGCACAGCAACGGCATTCGAGAGAAGGCCCTGCTCAAGCAGCTCGAGAAGAACTTCAACTACGGCCTGACCGCCTGCATTCCCAACAGCCAGCAGGGTGAGGGACCAGGTTTCCGTGACCCTTGGAAATTGCTGCTTGTTTCTGCAGTAGAGACGTGCCACCTATAGCTGTGTGTGTGGGAGCATGTGATGCAGCTTGTTTAAGTGTTCCTGTTTAGGTAGCTTGTTTTCTTATAGCAGTGGTTCTCAATCACTGGTGTTTTGGGGACTGCTTCTGGATCGGCAGAAGTGATGGGGGACCCCATCTACCGAGAAGAGGGGTTGGAAGATGGCAACAACTGAAGTAAACTTTGAATCTCGAAAATGGAGAATAATCAACGCTGGGGGCACTAGGTGCACATGGTTCGGTCCAGTTAGCTATGTAGGACTGCTAACGTCAATAAAAAAATCACACGAGTGCGCTTAAGACTGCTTGCGTGTAGGAAAGTGAAAGCATTATAGTCCCGCAGGAGAAATGTTTTCGAGTAACGTTTCTACACGTACTAAAGTTTAGGACAACGTCTAGGACGACCTAAGGGACGACTTTTAGGATGACGTCGAGAATGATGCCTAGAGGACTATGCATAGAACGACCTTAAGGACAGCGTTAAGAACGACATCTAGGACGACTTCTAGAATGACCTCTATGACAACTTGTAGGATGATGTCGAGAACGGTGCCTAGAGGACAACACCCAGAGGAGGACACGAGGCTGTGGCGTATTTGCATGTGCGGCCACGTTGGCCTGCAGAAGCTGTCGTAGATATAGACGCTGCTGCCGATGTTGAGGTCGTAGATGTAGACGCGGTTGCCTCACAGTATCGCATGAAGCAGGCAACGAGCACAGATAGTCTGAAGCGTACCTTTTGTGCACGGCGCTCCAGCGGTGACACAATGCTGATGATGTAGGATGATATTTGATGACATATTTTTACAGCGGAGCTTCAAGGGCTAGTTTCCCCGGTATCGTGTCCGATACTGGGGAAGCACAAAACTCCGGACAGCTGCCGCCATCCATGAGCAATGGCGGCAACCTTTCCAGCTTTTCCACTCTGGTGTTCACCAGAGTGGAAAGGCTGAATTTCTTTAAGCTTCATTCTAGAAGTCGTCTTTGAGGTCGTCCTAAACGTCGTCCTTGGCGTCGTCCTAGACATCGTCCTTGAGGTCGTTCTTGAATTCGTCCGAGAGGTTGTCCTCGAGATCATCCTAGAAGCCATCCTTGAGGTTGTCCTAGACGTCCTAAAAGTCGTCCTTGAGGTCGTCCTAGACGTCGTCCTAGAAGTTGTCCCTGAGGTCGTCCTAGACGTCCTCGAGGTCGCCCTAGAAGTCGCTCTTGAGGTTGTCCTAGACGTCGTCCTTGAGGTCGTCCTATACGTCGTCCTCTAGGCATCGCCCTAGACATCATGAAAAGATAACAGCTTCGCTGGTCTTTTTTCTTCACCAGAGTGGAAAGGCTGAAAGTTTTTTATGGCAATATTTTGGTCACAATGCTGACGACGTTAGTTTTTCACATAATGTGACAAGTGAGGTTGTCCTAGAGGTCTATGACAACTTCTGACGCATGCCGATTGAGCGCATGCCGCTCAATCACATTTTTATGGCCATTTTCTCCCTATTTTCGCTCAGTGGAACAAGTAAAGCTTTAGCCTTTAAAATAGTTTTAAGGCGAAAGCCTTACTTGTACCATTGAGCGAAAACGCGGCGTTGTAGTGCCCGAAAGATGGTCATAAAATTGTTATTAAGCACGCGCCACTCAATTGTATGCTCAAGCTCAAGGACAACGCCGTCTTTGGCGTTGTCCTAGAGGTCTTCCTAGACGTTGACGTCCTAAACATCATCCTAGAGGTCATCCTAAACGTCGTCCTTTAGGTCGTCCCTGGCATCGTCCTAAACGCCGAGCTCGACGTTGTCCTAGAGGTCGTTCTAGACACCATACTGGGCGTCGATCTCCAGGACGTCGTCTTATACGTCGTCCTAAACTTTAATATGTGTAGAAACATTACTCGAAAACATTTCTCTTGCGGGAGGTAGCTATTGCCTTCCTATGCGTAAGCAGTCTTGAGTGACCTGTCATTTTTATTGTTCGGCTTGACTGAGTTGAGGTCTTTGGGGATCCTAAGGGGGCCTTCAGAGACCCTGAAGGGTCTGCAGACACCCATTTGAGAACCATTGCCTTAAAGCATATGGCTGTGCTGGTGAATTGTGCAACTGCCAGACAGAAAAGAGAAAAGCCACTGTATTTATGTTTCTGTTTAAGAGAAGAACATATTTGTGCCTTTTCTGGGCTCATAAATATGTGTTATAAGTGGGATTCCGTGTTTTCGGTGAATACCGATAGACCTAAAAAAAGTATTGCCCCCTTTAATCGTACTGTCCTTGAATAACGAAAAGTTAAGCTTGGTGGGAAGAAACCTTTAGCTTTGTTTTGTGTTAATCCGAAGTGTAGTCCTGCACTGAACTTTCTGTGAGGCCTTGTTCGAGGACCACACCTTGTATCTCATTTCCTTCTCTTATCTGTGCTGGGACGTTTACCAAGTATTCTGTTTCTTGAAGGCTAGGGAAAGCCCCAATAAATGGCAACCATTGTTTGACACCAAAAGACACAAAACCTCGAGGAAAAGAAGTAAAATTCCAAAAGAAACCCTGAAAACATGGAACCCTGGTAATAAGTGGTTGCTGCATCATACCGACCTGACTCCCGTTGCTCGTGTCTCGGCTCGTATAGAATCTGACCTGCTTGACGCCGGCGGCGGCATGGGGACAATTGCAGACGTGGGCCTGGAGATCACGGACCTGGATCGGGAGGTGTCCGAAAAACACGGGGGCGCCCCCCCGCCGGACTACGAGGACCAGTGGTCCCCCGAGGTGGCCCTGCGGGTGGACCTGGCCATCTTGGCACAAGTGGAGGCCCTGGAGCACAAGGTGCTCGGGGCCAGCATGCAAGTCAAGGTGGGCACACTCCCCCTCCCTCTCTTTCGCTCGCCTCCAAGTACTGCAGGTGGTCAGAGCGACACCCATATGTGAGGTAGACCCACACGAAATGCGAGGAAGACATTTTAGTCTCCGTCCTCGCCAAAGTTTCTGATCTTGTCGTATATTGAAATGGATCTCAATGTTATACAGTGTAGACCGCATATAACGTATGTCGCGGGAGTCGCGAAAATCCGCACTATAAGCGGTACCGCGTTATAACCGAAACATCAATTTTTCAGGCCAAAATACATGCCATAAGACAACTTACCTTTGCAGGGGTGGAACGGATGCGCCACTTGCGCCATTTTGCGCCAGACGCATATGTCTGCGCCATCCTGCGCCATGTTGCAGAAACTGCGCCACAGCCAATACCTCGCGCCATTATGCGCCAGATCGCAAAACATGCGCCAAGAAACTTTTTATTATGTCTTGGTTTCGGTTTTATTGACTCGATTGGCAACAATGAGCGCGTTCAGCCTGGTCGGCCTTGCAATCCTTTGTTCTGTTTATTCTCCCTGTGTATCCCGAGTCGGAAGCGCGCGAAAAAACTCGGATTCTAAGCGCCACACCACCTGCGGCTGGATTGTTATTCTTCAACCATAAGCGGTTAAGCAAGTTGGCTGAGGTGAGGTCGAGTCGTTAAGCGTCAGATTGCCTGAGGCTCTGCGGCCCGGGATCCGGACGTCAGCCAGTTGAAAACAAATGAGCAAGATATTCCTTTTAGTACTTCGTCGTTAGAAGTTGGAACCGCATTCTCGCAAGATAAATCGTGATTTGATTGAACTGAAACGCAGTCCGATCCGAAACCTTTCCGGCCAGCAGCTCTTTTGCGAGTGATAGATCTGCTCGGCGTACTTTAACCTTGCTCCTGCTTATCGCTTCAAATACGATAACTACGTTAATTGTAGTCTGCTGCTTCGTAATCGAGTTGCACAATAGGATAAACGCGAAATTTGTTGCCCTGTTCCTCCGTGCAACTGCACGTTCATTGCTTGCGCACGTCACGGGGTTTGCACATATAATTACTATGTCGAGCACGTGTGGATTGTGCGATAAGCAGTGGTGGTTTGCATTTTGAGCAGCTGAAAGCCGCTCGGAAAATATCAAGGACGCTATCTTGAGAAACAGGGTACTGGCTTTATGATTCTCATTAAGGCTCACAAAGTTTCAAGTTTTCGCATCTGTTACACCCATCTACCTAGGTCCCTAACCATTCATGTTCATCTGTTCTGCTAAGTACGATTGAAATTGCTCCCGTGCTTGTCTAAGACACAAGTTGAAGTGCAATGAAAACTGATCTGAGCTGCTCCTAGCCTGCTCCAGAACGTAGTTTTAGCTGCTCCCAACCTGCTCCAAAACAGCTGTTTCAGCTGCTCCCATGGCTGCTCCCAGGTACATTTCATGAGTTCCACCTCTGCTTTGTAAAAGAATTTATTTTATGTTAGATGAAAAATAAAGCTTAGTTTGAGGAAAGTCTTTATTTCACCAGACTAGTACACTTCTCTCTCAAGTGTGTCACACATTTTGAAAGAAATGAGCGGCTTTTGCCTGGCGCAGCCTTTTAGCGGCGTCGCGGGTTGCGAACGGACGTCGCGAGCGTTCAGGATTGCTAACCCTAATCACTCTTCTATGGAGATGAAAACGCGTGAAAATTCGCATCCTTCATACGGTACGCGCCAGTAATACCTTGAACTTGAGCACACGCATGAAATGCGCCAAATAAGAAATCCGGGCGATGTTCGAGGACACAAATAAATCACCACTGTAGTCGAAGTAAACAAACACGACGACACGGGCGTTTCTGCCGTCTTGAGAGCGCCGCCACGACATCGCCGCTCGAGTAGGTGGATCTTCCCTTCTAGTACGTGCTGAATTATCATAGCGACACACAACGGAAATTCAGTCAAGGATAGCGCTTTTACGCGGAACGATGAGATGAACGCCGTCTACGACGACGATCACAACGTTGATCACAACCAGCAGCCAGCCCGCGACCGGCATGCATGCAACGCGCGCGAACACTTCTCCTCAACCTGCGATTGGTCTGTCGTTGCGGTTGTTGGTTTCTAACGCAGCGGAGGGACGCACGCACGTGAACGACACGTGCGTGCGTCCCTCCGTCGCTAGGGCGACTGAAACCTCTCTCCGCTTCTTCGAGCAACCTCCTTGCCCCGCGAGTGCCGCTTGCGCCGTCAGCGCAGTTAGTGTCGCACAGGGAAGCGTGCTCGCTGCTCCGGTCGTCGGCGCGGTCGGCGGGCTGTGCCAGAAACCGCACTATAACCGGTATTTCCCTTCGCGCGCCTGCGTTTTAAGCGGTATGTAATTACATAGAGTTCTATGGGAGGCGAACCGGTGGTTTAAAAAAACCGCGTTATACCCGGTCCTGCACTATAAGCGGTTACGTTGTAAGTGGTCTATACTGTATAATGATTCGCGTAGAGCGAGAAAGGCAAGCTTTGTTGACAGAGGGAAGATGAGAATGGTTGAAAGAAGGTGTGATGCACATGCTTTGGGGGCGATTCGCCGAACACCGTCATTCTCGGCACGTTGCACACACAGCGAGTCGAAGGAGAGCCGTCTATTATTTATTGCTTGTACCGTCAGTCCCGGAGGTAGAACGGCGTGGGTACAACTTGCGCCTGCGTTGCTCAGCAGGGCTGGCGACCTCCGCCCAAGGTCTCGGACGACCCGAGCCAGGAGTACCGGCCCTCATGCGTGCTGTTGCACAAGAAGCTGCTGGCGTCGTCCGACGAGGACGACGAGGATGACTCGAGCACCTCTCCGACGTCGAACGTGTCCTCTCCCGGCACGAAGGAGAAGTCTCAAAATACGGAGAAGGACTCGAAGGAGCCGGTCGAGGTTTGCGTGGCGGACGAAGGGGCTCCCGCCACGCAGCTTGAGGAGTCCGTCTCGGACGAGCCCCCCAAGGAGCTGGCGCCCAAGGCCGCTCCGAAGGAGGCTCCCACGGCCGGTACGGACAACTTCGTGAATCCCATCGAGGTGACTAAGGAGAGGCTGCTGAACCTGGAGATGGTCATCGAGAGGAGGTACATGCGTCCTCCCCTGGGAACCAGGTGAGACTGCCGTCTTTCGAGTGTTCGCTGGGGCGTCGGCGTTGTGACTGCGTCTTTAAGGTGCTTTGTTTCTGTTTGATGACGCCGTGGAAGCATCGTGTCGTTTCCCGTCGCGACACTGGTGGTGCCTTGGCGGAAAAGGGGGATGAGGCAGACGCCGGTTCTGCTGCAGGCCGCTCTGCTGCGAGACGGACGACGTAAACTAGGGCGGAAGGGAGACGGGATGCCGTAATGATAGCTTCCCTCACGACCGCTCGCTTTTTTTGACGGCCTGTGTGCGACCAACCTCCGGGGTCGTGACGGCGATGTAACTTGTTGCCACTTTGGGACCGCTTTCGATGCACGGGCGGGATGGGACCGTAAAGTTGCTGGTCAAAGACGTGTTCCGGGCGTCATGCCGAAGCCTCTGAATGACTACTGATGCTCTGCTTAGCTGTTTGTCTTTTTTGAGCCGTCATCTCGCAGTTTCCCACTAGTACATGATAGGGGGGGGGGGATTGGGTGTAAAGGACGTGCATGAAAACCCTTCCTCATCTCGATTTTTTCCACTGGTTGGAGGCGTACCCTTTGTGTCTGCCAGAAGTTAATTGTAAAACAAAATGTCTAAAGCCCCATTAAAAAAAAAAAAATAAAAAAAAAAACCCCTTAGAATTATATACTGTAAATGACTTATTTTTCGCGGGCTCAACATATTCATGGGTTTACATTTTACAGGAATTGTTCGCTGGACCTATTTTTTGCGAATTGTAGGAGATTCTTGAAATTCGCAAAAATTAGGTCTTCGCAAAATTAAGTCATTTATAGTATGCCAGGTTTTTTTATTTGTGTCTGCGCAAAGAAGCAGCTGATGCCTTGTTTTAAAAATTGGTGAGAGTTACCGACTCGCGCGTTAAGGACTCTGTTTCCCGTCTCGGGCGTGCAGCGGCAACAGCGTGCCCCAGACGGGCTCCGGCGCCAGTGGAGGCAACAAGTCGGACGAGGAGGGAGCCTCCGGCGGCGGGGCGGGGAGTTCCGCGGCGGGGCCTGCGGCTCCCGGGGAGGAGGAGGAGGTGGTGGTGCCCCCCGGACTGGCCCGGTGGCGAGAGGCCGTGGCCGCCTGCCAGACGGCTGCCCAGCTGGCCATGTGCCTGAGCCACCTGGAAGGCAGCATTGCCTGGGACCGCTCCATCATGAAGGCGGTCAGTGCCGGCTTTCCCCGCAGCGGCGAACCCAGTTAGGGTCGCCGGCTGGTTAAGAATGGCCGGAAGGTCCTTCATGGCGCAAACGTCTTACCTTCGATGACGCTCGCGCGTCTTCGAGAACCTCGAGCGTGCACACGCTGCCAAAGCACGGGAGAAGGCAGCAAGCACGGGCTGGAAGCCAGACAGAAGAGATGTTTGCTGTTCTCGTGGGGAAGTTGCGGGACTCCGCTGGAAGGCCGAGTGTATGGGCACATACCCTCGACGGTATTCCGAGTGCCGCTAAAGCCCAAGGTTACCCGTGGAAGAGAAAACTTGGCTTCTGAAGTAGGCAAACTTCGTAAGAGAAATTGACAGTTTCTGATTTGGGGACGCTGGGTTCATCGTTAAAAATACATTGGATCTTTCTTCTCCGCTTTTTAGTGAGCCTTTTTTTTAATGAAAATAATCCCTGGAGAAGGGGAACAAGAGGGACAAAGGACGAACACAAAATCTCCAAACACAGCTAGGTGACTGGTGCGCGACTGAAAAAATCCGCCTGGTCCGGGATTATTTTCATCATTCTTGTCCAGCTCGCTTGCACCTTTGCATTTAATTGCATTCTAATTGTAACTTTTTTTAGTAACCCCTTAAAGGGGCCCTGCAATGACTTTTTGACTGGTTTTAATTGGCACGAACATGAGCGCACTGAACGTAGTAACTTAAGGCCACGGTCCCACTGAATGTGGCAGTTTAGGTACTTTTTGGCAGGTCATTACTCATCTCCTTTTAAATACAGCTTTGTGGGATTGATGTCATTCGAAAAATAATGCAATCCTCTTTCATTTGATATTATGTGTGTGTTGGTTTTTACTGTTCATGCGCATTTGTAGCGTTGCGAATATGATGTCGCGGACCCTTACTTGCTCCGCTAGTTCATGTTTTATGAACGATCCATTAAAGATAACACGGTTCCAATATAGCAGTTTTGTTAAGATGATGTCGGAGCAGAATGTAACGATACACTTTTTTGATATTTGCACTACTTTGTTTCTTTCATCCCTCCAAACATTGCCCTAAAATTGACATTTTTCAGCACAAATATGTTTTTAATGACAAGCGCTAGGACAATGAAATTATCTAGAGATGTAGTGCTTATTATTGGTAATATTCAGAAAAAAAAATTTAATGATGTGTAAAATTTTTTTGTTTAGATATTTTATATCAAACGTAGCACTTTTTGGTGCTTGGAGTCATGGTACTTCAAATGCCGCTGAGGAAATAATTAAACTATGATAAAATCGTTTATATCATTTAGAGCTACAAAGGTTGCCCAAGAGGTGGACGATGGCTTTTTTTCATTTTCAAAGTCATAACGCTCCAGGAGCCCTTCAAACTTACCTGTTTTTGACGATATCTGTTTTGAACATCAAACATATTTATTCGCATCTAATAACATTTATTGTTCGGAATAGATATACATTGCAATGTATTAGATTTTCACAATGATATTGCTTTGGTTTTTAATAGGTGTATAGCTTAGATAATTTTAAAAACAATTAAAAACTGTTTGGGTGTTTTGTTGCGCTACCTGGCGGATGGCAGACAAACTGCTGATTTCTAATGTTCAAAAAATTTCCGAGGGCGGCGTTGGCGTCTGTATCATCATCAATCTCCGTGTCTTTTTACCTTCACATTAAAAAAATATATTGGAAGATTTACTATCGATAAATGAAGGGTTTAAGTAGTGGGTCAGGTTAATAAACCTAAGACAAATAATCACACAAGCGTAGCGTGATATAATGTGCTCATTATTTGATATGATTGAAATCAATAAACAATAAAGACGAAGAGGAAGAGAATACGCCCGAGTTCACTTCATGCCTAGAGTCACTAAATGAGCTTTAAAGTATCGGCACTCCGTTCCCCAAAAATTGTTTTGGGCGCCGCCATTTTTGGTCTTGTCAAGAGCAAACGCAACGGCCGATCGTCATGGTCCAAAAGTATGACTTCCTCAGCATTAGATGCGGTGCTAGGAAGCTAATGCAATATTGCAATGCTCTGTCGCGGGTTGTTTAAACATTTGTGGGGGACGGAAAAGCGTTTTCTGTGATTTTAAATAAAGCTTCAGATAACTGCCAACCATGATTTTAAGCCACAATATGGCCAAGTGTCGTTACTCTGAACCGTAGCTACTTTACTGGCACAAGCGGGAACAATAATGAAGAGGCAGGTGTCAATCCACGGGGCTTACGTCATGGCCCCTCCAGGTATTACAAGCCTCTTGAACAAGAGCATGAATAGTGTCATTAAATAAGCTACGCTTCAGAATAGTGACACTTGGCCTTATTGTGGCTTAAAATCATGGTTGCCAGTTATTTGAAGCTTTATCTGAAATCACAAGAAACGCTTTTCCGTCCTCCACTTTAAACAGTTTGCGACAAAGCAAAGCAACATCACATGAGCTTCCTAACACCGAATCTAATGCTGAGGATGTCGCAGTTTTAAATCATGACGATCGGCAGTTGCGCCTGCTCTGCACAAGCACCAAAATAGCGGCGTTCACAACACTGTCGGGGAAGAGAGTGCCGATACTCTAAGCGCAGCTCATTTATTGGCTCTAGTTCCGTGAAACCCCTTTTCCCTGACTGAAACTGAAAGTAAATTTGAATAATACACCATTATTATAGCTTATTTAGTTATAACCAAATACACATAATGAGAGGAGGAAGCGGGCGGGTAGGAGAAACGCAGCTTTTATGTGCGACCGTTCTAACCGTCTCAAAAGAGAGAACGCGCGAGTTTTCGCTGGTTTAAGAAAGGCATCCAAAGAAAAGAGGCGGCACGCTGTGTTCTTTGTTATTATGCGTCTAATTGCAAATTGTTGTGTGTATGTGTAGACAGCCGCAAGTTAGTCTGCCTTAGTGGGCGTCTGGTGTCTCAGCTGTAGATGAGCAATTTAGACAGTGCGGTACAACCGCAAACCTGGGGTCTTTAACGTGCACCACACAGTAAGGATACACGACCGCACGCCGGTACGATGCTCATCCAGATCGAAACGGGCAGGGGCGGGGTGGGTTCTGGAGCGCGAGCTTTCGCTCCAAGCGCTCCGAGCTGGTGTGCGCTAGACGATGCACTCGGCCACCGACTCTTCCCCCCCTTGTGCTGTCTAATTTATATACAGGTATAAGTATTTGAAGATAGGCGATGGACGTCGATCGTCTCGAGGTAATGTAACGTAATAACATTATAGACGCTTTACACACGCGCCAGGTTACAGACGCCATTGCCGACCTTCTATTATCTTACCGAGATATCAAATCACTGAAGCGGGCTTTGGCGAGCCTCCACAAAGGCAAATGCTGGGGAAAAAGACACCGTCGCATCTAAAATACCAGTAACCTGTCCTCCTGTGGTAATGATGGAGCAAAGTGAAAAATATAAGCGAAAACAAAAACTGAAGGGCGGTTATGGCGGCGCCCATGCACAGCTGCTGTAAAGCGTCTATATAAATAATAATTTTGTTGATGGACTGAACGGCTCAATTTTTCAATTCTTGGATAGTAATATGACGGCAGCCTATTGTACTTACTGTTGATGAAGAGCAATATGAGGTGACGAGGTAATGATTAAATGATGAGGCTCTATAAGGACGACGATTTTAGTGGGTGTCGAACCACAACGTACAGTGCCAGACTTGTTTCAAGTATCGTGTACCCAAAGACTTTCTTCACCCGCAACAGAATATGGTAGAATCAATGAGGATGCTGCTTTACAACTGTACGTGGAACAGGAAAACTGCACTGTGCAGAAGTGCGGTTTATTCGTTAATATGAGGGACGGATTTCTAGCAGCGTTCCCTGATTGACTACTTGGAACAAATGGCCTCGTTGACGTAAAGTGTCCCCGTTCCAAAAAGATTCTTGAAGCATACTTAAACCGCAAAGCAGTATGAGGCGAAAAATAAAAATAGAAGCCTGGTGTGAAAGGTCCAAATCACCACCATAGCTTCTACTATCAAATACAAGGGCAGTTACACAATACACAAAGAGGGTTTTGTGATTTAGTTATATTTACACTCAAGGGCGTTGATATCCAACGTATTCAGAGAGATGACACCCCCTGGTCAACCAACATAGAGCCTTTTCTACTCAAGTTTTACATGGAAGGCCCGTCTTCCGCTAAAATTCCTCACGTTGTCCGACCGAATAAACTGCCATTACTCCCGATCTGGGAATCTCTCGATCTTCGTTCGTAGGCCATAGTATCATGAGATCGAGGGGTGTGGCTCTTCTTCCGCCGAATATTGCTTCGGCGGGTGTTTTTACCGTGTAATATGAGACCGTCACGTGCTGCTGGAACAAAAACCTGGCGATTCTTCTCGAACTGACTGTTCCGTGACCTTCAAAAGGGCATTTTTCAGTTTCGCACACCATCTGTTCTGCTTGCCCGTTAGGTGCAGGATGGTATGGTGCCTGATGCCGTTTTTTTTTTCCTTCAAAAACTTGTTTATTTTATTTGAAGCAAGATTTGGCGTGTTATCAAAGAAAAGTATTTTCGGTAGGAAAAAAGTATGTAAAAGAGACCGTAGAACGTCAATGACGTGTTTGGACGTAGTGGCAGGCATCATGTAAACTTCCAGCCACTTAGAGTACGCATCGATCATGACTCCGCAGATTCGGATACGTTTCGCCACCCACCAACTGAATAGTGGATCGTTTTCAATTTCTATTCATGATGGCGTTCAACTCAAGGAAGACTTCGAGTCTTTCCAGAAAGTTTCTGGGAACTATAATGTTCCCTGAAACATAATATACCATTACAACATCTTCCGTGCCCCGTGAAACACAATATTTCGTGACGTATTTTAGTCGTCATTAAAATGGTGAGGTGAGTACCGTAAATCGCGAAGCAGTTTTCTTGACGTCTGCTTCCACTGGTGTCTTGGAAGATTGAGTCTACTGAGCGTGCATTCCTGCAGAAGAAATTTTCATTGATAGAATATTGACACGTCAATCAACATTTGATTCCTTCTTGGTTAGATTTGTTGCGAAAGCCCGTTACAACCGCCGAACCGCATCTCCCTATAGACCTTTCCAATGTTTACAAATCCACAGCTCAGCGTGCGATCTCCACAGCTCAGCACGCGCGTGTGCATCGCTTCGGAAAGCGAGCAAATCACGCGCGATACGCACGAACACTGAAAATGAAACCGGCCAGCAGCCCTTTTCTGGAAAGCTCTATATCAGAGAACAATTTATACCCAGCCTGACATTCTCGCATACATCCGTTTGCTGGGCCACGCTACTTGAGCCAGCTGAGCACAGCTGGCGGCGGCACGAGCAAGGCCACGAGGGGAACGTGATGGTGCTCGAGCCATCCCACTGCGAACCAATGTTTCGGCCACCCCACGGGTGCGTGTCGCCATCTATTGGTTGAACTAACGCCTTGTTCAAGATGGCTGCCGTGGGACCGCAGCCTTAATCAAACTTTTCTTTTCTCAAATTTCGCTTTATTTTAAAAGTTATAGGCGAATTAGAATTACAAAAACAAGCAAAAAATAACCTCCTTCGTGACGTTGTAGGTCCTGGCTTGAGTGGCCGTGAACTAGAGGAGAGGTAGTGAGCTCATGGAGCGTTCACGGTTTCCGCACTCCGGGTCAACGGCTCGAGAGGGCGCCACTAAAGCATATGTTGGATAGGCTCTATGAAGCGGGCGGCCGGGGCGGCTCGCATTGCATTTGCTGCGCGATTAAAGACTATTTCGGCATAACACTTCATGGGCCACAAACGGCAGCAAACACGGGGTAAAGATCAGTTCAAAACGGGAGCCACTTCGCGCTGCCATGCCGCCAAATCGCCAGCAGGGCCCGCGCCGAAGGCCTTCGGAAAGCTCGGAACCGGTCGGATCGTTGAGCCGGTATACGACCGCAGCGCCGCCGCGTACATCCGGGGCTTTTCTACGCTGGCCGTTCGTCGTAGCCTCATCCCACTAATTCTTTCTAGTATGCGCCGTTTTTTCCGCCGCTTGGTGGCGGGTATGTCGACGGGTCTTTTCTTGTTTCCGTACTTTATAAACGGCATTTGTTTCTTTTCTGATCTAAAATACTGAACAAAAACTTCTTTTATAAATAATTGAAACGGTTCGCGCCACTTATATTTTGTATTTCGACTACGAAAAAGCTTTTAGCGGCTCTGACCAGTAGTAAGCCTAGGACCAAACACGTCACATTTTGCGCACTTTTGGTACCGCGGGTCGCCCTCGTCGGTGGAGGTGGTTTCCGCGCCGTCCGGTTAAGATATGACGCACTGATATTTAGTTACTCTCTCCGTGCCCGCTGGCTTGCCCGGACTCCAAGAGACGTGGAAACCTCAAAAAAGGTAGTTGCTTAAATATGATTGCAGGGCCCCTTTAAGTGCCACTTTTTTTTTTTATTAAGGTAACCTAAAAATGCCATATTTTTTTGTTGAGAAGTTTTGTTCTTGGAGTATCACACGTAGAATTTCCAAAGTTTATGATGCGAAAATCGGTATATTTCTGCGCGTGCATGAACCTTGTTAAGGTCGTGCTCATGCGCGTTACGCACCTTACATCTTCCGGGGTTTAGTGTAAAGAAGAAATACACTAAATTGAGGCAGTCCTGTTGATGTTTTCATGCTAAAACACCAAGTACGCTACAGCCACCTTATTTGAGGTTGCGGACTGTGTGGTAGAGCCGCCACCATCCGAATTATTGTTGTCGTCGTCATCAGATTCAGTTGAAGAGGCAAGTTCAGCAACAAAAGTCATTGTTGTCTTCACTCGAGGAACAAAGCTCAACTTCTTCTGGGTCAATCGAGCCTTCTTCGGCGATCGCTTTTCTTTTTTGCAGTGAAGTTCCGCATGCTCCGTCGGCTAGCGACGGGATTTTTAAATGACTGTTGCCAGAATACCTTTTCATTTACCCTACCAACGTTGGAGAAAAGAAAAATACGGCAAATAAAACGAGTGCTGCCATCTATGATCAGTGCCTCAAATGAGCTGAGCTCGTTTGTGGCATTTTTAACCAGAAAGTTGCCGACAACAAAATATGTTTTTGTAAAAGGCAGCCATTGGTAGATTTTCTTGTGATTGCCCCAAGAAAAAAAAAACAACTTTTGGGTCCAGTCATTGTTCAAGGGAAGGCCTTGTGAGCCGAGATGAATGAAGTAAGCAAGCAAAAGAAACAAAGTTCTATACTTATGGCCTTTGATGTTTAGGAGTAGTCCTGGAATTGAAAAGGCAAGCTGAACTGTGAGGGGATGTTCTGATCAGCCCTTCCTTGTTTCAGAGCTGCCAGTTTTGTCGTAGTGGGGACAATGAAGAGATGCTGCTCCTCTGTGACGGCTGTGACAAAGGCTATCACACCTACTGCTTCAAGGTGAGTTGCAAGGGTACTGCATCCACCAGAATTTCCAGGGTCTGTCGCATCAATGAGGTATTTCATAAAAGGACAGTATTTATACTCATTGGTTTCACAAAAGTCTGGAGTTACTGGTAATGGGATGCTTAAAATTCTGGTTGTCAATATGAAAAAAATGCATAATATTTAAGAAAAGTTAGATAGGTACCTACGGGATAAGTCTGGCGCAAACCATGTTTTGTGCTCGACTACAAAGTGCAACGTAGTGTGTCTCCACTGAGAAATTACTGGGACATTGCTCAAAAACTTAGTTGCTTTGACATAAAACCTGATGCTTTTTTTTCTTTCTGCTTAATGCATAAATACTTTTTCTAAATACATTGATGTTTTGAATAAGCCTTGTGCTCTCTGACCATCTGTTCAAGCAAACCTCATCTCACGGAGGTTGTGCTGTCTTTACAACTGCTGTTCATTCATCAATTGAAATTGACCCTCCTTGACGCTGATTCACACTTCCCTCCGCAGCCTAAAATGGACCGCATCCCTGATGGAGACTGGTACTGCTACGAGTGCCTAAACAAGGTTGGAGCATGTTTTCACATTTCGATAACAAACCCTTTGCTTGGACGAAAAAAAATATGGTACATATATCCTCTTCAGCACGCTCACTCGCAGATAAAATATCACTGTCTGGTTGTGTGCCCAGCAAACTGTCAGAAATAATGGACGGTACATGCATGAGAGAGCTTTCTGTAGGAACCTTTGTTTTTTGTTTGCTTGTCGCTTGGAAAGTATGCAGATGTATGGAAAGATTTCACCTGAAAACTTGACTCACTGCAAGTAAAAAGTAAACATTGATATGGGTTATGGCATGCATATTTTTTTTTTTTGTCTCCTTGTTGTCTCATTAATTTCTGCTGGAGAGAAGCACTTGGCTTTGTTCTTGAATGTGCTGCTGTATTTTTGTTTGTTGCTTAATCCTACAACTATCTTTTCTCTAACCTCTCTTGCAGACGCAGGATGAAAAACTCTGTGTCCTTTGTGGGAAGAAAGGCAAGCTGGTCCGCTGTGATGCCTGTCCCAAGGTCTTCCACCTGACTTGCCTGGAACCTCCTCTTTCAAAGTAAGCACTTCCCCGAAGCAGTAGACAGTGTCAAACGCATTTCTTCCGGAGTGCCTCAACGCCCCTTTATGAAGATGGCAATGCAACTGCATGGAATTATGTGCTGGTCATTTGCGCTGCAGTGCAGTGATGGAAGTGCTGCGCCAATTGCGCCAAATTGCGCCAAGGACGCAATCCTGCTACATGTAGCGCCAAATTGTCATTTTACCGAAGAATTGTACCATGCCTGCGTTGAGATGAGATGTAGCAATAAAAAATAAAAATTGAAGTCTTATCAGAGCGCGTGGCGGTACCGCGGTATTTTCCGCGCCGCAACTGTAACGCAAATAGAAACTGCGAGGGCGCATTATCATCATCATCGTCATTGAAAGGAACAACGTTAGCAACATCTGAGACTAAAGCCGCAGAGGCTAAGCGTAGAACCATCCCACTGAGCAGCCTATTTAAAAAAAAAAGGCCGAGCTTGTGGATGTTTTTAATGTTGGACTGCCCTGCTCCCGTGCGCTAGCTATTAGCGAAGTCAAAGCTAGCACAAGCCCAATGCTCTGTGCATTCCTACTCGCGCGTGGGCTCGTGCAGTTTGGGCACCGTTACGGGCTCCATGCGCGCACTCTTAGCTTCGGCTGCACTCACACCGAAGCTGAAACGAAGTATAGTTGAGTTGCGCCAAACTCTGGATAAAGTGCTGGTAAAGCCTCACCGTCCTTCTCGGAGCACAAAGCACTGCGCAAATCGCGCGACTGCGGTGTCTGCTCCGCGGGTGTTGCTTCTCTGCAGCGCGTCGGTGCATGCCAAGGAGCGCACTCAACAGGTTAACTCGCCGTGATCCGATCGTGACTTCGCCAGCACATCGAAAATGAATCGAAAGTTTTGAAGCGAATATCAGATACCGCAATATTTGAAGCTGCTGCCCAAAAGACAACTCTAATCTGAACTAAAACATTCCACAACAGTCAGGGTCGTTAGATGCTGCTGCAGATACCTTAAAAGAAGTGCAGGCTGATAAAACTAAATATCCTGTACCATCAGAACTCAGTGTGACATATTTAATTGCATTTGTTTATCTGACGATCAGATAAACTTTATTTTAAAAAAAATGTTTTTTTTTTTGTTTACTTTGTTGAATTTTATATATCCTTTTTAAAACGGCGACAGGCGCTGTGTTCCAATAATAGAGATGGGCTTTATATAGCAATGCAGCATTATTTCATTTTCAAGTAACATGCCAACATATGCCGGGTCCTGCTCCAAAAGGGCCACTACCTGCTCCAAAACCACATTTTGCCTGCTACAAGGCCTGCTCCAAAAGGTCAAATGGCACTTCCATCATTGAATCTACTTAATGTGTTTTCTAAAAAGACACTAAAATTAAAAAAGTGATAGATGGGATAAACTTCTTTAAGTATTTCACAATTTTTTTTTTTTTTTTTTTTTGCATTTATTTACGTTGCTAGACACAATTTAGGATGGGGTAGTATCTGCTTTAGGCCCCACCTATAACAAAAGGTGCTTAGCTAGCTGAGCACCGTTTACCGACACTCAGTGGTTGGAGAGATTATTTATGTGTGAAAGTTTGTTGGAAAATTGTCTCTCTGTGGCCAAATGGTATTTTTATCGACAATATTTTTATGTTTGAGAAACATAATCTTGATAGAGTCATTTCGAGATTACCTTTTCTGTTTGGTTTCGAACGATAACAAACATGGCTGCCAGCGTTTGCGGCGTGCTCAATGTGCGTATCTCATTGAGCTGGTTTCTTTTTATGAGTGTGAGTCTTTACATTCACCGAGGTGTTTAGATGAAGATGTCTCAACCGACCTAGTCTGCAGCAAACAACTGTCGCAAATATGCGCCTTTGGAAGCTCTGTGCGGGTGCTTGTTTTCGTAGTGGGACTGGCCAAAGTCTAACATCCCACGTCAGCTCTTTTGCTTGATCTGGCTTGATTTGTCTGTTGCGAGTGTTGATGCTGAATAGAGATTTTGGCTACCATAAAAGTAACCCCGCTGCTCTTTGAGTTGTGCAACTGTCATAGTTGCTGCCATTTCAGTACCGAGAAGATACCTAGATACATAGGTAGAAATATGCGAGCCATTTGGCTGGATGCAATCGGGCATTCGGCTCACGTCGATACTGAAAATAGCAAGCAGAATCGGACCAAGTGATTCAGGAATGACAAGTTGATGACGGCCACTTGTAACAATGATAAACATCTCGTTGTATCTGCTGTTTACACCGAGCCTACTTACCCCAGCCAACCTTCAAACTTAATTGTGCGTTATGACGCTCACCCACCTTGCTTGCGAATGCTTTGTGAAAAAACAACATCAAGAACAGAAAAGCTGAAAAAACTGCATATGTATTTATTTTTGTGAAATTTTTTTAGTCCTTCCGCTCTCTTTTTACTGCATATCAACAGACGCTGACAGACGCTTGTATCTGACTGTGGCTTGTGCATGATCGAACGCTACAATGCTGCTTTCATGGTCGCGGCTTGCGAGCATTGCAGACGTTTTTAGATGTAGGCAGAATAGCAGATGGACACAGGCGGTAACGGACGCCAACGTGCCGTATCACGGCCGCGTCTCACGGGAATTGTCATGGGCGTTGCAGACGCCGATAGATGCAGGCGGTGTCAGATGCCGAACTAGACTCACCGAATGTCGCGGCAGTCTGTAGGCTTGCGAGCGCGTTTGGCCGAGCAGCCAAGCCAATCCAGTAGTAACGGGCGGGGCCACTCATCTGTGGGTGGGGCTTAGAGTGGGCTGTGACTTCCACCTAAATTGCATCGAACAACGTAAATATTGCACAAAAATGATTTTCACGGAAAAATTGTATCAAGAAACGTGTTTTAAAAGATGTAAATATTAACGTAAAAATAAAATAATAAATAAATAATAAAAATAAATAATTACGTAAAAATTTATAAAAAGCTGGTTTTTTGCATTTCAGTGTCCCTTTAAGTGAACTAGAAAAAAAACTTAAATAAAGAAGCTGCTTAATTCACCTTGATCTAAGGATCAAGTCTATATACAGTCGCCGTCTGATTTTTCGGACTTCGTAGGGATTAAAAAAATGTCTGAATGATAGAGTACTAGTCCGAAAAATCAGCCTATTAAAAAACTTGCCTATATTACGTCTAACCGGGCTTCAGAAAGCCGTAAAATAGCGCCTTGCTTCAGGTTATGCCTGCACGCCTTGTTTTAGGCTACGCCTCCGTTTGCGTTCGGCAACTTTCTATTAGCTTTGTCCTGACTAACATATTTTACGAAAAACATAAAAAAAATTTTAGCGTTTTTTCCCCCTTTTTTTATTTTTTGTTGCAGTGGTTAGTGACTGTTTCTTTGTACGAGCTTGCACTTTTGTTCTTGCAGGCCTCCCAAGGGAAAGTGGACCTGTTCAGGTTGCTCAAAGGTAACTTGCTGAAGCTTTCATTCTTTCGTTTAGTGTCTCACCTGTGTTGCCATCGCCGGGCTTTACAAACCCACCAGCACGCCATAAAATAGTGCCACCTTCCTCTAAATTCTCTAAAACAGTTGAATATTGTACGACCTAAGCATTTATGAATGTTAAATAAACAAAGCGAGCAAGCGAAAGGAAGTCTTCATCGAGAGTAATATTATTGCCTTCATTGATGCGGTAGCCGTCACAATTACCAGTATAGGCGTGCTCAAACAAGTGTGATTGTAAAGATTTGTTTGGTCATAGTTGGGCACCATCACAAAATAATTGTCATTGACATTTTCGATCGCGGACTAAACAAATTCTCTATACAATTGGCAGGATTAGAAAAGAAAAATCTCCTGACATCCAGTCCAAAGTACCCATGCACTGTTTTCTGTGGGGCCCATTACTGCGTAGGTGATTCCTTGAGCATGCGACAGTCTGCGTCGCTGGTGACTGCACTGGCAACCGAGCGAATGCCGTCCGCATAGGCGAACGCGAGAAACATCTCTGCATTGCACCAACACACACAAAAAAGGCAGGTTCCTTTTGAAAAGAAGCAGCCTTGTGTGGCATCCTGCACAGACATTCTTGCCCACTTCGTCGGTGTCGTCTGCACCGTGGCGAGGCCATGGCAGAGTGTCAACAATGGAACACACCTCTTGGTTTGACGTCTCAGCGTGCACAACCCATGATGCAGCACCGCGCCAAATGTGCGCGGGGGTGGGTGTAAGGAGGTGGCGTGCTAGCATTCCCTTGTTCCACCCCTTCACTGTGTAGGAACGGGGGCTGCGTAGAAGAGAAGGAAGCACGCGTTGGTGCTGTCGCACGTTCGTCGCTCTTGACAGAATGTCTAAGCCGGGCAATTTTTGTGAAGTTGTTCTTACCCTCCGGCTACAGTCGCACCTTGACGAGCGTTTAGAGAGCAAACTATCGCGGCTGCATGCTTTGCTCGAGGTGGTGTGCAGGGCCCGGTTGTGATGTCCTTGGGTGGGTTCTTTTCTCCCGCTTAAGAACCGCAAGAAGGGCCGTCCCTCAAAGGAGTCCAAGGACCAGGCGGGCAAGGAAGCCAAGGAGGCCCCTCCCTCCAAGAAGGGCGAGGGGGCTGCCCCAGCCACTGCCAGCCCCAGCAAAGCCGCCAAGGCATCGGAGCGCAGGGAGAAGAACAAGTCGCAGGTGCTCAAGGACCTGGCCGCCTGCAGGTACTGGACGCCCGCCCTCCCTTAGTCTCACTGTGGTACCCGGAAAGCTTCTCCGATTGGTGTTTCGAGTCTAGAACAGGTTTTCTTGTGGTTCAGTTTGAGTTTGTTGTTCACTCCAGCATTCCTCCAAACTGTACTTTACTGATAACGTGCGTAACCATTTTTGTCGAGCAGACAGATTCTGGACGAGCTAGAGCAGCACAAGGATGCTTGGCCGTTCCTGCTGCCCGTCAACACCAAGCAATTCCCGTCGTACCGCAAGTTCATCAAAAAGCCCATGGACGTTAGCACCATGCGCTCCAAACTGGATGCCAACCAGTCAGTGCACTTTCCTTTTAGCTTTTTTCTTCTTGTTACGACTGTCTTAGCTAAGAACTAGAACCGTTTCAGTGCACTTTTGCTGGTGCAAATAGTTGTTGTTCTTTGGGGGCTATTCTCAGTACTTTTCAACTCTTTCCTGTAGTATACATACATTGAAAACGAGAACATATAAGTACTAGTATATACACTAAAATCTCGTTATAACAAAATGGGATATAACAAACTAATGGATATAACAAAGCAATCATAATTTCCCTTGTTTACTAAAAGTGGGAAGAATTGGACAGTGGCTATAACAAACTAACGGTTATAACGAAATAATTACGACCGCTCCTTCAACTTTGTTATAACGAGGTCTTACTGTACTAATGTTCTTAAAGGGCCCATGAAACGATTTTTGGGTTGGGATAAATCATTTTAGATTGGGATTTTTCTAATAGCACATCGTTCAGTGGATCAAAAGAAAAAAGGTAGAAAGTCAAAAGCCTGACTTTCAGTGCGAAAATTTGAAAACAAAGCGGACTATTTCGTACCTCCTCCCCTTCGCAACCTCTCTGCCTTTTCACTGTGATACATCCACGGTCCCAAAAGCGCGTCATCGGGTCCAAACTGACGTCACACGCAACCGGACCTCACTTATTCCCTTCACCCCTAAGCTGACATTGTGCTGGAAGCTACGCGCTTGCCGGACCAATCAGCCGCCTCCCTTTCATCACCTGACTTCATTCTCTGCAGCCACATTTGCCACGCTCACGTGGCAAGTGTGGCTGGCCCACTGAGCACATAGCTTCAACAGCACTGTCAGCTTCGGAATGAACGGGGTGGCGAAAGCAACTTTTGTCTGAATTTTGAGCGACGGGCTAATCTTCTATACTCCGTTTCACCTTCCGTCCGAGCACAGCGGACGCTAGGAGCCATCCCAGCCAATGCGGCGTTGAGGGAGTGTCACGCGACCTTGAGCTCCCTGTGTCGCCCCGCCCCACCGGCAGGTCACGCGACTTTCTCCCGGCGCTGGATCGGCTGGGATGGCTCGTGGCGTCCACTGCGCTCGGACTGAAGGTGAAACGGAGTATAGGGGGAGAATGGATGTGTCCGGGGATTACACAAACGAGAGTGCGAGCAAGAGGGGACTCCCCCTTTTCGTCTTTTTTAACTGTTTGGTGGAATGCGCGATTTATGAGTTGAGGAGGAAAGCTAAACAGGAAAAAGTTGGAAAAGCGTTTCATGACCCCTTTAACTTTGAGCCCTGTACAAATTTTTTTTTTTTTTTAATGTTTTTATGATTTTTACATTTTCTTGTTGAGGTTCATTCAAAAACCTACTATGTTGAAACTGTACATATTGTTACTGTCTAGTGCAGGGGTTCTCAAACTGGGTTCCGGGGAACACAGGGGTTCCACGAGCTGGTCTCATGGGTCCCGTAAACACCCAAATTGCAACCCCCTCCCCTCACCCTCCTCCCCCCCCCCCACGCCGCAGGCTGCGCAGCAGGACCATGCGAAGCACCTTCATCTCACTTTGTACTGACATTGCGATTGATATGGTGGGGATATATGGGAAGCGACACAAGCTAAATTTCCTACAATTGTGCATCTGTTGCTTCTCGGTCGGCAAATGTGGAGGTCGGGGAGGGTTCCGCGGCAGTCTTTGGGCTTCCTGGGGTTCCGTGAGTCCAAAAAGTTTGAGAACCCCTGGTCTAGTGAAAAATATGGTGTCTAAGTAGAAATGTGGGATTGGTCATTATTTTATTTTTGAGGCTGTTCTTTTAGATCTAGAATTTTATGGCCTTTTGAACCCCTAAATAAAAGCAGAAAAAGTGTTCCTCGTTGTTGGCCCAGTACGCTTGAGGGCAAAAGTGTTCAATTTATGAAAACTTGTTGACCTATTTATTCTTAATAAGATGCCGGTTTCATGAAGGTCTTCGCATTGACACATAAAATACACCATGCAATTTTTTTAGTGTAATTGAAGCTTTCTGGGAAAGTTAGTAGAGTTTGGTTGTTTTTTTTTGGACAGGATTGTGCTCATATGTAGGCCTCTGTGTTTCTGCTGGCCAGGGATGATTTTTACTTTTCAGGAAAGTTAGATTTATTCCGAAAACTTTTTTTTTTTAAACAACATTTTATATTTTTTGCTTGATAGGGTCTTGATATGTGCCAAGATACAAAATGCAATGACTTGTTTTATCTTGGTCAGATAGTGGTCTGCAGTGTTTGTCGTAATGGCAACAGGCAGACAAAAATAACATTTTACGAGATTTGAAGCTACAAGTCTCGAATATTATTAACAGGAAAGCTGTTAAAGACTGTGGAAGGTGCTGCCAAAAGCTTGACGAGCTAGGTGACACTGGAAAATAGGTGAAATATAGGACTCAGTTCACCATGCACTTACAATCAGTTGTGAATGCATTTCTTTGTCATTTCTTTCACCTTTTCCCTTCTCGAAGGAATCACTTTTGTTTCTTTGGAAGTCTAGAAAAATATAGAGTGAGGAAGCCAAAGAACCCCAAGAAATGCCAAATATGTAAACTGAAACTTCTACAAATTCCAGGTCTGGAAGTGTTGTACCATACTGGTGCCAATCCACTTTCGCTGTGCCATCCTGCTCCTAAACGCAAATGTCGTGCTAAAACAAAACAGAACAAAACAAAAAAAGCTCTCGCATGCATTCATTGATTATCTAATCTCTCATGAAAGCAATGACGACCTCACGAGGTTAAACAAAGTCGTTCTTTCTACATCCCAAATACTGCATACCATTTTGGTGCTGTCTTGTCCTAAACGTAAGAAGGATTAAATGAGATAATTGGTTGTCCCATATATGGAAACCTTTTCGTAACTGACCTGCAAGTTGAATACACCTGCCGGCCACTAAACAGCAAGTTGGATATGAAGAACATGCCACCTTTCATTTTAGGGTCCTAATTACTAGCTTCAAGCATATATTTTTTTTTAATATTGAAAATCCTAAGTGTGTGTTTTTTTTTATTCTAGTCAGTCCAGCTTGCTCATAGAGATACTAAAGTTCTGAGAGGCCAGATTCACGAAGAGCTTCTTAAGTTATCACAACTTAGCTAAGAATTTTGTAAGTTAAGAACATCGTAAGGGGAGAAATCGGTATTCACGAACGCAATCTTAAGTCCGTCGTTCTCGTACAAAAAAATCAGAACTTCCGGTCTACCGCAAGCTCCCGATACCCGCGAGAGCGGGCCGTTGCTATGGCGACGGTGTCTTTGGCAACACGAACAACCAACCGAAGAGCTCGACATGGTTCGGAGCAGTTCGGAGCACAGGGACTTCGGCTAACAAATGCAGGCGACCTTCCCTCCAACGCTCGTCTGGGGTTCATGTCTGTGCAGTGAAATGTCGACGCTGACACAATTCAAACGGGGCCCGAATGCCGGGAGGCGGGGATAACCGCTTTCGTCAACTGCTACAAACTCGATTGCTACAAAGTCAATGTTGTGTTGACTTCGTAGCAATTGAGTTGTCATCGTTGCTAAAAGAAGATGGCCCGTACCGGTTGTTTGGAAAGCGGCATGGATAGAAACAAATCGCCACGGCATTTTCGTGGCCTCGGAGATGCAGGAGCGAGCCGACGTTAAAGAAGATGTTTGAACTGTGAGAGCGTCAGCAAGAGTCACGTAAGCACCTGTTCACACTCGGAGTGGACGCCCGCGTTTGGTCGAAGTGCTGGATTTGCGCTGTTGGACTGCGTCTTGGTAAGCGCTTCGGGGCCAATTTTTTACGATTGCAACTGGATGCTGACGTGACACGCGGCAAAGAAAAGTCAGACCGTCATCGCGTCACTCCCAAGACACCGTTCTAGCTCTACAGTGTTGACGTACCGTTGTGTCGGAATAACATTGGCATACTAATAACAAAGTGTACATACCACGTTGTGAAAGTAATTCATATGGCGTTTATTTGAGCTCTATATCACACAAAACAAGGAGGTAGAATCGATGAGAGTCTTTTTTTCGACGACAGCGTTCGTCATTGCTGCCTCGGAAAACTAGGAGCAGAGATTGACCTCTTAATCTAAAATTGAGGTCATCGATCAAACTATTATTACGGGAAGGGTCCACAAGGGTGGCGTGGGCATATTCCATTCAGCAAACTAGCTGGTCGTGGGCGGACGGTTTTGGCCAGGAACCGTTGGAGCAACGCTGCAGGTCGGAGTGCCTTGCTAGGCCAACATTCTGCCGAGCTTGCCCTTGTTGATCGCTCGGCCGGTGGGATCGTTGCCGTTGTAGCTTTTTCTGAGTGTTTGTGGATCCAGCGTTCATGTCCGTTGTGGTCGGTTTCAAGCAGGAATATAAACGGTAACCGATTCCAAAAACTGTTTCGGAAGAAAATTTTTTCAGTAGCCATAACCGGAACGAAACCGTTATTTGAAATTTATGAAAACCGTAACCGTTACCAAAAATTATTTACCGGTAACCGGTATTATTAACTGACAAATCAAAATATTCATTTTTTTTAAAGAAGAACTTCTAGGAAGGATATTGAAATGTTGTGGCCATTTGACAGAGTTACCGTCAGCAAGTGGTGAATCTGGTAATACATTTCTGTTCAACCTAAATTTAGCATTAAGAAAACTTAGTTGGAATCATTGAGTGAGCTTTTATTGGCAAGTCTATATTTCTACATCTGCCACACTCCTACAACCTCTACATGTATTCAGTATATGCTGCCCTGAAGGTATTTGCTAATAAGTTAGAATTATGAGATGTCCATCTAATTCGGTTCTTTCAAACAAATGACAATACAGCGAGTTACAATGTTGCAAGGCAGCGAGGTGCGACACACGCACTCGCGTGCTCAACTCCGATAGCTCTCGCGAGCCATACAAGCCTTTTGCTCTTTTGGTTTCACCCCCTCGTTCGAGTGACGCAAAATCAACCTCCTTTCTTACACCGCGCGCAAAACGAAAGCTGGACAGCCGGATAGTCTCTAGTTTCCCTTCTTGCAGCTTGCTGGCTTGCTCTACGTCCTGTTTGGACTGCGCGTGGACCGCCTCAAGCATATCGTGCTGAAATCGACAGTCCATTCCGATCTGTCCCTGTCTCCCAAGCCCAAGTAGGCCAAGAAACGACAAGCCCTGTCTCTCGAAACTAAACGAAGCATCGTCAAAGATGTCAAAAGTGATATGAAAAAAAAAGCTTCCGTCGCAGTGAAGTACATCATTGCTGACAAAACGGTTTCTACTGTCTGGAAGAACTTGGAGCAGGTACGAAAGCAGCTACAGCAAGATTCTTCTTCATTCTCAAGAAAGAGGAGCTTTGTTTAGGTGGTTTTGCGAAATGCAAGCCAAGAACATCTCAGTGAGTGACCCGATGCTACAAGCGAAGGCTAGGTCCTTTGAGCAATTTTTCGAACATGAAGGCTCCAACCCTCTCAACGGATGAATCCAGCAGTTTAAAGAAACACTGACACCCCCATTTTTTTTTTGCGACGTGGGGACGCGTGTTGCCGTCCCCACGTCGCTGCAGATATAGCGCTTTTTAAACTGAAATGTAAGGACTGCCGCATGTTCATCAACGTTCCCGTTCTTGTTTAAATCATACGCTACTACAAGACTCCCTCTTTAACTTGAAGACTGCTGTGTTGAAGTATTAATTATCTAGGTTTCCCTCGGTAGGCTTTTTTTTCGAGAGGGACCCCGGTACGTGAAAAGTCTTCCTTGAAAGAAAGTTGGTGAAGAGTAGTGAGCTAAAGCAAAGAAGGCAATATCTGCTCGTGGAACCCACACACTTGTTTGTCTCGTCGTTGCACAATGTGCTGCAAGAATTTTTTTACCCTACCTCGCCATCTCTTGCATCTACGTGCTCAGGTTCTTTTTTTCTTTGTTTAGCTTGTACCTTGCCCCGTCGACCTGGCAGGCACATGCCGCTGGACTGTTTTTTGTATGCTGGACAGTTGCATCGTTACATTTCGAATACACTTTTGGGAACCAGTTGGCGACGGAGTGGCATGGTTTCGGTTTTGATCGAACAGCCACTCCGCTCGCGCGACGAGGCACGTGCAACTTCAAGCCTACCGAAGTTGTGCTCATGTGCATGCGAACATGATTGCACGGCAGAGGCACCAGCGAGGGCGCTTGCAATCTATGTTTTCACGTTCGCTTACTTTTGACGAAAATCTGGCTCGTTGGTAAACAGTAAAACGGTGGCAAGCGGATTTTCGGAATTGCTCAGCAACGCCTGCAGCACTGTACACTTGTGGGATGTCTCAACGTCTCTTTGGGGACATTGAAAGTGGACATTCATTACTGGCCGAAAACAAAGCGAGGCTTGCAGCAGCCTTGCAGAAAGTTTCGAAAAAGAAAAAGAGAAGCACCCGCTAGTCGTAATGCACTTTTGTCTAGTGAACAATATCGCATTGCACTGCAGTAGTTACGTGTTTCGTCAGTCGGAGACTGCTTCCATTTATTATATTATATAACTAGTCAACCTAAAGCTGTGATATTTACTACTAAGCTGATCATTGTAAAATAAATTATAATGTGTGCAATTTGGTTCTTCTTTATTTATAGGGGGTACAATTTAACTGAATCATTGCAAAACATGTCTGTCATTGGCATTTCAGTTACACATTGAAAGACTCCCAGATGGTCTAGCTTGACCATAATTTGTTTATTGCGGCGTGCAAAGTGCGCTTCGTTTGTCCAGCGCTTAAAACAATTAATTTTTCTAAGAATATCTGCTCCAGAAGCCACTTTTGCTGCTCCGAAACACTGTTTTGGCTGCTTTAAAGGCCACTTTTGCTGCTCCAAAACACAATTTTGGCTGCTCCGAAAGGTGCTCCAAAATGGTTTAGGCCAATCACATCATTGGAATTGTCTTTTTACGTTTAGGATGGTCGTTTATAAAATATGTTAAGATATTGTCGACAACATAAATGGCAAAAAATTTATACGATCTTTCAGTGTGATGTTAACATAAAATAAATTATGTTTTGGAAATTTTGTTTTCACAGTTGCACTCTCCAGTCATTTCCGCTTCATCTCTAGTGAAGAAAAATGTTGGGTATTACATTAGTTTTTTAATGATAGTTTCCTTAAACAATGACAGCATGTTCCTGATAAAATTTAATATAATTTATTTCACAATTCACATAAACAAATGAAACGTTTCACTGTATTCTGCCCAGAAACTGCCAGTATATACGGCACACTTAATTCATATTAATCCAAACGTTCAAAAGGTGACCCTTTTGGGTAGTGTCCCCTCTTAACAATTCTGTTAAGGTTTTCGGCTGATTCTCCGCACTAATAAAGTATTGACAAAGTTTCGCAGAGCCAGGACTAGCATTATGGCAGTCACCGAGAGAGGGCTCTATGGTTCCCTCGCAGGTACAAGGGCAAGGACGAGTTTGCCGTGGACGCTCGTCTAATCTTCGACAACTGCGAGACCTTCAACGAGGATGACTCCCCTGTCGGCCAGGCAGGTCACAACATGCGCACCTTCTTCGAGAGCCGCTGGGAAGAGCTCACCTCTTGAATCCATTTGTGGCACAAGCGTTCTTGCTCCCCTTCCCCACACCCCTTCACCCCTTCACCACCACCACCAACCACCACTGCCCCACCCCACCTTGCTCTCTTCATTCTTTCTTCTTTCTTTTGTTTTTTTTACCCCGCACTTGTTTCTTCACTTTTGTTACATTTATACATACCTACATACATGCATACATATATATATATATATATATAGTATATTTATACACTTTTTTTACGCTGTTACTAGGATAATTTTCGAGTCCTACAAGCATACTGCTCCGTCTGGGATTTTTTTAGTTACGGCGAAGTGTCGTCTGACGATGAGGTCAATGCCCGCCCCCACTGAGAGCTTCGGAGCTCTACGACGGTGTCCGAAGGAATGATGGCCCGCATCTCTGCTGGGGGAAGGGGAAGGGGGGAAGGTGCACTCAACCAAACGAACTGTGGTTGCGCGTGTAAAGGCTTTTAGAAAAGACGAATGTCTGCCTGTGACCTTTGTCGCAGTGGGAGCGACCGGGGACTCGCGCGAGGGAGTGTTTTCCTCCGCTTGTTGCTTGTCATTTAGTGTGTTCAGCAGACCATTCCCTCCTTGTGGCAAAGAAGCACTCTAGACAGACAAGTGCCTGTGTAAACTGCAAGGGACGTGCGTTGCCCGCCGCTCGCTAGTGTAGCGCTGTGCGAACTGAAACACAACAATCTTGGAACCTCGAATGTGCCGTTTCGGTTACTTTAGCATCACCGTTTTCCTTTCCGTCTTTCTTCTTGTCTTGTGTTTTTTTTACTCATCTATTTTTTTTTCTGTAATGTGAGCATTTGTACAATCATCATACCCACCTGCATTTCTGTCATATTGGCTCCATTCTGAAGCAGCTCCAGTGGCTCGAGAGCCACTGTCTCTGCTCGACAGGGCAGAGACGCCTCGCGGTGTGTTCACGGCCTCCACCCCCTGTCGACGCAAAAACGCATGTGTAGGCAGGGGCCCTCCCCTGCTGGTATCTCGCCAGTGACTGGCATGGAAGCGCCGGGCGTGGCAGACACTTGCACGCATCCACGAGTATGTTGTACGGAAATACCCGGGAAAAGTATGGTTGTGTGGACGTATGCTCCGTTTTGTAGTTTGCTTCGACCTTCCTGTGCGTTGTGCGTGTGCAGCTGTTGATGTTAGGCGTTGCTTGCAAGGTGTGCATCTGTCACTGCTGGTAACACCTGTGCTTTCGTTGCTTAAGGAGTCTAGGACGTGGAACTCTTGTACATTTTCCTTTGTTTTTGTTGCACAACCCACCTTTATTTGTCCGTGTGTTTTCCCTGTTCGCTTTAATTTCCTGTGAAAAGGGGGAAAGAAAAAGCACCTTGTGTGATGTCTCCCTCTAACTGTTACATCTCTCTTTTAGTGTGTTTGAGCTTGAATTTATAGCGTCTGCAACTCCGCCCTGTGCATTTTCATTTTTTTTTTGTTCACTGGCAAGCCGGAAGGAATCCTCCCCGTGTTTTCTTTGGGCATGCATGGTCAGACATGCAGGCTTATGAGATGTAATTTTATTGCATAATGCTCAAGTGCGACATTTGAACGCCTGTTCCACTCGCAAGGTTACACGCAAACTCTGTAAATTTTCGTTGGGTATCTTCTGCCGCGAGGGCTAGGGGTGGGGATAGGAAGACGGGGTTGTCTTTGTATAGGTTTTCCTCGCGTAATTTATTTATTTTGCACCACATTTCAAAGAGTGCCGCGGGAGCATCTGTGTCGCAGTCACCATTATCATCAGCAGTGCAACGGTGGGCAGTTAACCCTGTCCTGAAGCGTTGTGGTTACATATTTATACTCAGTAAGGAGTTGCTCTGTTTTTGTTTTTTTTCTGACGTTGGAGACCCTTTGTACATAACGAATACATGAAGTTCTGCTGATAAAAGCAAAAATGTCCGGTACCACAAAACAAACTGAGCATTTATACACCATTAGAATATTTGTTTGTTTCTTTTATTTTTGTGTTGCGGTTTAGCTTGAGGAGTTGCCAGGTGGCTGCTGCAAAGTGTTCTCATGCACTCGGCTAGTGCCATTCTGTACAGATTTGCTAGAGGCAATAAGACATGTAACGTGAATTGATAGATCATCCTAAAAAAAATATGGTGGGCCATAAAGCAAAGAAAAAAAGAAACAGTCTTTGCTCTGACACAAGTTGTACTTTCAAAAAGGTAACATTTTTGTGAAGAAGAGTGCTTCTATGTGTTGTGCAAAAAAGATCTCCAGACAGACCTTTCCTCTTGTTTCCTCGAAGTTCCGGGCAAACTAAGCAGCTTTCATTGGCCTTGTATGTGAATTAAATTTTCTCCAAAGTTTTAGCACAGCCACTGAGCACTCTAGCACAGGTTGTGCCTTTTGATATATGGTGCGCGTTTTCTGAAATTCAACCTGTGTTGCTCCGTGACATCTTTGTGAACAAATTACAGTCTGGATTCCATAGTTCCATTTCTGCATTAAAGGTGTTGCATTTGCCCACAAGTATCTGTTGCCTCGATTTTCCTGTTTGTGTTTGGGAAAACATTGTTTAATGACCTTATGAGGAAGAGGGGTCTCTCTAGGACCCAGCACAATCTTTGGCTTCCGTCGGCCACTGCGACACTGCACCATTTTTTGGTGGTTTTTATGCTTTTTTTTGTTTGTTAGCTACATTATGTAAAATTACTGGTAAAGGTAACAATCCACCACTTTCAGAGTTACTGGTCGCACCTCTGGCAACGAAGCTCGTTAATTACGGGTACCCTTGGCAACGAAGCTAGATTTGCTTAGATTTGGGGAAGTGCAGTAACCTAGATTGGAGCTCCTCAAACATTGCTTTTGTGCTCATTGTGTATTATCTTGGTTCCTCCAAGTTCTTTCAGAATAGTTGTATCGACTCCTCTTGACCAGTGCAAAAAGGTGAAAGGGAAAAAAGGTGCACATACTCTCAAACCCAAATTTCTGAAAACGGTGGATTGCCAATTCATATTGAAAAACTCGTACATCGTCAGTATTACAAGGCTTATGCTAGGCTGTTACAATTTGTTGATGCAGAATCGAGTGAATGGTAGAACTTTGAGACCTTGTTTTATGTCCTAGCTTAGTCCAGCGGGCTCTTGAGTGTGTTTGCTAGAGGCCGGGCTGCCATAAGGGAAACAAGGCTGCGTAGTATTCTCGTAGTACACAAATTGCTGTGCTATAGTGTCTAGTTTAAAGCCACCCAAGTTTTGAGCCAAATTTATTGAAGATGTTCAGCTGGCTTGAGTCTAGTGAGTTGTAAATGTTCAAGTTGATGTCAGGTAGTTTTTATTCTGAACGATTTGAATGGCCTTGTTAAACAGGGTCCTTAAATATTGAAATACGTATTTTGCATGTAGAAAAAAAAAAAAAAAAAAAAAAAAAGCTACCTGCTGGTTGTAATAATTGAAAACGAGCGCGTTCGTGAATAGTTACGAATACTTGTTAGGATAAAGCATCTAGGACGGAAACAGGACCTGTTTCTGTCCCTGACACCCTGTTGTTTAAACGTAAGTTGGAATCTGCTCAAAACGAGGGTTTGGAAGAACACCTCTTGCACAACTGTTTAGTCAATGATTTTGTTCTATTCATATCTAATACAGTACATAATTGTTCTTAACTTCAGCTCAAACCCTTGAATTTCATAGTATAAATGCAGTTTCGTAAGTTCGAAGCCCGTGAAATTGCCTAGAAAGTTTTAAAGCCCAAAGTAAATCAAAGCAGTCAACGGTTGGTATGATATGCTTATGGAGCTAGTCTCATATTTCCAAATAAATGCGTTTAATCACAAAAGAAAAAAAAAAAGGGGGGGGGGGGGGGGGGGGTCTAATGTAGAGATTTATTAAGGGAGACGTACGAAACATTTATTTCAGCTGTGCGATTTAAATCGGAACAGCAATCGAGACCTACAGCAAGTGTAGCCGGTTCAAAACTAGCGCGAGATAATGCAACAACCTGATTGGCTTTCCGTATTACTATTTCGTGCTCGTCAGTCCTTGCCTGGCATGCGGCACTCTTTGCTCTACGATTATTAATTGACATGCATTTTGTAGGGACGGCGGACGGCATTTAAGTTGTAAATATAATCTATGTAGTTAGATAGGCAACGTAACCTCTTGTGTGAAAAATCTCTCGTTCGCTAGAAAGAAAAACTGGAAAAACGAGCAGTAAAGAGTGAATGAATTTTGGTGACCCCTCCCGGCGCATTCTTGCAACAGCGAATCCAGTGACGTCAGTGACGTCACAAAACTTGATGGCCGTATGAGGCTAGGTTTAGCGGTTTTGTAGGTGTCACAGGAGCAGCCGGACTGGAATTTGATTGAGTGCGGGCCTACATGATTTGTGCATCGGAACTACGCGAGAAAGGTGTCCCAGAACCAAGAAAGTGTCCGCTGTGTCGTGCGGAAGAAGCGGTCCAGTGCAAACAAGGCGTGGTGAGTAGTTAGTCTCTCTACTGGACGACCGAAATCTGTCCACTGCCCAGCGTAGGCCTAGAGGCGCCTTTACTTGCCGTTTAGGCCCTCTTTCCAGCCCCTAAAACAGCCGAAATGCACCTCCAGTAACGGGGAATGGCCCACACCCCCAACTGCTACTTGGAGGGTGGCTTCTGAAACACGCTCGTCGTTTTCTTCTGGCAGGTGCAAAAAGTGGCGGGGTCCCATGCCCAATTTTTTGTTCTTACAAAAAGTTTTGAGTTTCTTTGTTTTTAAGTTCGAGTTGAAATACGATCAATTAATTTTGCACCGCTGTAAACGTCGTTTAAAAGAAAGCCGAGGCATCCACGTAGTCCGGTGTCTCCTAGATTGTTTACAACTTGGTCACATTGAGGAGAGCGGGACGATTGCCAAAACGGGATTGTTCTCTCGCTGCTCGCGACGCTGTTTGCACGCCAATTTCAATGCTCACGTTCACGCGGAGCCTGCTAGAGCACGCAGTTAGCGGTGCTTCATTGGCATGCAGACCACTAATGGCGAATTCCACTGGGCGTTTTGGAGCGCGCCGGGATCAGTTGACCAGATCCGGATTGGAGCACAAGATCCGAACGGGGTCGCGCCGCCTACGGATCCTCAGTGGAACATGACCACTGCTCCGGGATCGGCGGATGCTTTCCCGTCATTCAACCGCCCGGGAATCCCCTTTTCGCGGCCGCCGCGGTCGTTTCGAAGACGTTTTCGCTACGCTGCGCTAACACGTGTTCGACGCACGAGTGGCAGGAATGGCTCAGGCGCTTCTAGCAACGATTGTCGGCATGCCCGTAGCGCGGCAAATACCTTCTTTTCTCCTTCCTGGAAAACGAACCGGCTGCCGAGCCAATGGGTAAGCAAGCGGCCATTACGAATTCTTCTGATGTCGAGACAATCTAGGAGCCCAGCCCGCGACGTGCTTCTTCTTCTTCTGAGGCGAGATGGGCGAAATCACAGTAGGCGAAATCAGGCGAGATGCCCCACGAGAAAGGAAGTCACGTGTGTGCGCCGAGGGCTCCGAAATCGTTGGAGCGACTTTTCTCGTGGCGAATTCCACGGGTCGTTTTGGAGCGCGCCGGGATCGATTTTTCCGGAGCGAGCCTATTTCACGGGGCGATCGGGATCGAGACGAACTTGTTCCACTGGTAGTTTTGGATTAGCTCCCGCTCCAGATCTCGATCTGGATCCGAGAAAAGTCGCTCCCCCCGATTTTGGCGGATTCAACCGGAAGCCAGCCGGGTCAGCCTTCGGCGCACACACGTGACTTCCTTTCTCGCGGGCATCTCGCCTGATCTCGCCTCAGAAGAAATGGTAATGGCCGCTTGCTTACCCCTTGGCTCGACAGCCGGTTCGTTTTCCAGGAAGGAGAAGAGAAGAGAAGGTTTTGCCGCGCTACGGGCATTCCTGCAATCTTTGCTAGACGCTCCTGAGCCATTCCTGCCACTCGTGCGTCGAACACGTGTTAGCGCCGCGACCTCGAAAACGTTGATGCTTGGAACTTGGAACCAGCCGCTACCAGACACCTGATTTGTTTCAAAAATACCCAGGACGTTTTGGGGGAATGAATCGATCACATAGCAGGCGGTAGACAAGTAGACAGCGTTGAAAAATATTTATTCCACCGATTGTTATGAAGGCCGATGGTGTCGCAGTTTTGAAGCACTGTCGGTTCAGCTCAACACCACGTTACAAAAGACGGTTTGGGGTACTGCCGGTGCTAACGCAATTTCACAGTAGAAATAGGAATTGCATGAAAGAACCACACAGAAACACTTCATACTGTGGCGTAAATGCCGAACATGTATCAGCGATGTCACTTTCCTCGGTTAGGGCTATCTGCTTTGTCAGCGAATGAAGAACGTTTCGATACAATAAAGAGCGGAAAATACTCCCCGTGTCAAGTTTTCTAATTACAGCCACTAGTTGATGTCGTACCGTGGTAATTCCCGGCACTTCCAACGCACTAGCACTTTGTAGAGTCACATTTCCAGCGATTCCGTGCCGCATACGAACGAAGGTAAACAATCAAGATGGCGGAGTGTTCCCAGTGTTGTCCTCGCCGTCAGCGCGGTGTGACAGGGTTGTCGGACAACAAATCGGGCAACACTGTTGCCGGGCGGCAGCAACATGTTGCCCGACTGTTGTTGTTGCCGCGATGTGACAGGGTCGCCGGCAACACGACTTCCCCGTGTTGCCGGATAGATTTGTCCAACTGTCCCCTCAGTGTGACAGGACCTTTACCTCTTGGCTCGACAGCCGGTTCGTTTTCCAGGAGGGAGAAGAGAAGGTTTTGGCCGCGCTACGGGCATTCCGGCAATCTTTGCTAGAAGCTCCTGAGCCATTCCTGCCGCTCGTGCGTCGAACACGTGTCGGCGCCGCGATTGCGAAAACGTCTTCGAAACGACCGCGGCGGCCGCGGAAAGGGGATTCCCCGGCAGTCGAATGACATGAAAGCAAATGCCGATCCCGGAGCAGTGGTCATGTTCCACGGGGATCCATCGCCGGCGCGACCCCGTTCGGATTGTGAGCTCCATTCCGGATCTGGTCAACTGATCCCGGCGCGCTTCAAAACGCCCAGCGGAATTCGCCATCGGATCCAGATCAAGATCTGGAGCGGGAGCTAATCCAAAACGACCAGTGAAACATGTCGGTCGCAATCCCGATCGCCCAGTGAAATAGGCTCGCTCCAGAAAAGTCGATCCCGGCGCGCTCCAAAACGACCAGTGGAATTCGCCATAAGCTTTACTCTTTGTTGTCGCTTCGCGCATACCGGCGTTACGGTACTGGTAGTGCTCGCGAGACGACGTCGGGCGACGACGTTCGTGACGTGCGGTGTGTCATTCACTCAAACCGCTCATCCTGTTGGTTTTCACAACGCTGTAAAATGCTGCTCGAGATCTGCTTTTTTTGTTTGTGTTTGTTTTGCGAAGATGCAGCTCACAACACGCCTAGCTTTGCTGGTCTCGAGCGCTTCTTCTGCGGCGAGCTCAGCTCCTCCGAGATCGGGCGGCGTGGTAACAGCGAGCGAGAGATGCTGCGCAGGATTTTAATATCCGTCTCTAATGCGGCGTCGCTCATCGTGTAGCATGCAGCGGCCTCGCCCCGCGACCATTGTACAACTCGTCTGTGCATCTCAAACGAAGGGAGTGTCCCTTCGGCCAACAGGTTGGGGGAGTCGGAGGAGGCTTGTCCCCCTCGTAACGCCGGCGGAACGAAACGCGCCAGGGACGCGGCAGGCAGTTGGCCACAGTCGTGGAACCAGCGCCCCGGCCGTGGGCCGAATTTTACGGAAATTCTGAGCAGGAAGGGCCACCTGACGTAAGGACGACGCAAGAAAAACTGCGTTGGCGAGCGGGCGGCTCGGCCCTTCGACCGCCGCCAGCGATTTGTTATATATTTTTCGCCCGTCCCTCGCCTCGACGTTGGCGCTGCTTGCGCGTCGCGGACAGGTCCCCCGGCTTTTAAAGTTTCGCTACGCGCGCGGGCAACGCGTACCGGCCCGCGAGCGACCACGTCGCCTGCCCTAGGCCCTCCAACCGATGATGATCCCCGTGTCCGGCGGCGGCGGTGTTCTGCCGCTTCCGTGTTTCGGGCCCGCTCCGTCGTGAAGCCAACGTTGACATGCTGCATAAGGGCCTGTAGCGCTCTCGCGGCAAAGGATCTAGGTCACGGACGCGTCTTGCACGCTCGAGTGTCAAGGTGATCCGTTTTGCTGGGGCACACAGAGGTCCCCCCTCCAGCGCAATTTGCCCTGTCTCTTGCATTGCCGCTTCTGCCGGAGCGAGTGTGCGTGCTGTGCACTCGAAAGTGCGCCCCGAGGCAGTTGTATTTGGCGACCGAGGCGCCGCTAGCCTGGTAGCCCATCATAATTTCAATCAATACATCCTGATCGAAAGCTTCATTGGGAAGCCATTCATCGTACTACAGCAGGAGCCTCCGAGCCTTGTTCGTCCTAGTTCGTCCCTCCTCTGTTCACCTTCGTTGCTTCCGGCACTAATAGTAATCTCCCGCTGCCTGACGTGAACCCTGCTTTTGGGTCTGGCCTTGCAAACATCCTCATGTCTGAATCTCAATATGTGGTTGCTGTTCAAAGTTTGAAAACGTTTGTCCTCATGGCTAGATGCGAAAATGATGGTGGGGGCCATTGTCTGGGTGAAACACAATGGCCGTTTGACTGAAATATCGAGGAACAATAGACTCCCTTTCCTGTCTTTAAAACAAAGTGTCTCTCTTGCTGGTCCTGGTGCTGCCCAGTGGCACAGTTGACCAAATTTGTGTTAGTGTGTTTTGTAAATCTGGTTTAACTGATTGCCTTTTTGTCAATACTTCCCAAGCTGATTGTGCCTTTGATCCAGTTTGTACACTCACCTACCTGACAGGGTAACAATCAGAGCAGCACTTATTTCAGTTCCAGTATTACCTGGAACTTTCCCTTGCATATTTCTGGTTGGTCTTTGCAACTTCACGCTGATTTCTAGTTTTTTTTTTTCCCCTTTTACTTGTGACTTCCATCTCATTTAAACCTAAAGAGCAATCTCTCTTTTAGTTTAATGAACATGGGGCATAATTTTCTTAGACTTGTTAAACCATTTAGATATCATACACAATTACAGCCCTGCACTACACAAATAGTGATTTTGGTATTTGCATCAAAACCGCATCATAAATGTTTCATCCACATCCAATCTGCTTCTGCGATCTATATCCGTAGTTGTACTCAGATCCAATATATCATTTGCTTTTTTTGGGGCTTGAGCATCATTTTAGGGGCATATGTGCTTCTAGAACTAAATCTTCCCAATGCGACAGATCTGATACGGTAGGGTGTCGACTTGGGCGAGTTGGTTTTATGAGACGAAGGACAAGAGCAGACAGACATTCACCTTGTCAACCTTTGAAACAGTATCTGTGTCAAAAAGAATCATGAAGCCCAACTAATTTCTGAAGAAAAAGTGTATGAAGTGTCTATGGATTGTCCTTCAAGGGAAAGGCTAGAGATGTTTTGGAATAACATATTTTGTGACGAGTCCTCATGATGCACCAAGCTTTCTGAACTCGCAGCTAATTGTGACAAAATAATTGGAGCAAAACGGGTTATCTTTAGAGATGGCATGCACCCTGCCTCTACGCTGACCGTATTCACAACCAAGCCACCATGTCCATGGAGTGTATCCCTAGCCTAATCCAAATGTTTATTGCAGATACTCACATATATCTGAAGATAATCTGCGTGTATGGAGGGCATTATACAAACTAGAAATTGTCTACATCAGTCTACTGTTTTTATTGAGAAAGGCAAAGTGCACCTGCAATATTTTGTAATTTGTATTGCAAAGTTGGTTTCTTGTGAACCTTGTTTCGAGAGGTGCTCTAGCAACAGATATCAGATTAGTGTGAGGACCCTCGGGAGTTCATTTTGGGCACTTGACTAAAGGTTGCCCCCGCAGTTGATTGATCCTCTCTTCTATGCTTGTGTCACTCTCAGGAAACAAATTGCAATATGGATGAGCTACTCGAGCTGGGTGTGCACTTTGCTGAGGCATATTTTTCTATGCCCTTGCATTTAATATGCTGCAGATATTGTGGAAATGTGTGGGCAAGTGCTTGATCATTTGACTTTTTTTATATATTCCTTCCAATATTTATTTATTAATACTGTTAGCCCTAACACAGGGCTGTTAGAAGAGCGGAAGCTATATAAAAAAAAAAGAAAAAAAGACCCCAAAAAATGGACAGATTTATACAGACGTGTCACGCAAAGAAATGAAAAATAAAACCATACAATCAACTCTTGTCTTGTCTAGAATAGTCTTGAACAAAACATTGCTGAAAATACCCGTGTCAGTTGGTTGAAGTTGAAATTGAACAATCATTTTGTTTTTGCTTGGAAATATCAGGTCTTGTATTCAGTTCATTGCAAGAGCACAGAGCCATTGGAGCTGCAGAAGTGCGTGTAAATGCTCTAAATAACTGTATATATAAAAAAAAAATTGACTACAGTAGTAGTAGATTTCAATATTTAACTGTTGTAAGAAAGCCTATAAAATAAGTCAGAATAATGGTTTTTTTTTAATTGTTTTTTTTTAAATAACTGAAAACCTTTTTGAAGGGTCCACACATAATTTAAAGAAATATATATATACCTATATATGGTGTGTGTGTGTGTATGTAAAATAATAAATTTTTATATGTTAATTTTAAAATTATGACATGCCTGCTGTGCATGTTTGTAAATGTTGGGCATACTCTACCTGAAAATTAGTTGGAAGTCGTGGAATAATTTTGGAATAATTTTGTTGTTAAGTTGTTTCAAGGAGAGTGCAATGTTTCCAATAGGCTCTTGAACATCTCTACAAACTGACCTAGCTGACCCAAATCAGTAGTTTAAATGCACCTGCATTTAAGAACTTAATGGTGATATTTCACTAAATACCATTTTTCTAAGCATGGTATTTGGTGTGCCCTAGCCTTTGAAGGGGCAATTGCCTACTTGTACCAGTTGTCACATGTGTTGACATCTGTGAGTTAGTTATTACTTTGATGTTTTTAATTTTTTATTGGTCTTGACCAATAAAGATTGTTGGTACAGAAAGTTGCATGTATTCTTCCAGTGAAAGCTGTCTTTAGAATTTTTATTTCTGGAAGAGAAGAAGCCATTTGACTTCCTGCATGGCAACAGGATGACGTGTTTGATGTTGCAGCTGACATGTGGTGCAAGCAGTGACTGCAGTGATGTACCTGTATGGCAATGCAAGGGTAAAACACAGCTCATGGTTTTCCTTTGCAGCTTTAGAAGTTGTACACATTGCTTTCCCTCGTAACTATAAAGTTTATTCATTCGAGCCACTACATTATTCATGCGAGCTTGTCAAGGTGTAAGATTGTTAACCTCTATAAGGAAATTTGATGTCACCTCATGCATTAATCTTGTCAGGGGTTTCAGGTGGCACAACTGTGTTACTACACATTTTTGCCATTAAAAGTTGGCCTATTTAACAATATTTTAAGGTGGGTCATGGCCTTGTAATCACATGTTATCGGAAAAACAGCGCAACATTGAACACAGGTACGACATGTGTGATATTTTTACATTTTACATATTCGGGTTGGTGTCAAATGGCAAATTTTACTATCCAATTTAGTACAGCATATACTGCAAATTTCCAATATTGCAAATAGCATTATGTAAGGTTCAAAGCATGCTGAACTGGACAACGCTGAAGAAGTGCCTTCCCTTCAGGTACTCAGAATTGAAGAGTTAAAGGGGGGGTGCAACGATTTCTGGACTTCGGTCAAATATTTGTGGAAGTTGTCCTCTGACATTTCTGAAGTAAAGAACAGAAAACCGATTTCGCCTGCGTGCCCTAGTTGTTGTGTAAAAAAGAAGATAAATATTGACATTTCTGGCACCCCTCAACTCACTCCCAGTTTCACACCTGGTCTCACTCCTAGTGACGTAATTCGGGGTGCCATGTAGGTTCCCGTGTGCTGTCTTGGAGGACACTTCCTCTCCCTCTCTCTGCTGAGATTAGCGGGCGTTATGCTGCAGCTTAGAGCCGAGCGAGGTCACGTAAGCTTCTCGCCGTAGTTCCTTCAGCTGCCACTCATGGCTGCAGGTGGGAAAAAGCTAGACTTTTGCTTTGCGATTATGCAGCGGAATCACAACATTTTTTAATGAAGGAGATGTTTTCTCCATCCTCCGGGACACGGTAAACAACACAAAAATGGTGAGATGCAAATTCTTTTAAGCTTAAAATCGTTGCAGTTTAAGGAAACTTGTCAACATTACTAGTGATTTTAAACACAGAGTAAACCAACAAAAGCACCTCAGATATTTTGAAACCTTCGCGATTCCCAATGTGTACACAAATTCTGGACAGTATTTGAGAAAATTCCATGTTCCCATGTATTTCAATACAATTCCCCAAGAGTTGTTCAACTTACCTTCTCTAAGGGATGTAAAACAGGAGTGAAAGAAGTAGCATTCCCGCTTTGTTATTTGAATTGTTATGCATCCTGTATATGCTGTTCTTTCTTTCATTATTGTATCGGTATTGTTTTCGTTGCCATTGCCTAAATCAGTGGTCTCAATCTCATTTGAGGCTGGGGGCTAGATATCCCACACCAGAAAGGTCGAGGGTCAACGGAGGATGGGGGGAGGAAGAGGAGGAGGAGAAGAGAAAGAGAGAGAGCGCGCGCTTGTGAAATTGCCAGTGATATCTTTAGAATTTATTTTTTTATATGACTACTTTGGGCCCTGACCTGGTGTGATAACAAGAATTAAAATGACAGCGCCCCGTCGACGTGCTGGCAATTTGATGGAACAAGAGAGAAAGCACACTGTCGTTCGTTCCCGTTGTTCAATTCACTCAGAAATTAACCAAACCCAACATCTCTAAAAAAAAAAAATTTTAATTTGACAGTTTTTGCCTTCTTGACGATTTTTATTACAACGCTTGGACAAATACTTGTAGTTGAATGGTAATATTTTTTGAAGGCGAGAATCCCGAGCTCGTAACTTTATTTTTGGCAGTTGCTCCTGCTGATCGAAAGTTCGCACAGGCGAGACGCATCCTCCAACAAAGCTCGCGCTGCAGCCTAGTAGCGGAATGTTTTACATCACGAAAAGCTGCAAAGAAAACCATAAAGCGAAACAAAGGGCAAATGAACACCGATAAGTATAAGCTATGTGAATACGTTAAAAGAGCAGAGCTACTTTTCGAGCAAAAATGGATCGGCGACATGAGATCACTATGGCGCATGCCATTTCTAGCGCTTGGAACATGGGAAACGGGACTCGCAGCCGGTTGCCTGCGGGCCGCGTCCCAGCGACTGACTAGCAGGCCGCGTGTTTGAGACACCTGGCCTAGATGAAGATGCCATGGTCTCGCACGCAAGTGTCACACAATTTAAAATCTAGCGATCACGTGTTTAAATGTCACATGCTATACATTTTTCCCAAGTCAATGGGCTTGGCACTTTAAAACTTTCCAGCAAGCAATAGAGTATAAAGAGTGTATTTTGTGTTCCTTGTGAATGTTGTATGCCTATGTTTAGTGGTTCAAGAATTGTGATGTAGAAACGTCAGGTGCAATTTTCTTGCTTTTATTTTATGGTGCATCATAAGTAGGATTCCTTGTTTGTTTGGTTTTTCTTTAAATTTGAGGGTTTTTTTACCAGGGTTTATTTTTTCTTACACACTCCGTGTTTTTCGGCACCAATCGTGTTGTGTCAAACGAAAGATTAGAGTTTATCGGAGCTTATGTTGAAGTAAATAGGACACAGGATTCCCCAGCCTGTGAATCAGCTGCCCTTATTGGAACACCCCCGTTCCTGTAATAAAAAGAAACTTCCAAAGCAAGGACAATTTTTGCATACAGTTTATTAGAAAGATTTTGTTACCCTGTAGCTTGGGTTTTTTCGTATTCAAGGACAGCTCCAATTCGAGGGTTTTGGGTCTTCCCCTGCATAGTTAAAACCAGCTCGAGGTTATTTTTCGTGGATTATCGGTATATACCGAATACACGAAACACTGGTCATGAGATGCTCCAGAAAATAGGTTTATTCCTCTGAATTTGGTTATAACACTGATATTTGGCTAATTTTTCTACCCAAATCAAGGTTCATACTTGTATTTGTGACAAGGACGCTAGAAATCGTATTTAAACAAGGAATAGACATGAATACAGAAAGAGCTAATTGGAAATACAAATACAAATATACAAATACAGCTGAAAAACTGATACTAAAATATATTTTCAAAAAGCGTAGCAAGAGGTACTAGGAATACATTTGAGAGATAAATGAAAACAATATTGGGAAAGCCCAATACAGGAATTCATTATAATGACATCTAAGATACTGTTACCGAAATACTTTTGTAAAAAGCATTTGCACCTGCACGACCTATGTCACTTCGAGCAAGTACTTACATTGTTTCTGTAAAATCTATAAACAGTTTTACTGTCTGATGCAGCTTAAAAGTGGACATTAATATTTTCTATCTCAAATTAATTTTACTCCTTAACATTCACCTTGATTTCAGAGTAACACTAGGGGAACCATGCACAGTGATGGAAGTGCTGTGCCAACTGCGCCATGAACGAAAGTCTGCCATTTTTGCTAAAACTTGTGCCATACCTGCACAAAAAAAAAGTGAAGAAAAAAAAATATCTGTTATTGGTGTATGTTAATATTTAGAGAAGTAAGAGGGAGAATGGAAATTGGTACAAAAATTTATTTCAGAGCATCTACTCACTCTATAGTTTGTTTTATCTTAAGTCAGGGTACAGTTGAAGGCTCGAACACATGCAACCGCAAGCACATACTAAAAGCGCAAGCCACTGGAAAGTCACTGCACTTGATTCATTTAGTCAATGAGAGACCACGCACGGGAAGATGGACGGATTCCGTGATGTTGGCTTTGAAGCTGGTTGCTTTCATGAGTGGCAGCACTTTAAATTACGGTGAAACAGAGTTGAGATTGTTCGTCAACCGCGCTGGTGGGTTGATGTGCCGACAGATTAATTGCTGACATCATCTAAATTTCCAGACAATGTCGGTGATATGAGGAGCTAAGAGTTGCGAGGAAACATTGTTAAATTGTAGGATGACGGCTACTGTGATAAGACAGAACTAGGGTTGTGTACTCCTGGGCCCATTTGCTCGACGCTGGTTAACTTGCCGCGGTTAACCGAATTTCCCTTCGAAGGGGAATTTTGGGTCACGCGACCGGTAGAGTAAGGACGGCGGGGAAACATGGCGGTGCCCCGGTGAGTGAGCGCCGCTCGCTTTGGAGCTGATACGTCGTCGTAGCTGCAGTAGCGGGCGGGCGCGTTGGTGAGCAATGAATTGTGCAGGAGGTTTTCGCGTTGCCTTACCTCACTTAAAACGCAAAACATGAGCAATGATCTCGCCGCATTTTTTAGATAGACTTTCGACTCTGGCCATACCTAAGCCTAAATGAACGCTATAGTTGTCGGCATGGCAACGTCTTCGGAAAGCGAATTGCCTTGACTCAATCGGCGAGGTGTTGATAGCACACAAAAGCAGAGAGCGTTCCCATAGACCTTTTGCTTCAATTTCAAAAGCACCGAGGTGCATGCTACGAGTGTAGTTACACGCGCTGCACCTGCTGGCGTCTGCAGTGATAACTGTTCTGAAGCAAAAAGCTGAAACAAATTTTCCCGTGCACGGGCATTGGTCGAAGATTTATTATGATTATTTACTTCAAATCTTTTATAAGTGGAAGGCCAGCACGCGCGGATCGTAGAATTACACTTCCAGCATTCTTCTCGATGTCAGGGTAATTTACTAATAGGTCCAATTTCAGTGGAGCTGAATTACAAGTTTTTCAATTTATGACGGTCTTATATACAGTTCTTACATGCTGGCCAACCATGCTGCCAGTGTACCGCCCGCCTTTCACTGCTCACTTCTTTCTCATCGTTTCTAGGACTGAAGTTCGTCGTCCTCTTTCAAACTCGGAAGGAAATTTCAGCGAGGCTTGTCTTCACTTCAGACAGCCAAATATTTAGAAAATTTTCAAACGAGGGCTAATTTAGTTTTATCTTGCCGATTATTTGTACCACGAGCAATAAAAATTGTTTCTTAAGCTCAAATGTATGCCGCGCTGCGTCGCGAAAACCAGGCAGCGTGCATTTTTGGGTCCCCCCCCTTTCGGGAACCTTTCCAGGGAGCCACGTATATTCGCTACAGCCAGTAGGTGACACCAGCTACCACCCCATAATAAAACACGGAGCTATCGCTCATCCAGCCCTCGTCAAACTTGGCTAGGTACTTGTAGGTACCTAGTGGGGAAGGATGGTTAACTTTTAGCCGCGGTTAAAGTTAACCGGCTTCGAGCGAACGGGCCCTGGTGAGATCACTTAATTATCACGTCTGTCGCATTCCTCCGTGCCCCCTCTCACCAGCCCGCACGCGTAGAGCTTCTCTGCTTTGCACCGGAGTGCTAGGCGCAGTGGCTGACATGGGTGAGCGCCTAGGTTAGTGTGATGGGCTCAGTAATTACGCTCAGTACTATTCCAGGTTTACTTTTTTTGTCTTTGTAGTAGCTGATGCCAATTTTAAAATCTGCACCGAGAAAACAAAAAATGTGGGTCTATATTTGAATCAATGGTAGTCAAGGTTCTTCCCGTGCAGCTGTTGATTAAAAGAACGACCAACTTTGACTTCACTTTAGTTCTAATGCTGCTGAAAAGCAGTGTCACTTGCACAAGTGTAGGTTTTCATAATATTTGGGAGCGGTTGTTTTGGCAGTTCATAATATTAAAGTCTTAAGTTTGGTAGGTTCATAAAAGTTACTAGTTCGACGTCCACACTCTATATGTTTCTAAATATAATTGTGCCGTCCGTGACGCCACTTTTTGAAGATGTGAAAGTATTTTAAAAATCATTTTGACATCTCCCGTCGACATATTTGTTTCTCCTTACTATGACATCTCTACTTAGAACTTTGGAGCTTCGGAGTTCGGACTGGAAAAAGATTGAAAGTGGCGGCCAAACAAATATCCTCTTGCTCGCTGGTGGCGTCATGGTTCAGAACTCATTTTCCGAAAAGAAATGTGCAGTCGACTGCAGTTTTTATGACCTTTTAAGTGATGTGGAATGGAAAAAAAACTTCTCAAGGTATATCAGCTATCAGGCCGCAAGCAACATTTGCTTGGTTGTGCCCAACATTACAGAACGCACCATCGTTGCTTTTCACTATATATTTCACGTGTTTCATACAGACGAAGGAGCTGAATGTCTTGTTATAAAATTTGCTGTTGATTGGAAAATGTGTGCATCTCGTACAACTGCACCAGAACCTTTGTTCGTTTGCCCCGGTCAAGAAACATCAAGGAGGCAATGTTTGCATTTACAACCTTTTATTTATCATCCCAATTGTTTCGTAGTTGATCTGCTCGTTATATAGGAACCAGAAGAAAAATTTTGAACTAAACAATGAACTCTCAAACCCCGGTGAAAAACATGGCGGCAGCCAGATGCAAAGCAAGACTGCAACCATACGAAGACGCGCTCGCATGATATGAAGGCACAAAAGCATGCCAAATTTCTCAGTGTTGCATAGTGTATACACTTACATTTGTTATGTGCAGTCAGGATAAAGATATCCAGCTTGTCTTCATTGCAGATCTAAAATTTTAAGTGAGACGCATGCCGAAATGACGTGCGAGAGCTCGGAACATTGTCACTGGGCATGTCATTTCCGAAAAGACCAACTGTCGAGCCAGTCCCACACACACGCTCCCACACACACGCTGAATAAGACATTTCCACTGCAACTAGGACCAAAACTTCTTAGGCACGCAGCACATGACCCCATCAACACTGTCAGAAACTAAACAGGACGAAACCAACAAAACCATGAAATGGCTACCAGTGACGACTGCATTGACAGGGTATGTTGAAGTAAGAAAGCTATCCTGACGTTTTACAAAAATGGTGTCATTAGCATTGAAATAATTTTTGAAATATTTTGGCGGTGGACGTTGAAATAGTCGCTGCCTAAATTCATAATACTTGGGGGACGCATTTTTGTTGATAGACGAGCTGGTTTTTGCAGACATTTTACAGAACTTATATATACAGGCTTAATAGACTACCAGCTGTAAAAGTGAAAGGGCAGAGAAGCTTTATCCCAGCTGAAGTGTTGCACTATGATTCATTTTTCATAAATATTTTAGTACCCATTGGAAATGGAACCTTCTCTGACTAGAGCCTTATTTCTAAGGAAGAATGCTCTGTGTACCCTTGGTGCCCTATCTATTCTTACCACAAAAGGTAATAAGTAATATGCTCAAGTATCAAAAAGTAACCCTTAGTTATTATCAAAAATGAACTCATTTAGCAATGCAATCACTTTTTTTTATTTTAAGTGATATGCTAACAGATGTTGGAATCTGCTTCAAAAGGATCAGTTACTGCTTCAAGCCAACATTTTGCCTGCTACAGAACCTGCTACAAAAGGTCAAATGCTGCTTTCATTACTGCATGCATTCTCTTGATAGACTAAAAAAAAAAAAATCTATCGAGGTTGCAGCAGCTTTTTTCTTTGATACACATTCCTTCCAAACCAAATACATTTAGATGCTAGATTTCCAAGCTTATTCCAGATGTGCATCCAGCAACTGGACCTTGGGTGAGATGGACTGGGAGGGGAAATTGCGATGTTCAGGAGGACTCGGTGGATGCATCTTGTACTTGACTTGCTCACACGTGGCTATTAAAAAAGGAGAAAGCACACATTATCCAATTATTTCTAGCTAGAGGTGATTCTCTGTCACTGCTGCATGCAGTTCGATCTTGTTCTTCAAAGATGGGCGTAGTAGAATGACAGTTCCATCCCCTTTCGAAAGATTCACTGCTCATCTTGCTTATCTTGTAGCATTGGACTTTTACGAGATAAGATTTTGAAGACTTCTTTGTCACCCACATTCTTTTATGTTCCTCAAGCCAGTCAGTCACCCTTCATATTTAGGTTCTTAGGTTATCTAGTGTTTGGAAAGGTCACTATGTTTCGTCTGTCAATCAATTTTAAGTTGATTAATGTTTCTGTGAAGCTTTAGAACTGTACAAGATGAAATATTGGTGGGTTTTTGTTGCCCCTGTTTTAGTTTTTTCAGCATCAGGTTTTTCACCTTGAATGCATTGTCTATACCAGTTGTTTATTTTGTGAGACGTTTTCCGGTGCAAGTGCAAGTGCTCAGAACAACTCTTGTCCTCAATATTTCGACTCTTTCAAATGTTGTTTTCTGGCAGACGGAGAAGGTTCAACTGATTATTGTAAGGATATATATCGGCTCTGGATTGTATCATGGTACCAGGTGTAGCGATACAGAGAAACAAATACAAATGTATTTCTGGACTATTATCCTGGTACTGCTCCCCGATTCATACCATCATTGCATGAACAGATGTAAAGTTGCCCCACATGTTCTAAAATCTAACATGAAGCTTAGGGCTGCTCCTATATTCTGAAGGGAGTGGTGCACAGATCTAGAAAAATATGCTCACAACGTTTTATATTTACTAATTGCCACCATCCACAATTATGAGAGTAACTACCCCATGCACATTGGTCAGTCCTTGCTGTTGCTTTCACTGACAGATGACTAGACTAGCTGGTCAGGCATGTTGTGCCATATAAATACTTTGTTGGAACATTATTAGTGCTGATGGGACAACCAATGTCAAAATTTTGTGACCTCCAAAATAGCCAGATTTATACTGTTCTAAAAATTTCAGCTTGCGGCACCTCAGTTGCTAATAGTTTGAGACTGATCAAGTATGTTGTCATGTGGTGAGTGATTATAAATAAGGAAGTCTAGAGCTTACGCCATTCACACGCAGGAATGGGTGATCGCCCTTCTAGACATTTCAGATATTTCAAGTGAGCAATTTGGGGGGAAAGGGAGAGAAATTGCCCTCCCCTTGCTTCCCCACCACCGAACACTTCCGACGCCCCTGAATCTGTTTATTAGGTTTACGATTTGTTTAAGTAAGTCTTGGCTAGGGTGAGACCTGTTTCGGGAACAGGGGTCTTACAAAGATGGGCCGTGCCCTGCTCTCCTCAGTTGTCTGGGGTTGTTGTTTTAAGCACGTGAACAAGTTTGGGACTTCCGCCTCCTTGAGTTTGTTTTGCACTTGCTGTTGGGGAACTGACCCTATGTACTTGCCTCGTTGTCCATGTTGCAGGCAGAGTGTGGCATGCACTGACCCAGCGGCGGCGGCAGGATGTCTGGCCTGGAGCAGTTCCTGCCCCAGCTGGGCAGCCAGGACAACAAGAAGCGGCTGCAGCTGGGCCTGACCATGCTCTCCTTCCTCGAGGAGAACCCGGACCTGCAGCTGGACTGCGAGGAGGTCGGACCCCTCGTAGACCCCCTCGTCGCCTGGCTCAACAGCTCAAACTCCAAGGTCAGAGCCTGCCCCTTCCGCCCTCTCTCTTGTAGTGTGCTTTGGGCACGTTGGCAGCGGCAGTGGCCTAAGCTGTAAAGAGTTGTGACCGTGAATACTCTGTCCTAGAAAAGTGCCGATGTCCTATTCACGCTAACAATGTCTTACAGCGTACATTCCCAGAACGTCCATGCAATGTTAAGACATCCCAAGGACGTCCATTTAACCAGAATGCTCGTCTGTGATGCTATGCTGCTTTTCGTGGTTGCTTTTCAAGTAGTCTGTAGTAATTTTCAAGGCTTTTCTCGAGTCCTACATATTCATGAGTCGGTAAGCTAAATGGGTTCTGAATTTTAAATAAAAGAAGCTTTAATAGCTGTTCCAATTTGTTGGTCATTGGTGGTTTCCTGAATTAATTTTTAAAAAGGATTGAGGATCAATTTGACTAAATTGGGGCTGGAAGAGCTACTTCGAAAGAAATGACTGTAGCACATTTGCTGAACACACCACTTTTAGTGTGCCATACTTTTAGTGTGCCACTGAATACACCACTTTTAGTGTGCCATAGATCTGTGAGGAATGATGTTGTGTTGCACACCATCATTTGAAGACGCTAAATGGAACTTCTTTGCATGTTGCAATTTCTGTTTATAAGGTATTCATACAAGTAGTTCAAAGGCAAACTCCAAGCATGGATCCATTCGAGCTTACAGGAGGTTGCAGAAATGTTCTATTCATGTTTTCAGAACTTTGGCGAAATTGTCACGGTGTTGGGACACATAATTACGGTGACATCCCAAGATTTCTGACAAAATGAAGTTGGTACATAAGTGTAGGTTATTGGTTTTATTATAAGCAGGATTCATGAGGGAGCTACCTAATTTACCATCATCCAAGTTTTGTCCTTAAAAAATCACATTGAATACAAGTGGTATGTAAATCATAAGGTTTTTAATTATCTTTCTTCCCTGCCATTCAATCTTTGTCATAAAATTTGATTTTCTTATGCATTATTTGTGACCCACATTTAAGAAGGAACGTGAAAGTTTGGCCAGTGAAATTAATAATAGTCTAAAAATATTAATTTTCACTGGAATGGGCCCTCTTGAAGAAAATAAAACCATTAATTAAATATTGAAGAAACTGCAGATTTACAGATCAATAATCTCCCTGCTAAAGATAAATGAAAAAAGAAACAGTAAAATTTGTTTTTCAGGAAACCAATGGATGTGCATTGCATGGAACTGAACAAAATTACTTCCCCCAACTTGTTACATGCTTTAATGCAGTCTGTGCATCAATGAAGAAACTTTTTTTATGTACTGTTTGTGTGCCATAGGCTGTATATTTCTGATATAAATAGTTTTTTTTTGTATTTGTTAATCATTAATCATATGAACGGTAAGCAACATATTTCTATGATGGATTACAGATGTTGGTTGATTCCAGGAAAGGAAAATGCTATTCTAACTTTCTTTTAAAAATGCTCATTTTTTTTTTCCATGCAGGTGGTGTTGACAGTTCAATTCCTTGGTTCATTTATTCTTCATTATGGGGTTTTCTTTGCAGCTTGGCTATTGCCTAACCCTGCACCATATGTTTGTGCACTTTAGTTCTTGTCTTGTCTCTCTGCTTGTATGATAATAAATAACTAATACTTGGTCTTACATCGATAGCATCTTTTTTTAACAGAAATATGAAAAAAAAAATGTATTTTTTCTAGGTCGCCCAAAATGGCCTTGAGATTTTATCTCTCCTGGCGGAGAAGTTGAAGGAGGACTTCCGTCCATACATCTCCACAGGTTGGTTGGTCCCTTTCGTTTTTATATTTTAACTCACCTTGGTATACCTACTTTGCATAAAGCCAACTCACGTGGAATGTGTTGCATGTTTGTGTCGACCTGTTTTGATCTATTTGGACCTGTTTAGTTTATTTTTCTCAATTGGCTTTTGAGATAATCTGTAAGCGATGCCGACCCAAACACATGATGCTTTCTAGGCCAGTTGATTTAGGCAGGTTCAAATTTATCTTCTTCTTGAACGTATGACTATGGTTATGCGACGTCCTGTGAAGTCATATGATGTGTTCATGCGACTGGTATTACGTAAGTCATGTGGCTTGATCTCATAACTCTGGTGGATCATGTGATGCATGTAGTGGTCACACGATCACATACTAGTTATATGTAATCGTGCAACCTTTTGTGATTATAAAATCACGTGACGTCACATAACCCCTCCCAACATTAGTTTTTGTAGGAGCACAAGTACGTCATAATCATTTATTAAACCAGTAAGACCTTACGGGCATTACACGAGCTGGGGGTACAGGCTGTACAATGTTGTTATATAATTCAAGAAAGAGAAAAAACAAACACTCAAACACTTTTAGAGAAAAAACAGCTAATTAGGCAGAAAGAAATACACAAATAAATCATTCTACAAACACAAATCGATTTTGCTATTAGTGCAACTGCAAATGGGTGGTTAGTTGGGATATAAATGAGTTATAATCTGTCTGGGTCACAATACTGTTAGGCAGTTTATTCTAGTCTGGTATTGTTAATGGCAAGGTGGAGTTAAGAAACGAGACCGATGAAACGAAAATTGGACGGACTTTAAAGAGGTTATTATTGCGAGGAATATGCAAGTGGGTGGGAGTAACAATGAAGTTCAGATGTCATGGTTATGACAGTTAATCTTGTGAAAAAGAGACAGGCACAATAACATTCTTCTAGACGAGAGCAGATCAAGGTTAGGTTTCATCCGTAACAAAGTAATGCTGGTGTCTTGCGAGTATTCCAAAAATATGAATCTGAATGGCGTGAGTTTGGAGTGCCTCTATGATTGTTATCAATGAGTGTTGCCAAGGGGACCAGATGGATGACACATTCAAGTTGTGATCTTACGTGTGTAGCTAGTTGTAAAACAGATGATGGAGCTAGTTTTAGATTCCGTCGAAGATATTCAAGAGAGAGGTTTGCATTAGACAGGATGTGTGTTATATGCATGTTTTACAAGAGTTCATCAGATAACTGAACGCCAAGATATTTGTAAGGTAGACACATGGTGATTACTTGGCTGCACATCGTGTGGAAAAAAGAGAGAAGACTATGAGCATGCGTAAAGGAAACAAATTGTGTTTTAGAAGAGTTTATTGACATTTTTGAAGTTTTACATCAGTTGGCTGTTAGGTTAAGTTTGGCTTGTAAGGTTATGTTATCATCCGGGTCACATACGGATCGGTAAATTATGCAGTTGTCTGCAAAGAGTCGAATACAGGATGTGACCTGATCAAGGAGGTCATTTACAAATATTAAAAAAAGCAGAAAGCCAAGAACACTGCCTTGAGGGACTCCTCATGATGCAGGAGAATAAGATGATGAGTAATTGTTAGTTACAGTGTGCTGAGTATGATTGGTTAAATATTGTCCACCCCATGATGTTGTGGATGGATGGATGGATGTGAGGTTGCTTTAATTTGAACATGAGTAAACGATGGAATACCTTATCGAATGCCTTAGAAACATCATTGAATATGGCGTCAGTCTGTATGTTATTTTTGATGATGCTGTGTATTTAATGAGCAAGTTTGACTACCTAGTTGTGTTCCAGAAGAGAATGATTGTCTGAACCCGTGTTGGTTTGGAAAAAGGATGTGGTTATTTTTTACATGCTTCATGACATTTGAATATAGGATAATAGTTTGATGGTAGAGTTTGATTGCCTGATTTGTGTATAGGGACCACACTGCCAATTTTCCAGCCTGTAGGGAGTTTGCCAGAAGACAAAGATTGCTAGACTATAATTAACAGAAAACGGGCTGAGTGTGATTTGGTGTTTTTTAGTAATTTGGAGTTAATTTTTGTTGCCCCAGAATTGGAAGAGAACTGTAGCCTTTCTATTGAGCTTATGATACCTGAGTAAGTTATTTCAGTGGCAGCCATGGGAGGGTAACAAAAGTTCTTAAGATGAGGCAAGCTACTGTGGTCATCTGTCATAGACTGAGGTGAAGTAATGGTGCTTAGTTCGTCCAATAATGGCAACTGATCATCGCTTATTAGTTTTACAGGTTCAGGAATTTTTGGATAAATTACTTTCCAGATCTTTTTAGGTTTATTGCAAAGAATGTTTACAAAGTTAGTGTTAAAAAATTTTGCCTTTGCCTCTGTAATGATTTTTTTGTAGTATTAGCAATAGCATTGTACCATCCCAAGGTTAGATCAATGGTCTGTTGTTTAGCATGGCTAAACAGTCTTTTCTTTTTTTGTGTTAAGTCTGTGAAGCACTTTTGTAATCTGGGGATTTGATTTGTCATATGTTATCTTAATTGTTGGGGCGTGTCAGCAAGTTGCGAGAGTTTATTTCTGATTAGAATCGAGTTTTTATTGGCTGTCCTGCTCATTCTATGGGTTCATCTGGTAGGTTGGATAATCATCTGTGATAAATTAAATCTAAGGCAGGTGTCTACAAGTGCTCCTGAAATGTGATTTGAGCATGAATGAGTATCCCAAATTATATTGGGACAATTGAAGTCGCCTAAGAGAATGCATGATGCGTTCAGGAATTGGTTGAAAATAAAGGAAAGTGCACCGTGAAGCTTTTCAGAAAACCCATTAACGAAGTCAGGTGGTCTATTGCACACTCCAAGGAAAATGCAGCCGTAACCATCCATTTCAAGGCACATAGAAATTTGAACAAAAAAACCCACAATACGATTTCACACAACAACTTCACCACTACGTTCGGGACTCCCTCTATCACACCTATAAATATTGTAATTCAAGGGAGAGGGAAGCACTTCAGAGACTTGTCTTGTCTTGGCCATGTTTCTGTTAAGAAAACAACGTTGGCCCCAGGTAAAGGTGTTCACGGTTTGTCAGTACACTTCTTACATTAATATAAAGTTAATATAAAGTATGGAATAAGACAAAAAAAAAAAAAAATTCGAATTTGAGGACACTAAGATGAGTCAATTACACAGGTCCTACGGTTGCTTATCTTCCACAACACTCGCTTTCAGGACCATAAACAAAAATTTGTGTTCCAATAAAAGGCCCAATAAATTTGAGTTTAAACGGTTTATTTCGTAGTCTGGCAAATCGTAGGAGTTCTCGACGCGCTTCTTGTATGGCAGTAGGAAAGTCTTTGCTCACGGCAAATATGGTACCTTTAAAATTGTAAGCTTTCCCTGGGGTTAGGTCCTTTTGCTTTGCTGAGCAGAATTTTACAGTGACAGGGCATTTCTTATCGGGGCTGAAACGACCGATCCCGTGGGCACATTCAGTGCTGCCGAACTGTAGTGATAGGCTAAGTTGTGCGGAGCAGATATCGAGAGCAAGCTTTTTCTTTCTCGGCCCAGGTCTCTCCCTCTTCGTCTGAGTAGCCATAAAAAAGCAAGTTGGAGCGCCGCTGCCTGTTCTTGTTATCCTCGCAACATGACCCAGAATGGTCAACTCATGCCTGACATGTGACAGCGCTTGATTAACTGCAGCAATTTCTTTTTTCACATCCATTACGACGGTTGTGTATGTCTCGAGAGACATAGCAGCTCTGACGACGCTCGTAACGAGCCTCCCCGCTGGTGCAGGGCTAGAACAACAGACTGTGGAACGAGGGGTCTGGCGCTTCTGGCCAGGGATGAAATGTCCTTTGTGAAGACACCGGTGGACACTGAGAGAGTCTAGGCTGTGTTATCACGCTTTCTTAACAACTTTCTACGATGCTTTAGACTTGGGAACGGACCCCAAATGCATTCTGCATTCAAGTTTGGTGTCTAGTTGCGACACTCTTGTCTGCTCTCCTTCTCTTCATCCGTGTGTTGTGAGTACTTGGAGACATGTACTGAAATTTGACCGAATTGTTTTCATGTTCAATTTTAGTGATTCCTGCTGCTGTTGACAGGATGGGGGACAGCAAAGACTCGGTGAGTGCTCATGCTTGGGCAGGTCAAATATTAGATTGGGATGTCCTGAATTTTCTTTTTTTTTTCTTACCTTGTCTGAACTGTTTCAGGTTCGAGAGCACGCAAAGAACTTCACGATGAAACTGATGGCAGCATCGTCACCGCAGGTAAGCGTACCTGATGTCGTATTGATGTCTGCCAAGGGGCCTATGTGGGAAAATGAATAATATTTGGTATGATTAGTTTAATAATTACTTCCGAGTATTTAACTTCTTAATTAGTAAATTTAAAGGTATAGTTTCAGTTATAAAAAATTACTGGGTCTTGTCAGAAACCATTAATTTAACTCGGTTTAGGACGACAAAAGGAATATACAGCATTTTCAACGTTTCGAAAGAAACATTTCATTTGGACGCGCTTCTATACACCTTTCCAAAAAACACTCGACCCCAGGGGCAACAAACCGCTTTCGAGCCCAGTCACTGAGTTTGAGGCTAGACTCTCACCGGCGTCCCTCCTAACCCTAATTGAGTGGACTGTGATTTCAATAGGCGCAGCCTGCGTAGGCGCAGTTCCAAACGCTGCTGGCGGCTAAATTCTCGTCTTTTCCCGCTATATTTTGTGTTTCATGGGTCATGTATTTTCCCAAGGACATTAAGAAAGTATTGTGCCACATTAAAAAAAAAAGACATCTATTTTTGTTGGGTACGCGCGCGACAGAACAAATGCGAATGGAATGTATAGTTCTAGTTATTTGTTTTTTTCTTACGATAAGTTTTGACGGCGCCGCGGGATTCGCCGCTTGTGAAACGACAAAGCGCTTTGCTGACAAAAATAAATTGCAACAGAAAAGGGCCGAAAGACATGCATTTTTCACGCTCACAAATAACGTGTTTACCGATGGACAGGACACGGACATCCAATTGAGGAAGTGTTAACATTCGAACAATATATCGTACGTACCACATGATGCAGCGTTATCCGAAAAGAATTTATTTGAGAAAGATCTCAAATAACACAGTCACAGTCGACGACAGTCACATCTTGACGATCGGACGGAATCCGAGATGACTTCGTTTTGGGGCACGTTTTGGGGCACGTTTTGGGGAGAGCTTCCTTTTTTCACAACCGCACCAAGGCAAAGAAACAAACGCGACTGACCCGTTTCTCACCCCAACCCGGACAACTATTTTTGGATATGACTGAGGATTCTACGCGGATTATCTCTGGGAGGGGGGAGAACAATGTTCGCAAAATCGCGTCGAGGGTTGTTCGACGTCCTTCACCTCCTTCGTTTCCCGTGAATGCCGAGCAGAAAAGCTTGAATGGCAGGCACTTACCTGCCTTATTTCTCACAATGGAAGATAACACAGAAAGGGTACGCAGCACGCATAAAAAAAATTAAGTGGAAACTTGCAAGAGGGGCGAGAAAACGTCGAATGCAAAACCGCAAAAACGTAGGTAGAGAACCGCACTGAGCGGGTCTTCACAGTCCCAGAGGGTGGCAGAAAATTTCTAGCTGATAGAGGGCGCGAGAGTCGCACCAGCCGCATCAGCATCAGCAACATGGCGGCGGCCTAGAAGCGTTTTTTGGAAAGGTGTATAGTCGCTGACAATTTAAAGCTTGACGTGCAAAAATAAATTCTTCCTGGCAGAAGATTTCTCTTCTTTTCTTCGTTTCCTGCTCCAATTTTCTTCTCACTTCTTAACGTCCTTCTCGCATGCTAAGCGTCTAAGCGGTTTATAACCCCCCAAACCTGAACAATGGGGATTAGCACATAAAGTGGTTGTTGCTATCGGTTGACTCAGATTTGTGGATCGGTCTTCGGGCTATTCTGCAACGGGCTCACGACTTTCTTTTTGGGAGGGGCGATACTCCTTTCATTCCTAAGCTGACAGTATGGTGGAAGCTACATGCTCATCAGATCAGTCCTATGTCTATCTTTGGCCACATGATTATGCTTCTGTGCTTGCACATGTGCAGGGAGCAAAGTCAGGTGACGAAAGGGAGGCGGTTGATTGGTCTGGCGAGCACTTCAGGGGTCAACGGAGATTTTTCTTCTTTTTCTTTTTATAGGGCCTGCCGCATTGAGCTGCTAATTCTGTATTCTTATTTTTTTTTTTTATGTGCCAAGCTAAGTTTTGGCGGCACGGTGTATGTTCAAGAGTGCAGATACCTCGCCAACAAATGGTAACGACTCGCATGTAGTGACGCGAAACTATCGATAGTATTATTAATATTGTCGATAGTCGAAGCCAAATTTAACTATTGAGAGTGAAAAAACTATCGATAATGCTATAGATAGTCGACTATTGTGTACCTTTATTGCATACTATCAATAGTCGACTATTGTGAAATTGTTTATAGTCGAATATCCAGAAACTATCTATGTCCAACTATCGTAATGCTATTGATGGGGTTTTATTAGTTGACGGGCGAAGAACGCCAAGGAAATGTCGTGTAGCGCTGAGAAAAAAACAACTCCAATTAGTGACTTCCGCATAAATGGCGAGGAAAAATCTAAAACCTATTGAAAAACAATCACAAAACGGTAGAAATCATTTTTAGGGACTATTGGCAATAAACTATTAAAATATCTATTGTATACTATTTAAAAACTATAAATAAAAGATATCAACTTGATAGGTTGTCGAAGTTTTTTTGCTCTTTTAGATTGCTTTCTGGGGTGTGCCCTTTGCTTCTTATGCACTCAATCAGCTGTTTCCTCTCATAAGTACAGAGTGTTTTTTAAAGCTTTACAGATTTGTCGTGAAAATGGACATATGATTCCAATCAGAAACTTACTGAGCGTCATCGAAAACCTCTAAATTAACTTTTTTTAGAACGACTTGAAGCCCGTGGGAAAGTCGGCGCACAAAAGTTACCACTTGTGCAGCAGGCTCAAAGCTAGCCCTGGCAAAACTCGGATGATTAGATTATCATCGCGTTCCGCCACTGCTAGCTTTGCACCTGCTGCACAAGTAACAACTTGGGTGCCCCTCCCCCTCCAAGAGAAAATAGTACCCGTGTATTTCTCTTGCTGCGCGTCTACTAAGACATCTGGCCATCTAAAACTGCTAATTTTATTGATTTTTATTGCCCAACAAAACAATATGCCATCAAAAAATGGCTTCTACAAACAGCACTTGAGTGCACTTTTAAGAGTGGAGTGGAAGCTGCTTTCCACTTTAGCAGAGTAAACCCTGGAGAAGAGGTGATCTCCTCTCTAGCTTTCAAGTTGCTAAAGTGGAGAGAGAGGTGGGAGGAGCTTCCACTTTGTTCTTGACCTGTCACCGACTATAGCTTTCGGTTTCCTATCGAAGCGCATCTTTGTGCCACTAGTCCTGCTCTCTTTGGCCAAAGCGCAATGTCTTTGCACCATGCACATTCTTCACGGGACAGGTGAACCCAAGAATCGAAGCTTATCCTTGCAATGTCACTTGGACAGCACATTGTTCCATTTCACTGGCGAGCAACACAATTTCTTCTCTCCTAGGAGAGAGGCAAGGTGGTGATTGTATGGCTTGTCCACAAGGGGCGGAACCACTGGTGCAGGAGTGCATTCTTATAGTAAAGCGATACTTGAAAATATATCCAAACGGAGTTTTTTTGGGATGCCATAAAATGCTGCACTGTCTAGTTTTTTTTTTTGTAAAGTGGGCTGGGATTTAGTGGTTTAGGATGATACTGAGAAAGTTTCCAATTGAAACTATACTTTAAAATGGAAGCATCATAAAGCTGATTACTATATGGGAGTAGTAATAATTAAACTAATTACGTTGAACATAAATTATTCTACCAAATAGGTAAGGTACTTTGGCAGAAATCAATATGATGTTAGCCTTTTTTTGTGTGTGATGCATACTTTTCACAGGAACGATTTGGCCAGCCTTCCGAGAAACAGCCTGTACAGTAAACGCCTTGTGCTACTGGGTCTGAATAAATTGCAAACGGCAAAGCGCATGGCCTTCGATACATCCTGAGAGGGAGGCTGCAAAGGCGTACACTTAATCCGACGTGCACTCCTGTGGAGCCCCCTTATCCACTCTCCAGTTCATTCAGTTCCTAGGGGCCTCCAGGTAGCATAGCATGTATCGAAGGTCACACCTCAGCGTTCGCATTTCGTTTTTACCCGCTACCAACCCAATTGCCAATGCCTGAACCAGGAAGTGGGAAGTAATACTGCTTGTGATCAGTGTGCCATTCTTGAATTAAGCCAACAAACGTTCAACTCGAGCAGCCCTTTACTGTGGAACCCCGATTATGCACCCCCGGTTTATGCCCTGTCCCGCATTTTACGACAGTTTGGCATGGGCTCATCAACCTCTGCATAGAAGCAATGTATTGGAAATTCAGATTTCACAACACTTGATTATATGCACCCTGCATCATATCACGAACCCGGAGCGTCGCGTCGCCGGAAACACCAGACGAAACACAAAAACAATGCTGCGCAATGCGCTGGCGGTCGCATCCTTTCTCTTTTTCAGGAGGCCGTTTTCGTTCCTTCGTTTATTCTCCTTCGCCAAGAGAGGGAGTGGGAGAGGCTTCTGGTTGTTTTTGCGCCTTTTCCTTTTATTCACACCTACCTTCGCCTTAAGGCGACATGTCTACGAGTGTGCGACGACCGCCGCGGCGTCTGTGTCCGAAACACCAACTGTGGAAGTTGTGTTTACTCGAGCGGCTCCGGAGAGAATGAACAAGTTAAACAAGTGCCGACTTTCTGCACAATATGGGGACGGCTTCCTTGAAAACTAATAGGGATGAGGAAACCGCGAATGGATGGGTGTAAAAACGACAGCACGAACATATCCCAGACACAGCCCAGTTCGGATACTCGGAGACATAGCACAACCACTGACACCCGTAGATAGTCCCCACGAAAGAAGAGTGAGCCAAAGTCGGTGAAACAGACATTGTTTGCCGCCTCTACTACCGCGGGTGCCGCTTCCTTTATCTTCCGGTTTTGTGCTGACTTGTCCGTCGTCCATTCCTAGTCGTGGACTAAACCAAGCAATTTTTTGTTTGTTTAATGAGTGGCCACGCTGCTTCTTCTTTTTATTTTTTTTTGTCAGCGAGGAGTTTGGACAAAAATACTTCAATATGGCAATTTCTTCATGTCCACAGCAGTGGGTTCTAATTTATATAGTAAAAACAAAAAGTAACTGTAACGGCCTAAACAGTTACAGTTACCCAATATAAAGGTAACAGTGCTACAGTTACAAGTTACCAGTATTAAAGAGTAATGCATTACAGGTAAAAGTTACCAGAAAATGTAACTAGCTACAAGTAACGCGTTACTAGTAACTGGTTACTGCCCAAGACTGCCCAGAGATCGTAGAAGTCGTCCTAGACGTCGTCCTCAAGGTCGTCCTAGAGGTCGTCCCAGATGTCGTCCTCTAGGCATCGGCCTAGAAGTCGTCCTTGAGGTCGTCCTAGATGTCGTCCGTTAGGCATCGTCCTAGCCGTCGTAAAGATAGCAGCTTCATCTTCATGTGAAGTATAAAGGCTCTACAATATTTTTTTTTTTTTTTTTTTTAAAGTTTAGCAGAGTTTTTATTTAGAATTATTTATAGACGCTCTGCATACTTTTGTTTTGCGGGGCTGAGCCTGAACGTATAATCATTGTTTTTCAGGTTCTTTCGGATTATACCACATTCTCACACTGTCTCGTGAAAGTTGTATGATCGGGGTTCCCGCCGTATTTCTGCCGATTCTTGCAAATGTTTTTGCCATCTTCGTGTGGTCCTCGTACACTACTCAACTTTCAAATTTTATCATTTTTTAAACATGCCGCTTATCAGAAACAAGGGCTTTGACTCCGGAGTTCAGATCATTCCAGCGCTTAGGAGAACTCTGTTCATACCAGCTCTTTTGTCACTATGTAAAAGTTTTGTTTGGAATGTACTGTGCTAAGCTTTTTAGAAATCAATATATTGTGGTAGTACATGACGCACCCTTTTTGTTGGTAAAGATGAATGTGTGCTTTGTGTAGCTCTGTATTCTTTGATGGATAAAGTGATTTTGTTGCTTTTGTCTGTTTCCAGTGCATATTAGAAAAGATGATGCCAGCATTTAGCCACAAGAACTTCAGAATTCGTGAGGAAGTCCTCCTTTGCCTCCAGGAGACTGTCTCAACGTAAGGAGGCCATTCTTTTCGCAGCGCCATTGCGGGACTGCAGTTAGCTGTAAGGGTGGGCGTGTGGAATTAAGCGACTTTATTAAAAACAGTGCAAAATGACGGGGAAAGGGTAGGAGCACATAAGACAAACTCTGACTAACAACTGAATGTTTATTCGAAATTCCACATGTAGCAAGTGTCTCGCACATGCACATGCTCACCTAATCGCATATCTTGTGGGGTCATACACGGAGTAAAATCTGTGCTAGGTAAATCCGAACGTTGGCTCGTGTAAACTAGCCGCGTCGCACATAAACACTTGATCGGGAGGGTGACTAAACGCGTATAAAAATATGGTTAATCACTGTTAATGAATTGTAGTTCCCTGCTTCTTCAAATGTACAGATGAGACACTGATTCAGCGATCTTGTTGGCAGGCAAGTATAAGGGCCGCTTCCAACATCTTTTGTTCCAACTTTCCTCCGCTGCATCCTGCCACCCGGGTGTTGTTGATTACAGGGGAACAACCACAGTCTTTGCAGTGTGCTGGCAAGTGAGACCCATAGCCGTTGCTGAGCGAAGCCGCGTGCTCTTGCAGTCTGTCGTTTAAACAATGACTGGTCTGACCAATATACACTCGACCACAGCTCAGGGGAGACCTGTAGACAACTTCACTGGTGCAGGGCACAAAGGGCTTGATGTTCTTCTTGTCACATTTATGTTTTTTCAGGTTTAGTGTTGTTCCTGCTCAACATCGCACACATTTTTGACAGTTTGCAGAGGGGTTGTGAAAACGACGTCAACGTTAAACTCGGCTCCTATGCGTTTCAAGTTATGTGAGACCTTGTGCACGTAGGGAAACACTTTAAACTTCTTTAGCTATTTCCTAATAGCTAAAGATTGTCGGGGTTATTCAGCTTCTTTAGCAAGGATTCAGCCACTTCTTCCAAAAGGAAAGGGGGAAAAACTGCTTGTTTCAGGCGAAGTACCTGACGGTCAAAGCTCTCGTGAACTAGTTGTCCACAGGAGTTTAATAAAGGCGATTAGAGGCACAGTGAGACGATGCCCCTTTTAACCAATTTGAAATGGGCCGAGTCAAAGGGCAAAAGGCCTTTTTTTGTTCATGGCAAGTACATCCAGCATATGTGGTTGGTGGAGTTGAAAGATAAACATATATATTAAAACTGTGAAGATAACTTCCACCAGCAACTTAAGCATTGTTCATGAGTAGGAATAAGACAACCTAAAAAGCAGAAATGTGACAAGGAGCACTCTAAGCACTTTGTGTCCTGCGCCACTGAAGTCGTGTTTAGGATTTCTCTGATCTGTGGTCGAGTGTATAGAGGCCAGACCGGTCGTCGTTTAAACGACAAATTGTGAGAGCAAGCAGCTTCGCTCAGCAATGGATATGGGTCTCACTTGCAATACACTGCCAGGATTGTGGTTGTTACCCCTTATTGGACAACACCCAGATGGCAGGATGCAGCAGAGGAAAGTTGGGTAGGAAGATGTTGCAAGTGGCACTTACACTTGCCTGCAAACGATCGCCGTATCAGTGTCGTGTGTACATTTGACAAGCAGGGAACTGCAATTCATTACCACTGATTAATCATTTTTATACGCATTTCGTCACCCACCTGATTACGTCTTTACGTGTGACGCGGCTGGTTTCCACGAGCCAACATTCAGATTTATACCTAGCGCTGATTTTACTCCTTGTATGACCACACAGGATATATGATTAGATGAGCATGGGCATGTGTGAGACACTGTGTACAAATGAGAATTTCTAATAAACACTCAGTTGTTAGTCAGCGTCCATCCTGCGTGCTACTACTTCTGTCCTGTCCTTTTGTGTTGTTTTTAATAATGTCATTCAGCAACCAACTAGCCCAGCAATCCACCCTTTAATTGTGGAATTCAGTGCCTTCTGTTCATGAAATGATTTTCTTCGCCCTATTGATTTGTTCTGTCAAATTTTTAAACCATTTAGAAACAAATTGCTGGTATTGCAGCCTTTTGAGGCTGTAGGACTTGTAATAGCCTTAGATTTAAAGTCAAACCGATTGTTGCACTAATATTCAAATCAATATTCAAAATTTTTTTAAATATTTCCACAGATTTAGTATTACATCATTTATTTTACTATGCTATTCAAGAAAATGACAAAACTTGTCAACCGGGAACAATCTAGTTAATGGGCAATGGATTGTGCAATCACAGCACTGTATAGAGGTGTGCCCTGTACCTGTACCTTCTAGAGCTGTATACCAATTAGTGAAATCACATAACCAGTGTTTATTTCACTGGTCAACTTTGATTCAAGACTATGGTAAAAGCTAGCTTCCTTTCAGTCATTGCTACCTCGTGAAGTAAGTATACTTTGTGACTAAATTGTGTCCAGATATGTTGAGAGCTTCGATGTGGATTTTTATATACGTGAATGTATGTCTCACTGTATTCTCCAAGTTGATTGCATAGTGTCCAAAGTAGTAGTACATTGAAGCTGGTGTATTTTCCTGCAGGTTTGGCACCCAGGGCCTCTCATTAATCAAGTTCATGCCCCTCATTGCTAAGCTGTTGGGTGATCCAAACTCTCAGGTGAGTTGCAGTTTTATTGGTGGGGCTTATGGTGACCCTGAACGGTTTTAAAGCCTGCACTTTCTATTCCATTGAACCTGTGTGCCTTCACATTGCTGATGCAGTGGTTTCTGTCAGCTACTGGCAAATTTTAAACTGCCATGCCAGTTTAGATGGGGCAGGGAATGAATCAACAACCTCTGTTGGAAAACTGAAAAACCCAAAATTTGGTCTCTCCTTGAATAAGAAAATCCCAAGTTTTACTTGAAAGAACTCATCATGTACAGCTTTATCTTTTGTCAACACCAAATACAGCCTCCGACGAACTGTCCCCAAGGCCGCTTCTTTCTTCGCCACGATAAACCTGGTTTTTTCGCGTCCAACACCAAGAATTGGCATTAAAAAACAATTTGAGAAAAAAAAGAACACCTTTGAATTTTATGAAAAATTAACTCTGAAAATACAGAACCCCAGTTATGATCCAGGAAGGTTAAAAATGAGCGGAGTTGCCTTCCTTTGCAGTTTTTCCTCCCAATTTATGTTCACGATGCACTGTCAACGCCTGTACCTTTGTTGGTTCTCAGGTCCGTGACACGGCTTTCCAAACGCTGGTCTGCATCTACATGCACGTTGGAGAAAAGGTGCGGATGGACCTAGGGAAGAAGTACGACATCCCAGCAGCCAAGTAGGTGCCTTGCCTCACCGCTAGCTGCCGTAATCTATCCCGTCCAAGATCAATTCTGCGGGCCAGCTCATGCCATGTGCGCTTCTGCAGTACTTTTCAACTGTGATTTTGTTGTGACATAAGGAGTGGTCCTGGCTTGTTACAATCTTTAACCAACCACCTTGCGACCATGTTTTTCTTTTTCGGGGGGGTGCCACTTCTGGTTTTGGCACTTGAACATTGATTCCAGGAAGGGTTGGAAATTTACTATTACAAAAATGTCCTGTGTTTGAGAGTAGGCAGAATTTTTTTATTTTGTGATAGCCCATCATTGTTTACAGGTCTGAAATTGGGTTTTTTTTCTTTGTCAGACTCCAAGCCCTGTTTACCAAATTCGATGAAATAAGAAACACTGGACAGCTGCTGCCAACTGCCTCTCTGGAAATTGGTGAGTCTTTTTTGTTTGTGCAGTTTTCTTCCAGGTGCCTCCATTCTCCTGGACCTCTGGACGAGTAGAAAGCTCTCTGCTCTAGTTCGTCCTCCGGCAGTTTTCAAACTTTAGTATGTCTGACTTGTTTCTGCAAGGCTTTTCGGTATCAAAACACTTGGTCATTTAATATTGCCCTCAACTTACAGTAATAAAAAATAAATGGTGATGTACCTTAATTAATTATTGCTTTCTTCGGCGAATTCACCGTTGAAGTCGTTGAAGAATTCAATGGCATTCTGTCGCAACACAATCTTGAATTTTGTCGGCTCACCAATGGCCTGCTGGCCACGAATCCTAAGGCACATTTTTCTTTGTCTATCTAATTTAATAGAACTACAGTTAATGTGAGGATAGACCAGTAAATAAAAACATACTAAACTAATAAATTAAAAAAAAAATGGAAAAAAAAAAAAAAGCGGGAAGGCAGCTTTTTAAGTGAGCCACCATGTTGAACTGCCTCGGCACGTCACCTGCTGTGCATAAAGTTAAGCCATGTGATGCTGAACACTAAAGTCACCTGCTGTGTAAATACATACTGCTTTCTTGGTTTGAGGTGAGTGGTAATTTGCTTCAACTCATTAGAAGCAAATACTTTGTATAGTTGAACTGCATAAACAATGGCTTAATGCCATCGTTATTTATTTATTATTTATTCTTTTTTTTTTTGTACAGACCTGGAAGTTTAGTAAGCGTGTGTAAAGACACCAGCTGTCTGACATGTTTAGTGAGAGGGTGTTCTCTTCAACTTGCGCTGGCTCCCACAGCTGGAAAGAGTCGTTCACTCCTTGTCTAGGTCACCTCCGTGGATTCACTTTCACTCAGAGTTAACGGTGAATGCTGACATCTCCAGTCATATTTTTTCAAGTTCTTTGTTGTCCTTGGCGTGTATCGGCCAGTCTTGGCTCTTCGTGTTCTTGCTAATGGCTATGCGACTGTCGCAGAACGAAAATACTCGTATGCACGTGTCGATGGAACTGCGACTTGGTTATTGAAACCAAAAGAAGCACCTAAAATCGGGGTCCCCGGCTGCGCTCTTTGCTTGCATCAAATGCTTAAACAAATTGCAGAATCTCATGACTTGGATTGAAGCAAATTTAGAATAGCCTATTAATCAATTAAATATTAGAAAATATTCAATATTTGCACAAGGAAGCAACATTTGGGATTTCAACAAATTGCACCTTTGGTAGAAATGTTTTTACAGCGGAGCTGTTAAGGGCTAGGTTCCCCAGGATCGTGTCCGGTACCAAACAAATGTCGGCACAAAACTCTGGACAGCTACCACCATCTATGAATGACTGCAGCAACCAGACAACCGGCTTCCCGTCCTCGCTCATAGATGGCATCAACCTTTCGAGCCTTTCCGCTCTGGTTTTCACAAGAGTAGAAAGGCTTAATTTCTCTAGGCGTGTTGTCCTCAAGGTCGTTCTAGAAGTCGTCCTTGAAGTCGTCTTAGACGTTGTCCTTGAGGTTGTCCGAGAGCTAGTCCTCAAGATCGCCCTAGAAGTCATCCTTACGGTCGTCCTAGAGGTCATCCTTGAGGTCGTCCTAAACGTCGTCTTTGTAGTCGTCCTAGAAGTCGTCATTGAGGTCTTCCTTGAGGTCCTCCTAGACGCCGTCCTCTAGGCGTCGTCCAAGAAGTCGTCCTTGAGGTCGTCTCACCATAGTAGAGCTTCGCTGGTCTTCCTTCTTCACCAAAATGGAAAGGCTGAAAGTTTTCTTTAATCGACTCTGAAATGTTTTTTTTAGGAGGATGATTTTGTTTGTTTCCCAGGAACAAAACTATGCAGATATGTGGAAAATATCTTTTTATGAAATGTGCATAGTGTAACACAGTTATATGAAGTCATACATACTTTATTTCTTTGACTCTTTCTGCACCTTGGTGAAAATTCATGGTTTTAGAGGGATGGTGAAAGCATTTTTCTATTTTCAGAACTACTCATCACAGAATTATAATACATCAAAATGTAGGCCATAAACTTTGCTTTAGTAATAAATAAAAAGGTTTATACTAATGTTTAAAAAAAGATTGTCAAATTGATCCCTGGTGTTCTTCAAAATCAATCCTGGGCCCTCTTTTGTTTTTAATTTTTATAAATAATATAGTGTCCTGGTGTCCAAAGTTTTCCGTTGTTACTTTTTGCCGCTGATATAAAGTTGTCTAAACTTATCCAATCTACTGTGGACTGTGATAACCTACAGCGCGATATGTCTTCCATTTTTCAGTGGTGTGAGCATAATATTTCATTGCTTAATTCTGCAAAAACAAGTGTTATCTTTGTGCCAACGTCATGTGCCTTCTAACTTTACCTATTATTTTGATATCATGCCAATTCAATGTGTGTTTTATGTGAAAGATCTTGGGGTGTTCATTGATAGTGCCTTGTCTTTAAGAAATCACGTATCTTTTGTGGTAGGAAGTTCATCAAAAACGTTAGGAATGATATTGCGCTTGACGCAGAATTTCAGAAAGCCTCATTGATTGTTGCACCTCTTCAAACACTTGGTTAGGTCTCGATTGGAATTTGCTTCAGTAATATGGAACTTAAATATTTAAAACTCGGGCCATGACCACCGAACATGTTCAGAAAAAACTGATTCGTATTGTGTATGATAGATATTTGGAAAGGCGCCTTTATTATGATTATGAATTAATACTAAGGTTATTTTCGCTGGCACTTTTAGTCTGACAGGAGAACTATTCATGATTTTGTATTTTTACATAAGCTTGTTAATGGTGTCTTTGACTTGCCGCCATTGCTATGAAAAGTAAATTCTTATGTTAAAGACCGACGACCAGTTCGCGCTTTCCACTTTTCGCCCGCTTCCTCCTCTCCCACCTACCCTTTCCACCCACGCCCGCCCCTCTTGGTCCCTCCTTTCCATCCTTCGCTTCCCTCGCCCGAAGGCGTGGAGAGGAGGGCCTTCTGCCTTGCAGAATCTCGAGCCTGGTCGTCAACCTTTAACTTCCGTCATACCGGATATCCTGTATGCTTTGACGTTTGTTCATTATGTTTTTACTTCACTGATTACTCGGATTTAGACATTGTATAACAGCATCGCTCCTCCTCACCTCTATTTCTGAACATATATTTCATTGTACCGCCACCGATTAAAAAACCTTGTAATTTACTCACAAGTTTTCTAACTTTCGTAACTTTTGATTATGTTATGATAGCAATTTTTTTTATTTTTTATGATTATGAAGTGCACCAGAGAGAAGACCACGGTGGAGGTCTTTTGGGGCATGAAAATAAAGACCTATTATTATTATCATTATTAGATGCTCCACTTGAAATTTGTGCAAAAGTAAGAACAAAAAGTCTAAACATTTACAACAGTATTGGGTCATTCCATGTGAAACGTCCCAGACGTTGCGCTCGACCATCTCCGATTTCTAGAAAAAATTCATGTGCTTCGGCCACAATGTCCGTAGCCATACCCTAAAATAGTTTTGACGAAAAAAAATTTGTGATGACGTGAGCGCGATTTTAATTTTTGAAAACAGCGTGAAACTAGGCATCACTCAATAATTTACGAAAAATCTGCTTTTTTATGAAATACCCAACAATATTTTTTTCTTAAATTTGCATGGTTGTCGGCTTACAATGTGGTTGAGTTTGTGCAGTTTTGTTTAATTTAAATATTTTAAAAAAATGCATAATTTTATTCAAAAATGAACATTTTTGTTACTTTATTAAAAAAATATATAATTGCCCCCGGGACCTAATATAACTGTTTACTGGTTGCCCTCTAAGTATATAACCTATAAAAAATAGTTTAAACCGCTGAATTAAACACCTTGCAGTAAAACAAAAATCCTGCAATTGCCAAAAAGTGTGTTTTGACGCATTATCAGCCGTTTATTCCACCCTGAGGTGGTCCAACTAAAAATACAAAATATGGTGGGTTTGGAAGAACGATTGATCGTCTTTTGATTCTGAAAGTTTAATCAGAGTAATTATTGTTTAAAGCGAGAAAACAATTTTTGAAGTTGAACTCTCGCACCACTACCCGGCGTCGCTTCTTAACGCCTCTTCGCCGCACAGCACGCCACCTGCGACGATAGCTGAAGCGATTAGGTCCAAAGAAACAACGGAGTTTGCTGCCCGCTTCCCCTCGTCCCTCTTTTCTAGCTGTAAGGGAAGAAACTGCGGGTATCGTGTACTAATCGGAGGTGCCACCAGTGCGTCGCCATATCAGGCACGTTGTGCCCTTTGTACCCGAGGGCGGCTCCTCACACTCCGAAACGCGATGCCTAATGCATTGCGTTTCGGAGTGCAAATTTAAGAAAAAATTATTGTTGGGCATTTCATAAAAAAACAGATTTTTCTTAAATTATTGAGTGATGCCTAGTTTCACGCTGTTTTCAAAAATTAAAATCGCGCTCACGTCATCACAAATTTTTTTTCGTCAAAACTATTTTAGGGTATGGCTACAGACATTGTGGCCGAAGCCCATGAATTTTTTTTTAGAAATCGGAGGTGGTCGAGCGCAACGTCTGGGACGTTTCACATGGAATGACCCTATTAAATCATACTATATGATTTTAAAAATCCTTAGTATACAAAGCGTCCCGTACATATCACTATCACTTGTGCAAGTTAGAGAGCTCTAGCAGGGTACCGTGTTTGACAAGGGCCACCATCGTGCAGAGATTTATTTTCGACAACTCGCCAGCTTGGGAGAAAGCACAAAACGAAATAAAAACCAAAGGTGTGGTTCTTCGGCTATCCACGAGATGACACAACCTTCTAGCGCAGCTAAAGAGCTTTGAGCTGGCCATCCAATTCACGGCAGAATGTAAGATGAACAACACCTTACCGTTTCTGGATGTGCTTTTGAAAAGACAAGGTGAAGAGTTGGAGTTTACAATATACAGGAAGCTGACTCACTTAGGAGGTTCCCTCCGCTCCGGTTCGACTCAAACTACTGAATGAGTCGCTGGGTTTAAATGGTTATGACCCTGCTGTCCAGAGCGAGGAACATATGCTTATCAGAGACGGATCGAAACAAACAAAGAGAAAAAGAGTCATAACGGACTTAAAGAAAAATGGCTACACCAGCAGTTTTTCATCTCTCGTATTGCTCGGCGTCTAGATTGCAATTGTTGACACTTTCAGCCACAGAACAGCACACTCACAAAAGAAGGTGTTCAGGTGTTTCACAAACCGATATCAACACCTGGACGTATGATGCCGTGATGGAAAGGTTGTCCCTATAAAGAAGGAGTGCAGGGTGTCGTGTATTCAATTCTATGCACAGAGTGCCCTGCCACCTGCATTGGCAAAATGAGGAACCTCCCAGAAAGATGTCGACAACACAAAAACTATGCAAAATAATCCAGCCACAAGCACAATGCTGTTGCGGAGCGCCATGAGGACGATGATTGTCGCATTGACTTTGCAAACGCCCTCATCATAAATGTTGAGACGAACTTCTGCCAGCGGCTTTTTATAAAGTCATGGCATATTTAAAAAGCACCAGGAAATGTCAATAGGTCCACTGGCACGTTACCATCATTCTGTGTTAATGGACTAAGTCACCTGGCAAAGAAACTAAACAAAAAGACCACTACTGCAGAAGGCAGAAGAAGACTAAGCTGCTGTCCGCTATCTGTAAATTGTCGCCCCTCAAGAAAAAACTGAGCCAGTTTTGAAACGTCGGGACCTCGTTATAGGATTTCGTTGGCAATTTTATTTGATTTTCTAATGTGTTCTGGCACGCCAAATGCGAATTTGGCCATGTGTGGAATCGATCAATCATGAGTGATCGATGGCCAATGTGTGTGGTGCGGAAAGAGTTAACAGCATTGAGAAGTTTAGAGCATACATTGTGATAAATGGGCAGCAAAGTCTACCAGAATACCAGAAAAAAAGTTGCGGTTTTTGGAGACACTGGGCATCGTAGCAGTGTACGGTCATGCAATCACAGCTGCTTGGCACATGTTAGAGATACCACTTTAGCAGTGTTACTGCACTAGCTAGATGCTCCTCTATAGTATTGAAACAGTAATGCCAAAGATCAGGCCTGACCCCTTGTTTTCTAAAAATATTCAGAATGCCCAATAGGCAGTGAAGACGAGTAGGAAGTAGCATGGGTTTGGCAAACTTGGCCATAGTTTGCAGGATTGATAGGCAGGTGTCTGCCTACTGGAAAAACCGGGAACTGTCAGGAGATTTTAAGACACCCTTATAATTCAGGTAATTGTCAGGGACATTCCCCAAAAGATTGCTGAGTCAGGAAAACTTACCTATGCTCTCCTGCTCGTGCCAGAAGCGGCAGGCGCGGAGTACTCTTTACCATGGGCACAGTCAAGTGCAGTGGCACAGTGTTAGCGCATTGCCTAGAAGCAGGAGTAACAGTTACTGTAACCAACACTAGGAGGTGCGAGCCACCTCTCAATAAAGATGGAAAAGCCGTCATTCAACTATTTCTTGAGAGGCAAACGCGTGGCGGTGCAGTTGTGTGTTGGATATGATTTTTTCGCAATTCCCCGTGTGGCTTGCACTCTATGCGAGCTCTACCACAAGCTTTTTTTTTGCCTTTCTTCGGGTTGGACTTTCTGAAGTGAAGATACGCCAAAGTGACTAAGTCGTTGTCGAAGAAGTGCTCCTTCAATCTGGACTGGACAGACCCAGGCACGTCCGCAATTGCAAGTTGGATTATGCCTGTGCCAAATGAGCCAAATAGTACTCACTGTGCAACGTGCTACAAGACATTTTCCCTGAGCAACGTGGGAGAAAAGGGCAATTACTTGTCCTCTTGATGGTAAGAAACATCAAGCTGCTATGAAGTCTCAGTAAAGCGTTTCCCAGACCCGAGTCATGTCAATTTTCAAGATTGCGGCAAACGCGGGTTTGCCTTTCGTGACAGCAAAGGGTGTTTTGTTTGGAGGAAGCTCTGGTGCTTGTAGCACTCTGGTGATGCAATCAACCACTGCTGCGGAAGCAGCTGGCCCCTCCATGAAGACATCAGTGGGTAGCTTTCTGTTAAAAAATGAAGTTACGAAGGCCAAGATCATGGAGTGCATGAACATTATAATGAGCCTGGATCTTTTTGTTCAGCGGCAGCCTCTGCCTCGCAGATTTTGTTGACGTTCCCCACGTGTGAGATTGCCACAAGAATGCAGCTTGGAAAAGGCAAAATGGGATGTACCATTCTGTCATGGTATTAGTTCATACTCTGAAGAGAAGAAAGAACAAATAGATGTACTGATCCGGCTCTGGGACCAAACTGTTGCCACTGTGAAAACCCGCAAAATAATTTTATGTTCCTTAGGTCACACCTGCGCAGAAGACTTAGCATCTACTTTCAGAGAAGCTACAGAAGACATAAGAAGACAAATATACCACAAGTGTCAATGGACGGGCTCAACACCAACTTGAAGTGTTTGAGGTCGCTCAGGAAAGAACTTCAAGCATCAAGCACCAATCTCCAGATCGTGGACATTGGAAGGTGCAAACTCGAGGTTGTCAATGGTGCGTTCAAAACAGGTCACTCTGCGATGCACTGGGACCTTGCTGCGTTTCCTGTTCAAGTGTGTGCCAGCACGTCGTGCAGACTTCGTTCACTACACTGGAAGTGCTCTGTTCCTGTTGAGGTTCTGCTCAGTAACATGGCTTGAAAATCGCACGGCGATCTCGAGAGCATACTTGGTTAGGTTTGTTAGTGCACAAAGAAAGCCAGCGTGTGCTAGCTGCTACGGGTGGTTCTCATTTGAACCCATTCGCATTTCTACCTTCTCGTTTTTTCGAGCCGTTTCTAATTAAATTTCAGAGAGACAGGCCGATAGTTCCTTTCCTTGCCCTTTTGCTGGATTGCCTCTTGTGGTCACTTCTGGCTAGAGTCGTCAAGAAAGAGATCCTAAAAGCTGCCAATACATCTTCTGAGCTGCTCAGGATCGACTTGAAGAAGCCTGATAGTATTGTTGCTGCTACATTCGACATTGGATTAGCTGCTAAGAATGAGCTTTGCAAGATTTCCGAATCATTGCAACACACTGTTTTCAGCTTCCTTCGTGAAGAGCTGTTCACAAAAAGTCATGGAAAGGCCACCTTTGAAATACTAGTTGACAAGAGCTGCATGCAGGCTTCTTGGATTCAGCTAGTGTGTTATCTCCCAACGTTGGTGAAAAACAACATGTGCATTGCACTGGAGGTGCTAATGATGCACCAGTGGCTGACTGGCTTGGAAGCAGAGCGAACCTACCATTCCTATGTAGAGGTATGCTCACTGAGCGATCTGTACAGGCGGCATTGGAGGTCTTTGACAGAAAAGAGGAGAGGCTGGACACCCTGTTGAGTTGTGTTCATGGAGCCACAAAAAAAGTGATTTTTGTTTCTCGTGCTAATTGTCTGCTCGTCTCATGGCAGTGCAGCTGTGGAACGGGTATTCACTGTGAACAAGGAGTGTCGTGTAGAAAACCTCAAGGGAGAGTCACTGAGGGCAAAAAGAGCGGTGTATGACGGAGTTTCGGCGGTATAGGAGGGGTGGCGAAAGTGGATCCGGCGAGCAGGATGATGCAAATGGTTCGTGGTGCCGATGTCCAGTGGTAGGAAGAGCTACAAAGAAAGAGGCAAGAGAGCTCGCAAGCATCAGGGTTCAAAAGGAAGAAGAGAGTGGCCACTCTCGTCAAGGAGCTTCAACAATAGGAACGAAGGATCATCAAAGAGGCACAGTCGCAGGCTTCCCGTTTCGAAGAAGAAATTAACACCGTGAAACGATATGCCCTGGACAATGTTTTATTCTAAACATTTTCAAGAGGGGTTGTTGCTTTATGTAAGTTTACTAAAATATTTCAACATTGTGAATAATGTCTATCTGTGCCGTGTATTGCGTTTCTATGGCAGGTGTCGGGAATTATTTTGCGGGGCGCCGGTCGGGGAATTTAATTTAAATAGTCTGGGAAAAAACCCGAAAAATCGGGAAATTTGAATAAGGAAAAAAAATCGGTTGACATTTTGGGCAGGGTTGAAACAGCAAATTATTGTCTTTGTAAGAAATTGGGATATAGTAAGTAGTACTTCCTTCGGGTACCTTAAAATACCGAGCATGCACCCAGGTTGCAATAAGTGCCTACCCGCGTCTTTTGAAATGGTTGAAAACTATGCCATGGACACATCAAGTGCCCACCCCCAGACTTCTGAAGTGCTCTTCCTCGTCAGCCGCTTCTCCAAGCACCCCGGTGCAAAGCCATGGAGCCCACCTTATTGGTGCCTTTCTCGGTATTTTATGGTACGGTAATGGGGAGTTTTTGTAGACCGCGTTTCCCCCTCCACTGAGCCGTCCGCAACGAAGAAGCCGCTACTGCGCCTGTGCGCCGACGGCGAAGATGGTCTACGAAACCTCCCTACGAAAACTCCCTAATAGGGTGTTTTCGTAGATCGTTTTCGCCGTCCCGCAACGGCTCTCCTCAACCCGCTACGATACCCAGAACTCTACAGTCAAGGTCATCGGCGCGCAGGCGCTGTAGCGGCTTCTTCGTTGCGGAGGTGGGAACGCGGTCTACTGAAACTCCCTAATGTCAGAGCATGTCAATAGGCAGTTGTCGTAGTTGGTACGTGTATTAGAGCACAGGGGGCGTCCGCTCGAAAAAAGTCGCTGAGGGGTGGACGTAGTCGAAGTGCACTTATCTTGTTCCTTTGTGTTGGTTGCTTGACCTTCGGGGGAGCTTCGTGTCTGTCCGTTCCCTTTTGTCCCCTTGCTCTATAGGGTTATCCTGTCTCCTGCCGCTTTGGGCGAATCGAACCTGGCTAACCGCCGCGCCTGAAGCAGGCGCGTTACTACCACAGAGCTCCGCCACAGCATTGGCAATCCGCTTTATTATACAGTTTTTGTGGAACAAACGTGAGTGAAAAGTGTTGAGTAGTGCCCTCTAGACGGCCACGGTTGCTGTTGTGACGCCGCGATAGGAAATTCTTTGTCATTCTTAATTATACATGTAATCTGAGGAAATTGTTGCAATATAAAGATTCCGTTAGGTGGCGCCAGCCGCCTCCCGATTAAAAGGGTTCAACCGTGTCCATCCGTCCAGTGCCACCTAGAAGGGCCTGAGCATGACGTCATCGTTAGTGGATCCCTGAGCTGCCCCAAGCGGCAAACGCGCTGAAACTCGACGAGAGATCCGGCACAAAGCGTCAGACGCGGGTGTCTTGGCGTCGCCGCGTGCTAAAGCGTTGCGTTTGTTGCGAGACGCTGAAGGCTCCGCTATCCCTGGACGTCGAGCGTAGCAAACGCGGGCACAGCGGAGCGCAGGTAATTGGTCGCAGGTATCGAGTTCCTGCTCGCCGGCCAACGAAGCGCGCGTTCTGCGCTATGCCGGGTTCGCGGCGTTCAACGTCAGAGCAAAACGGAGCCCTGAAAGACGCAGGAAAAACTGCAAGGTGACGACGACTTCACCGTGACATGTCACAGCTATCGCTGTGACTGTACTTTGGATTAACACACGACTGTTCATTTTTATACCCCCCTGACTGTATAACTCGCCTGCACAGACGGTGCATTAGTGTAGCTTTCACGGCTTTTCTAAAACAAATCTAGAGTGGGAAAGAAAAATATGTATGTGCCGGCTTTTTTTTTTTTTTTTAATTTTTGAGAAGCATTTGAGTTTCGTGTGCTTACCTGATAAAATCATACTGTGCCTTTTCTGTACCAGCGATGAAGACGTCTTTCACATTCAGAAATTCTTGTCACGTAATGGTTTCACCCTGTAATATTTTAAATTGATGTATAAAATGTGAGTTGGGTGGTAAAATGGTTGTCATTCAAAAGGGAGATAGATGGCTCTAGCTTTGGATATCAAAATGTGATCAATATAAAATTTTGTTGCATGATCAATACGAAACATGGTTGTGGGTGGCGAGACGTCGAGTGAAGTAAAGTCGCCCCTCGCGCCGGCCATCTCTCCAACAATAGAAATTTAAAGATCCTTTTGTGCGTTTTTAGTTTGGAACTTTGTTGGCTATCAATGGCTGCTTTTCTTCTCAGCTCGATCCCATAAAAGAGAAACGGTCCGTGTGAAGTGGGTACACATTCTTTTACGATCAGTAGACCCCTTAGCAAAGCGTGCAGTACCGCCCACGGCGCCGAAAGGAATGCCGGGAACTGGCTGTATCGAACCGGCCTGTAGCGGTACATTAGGCGTCTTCGGAGGCGACGAGGGATACGCAAGCGAGCGGCCGAGGGCAGGGGAGAAACTGCATTATCGCGTCGCTCTCTCTCCAATGTCACGTGGTAGGTACTGCGAGGGAGGAGCATACAGGTCGTTCCCAAAATTCGTCGCGCTCTTCCAACCTTTTGGGATCTGTGCAAAGGGTCTGTCCTTCTCAGCTGCAGCGTTACAGAACTCAGCTCGAGCTTCGTGAGGTTCCCACAGCAGTCTTTGGAGCTTTGGATCGGGAAGCTGTCCCGGGTGAGAGAGTTCGGGGGATTCCTTTTCGATCCTGCTCGTTCTCTCGAAAGTGATTTGTCGATACCGTTGCACAACTTGTTCCGGTCGCCAAACAAGGGCTCCAATTTCTCTTTCTCAATGGCCTCGCGACCTTCGGCGTTCGTACACGCGGGATGCCGAGACCGATTTTTTTTTTCTTTTCTTTCGCGTCAGCAAACGCGTTTAAATAAAAGGGGCGACCTAGACAGCGTTTACGCGGGAAGCCAAGAAAGTGGAAGGCGAACGGGGGAACCCACTGGGGGGAGTGCCGTACGCGGTCTGCTGCCCCGCTGCAGGGGATGCCGTTCCCCGGCTGGCCTCGCTCGGCCCGATAAAATGGCACGCGCCTCGGGGCCCTCGGGGCCTTTCGCTGTCCGTTTGTGTGCTGCCGAAATGATTGCGGAATGCGTTTTGCCCCGTTTCTCCCGCGCCGTTTGCCAGCCACTTTGAAAGAATGGAGTGGTTTTTAATGGTATGCCTTCCGATCCCCGGAATGGGTCCATCCGTCCGTCTGTGCATTTTGCCGCTAAATTTAGCGGGAACATTGTCGTCACGTGACCTGACGGTGCGTGACGCCACGACTTGACCTCGTCACGCGACGTGACGTCATGGTGCCAAGTTGTGCGTGTCGCGTCTGTTTTCCTAATACATTGGGCGGAGCAGTTATGTGGCCACTGAGGGAGAGTGAGAACGGCAGGGCGTGTCTTACGAACGCCGGGCTTCCAGCATGCGCTCCGTGCCTTCCGCCGTGCTTTGGCTGCGCGAGACGCCGGAGCGTCCTCGAAGGTAGGAAGTTCGCGCTGGACATGCGACAATAACGGAGGCTCCTCCTTGTCGGTGACTATAATATACAATATGTTTTTGTTACCTCCCTAAAACGACTGCTTAATGTCTTAAATAAGAAAAATGAAACGATTGCTTCTTTTTAAGAAGCCGTTTTCTCGCGCGTTTTTTAACGTTGCTTCGCGCTTGTATCGGAAGCGCCTCTTGCACGGGCGCTTGGGAACCCGTAGACGTCGCGGGCGGCGGAGAACTGAGCGTTCCATCGACTGGAATGTATTAGTTATACTCGAGTGTGTTTGGATGGATGTCTCGCCGGCAGATAAATATTTCTCGAGTGTATTTCGTACCTCGTGGGTTGCACTGTGAACACAAAGGGTTTCTTTAGAACGGTAATTGTAGAACAGTCGGGGGAAATTTAACCGAGTGTAGTAGGGTGTAGCTTCGGTATAGCTCGTGGATTGTTATGTGTATAATCGAATTGCCTTCACGCGGTAGCCCGGTTCTGCATTGCGAAATATGTATTCAGATTTCATCGTTTATTTAAGAAGGCACGCTTTCAGCTCTAAGCTCTTCCCATCGGCAGATAATAATTACGTATATTTCCGCTATTCCGGCTTCGTCAGAAATAAATATGGACAGAGTCAGGCGACGATAGATACCATGAAAGCGGAACAAGGGCTGCAGCGGAGCATTTTGCTTTGGTACGTGTGCGGCATGCGCGATAGACGCCTGTTGTACCTTTGGTTGCACTCCTGTTCTCAGATTAGAACGACCACCTTGCATAGAAATAGAATTCAAGGTGACTTTTTTTCCGGCAAGTTTATCTCCGCACTATACTATATATAAATATATGTTTTTTTTTGTTTTTTTTTTTAAGCTACATTTTTGCGGTTTGTGCAGGTGAGATATGCAGCCAGGGGTGTTAAATCGTAACGATCAGTCGGATAATTGAGGAAGTTTTGTTGATTAACTTTTTAATTAGTGAAAATAGACATATGGATCCAATCAGGAACTTGCCGTATAACTCACCTGCACAAAGTGCATAAATGTAACTTTCATAACGTTTTTTTTTTATTTTTTTATTAATGTTAGTCTTAGAAAGAAAAAAAAAAAGGCGCAGGATCGCGGTGGGTTTACTGTATACGTGATTGGTTTAGTCGGTGATATAGACCATTCCATTTAGCGCTCCCTGGGCGGCACCATTTTGTTGGACCGCAGCGCCCTCTCCACACATCCGGGAAGTTCAGCGGGTTCGGCGGTGTAAAACGAGAGAGAGGGCACGTCGCCGACTCCGCTAGCAGACGACAAACCGGGAGGTTGCCGTTCTCCATCTTTGGGCTGTATCGGCGGGCTCTACCGAACACCGAACTCTCGCTCGTGGCTGCCGTTATGAAGTGGTTCGCGTTCTTAGAATAGTTGTGGCTACTCCAAAATCAGCCTATAGCTCTCTGTTGTTCTATTTTGCTAAATGATAAAGTAGCATATCTTTTTTCCGTTACTTAAATAGCAGTTGAGTCAGCCGGCAGTACTACCCTCAACTACTGCGTGTATTGCGGCAGGAGAGCACGTTTTTATTTATTATTTCAGACTTCCACTCATGGTCTCTAAAGGCCTACACCAGTACGAACTTTTGTATAGTAAAAAAGGTACAGCAACCGGATTTTCTTTTCGCCAAAGAGACCGGCCAATCTGACACAGTTTTCCCTATTTTTGTTTTTTATTTGCACGCAGGTAACAGTGAAATCGGACCCTGTGAGTCTTTTTATCTAGCATAGTATTACACGATAACTGGCATACCAAAATCTGCGCATCTGCGCTTGAAAGTTCCAAAATGACGCGATTTTAAACAGAGTTTGCACGCCAGCCGGACGCTAGCTACAGCCCACTCGGCGGAGCGGACGGCTTGCGGGGGAGAGGGGGAGTGCATTTTTTTTCTCTTTTACCCTCTCTGCTATGACCCTAATGGAACGGTCTATAGGAAACGCTCGAAGACGATGGGCGCCGTGACGATGCACTTTCGAGAGGAGAATCTAGGTAAACGGTGTGTTGCAATGCTGCCGCCATACCTAACAAAATGTTCGTACGTTAGAATAAGTTTCTGCAGGTCGGTCACTCTCGTCTCCTTGGCTCTGTGAATGAGTACCAAAAGCTTTCGTAAATATCAACTCTGTCTCACTGGGTTATTTTATCATAAATCCTGCACACCCACGAGCACGCGCAGAACAGAAATAAAATAAAAAATAAGAATATAGTCTGGACGATGTCTTTCTTACGTGGGAGGAGCCCCATACTTTGTTCAGAGTATGGGTGTAGTGTTCTTTATTCGTACGACAGTCTGGTAATAATAAATGTTTGTTTCGATGATTTTTTTTTGGTATAAATTGTACGACGAATTATGGGAAATTTCGGAATTTCCACTATAAATCGTCCGTCTGAGTTTAGAAGATTGGCCGACGGGGCCGACCTCTTCGTGGCAATTCTGGAGAGAGAGAAAACAAAAACGCGAATGCGAAGCAATTACTCGAATTTTCGATCGATTCTAGTGCGGGGGCGCGTGCACCGTGCCTCTCGTCCACCGTGCGGGACCGTCAATATGTCGGTCGTTATGGAAGCGCGGTGATTAGCTCACTTCGTCCGATTGAATAATGACGCCGCGCTCGGTCCAATCATCGAGCTACGCGTTGCGCTGATTGGGACCGGCCGTTTGGCGTCTTATGGAACGCGAAAGGTGAAATTTGTTGTTTGGGTTGGCGGTTTCGTGTCGGCATCGTTGAAAATCAGTCGGGCTCGGTTCAGGTTCGAATGAGGTCTTTTCGGATCGGGTCAAATCGGGGTCTAATTTTCGAAACGTATAGTCGGGCTCGTGCAAGATTTTCGTTTAAACTTCGTCGGGGCTCTAGCTTCGGTATCGCCCAACCAACTGGGATAACCAGGGAATCGGATCGGGGCTTTTACGTGCCGGACCAACCAAGGACTCCTGGCTCGCCTTAGCGGAGGACTGATTTCGACCACCTGGCCATATTTTGACGTGCAGTCGAAGGCTCGGTTGCATGGCGTCTTCTCCTCAATAAACCGCTTTCGGGTTGCTGGCACCTCGGCCGTGAATCGAACCCGCCACCTTGGGGATTCGTAGGCCGGCGCTTTGCCTCGTCGCCACCGAGCCGATTGCAGGTAACAAGGGGTCAGTCTGCGGGACAACCTCTGAGGTGCTGTGACAGGCGTAGTCGGTCTACTTTCGTCCGCACGCACGCACACGCACGCGCACACACGCACACACACAGATTTAAAAAATAAAAAGATGGACCGCGGTCTGTTGTAAGCGTGGTATACTTGTTGGCCCCAACTCAGCGCGGTGCGACGTGCTCTATTGAAGATGCTGTGATCGCGCGCATCGCCACGTAAGGGTGCCGGGGGAAGATGTGTTTGTTTTCGTCTGCTGACGCGATCGTTTGGTGCTCGTTCGGAGGCTGCTGGCGGCGCTCTTGTGCCAGGACCGGTCGAGTGGAGAAGAAGCGCAACCTTCCGAGTACCGCTTATCTTTGCTTGTCCGGGAGGTGTGTGAGCCTATCCGCGGCCGTGGCCTATCCCTCGTCCGGCGGAACGGTTACGCGGCTGTGTATCGTCGGAGGGCGGATTATGCAAACGACCGGCCCGGCTTTTTTCCTTCTATGCCGCCTCCTCTTCCTTGCCCGGGGCCGAAAGGTCGTTTCACGTTCACCGACGACGCTGTTCGTGGGAACTGCCCCGGAAAGCCACGCGGTTCCACTGTGTCAGCTACTAGTGGGATCCGGAGCATTGCCGCAGACTTCACGACAGTCGTGATGTCAGAGGCCTATTCCCTCGCGGAACTATTCAGTACCCCTGAACAGTGGCGTCACTAGGGTGGTTGTAAAAATTGTGTGGACTGCGGGTCTGTTGCTGTTAAATTTTTGAGCAGCGCCATCGTACGAGCAAAATCGGGCATTAATTTTTGGCCCGCACTCGCTCGTCATTGAGATTGCTCTTGTTGACACCGATTTTGGTTCTTTGCTGTGCACAGAGCGCGACATTGCACGAACGAACGATCGTCGAAAAAAAATTGAAAAGGCGCGAACTGAACAGGCTGAAGAAAGACACTCGTACAACATGGACAAGCGCTATTTACACGTCGGTTTCTTCACTTTTGCTATCACAGCTAGTATAGCTGCGATGAAAACTACTTTTAATCACATCAGGCCACACTGTAACCTGGACACGGAGCTCTGTTTCCTCATTTTATTTTGTTCGCTGTATTTTGATCCTCTCCTGTCTAAGCCGATATATCTTCACGACTGATATACAACACTTGACTGGTTTTGAGCGCTATTTCCTTTAAAGGGATGCTGAACCGAAATTTCGGGTGGAAATTCTTGGTCGCAATGGCATACATAGCATGTCCTTTACTTCTAAATGACGTTGTTTTGAACGAGAAGGCGTATAAAATTGAATAAACACGAAAAATACAATTTTACGCGACCCCTGGTGAGCGTCGTGGAAAGCTCGCTTCGTGACGTGCGCATTCTCATTCGCCTCGAAAGACAGACGGAGCCAAGCCAAGCCAGGCGCTAAGCCGGGTGGCGTTTGTTATTGTTAGTACCAGCCGCTTTGAGAACAGCCGCCGAGCGAAGAATCAAGGAGAGCACCAACGAACGAGGAGAATGCGCGGAGGCACCAGGGGCGCTGGGGGCGCCGAGAATGCGCACGTCAGTTCCGCTACGCCTGCTCTCAGAAGGACTCGCTCGCGCCGGCGGCTTCCGGCCGAGGATTCGCTCTTAATTCAAAGAAATACAATAATTCTGGCCCCATCCGTCTGATTGAATATCGTTTTCAGGTACAGTACCATCCCGTGAAGGCCGCTCGGGCAATAATTATGAGATTTCAAATATCGGTTCAGCATCCCTTTAAAGGGATACTTCAACGAAATTTGAAATATTCCCGTCGTGTTCAAAAATAGGTTGGATATGATCCACAATATCCGTAAATGACAATCGCACGTTTGTATTTTGATCCTGGTGGCTGTATTTTTCGTTATAAACGGCCCACTTGGCAAGCGCTCGGAGAAGGCCCAGCTTGGAGCACGTGACATCCAACGCAATCGTGACGTAGGTCGTCTCAAGACGAGCAAAGCTACGGCGTGGCTCACGTCGAGAGGATGGCCTAGTCGTTCCAGCCACCGAAGCGGCTGCTTTTGTACGAATTTTGAGTGACGGGTTAATCTTCTATAATCTTCTAGGGGGACAATAGCGACTTCTGCGACACACAAAAGGGATTCTCGGGAAGAGGGGAGTTCCTCCTTCCCCCCTTCTCTCGTCGTGGCCGGAGACGAGACAACCTCCGTCACTAGCTGTCAAGGTTCCTAGACGAGCATTACAAACGAGGCGTTAGCGACATCCACCAGGTGCTCTTTGCTAATCGTTTAATTCGTTTTAAAATTCCTTTTCGAGACTTTTTTAACAAGATATTGGTATGTTCGATGTGATACTGCTCTTTTGAACACATATAGACGAAAAAATGAGCGCCGAAATTTCGTTGTAGTATCCCTTTAAAAGCTGCTTGGACGGTACCGGCCAGCACATGATCAGCGTCTTCCGTGGCATGCTATGCTTGAAGGTATACGGTAAAATGAAGTGCTTGCAGCGCTCTTTTCCGCAACACGCGTTGATGATTGAATCTCATGGTGCACTTGTCCCTCGATCAGATTTGGTGCGCATCGATGCCATGTTCGTGCTGCACTTCACTCTCTGGGCAAAATCGCGTGTGCGAACACTTGGAATTAAAATAGAACTTTCGCAAAGTAATGCCGAGATGGTACTGCTGCGCCCATCGTGCGCCTAATGAATTTTCGTGCGCCACACTAATACAAAAGTATAAATAAGAATGAAATTGCGTCAGGGTGCGCCCAAACTGAAATTATAAACGAATCTCGTCAAAATTAGCTCGAAGTGTTTGTTGGCAACATTCACATCGGAACTTCCGGCCCAAAGGGAACGCCGGTGGATCCGAAGTCGCTGCGTGGTCGCTGCCATGCCTGTACTTCGTTTCAGCTTAAAGCAGTTGTGACAGCCTCCCTCATGGCGATGCTTCTGCTACCAGATTTCTTTGAAGACGTGCGCTGTCGCTCTGCTTCGTCTAAGTTCAAACGCACACGATGCTACAAGCGCGAGCTCCGGAGTTTCAGCGTCCCTGCCAAGAACGCGCGATTGTGCAGTACTATATAGCACCGTTCAAGGCAACATGCTGGTGCTTGTAGTATTGGCTGCTTCTGGACATAAGCTGGAAGCGAAGTATAGCTGCCGTTGCTATGTGCTTTTCAGGAGTCCTGGAGTCCCTTCATGTAAAAAGTGGAGCGAACAGAGCCGCTATATAATGTATTCAAGTTGGCGCGCCTGTACTTGCGTGACTATAAACGTTTCCACGGTTTATCAAAATCACAGTCCAACCAGCGCTCGCTCGCAATTGCGGCAAGCTAGAAACTACGCGTGCATGACACACAAACAACAATAAACGGGTCCTAGTCGCTTCTATGGAGAAGTGTATTGGAAGCAGTCAGCCCGCGTTGGCGCGCCCCGAGGTCCCGCGCAGGAAACTTGGGAACATAAGAAAAGCGACCAGGCATTGGAGGCGTATATGACAGAGCAAGGTACGAGTCGAAGGCTATTTCTACCTGTTTGTTTATATTGACCTCTTTGCAAGTCGGTTCCATCACGTGTCACACTGTCGTGCAGTTTTGCTTTATATCTTTTGTGTAATTTTCATGTAATTTCGTGAAAAATTTTCAAATATAATGTTAATCGAGACTACCGTTCACATGGGGTTATCTGCATGCCATATTTTCTTGCTCCGAGACCTTGTTTTTGCTTCTCCCAGCCTGCTCCGAAGTGTAGTTTTTTCTGCTCCCAACATTGCTCCAAAGCTGCTATGTCCAGCTCCCTCCCTGGTAATGGGAACACCAACGAGCGCGCTAGGATTTTAGTTACGCGAAACACAAATAACTTTTTTTTTTTTTAAACGCGATAGTGTTTAAGGGTTTGTGTCGCAGAAAAACCGGCGTCGGTGGAACCGAAAAATCCCACAATTCAAAGCGGGCAGCCACGTGTGATGTCACACATGGCTGTTAGGCCTTGCGCCTATATCTACCCACTAAATTTGGCGGGAAAAATTTCCCCAAAATGTAGCGAAAAGTTTTCCTTCAATTTTAGCGAAATATTTTCCCGCCAAATTCAGGGAAATATTTTCCCGCCAAATTTAGCGGAAAATTTTCCCGCCAAATTCAGCGAAAAGTTTCTCGCCAAATTTAGTGGGTCGATCGAGTCATGGCCTCACAGCCACGTGTGACGTGGTGTGACGTCACGTGACGCTACCGACTAGACCAGATGCACACGCTTAGACGCGGCTTGGGAACGAGTGCGCGTCTATATGAGAAGGCTTTGCGAACGGGGGCCCGATGACGATCGCGTTCCAGCGTCCCCCAAGTTCTTTTTTCTGTTTTGTTTTTTGTAACTTGCATTAAGCAATTGCTTGTGCACCGCACAAACCGAAATCTGCTTTAGGTGTTGGCTTTAAAAACGTTCTGCCGGAGATGTCAGACTTGCGTTCGATTACTACATTAAATTCCCAGCCATGCTCCGTGATGTTTCAATAATTTTAGCAAAGAGATGTATATTTGTGTCACGACGGTTTCGTAAGATAAAATTTAACAAACACCAATGCATTTTTTTTTTTTTTTTTTTAAATAATGAGTAGAGTCCGTTTATATTCTGTCCCGAAGCATGGACGCAGTCTCTGTCGCTGTTTATTCGCGTTCCCGTTTCGTGTCTATCTGGCAGTGTATACCTGTCGTTGGCAGTCTCGGCAAGAAAGTTACTTCTATCGAACTCGCTGCCACGAGAGCGTGCCTTGAGCTGCGAAGAACCTTGAGAGAGCGCCAGCTTCGTCTGCGAATTTGGACGGAGTAGAGCTAAAACAAGTACAAGGGAGCATCGGTCGCTTATAGAGTGCACTCTTCCTCTCGGTCGTCGCGCGTCACTTGCATTCAGTGGGCTCGGATTATAGACTTTTTCTTATGTTTTTTTTTTTTTTTTTTTTTTTTTATAGACAGGATTTTATTTTTGTGTTTTCGCGATGCAGTAGGCGTGCAGTGGAGCACGTCCGCTCTTGCGGCACTCAAGGCACGTCGCGTGTGCCTTGTGCGAGTTCTGGAGCGTATAGATGGCTCGGGTGCCGCACGCCTCATGTCGAGGCTTTGCGACAAGTTCGTCCCGCAGTTTCCCAGGTGTCTCTCGACTATTCGGTGCACGAAAATTGTCAAAAAGGTTTTCTTCCCACTTTTTGACGTTCGTGCATCCGGGGCATTCGTCGGGGCTTGAAACTGCTTCAGAGACGTGCGTAAGAATGTGGCTGGGTCCGTAACGACCGTTTATGACTGCTGACGACGAGATGGTTGCCGTGGCAACTGGCGTCCGCGCAACGCGCCGTTATGAAATGCAAGGAGTCTCTACGCGGTCGGTCGCGCGCTCAAGGCGGCCGCTTCACACAGTTGCGTTTTTGAGTTTGGCCGAGTGCGTAGCGACCGCTTACGGCAAGAGTTGAAGCTGGTTCAGACACGTTCCGTCCCTTTTGTGCCAAGAAACGAGCCGCGTCTATATATTTTTATCTGTTTGGAGAGCGGCAATATGGCAGTGCAAGAAATGTCAGCTTAAACTTTAAAGGGTGAATACGTGTAATTAACTTCATTTTTGGAATGCTCATCTGAGCGCGCCACTCGGAGGGCAGTTTCTCCAAGAACCCCAATGTATATCTAAACAGGAAAATAATATATATATATATTTTTTATTTTTTCAAAGAATATAGTTGATGATGTTGGTCGGTGTGTGTCGGTTGGTTCTCTCGTAGTCGCACTCAAACGCAAATGTGTAAACAAGCTTTTTATGACGGCTTCAAGAGACGGTCACCATGGCAACCAAAGTCCGTGTAAGGCGTAGCAGTGAAACGCAAGGAGTCTTAAAGCAGTCGATGATACGCGAACGCCTGAACCATGCAGTCTTCGGAAGAAGAGCCGACTTGAGGCAGCTCTTTTCTCATTAACGTTCCGTTTCCGGCTGTAAGCGTTGCATCTTCGGGAGTTCGTTTGTGCGCCGCGGTCTATGCTTCTGCGTACAGAACGTAAACGAGGACCAGGGGGGAAACGGTGTTGTGCATATTGCATAGATCTTCGTTGCGCACCGCGGCGTTGATTGTCCGACAGTTATCCTTTTGCGGTGATTGGACACGGCTTGGTGCGCTGCGGCCTTGCGGTGAGGCCACGGCGGGGTGAAGGTGCGCCGCGGCAAGGCCCAACTGTGCGTCGCTCGCGCGGCTCTTTGTTTCACCGACTTTTGGAAACGTTGCGTAAACAATGACCGCCGCTTTCGCCAAGAGATCCGTCTGGAGGTCGCGGCGAGGATGGTGGCCGCTTGGTGAGCGCTTCTGCTGTCATCAAGCAAGCAAACAGCCTTAGCTAAAAAAAAAAAGAAAAAAAAAAAAAAAAAAAAAGGATGGTAAGAAAAGATATACAGATATTTTGCGGTTTTTGTGTTTATTCTTGCCTCATCTGAACACGGAGTCACTCGAAAGGGTTGTTTCTAAATAGCAATTTTTCTATTTTTTTTTTGTAAACGATTTTAAAATCGTATTGACAATCGTCAGTACGGTGTTTAATTTTTATAATAAGTTGGATCAGTCGATCAAAATGGCGCTTCGTGCCTGCGCTTAAAAAATGAGTCAATCAACCGGAAGCTTCCTTGTATTTGTATCATTGCCACCCGCGATCGAACAGACACCAACATTGGTCGTTGAAGTGGTATGAGCGCGTGAAAAGGTTTTAAAGAATGCAAACTCAGTGACCTCACTCAGTTTTACTTGGTGTGACTGCGAACAAAAGCGAAACATGCCGAACCTTCAAGACCGAGTGCTGATCGTCTTATGCGTGCCTTTCATGCACGCTTGCTCGGGCTTCTAGCTTTCTTTCTGCTCGAATTTTGGGCGAAACATGGTAAAACTGTACCTTTGTAAAGACCAGACGAACCATGGAATTTGATTAGGAGACCAATTAACGGCGCCGTGCTCGCAGCAGGTTTTAGCGTGTCGCAGTTAAGTTTCTGTTCTTATGTTTTTCGGCATTGGAGGACGCCGAAATCATGGTATCTTGGAATATATACGCAGGGCGTATGGAATCTCGAGCCGACGTTCATGTTGTCTGGTTCGATTGTTGCGCCAAAGTGCTACCTTGTGCCAAAATGTAAGAAGCCTGGTCTAGTTTATTCTTCATTTTCGAAGCCGATACCGACAGCTCTGGCCCCTCTACGCAGCCGGATTATTATTATAGCCTCGTGGGAACTTTTAAAACTCTAGATTCGATTAGTATTCTATTCGATTGCACCTTTGTATCGAACCCTAATGGAGCTCGAAAATTCCGCTGTATTGTATTCGTGTTCTGTCTGGACGGCTAATCCATGGTAATAAAACCCGAGACTCGAAAACACAGAAGGGGACGAACATCTGTGTTTCGGGTTTTATTACCATGTATCACCACCAGCTAGCTTGTTTTTTTTTTTTTTGTTTTTTTTCCCCCCTTTTTTTTTTTTAAGTATTGGACGGGTTAGTTTGCTCCGTTGAGTGCGCTTGCCACGGGGCGCCGGTGTGCTGCGGGGAAGCGACACCCGTGGATTTTTACCGCGTTTCTGCGCATCACGCCTCTCCGCAGTGCAACCGCATGTGCAAAACAAACAAAAAAACAAAAAAAAAAAACATTTTGAAGTTAACAAAACAAAAAGTTATTATGTGCACCGTGCGTTACACTTTTGTAGAACGACAGGAAGCAAGAAAAGAAGAAAATAACTACATGCGGTTTTCCAGCGTAAACATCGGCTGACGTCTGGGTGCGGGGTTGCGATCGTCAAACTCGCACGCTCGCGTTTTTCATCCGGGGTGCAGGGGATTATGGAAAGCGGGATGGATGATGGTCGCAGCAGCTGACGACAGACGTCCGGCCGGGTGGCCGCTCTGCCATCGACGTCAGCTGACTCGAATCGAACTTTTCTCTAAAGGGCCACAGCCGGGGACGGAAGAGACATGGAACGTGCCGTCGCGTTGGATGGTTTTATTATATACGCGTTGACGCACTCGACGCAGATGGTCGAACGGGCCTGTGCCTCCTCGGCATCATCTGCAGCGTTCCAACAGTTTTGGGTGCCCCGTCGGTTGCTCTGGCATGGGCGGTTAAGTCGTGTATTCACGCGTTCCTGTTCTCGGGTTTTCAACGGCGTACCCACTTCGCGGTAACTTTTCGTCGTTTATTTTTCGTTGAGGAAGACCGTCGCGTAGATACTAGTTACCTCAAGACTACCAAGTCCGGTTCTCAATAGTTATCTTTTTTCTTTCTATCTTTCTTTCTTTCCGTCTCTGGTGTCGGATCGGAGGATGCTATGGAACTTTTAGAGGGAAAACTCGGCGGTGCGTGGCGAACGAACCAAGAAAAAAAATCGTAAATTAGAAACAAATAATAATAATAATAAGCTTACCTGGCTTCCCTTTGTTTCCTTTCCTTCTTCGCCGCATTCCGGGGAGAAAGCGGCAAAATTCGAAGACAAACCGCGCGCGCGCGGCGCCTTTATCGCTTTTAATTTTTTTTTCCTTCTCTTATTATTATTTTTTTTTTTGTTTGTTACTTTCTTCCTTCGTCCGTGGACTGCGTTTTTTGAGGCGATTAATTGTTTCCTTCGTAGCAAGGAACGCCCGTGAAATTTCCAGAAATTCATCCCAGCAGAAAGGGCGGTGCCACGAGGAAAATGTTCGCTACTTTTTCCTCGTGGTCACTGGCCTTTTCCCACCGGTAATTCTATCGGGGAGCGGATACGCACTGCACTCCGTTGTCTCGAACGTGCAGTGTATGTCGTTGGCACCCTGCGGAGCTGTGTGCCAACCAGATAGCCGAAGAGGACGAAAAGTGAAGCGGGTGTATAACGTGTCTCACTTCCCAAATTGCCCGAAAGACAGACGCAATTTTCGTGTTTCTAGACACCGCCTAGATGTAATCTTATTGCCGCTTACCACTGCCTTTATCGTACAGCAGATTCGCAAGGGTTGGGAGTCGATAACTATACATTCTTGCACCGTTGGGATATCTGTCTCGGCGGTTTTGGCATATTTTTACAGAGATATAGAGAAATAGATGTATTTTGGAGAGATCTTTCTTGCAGCGTAGGGATAAGGTGTGTTCTAGACCTTATTATTTTACGACGTTCCTTCCTCTTGGGCATTGATGTATGGTCCAGACGAGGTTTTTTTCTATGCATCGTGGTGGTATACAGCCGATAGCCCCCCCCCCCCCCCCCCTTTTTTTTTTCATGATGTTTCATTGTTTGCAGGTATCTGGTGAGGAGAGTTTTCACGTGTCAATCACATTTAATGCTACTTTTTTTTTCGGTCGTTTTGTTTCTAGCTTACTATAATGCAAGCTAAAAGCTTTTCGGTTGCATTAGCCTCTGAAAGTTCTTTCGATTTTCAGGTTGTTTCAGATGACGATGCTATTTTCTTTAACGGGTCTGTCGATAAAATTAATTTGACGGCTGTGATGACACAGCTGTAATCAACAGCTTGAGGATACGCAATAAAGCAAGTGCCTCTTTTTTTATTATTATTATTATTAGAAAGGTTATCCTTTCCCTTAGCGAAGTATGCGATGGCCTTTTTTATTTCCGACGTAATGTCGAGAAGAATGCGTTCTTGCCGTCGGTCCTCGTCCTAACTCTCCTTTCAGCGACCACCTGTGTACGCTCAGCGGGAGGGAAAATGTACGGTGCTCGTGAGACACCCGATACAACACTCATTCCGTCTTTTTCCCCTATTGTCTTTTTATTGACGCTTTTTTATATATTTTTTTGTTACTGGGACGTGGTCCCCTAGTTTCGCCCGGTATCCGCCGAGCGGCGCCGCGGCCCGCTCCCGCTCCGATTGGTCGGTATGCCTTGCCTCCTCTCTTGCCCGTTGCTTTCTCCTCTCCCCGTCCGCTCGGCAGCATTTTTCCGCGCTCCGCGTTTCTTGTCGTCTGCTCCGTGAGGTGCGTGTGTGCTTCTGGATTCTGCTCGGCTGTTTTTCGCTCCGGCATATTTCATCCAACTCCGCGTTGTACGGTGCCGTGTTTCCTCGGATGCGGTTGCGGTGTTGCCCGTAAGTGGAGCCGTGCCTTCTCGTCGCCAGCAGTTCGCCCGCGGCGATGCGTCGCCGTCGGAATATCTGTCGTCGGACGTCGTAGCAGTTTCATCGCGGCGTGTATGTGCACGTGCGAGTGTGTGTCGTTGACTCGCGACGATGCCGTCGACCGCCGACGGCGTCAACGGCGACGTCGGCGGTTCGCCGGCGTCGTCGTCATCGACGGAGGAAGGCCCCGGGGTGGCGACTGCCGCCGACCCGGCGGGCACGGCACCGGCAGCCTCGGCCGCCAACGGAGACTCGAAGGCGCACACCAACGGCGGCCTCGTGTCGCCCAACGGCACGCACGTGCTCTGGGACGCGGATACCAGGTGGATCCTCATGTTCGACAACTTGCTGCGGGAGGGCACCCGCTCGCCGACCAAGAGGTCTTGCGGATGCAAAGGTAAACCGCCTCCCCGCTGTCTGCCGCGTCCACAGTCGGAGAGTCGTGGCTTGTGCTCAATTTTATTTCGTGAGAACGAGAGCCACCGCGATCGAATCGCATTGTTTCTCCGAAATACGACGTACCGCGAGCTTGATAGACTTCCACGGACCCTCAGTGACAATGAGCGTGTGCAATCTGACGGAGGCTTATCGCGAAGACGGCGCCGTGTAACCGAGATTTCGGTTGCACGTCAAAAGGTCCCCAGGTGATCGAAATCAGTCTTCGGAGCTTCGCAGGGGCGTCCCGACGCCCTTTGTTGGTGTGACACGTGTAAAACCCTCCCAAATTCTGTTTGTTTGAGCTTGACGAACCATTTGGCGTGTCCGGAAGCTATCGCCAACGAGACCGCTCCCTCGGCCACTAAACGAAGGGTTTGTTTTTGGTCAACGTGCGATGCCTAGAGGACGCGGGGGTGGTGTCGGGCATCCTCCCGGTGTTCCGCGGGCGCTGCCGCTGCAGCGACCGACGGTCGTCAGGGCAACGGGAGTGCCGGTGCTCCGCGCTGCCGCCTCCGTCCAACCCATCCACGGCCGTACTACTCGAACGAGCGCCGTGTTTTTGTCGCAGCGGGGCGGGCGTTGGCCGCCTGTGCACGCTCGCATCCGCCGTGTCTCTCCTCGGCTCCTGGAGGTAGTAAATACGACGATCGAAGTGGCATAAAAGCGAAACTGGGCGCCTACACTGCAGCGTCATTGACCGCGCGAGTGTCCGGCTTTTATCCTCTATGTAACCGCCCGTGGCGTCGCCCCGTCGCGCCTTAGTTTACGACACTCGAGGAAGGAAGCGAGGCTCTGCGCTCGTAACGTTTTGCCGGTTGTCGAGCTTTTGTGACGGAGCCTTTTGATTGTTGGGTTTCTTTCTGTCGGGGCCAACGGTGCTCTCGGCGAGTCGGTGCTGCTCTCGCTGGCACGCGCCCGCCAACTGTGGCAGGGTCAGGTCCGCCGTCACGTTGAGCCGCGAGCGTTCTCCCGGAAGACGTAGATCATGACGCCTCCGACGGAATCCGCCTTTTCTTTTCCGCTCTTTTTTTGGTTGTTACCTGAGGAGTCGCGCAAGGAGGTTCTTCTTGCGACGTCGTGAGCTCGCCTTCGAGGCCGCTTGCATGTGACGTCAGTGTGGCCCTCTTTCTGGTGGCCAGACGCGAGCCACCTTCTCGCGCGGCCTTTCCCCCATTATGGCTGACCGAGTGACGTCACTGCTAGCTACGTATTATTCCCGTGCGTTGTGTCCACAGGCACCGCGGGAACTCCACAGCTTTGGCGTCGATTGTCTCTGAGGTGACTATGTGTACAAAGGAGGCACGTTGTTTTCCGTTCTAGCACATAGCCAGGGCTTTGTTGGATCCCTCGAAGACCTCCGCTGGCAGTCTGCCCGTATCGTGGTGCCAGGAATTCGCTCTGCGGAGAAAAATCTATCAGGTCCGGAAGCTTGCAAAGAACGTTGACCTACCCATCTTTGAGTAGTGTCATTCGGGTTAGAATTGCTTTTTTTTAGCGTTCGATATGAAAACGGCGAAGTAGGGATTGTAAACATAGCCGAGACCACCTGCTTTTATTTAATGATTCTACTTTGTGATGTTTTTTTTTTTTTTTCATCGACATTGTTTCTTTTTTTGAAATGCCATTACGGGAGAGGTCGAGAGACAGCTGCATATGAACAGAGCAGAAGGAAAGCATAATACGATTTTGGCTCATATTCCGGTCTACCAAACATGTTTTTTTGTTTTTGTTTTTTCGGTTTTATTGTTTACGTTTTACCCGGCTCGAGTGCTAACTATACTTCCTCCCGTACCTGGCGCCTTGGTGCGCCAAGCTCGTCGTCTCGTATATATGATTTGCAAAACAGGCTAGGACCGAAATGGTCGTGACATCAACGACCATCCGTTTATTTACAGTAACCTGATATTTTCGCCCAATTCCTAAAACTGGAGACGCTAAATGCTGCTCTCTTTCCTTTTGCTTTGGTAAATGCAAAATTCGCATTCATCGTGCACCTACGACATCACCGTGGTGTTTAGTACGAAAACTTACGCGCAGCTCTTAACGTACTGGTGTTCGTCAAAGAACTTGTCGAGCAACAAGATCGAGTCAGAGCTACATCAACACCGCTACGCGCTCTCTCCTTCCGACATCGTGTACGGCGTTCTGCCCTATGAACAGCGGCAAGAGCGTATACCTCTGTCAAATGTTTACTTTTCGTAAGCGCTCTGACACGGAAACCGCTTATCAAAGTCAGGGGCCTGCACTTGATACAACGCTGCGCAGAACCCTCGAGATAGTGTGTTCCTCATAGAGCGTGTATGTAACATGGTCTCCAGTGTAATGATCGCGGTTGTAGACCCGTGAAACACTGACGCGGCACAGTACCGAAAGCTGGCAGCGTTCTTGTATATTGTAGTATCTACGAGACCGAAACGGGAGCAGCGGTTTCATTTGTCGCGGTCGAGGCGGCGCCGACACGTTTTCTCCAAGCTGTAACCCGGTCTCGTTATCGCCTGCAACTGACTGCCAGAGTCTCGTTTATCGGCCCTCTCCTTCGGCTCCCCTCCGCGAAGGTCGACAGGTGCGGCTGTCTCCTTGCAAGAGGCCGCAAGGAAGGAGAAAGCGAGACGCGCGTAAAAAGTGTCCACTGGCTGATGGATGGCCCGCATGAGTGGCGCGTCTATCTTGCTCGCTTCTGGAAGGATGCGATGCGATGAAAGCAGCCAGCTCCGGCCGAGTCGAAGCAGCGGCCCTGCTTATACTGTCCTAGAGCCGCTGAGAGGGCCAGAAGCTCCTGGTGCTTTCCTATATGTGTATACCCCCAGCACGCTCTGGTTGCCTTCCGTCGTGCCATTGCTGCGTGTGCACGCTCGGAAGGTAAAGAAACATCGAAGTGTTGTCAGAGGCCTTGCGCTAGAGGAGGGAGAATTGAAAGACCTCCTCGCCGTTCTTATCGTGTCATCGACAATATGAGTGATAAGTCACTTGGCGGCGTGTATTCCTCTGCGGTTATCACGCATCGGCCTTCTCCAATCGCTGTCATGACTGGAGAGTGGTAGAAGGTTGAAGGCACGGGGGTAACTGCGATGACCGGAGGGTTATGCACATTGGAATTGGTTAGTCTTGTGCGAATAGTTGATTTTGAGTTCGAAGCGAATAGTGGTTTTGGCCGAATATTTTCGATTCGAATATCGAATAGTTTTTCCACGCCTCTCACTATCACTAAGGTAGCAATTTAGGCCAGTTGCTTCATGATCACCTAAAAAAAAAAAAACACTCACAAAAAAAACAACAAGGACGAGTAAGTAGACAAAGCGCTCTTTCTTGTCTTTCTACTTCCTCGTCAGTTAATTCCCTCTCCTCCTCTCTCTCTTGCCGGTGTAGTTGAGAGAGGCTGATGTTCTTTGTCGGGTTGCCGCCGATGTGATGATGGCAACCCCCGATTCCGCCTTGGCCAACGGAAATGTAGTCGCAGAGGGACACCCAGGTGGAGGTTACGAATATATATATATATGATTTATTTACATATATATAGTTACGGACTGGGTTACAGATCTTAGGAGCTACGCGAGACCTCTCGGAGTCCTGGTGGCGTCTTGCCCCCTCCGATGCTCAGCGTAAACTGCCTTCCTCTTTCCCGCGCGCCCCCAAAATTCCAGGGATCGTCCCCACTTTCCCGGGCGTCTGGTCAGCATCGCTTGTCACCTCGCCGGGTCGCTCCGCACCCCCCGCCGTGTCGTTCCGACCCGGCGGTTCTTCTCGCCGACTCCCCACATTTCCAACCCTGGTGCCCGAGATTCGGGTTACTTCGGAATTCGTTAATTGCCGTCGCGTCCGGGACTCGTAAACCATTGCGGGCCCCCTGTTTTCTTTTGAGCCCGTCACCAAAAAAACCATACAAGAATATATGTACAGAACACAGTTTCCCCGAAAGTCCTGGGACCTAACATCGTCCTTGTGTTTTTTTTTTTTTTTGTGTTTTTTTGCGTTTTTTAAATGCTTTCACTACCATTGCGTAATGCTTAGACGAAAACCAAGGTAAACCTGTGAAGGTTGTTCCACTTGCACATTTATAAGCTAAGTTTAATCTACGCATATTTATGAACTGTGACTTCAGAAGGTCTGGTGTCTTGGAATGGCAAGTAAACGACGGATTTGACTTAAAATGAGTCGTATAGAGATGGCCAACAATACCCAATTGAGTGAATTTACAAATCTTGCTATATAAAATATTCTTTCTTTATTCTCGAGTTAAAAAATAATGAATCGCGCATGATGAACGCAGGTTGTAAGGGCATCTCTGCTAACATAGTGTACTCTTGCATAACAGTTTAATTTTGAAACTTTTACTACTATGAATATATACAGATTCAAAAAGTTTCCATTTATTTTCATATACAGTCGGCACGGGTGTACCATCCCGCTTTGAATGCATGCTTTTCGTCCACGTACGTAATTACGTTATTCATAATTTTCCAAAGGTTTATCGCGGAAGGTTACCCCGTTGAGTGCGCTTCGTACCGAGGACCGCTGTAATGCAGAGAAGCAACACCCGCGGAGCTCGCTTCCGCTGGTATTGCTTCTCCACTGCGCACCGGCGCTTGGTAACAAGAGCACTCAACGGGGCTAACCCGCCGCAATCAAAACTTCGAAAAAAGCGAATAGTGCAGTTCTTCTCGAAGCGAATATCGAATAGTGTATTATTCGGAACTGCTATTCGAAATTTCGAATATTCGCACAGCCCTAGAATTGGTAAAGGCTACGAGCAACATGCGCGTGGCATACGGGTTTCGGGATCGCTATCCGCCTATGCTAATATTCACTTCAAACACCGTAATTGAGAAATAAAACAATAAAAAGTCCGGCTCATGCCGGGCATTGCTAGTTTCCTCTTTTATGTGGGGAATTACTCTGATTGCAGGCGCGTTTCAGATGTAGGTGCAGCAGGTCGTCATTTCAGGTCATCGGGCACGTATTTCAAACGCAAAAGACGTCGTCTTGTTCCCCCTCTGACAACCCACATCTTTGAAAAACTACTTCGAGCAGCGTATGTGCGACTATCACCACGGCCGCTTGAATCCCTCCTCTCCCGCCGGTATGCTCAAAACTTGCTTGCCCTTTCCAGCGTTACGGAAAAGCGTCCCACAAACAACCGCTACATTTACCGCCAACTTCATCACCACTGTTTGCTAAATTCGTTGGGCTACGTCTGTCCTGCGAAACTTACGTTGATTTGGTAATCTTGATCTTCGGCGGCCATTGGCAGTAGTGGCGACCCCCCACCAGGGTTTCCTGTCGAGCGCCCTGTCGGTGTTTTCGTCGGAAGTCTGAGGTGCGAGTCTCGGATGTAAGCGATGGCACTGAGGCTTATACCCAAAGACGTGCCCTGCGTCTGAAGATATGTCCTTGAAAAGTTCATCGCCGCCCCAAGAACCCTTTCAGCTCGCGACGAACGGTTTTGCCTCAAGCATTATTTCCTCCTGGCTGAATATAAAAAGGCAGCTGGGCGATGAAGAGCTCTTTCGCATCAAAAGAAAAAAAAAAAAAAAGCTTAAAAGAACTTTTACAACCAGATCTTTTTTTTTTTTTTTTTTTTAGACTGCATAGGGCGGTCTTGTCAGGTGTGACCGACGTACTGCCGCAAATATTTTTTAGGGCGCAGCTCTTAGGGGCCCGTTCCCGGCTTGAGCGGCGTCGCCGTCGGCGTCGCCGTCGCCGTCGCCGTCGCCGTCGCCGTCGCCGTCGGCGTCGGCGTAACCGCAACCCTCGTAACCCTCGTGAGGGTTACGAGGGTTACTTACCCTCGTAACCCTCACGAGGGTTACGAGGGTTTTTACCCTCAGAAGGGTTACCCTCACGAGGGTTACTTACCCTTGTAACCCTCACGAGGGTTACGAGGGTTAGTAACCCTCGTGAGGGTAACCCTCGTGAAGGTAACCCTTTTGAGGGTTACAAGGGTTAGTAACCCTCGTGAGGGTAACCTTCACGAGGGTTACTAACCCTCGTAACCCTCAAAAGGGTTACGAGGGTTAGGTTACCCTCGTGAGGGTAACTCTCATAACCCTCGTGACCCTCACGAGGGTTACTTACCCTCGTAACCCTCACGCGGGTTACGAGGGTTAGTAACCCTCGTGAGGGTAACCTTCACGAGGGTTACCCTCACGAGGGTCACGAGGGTTATGAGAGTTAACCTCACGAGGGTCACGAGAGTTACCCTCACGAGGGTCATGAGAGTTACCCTCACGAGGGTCACGAGAGTTGCCCTCACAAGGGTTACTAGGGTTACCCTCACGAGGGTCACGATGGTTACCCAGGTCAAGTGACCCCCCTGGGGTCACGTGACCTGGGGATACCCGCCGAGGTCACGTGACCCCCCGTTGACGTCATAGCCACTGATGACGTCATCAGTGACGTCACTGATGACGTCACCGGCATCCGCATCGTCATCGTCACTGATGACGTCATCAGTGACGTCACTAATGACGTCACCGGCATCCGCATCGTCATCATCATCACTGATGGCGTCATCAGTGACGCTACTGATGACGTCATCGGTATCGTCACGTGACCCCCGGACGTCACGTGACGCCCCAAGGTCACGTGACTCCCACAAGGTCACGTGACTCCCACAAGGTCACGTGACCCCCAGGTCACGTGACCCCCAAGGTCACGTGACCCCCCCGCCCCCCGAGGTCACTTGACCCCCCCCCCCCCAGTACCCTTCCCTCCTCCTCCTCAAGAGCTGCGCTCTAATTCGGCGTTACAGGGAGTTGTAAACGGCTTTCATTTTTTCTTCTTTTCTCGGGCTGACAACGTGTATGGGCCCTTTTACTATTTACAAAAACGCAAGCCTTCCCTTGCCCTCCCCCCCCCCCCCCCCCCCCCTCCCTACTTCAAAATCGCTCCGTTTCGGTCGGCCTTCCGGGCCTGTTGATGTCTCAATTTCTGAAACGATGGAGTTCTACAGAAATCACGAAGTTAGGAATTTAGCGAGGTCCTTATCTCGTGCTATTAAACGAACAAGAGGGAATCAATCGTCACTCGGGAGTAATAAAAAAAAAACAATCCAACAAATATCTCATTAGTTGGTCCTATAGCTAACCTGGTCAACTTGTTCATAAAGTATTCGATGGACGTTACTAGAAGCTGTGTTATATGGTGAGGATTGTTTGTTCTTTTATTTGACTGGAAGTTCGTGGGGACGTAAATTTGCAACAACGCCTCCTTCCCGTCGTCAAAAAAAAAGTGTGTAATAGATTTTTTAATCGCTTATCACCTGAGAAAAAATATTGCGACTCATTGAGCTGTGGGCGCATGCGCAGCGTCTGATATACCGCACAGCAGAGGCTACAGCGCATGCTCACAGAAGGCGTTCCACAGCCCAGCAGACAAAGATGGCAGCGCTTCAGGAGGCGATTTTTGCAGAGGTCTACGAAGAAAGCCTGCAGGGCTTCCTTTCTCTGTAAGATATGCGCTTGCTGTCAAGGCGCGTGCCGGAAGACGCCTTGCTCTCAAGGCGTCTTCCCAGTAGAGCAACTATAGCACATTGTTTTATAGGAGCCTCGATTTTCTTCCAGTATTCTCTAAACAAAAACCAGACTGTCCGCGTTCATGTTGGAATGCTGTATAAAAAAGTCTAGAGGTGGCTGTGCATTCCAAGATGCGTCGGGAGATGGATGGTGTTCTCGCGGTGAGGAGGACCGTCGCGCGTGGATAGGCCTGAACGTGCCCAGAGGAAAAGCGTGTTGCGTTACGGAACTCTCAGGTAGAGGAGATTAGCTCGGGGCGAGTCGGCTGTCGCTCCAAGGGTATATACACGCGTGTTCCTCCCAGCTGTCTCTCCACGTACGCGATTAATTGGAGGCGTCCCCTCGCAAACAGCCGGAGGAAGCTCTGGCTGTTTGTTAGCACGCCTTCAAAAAGGGAAGCGCAAAATCTGGTCTGTACGTGTATTTGCGTGTTCTTTTTTTCTTTTGTAAGCGTGGAATGCAGTAAAACTACTTGCTTGCAGAAATTTGAGCGTCCGTGGGTCCGCGTATACCCCTTGTTGGCACATGACGTCACGGTGTCCCTCGTTACAGGGTTCCGTGACGTGACGGCACCACATCGCGTGACGTCAGGTCACGGTGTCATATGACATCACGTGGCGCTTAATGTGTCGTACACGAATTGAAACGATCGCTCATAAATACTGCGTTCCGTACATTATGCAACTTCAAGTATAAAAATCGCTCGTACAGCGGGATGAAATGAAAATACTTTCACCTTTAAAATGACGGTTTGATCGATTAAACAGCATATATATACAGGGTGTCACGAAAGAAAATTTACACGGTCTTTTTTAACGCAAAAATGAACTACGCATCGCCGAACGCTCATTTTCCGCCCAAAGGTAGCGCTAGAGGTCACAACAGATGCCAAAGTTTCATCCCGATCCGATAACTTAATCAAAAGTCATAAGCGATTTTCTGAAAAGTTCAATGGGAAAATGGAGCCCATTTTTGCCCGGTGTCGGTTTCTGGTGGCCATAGAGCCCCATGTTTTCGAAAACTCCGTCGGCCGCCATTTTCCCATTGAAATTTTCAGAAAATCAGTTATAACTTTTGATTAAGTTATCTGATCAGGCTGAAACTTTGGCATCTGGTTGGGACCTCTAGCTCTATTTTTGGGCGGAGAATGAGCGTTCAGCGATGCCTAGTTTATTTTTGAGGTAAAAACGACCGCGTAAGTTTTCTTTTGTGACACCCTGTATATATTTCGAGCCGGTTTGGTGTAGTTTTGAAATGAGAACTACACCAAAGGGCATCGTGCCGTACGCCGTTTTAAATGCCGCAGATTGTATAAGTCGGCGTGCCATTAAAGCTATTTGAGAGAAACGAGGCGTTAGCGTCATGAATCGTGTCAGTATTCATTAACGATTCTTTTCCTCGCGTTTTGCTTCTAACGTTGCAAATTGTGAAAGCAAAATAAATTTAAAAAAATACAACGATTGCTTAGCAAAATAGTGGAATCGGCATCTTTTGTTCTCGTGGTTTCGGGCAGTTGAGTATTTGGACTCTGGTTGGTCCGCGTCATCTTAGCGACATATCAATCTCGGTGGATTGAGAACCCGCGCCGCGGCATCGCGTGGCCCTCTCGATATGTGTCGCCGTTAACGAATCGAGACGAAGACGGGCGCGCACTTGCGGACACGTTAGAAGAAAGGAACAAAGAGACCTCGGTGGGAATCTTGCACTCGTTGACTGCCCGGAATAGCTTGGTCGGTCGCCAAGTCGCCATCGATCCATCTCCCGCGAGGGAAACTCGAGAGCGGCATTGTTACGCCCTCGGCACAGCACGATTTGGGGCGAGGCCCGCATCATGGCCCGTTTCCGTCGCAACCCTTTGCGCTCGCGGGACGCTCCGTTTCTTCCCGAGAGAGCCTGGACCAATTATTGCAGCGTTGCCGCGCGGGGTATTATTGCGGTGTATTGCGGTGTATCGCCTTTCGTCGTTACCATCGCTACAAATGCCTTTGCAGCAGGGTGGAGAATACAAATCAACGTGATTCAAATCGGGATTTAAATGGACCAGTCTTACAAGGGTGCTTTGAATCGAACCTTTCGCGCAAAAACAAGTAAGAAAAAAAAAGTCAGAAAAATTTCACACAACAAGAAAAATTTTTGGTCTATCATTTGATGCTTTCTATGTGCATTCGTTTTGTAAAAAAAAAAAAAAAAAAAAAAAAATCATCGAGCAAGAAAAATTTAAATCAGGTTGAAACTGAGCAAATCGGATGAGGAAGTTCTCGCGATTCTTGAGCTACCCCACCTAACTATAGAGCTTTCCGCAAGGGCGCCACCATTTTGAATGGTCGTCACTTCCAGTATGTGCGAAAACATCGTTATAAGCGTAACCTTCACACATTCTCGTTTTGCCTCCACTCTATTAGTTTGCTGGTTACAGGTTGAAACGTTTTGTTATATATGTTCGTCGCCCATACCGGATACGCCTATTAGGTGGCTGGGGGCGAGAGTACACGAAAAAGGTCTATATTTTTCGAATTCCAGGCCTCTACCCTTGCTAATATGCTGTTCAGTATCCCCAAATAAGAAATAGTCATTTTGAAATCGGCAAATGAAAATGGGGCCACAACTGACACTCAAATATAGCTGCACTTCTCAGTGCCGTGGCGTTATGGCAGGCAGGCTCGCCAGTCGAGCAGGCGGTCTAATATATACATATATGCTGTGGCGAGCATTCGTTTTGCGCTGCTGCGCGGGTTCTGGAGCGAGCTTCCAAAGCATTTATTTGAAACTGCTTGTAATCCGTTGGGAACAAATCATACAGTCTAAAGAGTGAACCTATGTCTGCCGTTGGCGCCACTTTTTCGTTGTTGCCAGTACAGACGTTCAGTTTGAAAAACATGATGAGGACCACACTTCTAAATTCCATAACCTCGCAAAAAAAAAGTATTGTGTTTGTGTGTTTAGGAAATTTTCAGACGAATCGGGATCCATGAAGAAAACGTCAGTTAGGTACCGTCCTATTGCATGCAAATCAGAGCGCAAAAAGACCTAACAGAAAAAAAAAGCTGTTTACGTTTTTAGCGGCTTGGGTTACATCGAGGAAACGTTAATTCTTTCTTCCGCATTGTTATCAGGGATTGCGGATAAATTGAGCGATCAATCTTCCATGTTTACAAATACACGTAGTAATAGGGTAATTATTGTCTAGCTACAGTGATTTTAATAAAAACAAATTAATTTACTTGCTTTTTTTTTTTTTCCTTACTGTTGCTTTGATCTAGCGGGGCGTTCAACAGCATGCTGCCGGAATCAAAGAAATACACGTGTGTCGGCAATTCGTAGGTCGGGAAAACACATTGTCGCCGTGGTTGACCCACCATCTCAGCTGGGAACCAGTACAGAGCTTGCACTGACGTTACATGAGCTGCGGTTCTGGTGGCGTATGCTGCTGTGCGCGCACCTTTCGCAACACAAAATGCACTCCCCATTTTTTTTTTTTTTGCCAACGGCAAGCAGGAAGGGTTGTCAGTATGGTAAAGCGACGCAATGTGCAAGCGACGGATGTATGCCCCGCTAATCATAGGTCTCATAGTCTTAGTTTGTGAACGAAGCTTTGTTTTTCGGTCGGTGGGTGAGCGACTGTGTGTGTCCTCCGCCGTCAGCCTCCATGCGCGGAAATGGGAAGTGCGGGAGGGAAGATCCGACCAGCGCACTTTCTGGGCCCCGCTCTCCTCTTCCGCGAGCGGGACTAAACAAAACACACACACAAAAAAAAAAAAAGGCAATTGGGCTCGCTTCGCGCCTCCAGCCATCTCGGTCGTGGGCCGACGCAGCCGACGTCCCGGCCGTCCACCTCATTCGCGCGGGAAGGCCGCATCAGTTGACGAAAGCGAAAGGCTCACTTTGCTCGTTCGACGAACGGGAAGGAGGCATCGGAGTTTGGTCCGAAAGAAATGAAAAGAGGAGAACTTCCTGGTCTCACGAAGCTCCCCTCCGGCTGGGTCCCGCGGGCGTCATGCGCGGCGTGTGCATAGCGGGGAGCGTCCGGTCCAACGGCGTGGTCGTAATGGGCCGAGCGGTTCGCGGTGGCTTGACCCGAATCACCGGCTCTCCTCGGGCGCCCTTATCACCGCCAGGGATGCCCGCCGATTGCTTTGTGTGTGCCTGGCGGCGCTATCGCCAGCCACGTCCTTGTCTTCGGAGCAGGGGGTCATCGTGCCGTCTCCGCGGGAGGCCCGCCTTTATTGTTTCCGTCGGAAAAAAAAACGCGTATATGGTGATTGGAGGTGACGCCGCTTCGCGCATGAACCAAGCGGCGAGCTCGTCCAAAATGCTCGTACGGCCGTTTTTTCTTCGCTTTTATGGGCTAGAAGGTGTAGCGATTGCACGTATTCCATGAAGTGGCCCCCGCAGTGTTATATAGCGCCTCTGACGGAAGGGCGCCTAGTCCAAGGTGACGAGTCTCACCGTTCGAGTAGAGCATGCCCGTGCGAGTCGTTCGCCTAAAGGGATGCTGAACGGAACATTCCAGTGGCCATAATGAGTGGCGTACGAACTTTCCACGAGCACGCAGCCGCCGGTGTGCGCGAGCACACGCAACGAAATTGACGTCAAAGTCCCTCATTAAGATTACGGGGAAATGTATGGGCTTCGGGCCAAAGGAGAATAAAGACGGGCTTTTCATATCCGCAAGTGAAAGCTGCGTGCTTGTTAGACCAATGAATCGCTTACCTTTTACATTCAACCCCACTGTGGATATGAAAAGCCTGTCTTTATTTTCCTCTTCCCCGGATCTCACACATTTCACTGTCAATCTCAATCGTGAATGGGGGGGATATGATGACGTCAATTTCGTTGCGTTGCCACTTATAGACACTGAAATGTTTGGCTCTAATGTCATGTCACTTCCTGTACTATTACAGTGTGAGCCAATCGTGCACTAGATATAATGTAAGTACAACTCGCCTACTCATCGTCGGTTTCCTTCTGCCGCGCTCGATGTTGACGACTACGCCGTTTCCGAAAGGGGTCAAGCTAGTCGGTGGAAAGGGGGGGGGGGGGGGGGGGGGGGGGGGAGTCTTTTTACACAATGACTGGAACGACACTCCGGGACGCCGACGACGTCGTCTGTTGCGATGATCACGCAAGCTGATAGCGCGAAGTTCGGTGACGACCCAACGTGTTTAGTGTCCTCGTCATGGCGGCTCTTCCGCGGTGCACCCCGGCTGCGCGGGAGAGCAGCCGTCGAGGCCGGTCATGGTCTTCCGCGCTCTGTCGCAGTCGCAAAATTATTCGTTTTTATCCGTCCGAGTTTCATTCGAGCACCTCGATCACGCACGCGAAAGGAGCCGGCGTTGTTTGGATGCCCCCCTTTCGAGAGAATCTACGAAAGTCCACGTCTATAGAACAAAAGCATGGGCGGCGTGGGATATGAGAAACGCGCGGTCCTGAAAACGGCCGGTTCTCGTCCTGGTTGTGCGGCGCCGGTTTGACGACCTCGAGATATGCGCATTATCGCGCGAGCGTGCGTGCGCGCGCACGCAGCGTGTGCAAACGTGGGATCATCCTTCGCCCGATTCAGCGAGTCTAAATTTGTTATTGTGCCACATGATCGTGAGAGCCTAACCGAGTGCGCGGCAAGTTGGAATGCACGCAAGACGCTGATTGCCTTGCCGCGCGAGACTAAGTTCAGGACACTAAAACCCCTCATCATTATCATCATTCCTTTGTGTATTCACTGTCGGCTTCAGGAACGTGGGGAGTTTTAGTAGATCATTCCGACACTTCCGATAACGATACCCGATGACGATACGATGCATGCGCAAAGGCTTCGGCGAAATATCGGGTATCCTTATCGGGGTCAGCGGAACGATCTACTAAAACTTCTTCGACCTTTCTATATCGTTTAATGTCCGATGTAGTTGGCTATCGAAGTGATAGCGAGACGCTAAAAGCGTCTTGTTATCCCTGAAAGCTGAAAGCGCACAGTCATGGTGGTCGTGGTGTTTCTGTGTACGTGTTCTATCATCGCTGAACCAATCATAAACCAAAGGTCCAGCGAGTGCCGCTTTTGGCGCTGCTTGATGGGTGCCAATACTCGTGGCGTCGGCTGCGTCGGGACTTCAGCTGAAACGAAGTAGTTTTACGTCCTCCTACCAAGTGGAGAGCGCTCGAATGTTAATTTCCGAGCTCCTGGGCCACACAGGACCGTTTTCTTGTGTGTGTGTGTGTGGTAACTCGGTGCCTTCCCCAATTAGCGTGGGACGCTCTGCTCTTTAATCGAGGGGCACAATGACTTCTCCGCTCCTCATCGAAGGAGGAGCGGCGATTACATAATTTTATCGGATTATTTTCGCGGCGCCACGGGGTCCGGCTTCGGTCAAGCAGCGGCTATAGGAGAAGCAGTGTATCCTTTGGCACACCGTTTCACTTCATATTAAAGAGTTCGTTTTAATGGCGCTCGGGATTGACCGGTGCGTTGGCCTCGAGCGTGCCACTCGGCTTTAGGTGCACCCGTTGTTTCTCTCGTTGCATTTTTACGCTGGCCCAGCTGGTCATATGTTGGTAGTGAGCCACGTGATACTTTTTGAACGTGCGTGTGTGCGCGTAAATATTTTTGGATTGAGAGCCGCTATGGGTACTGCGATCGGCTTAGGACTCTGCACGTTACGTTAGGCGACGCGAATCATGGCGTAGGGGGAGAGACGTGAGAACGCCTATAGCTCTGCGCGGTTGGAATGATTAGTCGGTAGTCGCAAAGTCAGCTGCCTTTGTCTCCTTGCATCGATTGCCAAACGGCAGCGTCCCGCGTTCCGCGTTCGAACGGGTACACTTGACCCGGATGCAAAGGACGGCCCGCGCCCAGGGTGACTAGTCTAGACGATATGAGCGCGCGCGACGTCGAGTAGTGTCTCAATCGCATCGAAACTCGGTGTCCACCCTGTGGGGATACGTGGCGTCCGTGAACCCCCTTTGTAATACCACGGTCTGCTCGATTTTGTTTCCCGTCCGTGATAATCGCCTCGGTGGCTCGTCATAATTGAAATGAATAGAGAGTATCGACTTGTTGTAACAGGCCTTATCGAGGCTGCTAACCTTAGGACTTCTCATACAGCTTTCTATTTATAAACATTGTATACAATATACAGATTCTATGTCAATATATTAACCCCCTTCCTGTCTGTATATTGATTTTTTTACCGTGTCGAAGGGACAGACCACCTTCGAGTCGTGCTGGTCGTCTCCTGCATGTATCAACCGTCCGCATCATTCCAGACTTGGGCTTATCTTTTACGTTATGTTTGAGTTAGTCTACCTCCTGTTTCATGTTCCCTAGAGACTTTTGGACGAGGCTGTACGGTTATTTCCTTGTTCGTTTCACTCTGTGCATAAAATTACTCGTTCAATGGCCCCCCAACCCCTCCCCTTAAAACGTTCGATACGGAAGTTCGTTTCATACCGTTATATATTTACGCTCTTTCGCTCGCACAGTACGAAGCCGATTTCTGCTTGCTTGGCTGTGAAATAGTTTCGTCCTCGTTTATCTTTTTTCTGCCACTGTTCTCCCCCGTCTCGGAGGAGGCGGTGGCAGCATCACGCAATATTGGCAGCTCGGTGCGAGCGCGCTGCATGGCGGGCACGGCAGCGCGCCCCGCAGCCTTCCCGCCCCTCCCTGCAATTTTCCGCGGCAGGAGACGCTGGAAACGAGGCGTATAGTACTCCTGTTTCCCCGTCATCGTCTCGTTCTTTTTTTCTCCGAGGCTGCGTGTTCCTCCAGTGTTCTTCTTTTTCTCCGTTGTCTATCGGGTTCGTCTGTTGCGCGCTGCTCGTTGGAGGGGGGTTTCGTAGATGTGGAAGATGTGGAGTTCGTTTTTTAAGGGAGTTGATCAGGAAAACGTAAAAGGTACGCTTCTCTTTTTCTTTCCTTTTTTACTACTGCGTTTTTTGCTTTTGGCGATTGCAGTAGCACGGCCCCCCGATCCTCTCAAGCGGGGAAAAGGGGGATCGAGCGGCCGTGGCAGTAGCGTGCGCCTGTTTTCTATGTAGCACAAACATAACTTTTTTTTTTTTAATTTTATTTTCAATACGAATTGACTCGTTTTCAAGAAAGGCGGTTCTTTGAACTGCACGTTTTCGGTTCCTTCTTCTTTAGGCCGGGTAGCGGTGTGCGGCCTTTGAGGGGGCCAACGCGTCTTGAGCTTTCCCAGCGCTGTTTCTGCTCCATTTGGCAGATCGGTTTGTTGTCTAAGTGCAATTAGCCCTTTCTTTTTTCCTTTTTTCGATCAAGAGGAGAGAGTGGTTAAGTAGCGATCGATCTGGTTGCTGATGGAACGATCCGGCCGCCGCTTCATGGAGATGTTTTGGGGTTCGGGTTGTCCGAACTGCTTCGCTTCGTTTGCAGTCATTGTTAGCTTCATAAGTTGCATTCAACGACTTGCCCTTTTTGTTCCCAAGTCTCGCAGCTGGTGAATGAGTCACCCGGTTATTTCCAATGTTGTTGCATTTGTAGGGAAAGTAAAACATATTGGAGTGGAAGAAAGCGTTTCGGAAATTAGAACGCAAAATTCTTCAAAACACGCAAGCGCGCGCGTGCACGTGTGCGATAACAGTTGGCTTTGTCTACAGCGCTGCCGTGCTGCGTGACACATGTCAAGCTCCATGTTGTGCGACTGGTGTGAGGCTGGTGCGTTTGGTGCGCACTTGCCTCGTTTGCCGAAGTGACGCTCTCGCGTCGCTGAACTGTTACTCGGAGTAGCCTTTTATAGACGCTTTGCACACGCAGCTAGTTTGCAGCCGCCATTGCTGACGCGTTCTCTCGTCTTACCGAGATGGCGAGCAACCGAAGCGGGCGTTGACGAGCCTCCGCAAAGCACACGGTAGAATCTAATATGGCAATAACCTCTCCTGCTGTGGCCGTAAACGGAATAAGAGGAAACAAAAACTGAAGGTCGATCGTCTTAACGGCGTCAACGCCGCAGGTTAGCGTCTCGGTCATTTTGGAAGTGCAAAAACAAAAAGATGATCGGGGCTGTTTGCGTCACGACTGTATTGCAATGACGTACGGTCTCCGTTCCGTAGCTCTGCCGACGAATTTATCCGTTCTCGCCTCGTGCGCCGTGCAGTGGGGCCCTGCACACGTGTAACTGGACCGCGTCGAATCATCGCGAATTGTCTGCGTTGGTTGCGCTCTCGTGGGTCCCCCGTGCGCGTCGTGCCCCATGGATATGCGCCGTTGCCGTGTCCATGCCGGGGAGTCTGGCTGGCAGTGGGGAGCCCGGGACCGCGCGGTCGGGGTTCGTGACCGGCCCCCCACGCGCCGTTCCGCCCTGGCCCTTTTCTGGACGCCGACGAGAAGCCCCTCCGAATCGATCCGGGGGGGAGGCCTTTTGGGACGCCCCGGAGGCCCGCCTGACCGCAAACCCGTCTGGGTTGTGTGTTTCATGGGCCAGATTCGGCAAGGAATGCTTTTTGTGAACCAACGCTGCTGTTTTTTTTTTTTGTTTTTTTTTTTTTTTTTTATGGATTTAGCTGTGTGCTCGGCAAAACTCGCTCATGACTGCACTCCCGACTCTGTGTTTGAGTGAGGGTCGGTGACGGGCATAATTTCCGTGAGTTCGTGAGTGAGGACTTGAAGGTGATAGAGGGTGACGGAGTGGAGCCAATGTAGCAGCGCCAAAAAGTGCATCGTCAGGGAGTGTACACACCTTGACAGTGCTTGTCGCCGAGGCGAAAAATGCCGAGTCATCTGACACTTGCGCGGCGTTCTGATATTCTGAGGAAGAGAGTTACTGCTCATGCGCAAAACGCATTTTACATCCCAGCAGACAAAAACGCGGCGGGAGTCAGTTGTTGGTTTGGGGCTGCCTGTCTCGTATAGCCGATGACAGAGAAGTCCAAAATAGAATACAGCTCCTTTCGGTCTCTCACGCTTCACTTGGCACATGCCGGCATACACGAAAGAAATTGGTGTCCTACTAGCTAGGGTGCGTCTTTTTGCCGCACCTTGCTGCGAATAGCGTCTAGCCGAGCCCTCGCGTCGAAGCTGGCAGTACACTCGAAACGTTGAAAGTCTTTACCGGGAAGTCCCGAGGCTGAGCGTATCCACGCACCAATAGGTTACACGGGAAAGGGTTAAATTCTATGGATTTTAGCGAACTTTGCCGTTTAAGTACGCTTAATATCTATCACCTGGAAATAAGTCATTGTCATATGGTTCGGGGAAGCTGTTCACAGGTTGCGTAGTCTCGAAACTGCATCAGTTATGCGGTGAGATCTGGTATTTTTAAAGCGCCACTTCACTGCAACTCCTTGATAGTCTCCAGTCGAGGAAGTGAGATTTTTTATTTAGGAATTTATTTATATATTAGAGTACTCTCTTGGCCCAGAGGGCATTAAAGAAGGAACTAGGTAACTAAAAAAACATTAAGAACATATACAAAAATAGCTTAGTGTATAAAGTCACGGGACACTTACGCAAAAATAATTATTAACGACATTTCAGAATCATTGAGTCAGTCTTGGCGGAAGGGTAAAGGCAGACGCTCCGAGGTAATTTGAATAGCTCTTTTGTCATCTCTGAAGATAAAAGTTGAAGCATATATATCATTGAAAGTAGGACTGCACTACAATCGCTCAACCAAGGTGACGAATGCAGTTATTCGAGGGAGAATCGGGTACGGTGGCACGACCTATACAGTTTCATGAACGAGCAAAAAACAAAATGAAGACGAGTACGTTGTAGCTGTCTTCACTCGCAAACAGTGTCAGGTTCGTGTGGACATCGGGATGGATGTCTGTGTGTCGAGTCGCCACCCGACGGCTCTGTTTGCTTGAACCCGCCCCGCCGTTCTTCCCCTTCCCGCATTTCATCTCCGATATCAACCAGTCGCCCATAACGCTCCGTAACTCGACACGAGGGACAACAGTGTATTTTTGTAATTTCTCCGATAAGTTGCGGAGTGAAACTGCCGCACTGGCCTTGCTGGCGCCGAGGCCACGTGCATATATTAGCTACATTAGGAAATGCGCCATTTTCCTCTCGTGGACAGACAGCACGTGCCCTGTTTACGATTGAGCGAAGGTACTGGCGGAAGTGACGTAAAGGGGCAACGTGGCTTCCGCGAAAGAAACGCGTTCAATCACTCATGCGCCACTTTTTTGCTCGTTTTTTTCCTCGACAAATGGGAAAATATTTCGTGTTTTTTACAGCTATAAGTGGCATATTCCGTGAACTCGGGTACGTTATAATTGTTTGTTTTTATCCGTCGTTGATGTGACTCCTGTCGTCAAACTATAACCTCACTTTCTTTTCTTTTTTTTTTCTTTTGTCGTATCATTTTTGACACGATGAGTAATGCGTGCCCAACTGTCCCGCAGGGTTTTTAGTGAGGACGCATGGCTCGTTTTATTGATGAGCTAATTCAATCCGACATAGTATACTCGAACTCTAAACTAGCTAGGGTCGTAATATATGCAAGCAATAGCGATCAGCTAGCTTTTTTTTTTTCTTTTTTTTTTTTATATCGCGTTTGTCTAGTGTAATTAACGAGCCGATCAAACTTTTTCCTTTATTTTTTTTTTGTTGAACGTGATTACGTAGAGCTTACTTTGTTTAATTTGCATAACGCTTTTTCCTACAAAATTGATTATACGGCCTTCCCTTTCCAACGACAGAAAGTTCAAACGAATGGAGTAGTACGCTCGAGCATTTTTCCGTTGCGAATACATCGGGAGTAGTCATCCGATACCGTCTCTCAGCCGCCCAGCAATCCAAATGACGGAAGAGTGATCCTGTCAAACTCGCTCACGTTGGTCTTCTTTATTTATTTATTTATTATGTCCTTTTCATGGCATTTGTAGAGCTAGCTGCTAGTGCTTACGGGGACACTATTCCCTTATTCCCCTTTTCCACTGATATCGCTTTCTCTCTCCCTCATTCGTGTCCGTGGCCTCGACATCGTCACGTGACCTGACGTTGCGTCCCGCGGGCACGTGACGTCAGGTGATATACCACGATATCACAGAGAATCTATAAATGCTACGCATTTAAAGCGCCCTTGAAAGACGTCCTACTGTAATCGCGACCTGCCCACAGAGTGGCTCCGTATGGAAGATGCTGTCGCCGGTAAAGTGCGTCGCTTTGCCATTGGGGGCGCTCGGTAAAGGCTTTTCTGCAACCCAAAACTGCGGTTCACAGCCTCTCTGGCGCACGGTGTGCACGGCGTGCGACTGGCAATATCTGTTTCTTGGGAACTGGCTCTAGCAGGCTTCAGTAGCATAGCAGGGTGCATCGCTCTCATGTTTGTTTGGATCGAAAGAGCGCGTTTCTCAGGCACGGGAACGCAAGGGCGTTTTTTAGCCCCGACTCCTCTTGTGCAACCGTCGACTCGAACTAAGGCGCGATCTCGGACCACCCATTCATGGCCACTGTGCCGGTAGCCGGCGCCTCTAGTGGCGAATCTGTCAGGCGTCCACCGACTGACGAACGACTCGATACCGTGAAGAGAGCAGGCCAGGACCAGAGAAGGCCTCCGCGCCTTCCCTAGGAATAAACAAAAAATGCCTCTACTCAGCGTCGCTACGCGAAGTCATAGCGTGACGAATCGCTATGAGTGAGGTTGCAGTAAATCGTTCTTCAAAATATGCCAAAAGATTTTTTTTTTTTTTTTGCGATTGGTGGCATTTTGTTTTCAAAGCTGAAAACATTTTTCCCGTGCGTAACCTTTGCAATCGAACAATTCGTAATTAAAAAGAAAAAAATAAACTTTTTTCACCCTTTTTTTCAATTTTTATATGTAGTATTAGGAGAGCCTGCGTGCGCGAGGCGCGCTGTGCCCTGCCGGCGGCTCGCAGCCTTGCGCGTCCTCCCTCCCACGGCGGGGGCCCCTGATGAGGTGCTGCTGCTGATCGCGCATGCACAGAGCGCGCGCTCTCGGCGAGTCTCGGCCGGATGAGTCACGCGGGGCAACCGGGAGCCGCCGATCTGGTTCATCCGTGGGAAGGCACGCGGGGATCGCCCCTCTCCTGGCGCCGCTTCGACCTCGCCGGTGTCGCGACCCCGGGACACACCTCCTACTATGCGCCTAGAAATTGGGGGAGAGTACGAGGCGAGGGCGGAACTCCGAGCTCTGGTTGGAACGATGAGTGCACTCGCCCTTCGAACGCTTCCGAACGCCGGCGTCATGCATTCGAATGCGTTCGCACGGTAAGTAGAGACAAAGCCGCCGCGGTCGCGATGCAGACACGATGACGGAATTGCCTGCGGATGGTCTTTATGTGACCAACATGTGACATTCTGTAGACTGCGTTAGCAGCCTGACTGCGACGTAAAATAGCTGGCCCTACATATGGCGATAACTCACCCATGAATCATCACGATGCGCTGCCGATTTCCCTGTCAAAAAAAAAAAAAGTGATCAAAGATCGCAACACGCGGTGGTCATCTCCGGCATTGTTCAGGCAGCCAGGACGACGTGCCACACCGGTGAAAATGCGACGTTTTGTTGAGATTGCAAACGCTGTTAATTACAAAATGTGTATGCTTTGGTAGATGATAGAAACAAGAAAAAGTAACCGAAACAATGGGTTTTTTTTTTTTTAATTTTTGCTGAGAGGGAACGTAGCACTGTGACAATTGTCTGAACAGAAACGCGGTATGTTTTTTTTTGTTTTTTTTTTCGCGGATGTACTGTGTTTTGTTGTCGGCTTTCAAGCGACACTCGCCGGGTTGAATCACTCCGGAGCTCGAGAGTTTGGCGCTCCGTCCGCTAAACGGACAGGAGTGGAGAGACTGACACTCGAGCGCGCTCTTCATGCACCGAGCATTTCTCGGAGTGCGAGTGACTTCTTCACGTACCGTGACGTCACGTCTACGAACAAGACGGGTGCGCTGTTGTCGAGACCGTGGAGACGAAGGGCATAGCCGGACCGCTGCCTCTTTTCAGTTGATTAGTGCTTAATCCAGGAGGTAAATACGATATGATATGAAAGCCAAGACAGCAATTATCGTTCCGCAAAAGGTTCTTTCGTGCGTCTCGCCTGAAAACGAATTCACCTGTCGGAACGGTAGCGTACCGATAGCACAGCGTCAGAAAAGTTGGAAGAGATGACATTCGGACCGCTGCCCTTTTTAGAATGCTTAGCCCAGCGAACAAAATACTCCGATTGGAAAGCCGAAACATCACTGTTGTGGAAAATGTTCGTGCATTTCGCCTGAAAACGAATTGACGTTATCTATTGAACGGCGGTGTACCTGTATCGGCGTATACACATCGACGAATTTTGTTTCGCGCTGCAAGACGGCACGGAACACCTGACAAGGTTGACAGCGTCCTGCGTCAACAAACGGGTTCAAGAATGCTATAGTCTATAAATAGATCGGTCGGGGGTAACTTTCCTGATATGTGCTCGAAGCGAGAGTCTTCCAACCTTTCAACGATATCGAAACATCCGTAGAAACTTCCCTACGTCACCGTCGTTTATTACTTTACACTCTGCCGCTCCTCAGAGGCCTCGAGTAATTTAAGTATCTTCGAAGTAATTTCGGCTTCTGCCGCCCGTATCCACGAGATGGCGGATTCTTGATAACCGTGCGGTCGTAAGTGGCTCATACGGCTCGTCGATAGTGTTACGCGCTCTTGTACGCTATGCTGCGCTCAGTTGCTGCGCTCGAAGTATGAAACCCGGTGTTGAATCGTAGTCCTGACTGCATATATGGGCAACGAGCCGCTCGCATTCGAGATATCACTCCGCGGTTCCACCGCTCGGAGGCGCGAGGATTCTTCGCTTGCGGTTGGCTGCAGTGGTCCTGACTAGGGAGCCTTCATGTGCGAACATGAAGGCACTCTAGTCCTGACTGCCGGCACAGTGCTCCTCCCATTGCCGGTGATGACCTCGTAGTGTTGCGATCTTTGGTGGCTTTTCTTTTTTTCTAAGGAAATGGGCCGCGCATCGTCATGATTTAGGTATTTCTAGGATGCTTCGAGACAGCTGAGGGACTCGGAGGAAGTTATTGTCATTTTTAGGCGATTCTCGGAAACGTCCTCGGGACACCTTGGAAAGGGTGAGAACGGCGTGTCTTTCGGGGCCTCCAGCATGCGCTCGTTGGCTTGTGCTGTGCACGCCCGGATCTCACGGGACGTCAGAGGAAGCCGGGAAGCTGGTGAGCGAGGCGGGATCACCGAAAGACCTCTCTGTCCTTCTCATCTTGTCTGTCAGTGGCTATAGATATCAAGGCTGTATACTGCTGACTGTTGCTTTGACGCGTAAAACCGGAAAATTGCATAGTTCGTCGTACGCCCGCCCCCGTCTCGTTCATCGGTAGTTCAGTTCTCGAGGGGCTTTCGGTCCGTCCTCTTTAATCCTCCCCTGGTTATCTTGAGAGTCAACATTTAACACTCGTTAAATGGTCCTGCTACGGAAATGTCGGATCCGACATTAATCGGCCGGAATCGGTGGATATCTGACTTAAATCTGCGTTCCATTTTGTATTTGGATTTAATGGTGACCCCTTGCGGGGGCCGCTCGCTGGAAATTTCGGTGTGGGCCTGCCAAAAGCTAACTCGTCTGCGTCCGCCAAGTGCCCAGCAAAGACTTGCCGGGTTCTTCAACTGTTGGATCGGTTGGGTCCATTAGGTCGGCGTGGGTGGGGTCCCAAGGGTCTGGCTTGTGCCTGAAACACCTAAAGTTCGTCCGGGCGAGTTGGCGCCTCCCACCCTTACAAAAATCTGTAGTTAAATTCTTTTGAATTTTTGTTGAAAATTTTCTGGAGTCGTATAGAATTTCTTTTTAAACTTTTTTGATGTTTTTTTAGACTTTGTTTTGACAACTTATTTAACTCCTAGTTAAAATTGGCCACTTAAATTTTTTAGAATTCCTTCTTACATACATTCTTTTGAATTCCTTCTTACAAAAATTTTGTTGAATTCCTTTTGACAAAACCGCAGATTAACGTTTAAAAAAAAACACTATATTTTTTCATGTATTTTTTTTAATTTCGTTAGGAAATAGTGTCTTTTTGAAACATACACAACCCACAAATAAGCAATGTAAAAAAAAACACCATCAAGCACTCAACACCAGAAACACAGTGATGTTAACGACACCAGAGCCTTATATAGCCTACATATTGAAGGTAATCATTTGGCCGGTGACCACCTCAGCACTTACTAAGTTTCTAGGTCTCCGGTCTCCTTCTCGAAAGTCTGTCCAAGGAAAGACAGTGTTTCGAAGTTCGTGGACTCTATCTCTTACTAAAAAGCATTGGTACAACTAATAATAATTTCGTGTAGTCGCTAAAACAACGTCCACAAAAACGGCTCATAGAACAAATGTTTATCGCTTCTCTGAATAGCACCACTCGGGACGAAGCCAGTCAAGGCGGTTGCTCCACTTTAATATAGTTATTTTGCTCTTCTTTACTAGTTGAATAGGGTCAATAATGCAACGATTGTCATTTACAAAGTGAGAACGGCAGGGCGTGTTTTTCGAACGCCTGCCCTCCAGCACGCGCCCCATGCCTTCCGTCGTGCTTTGACTGCGCAGTCGAGCTCGAGTGGCGCGAGACGTCAAAGAGTTGTCAAGGATAGAAGGCTCGCGCTGGAGGCAGGAGAACGGAAGCTCCTCTCTACGGTTCTCAACTTGTCAGAGACTATTGAGAAACTTAGTGACTTTTGACATTGAGTCAAGATGTATTATGTTCAATAAAAAGTCAACAGAAAGTCTGTAGCTTTTCTTTTGACACTGGCTACAGAAAGTCAACTGAATAATTTAAACACGAAGTAAATAGAACGTCTGCAGTATTTCTGATAACACATTCAAGAGGAAGTCAAAAGAAAAAAAATCCAACGTAGAGTTAATAGAAAGTCAATAGAAAATCATAAAAAAAGTTTCAACACAAAATCAACAAACCTTTTGTTGACCATGTCAACAGGAAGTCAGTCAAAATAAAGTAATCAAAGTGAACAAGAAGTCAACACATTTTCAATAAAAAGTAGAAAAAAAAACATCCGTCATATCGGACCCCGCACACAACCGCAGACCAAATAAAATAATAAAAAATGTCTCTTTTTTAAAATATTATAAAGAAATAATGTCAATAGGTTTTATTTTTATTTTTTAGAAAATAAGCTACAAAAAACGTTGTTACAACTTCTTTTTATTTTTTTATAAATAAGTCTTCAAAACAAAATCTATTGTTTTTCCTTTTGAATTTTTTTTAGAAAATAATCTACAGAAAAACGTCTTCACAAGTTCTTTTTAATTTTTTTATAAATAAGTCTACAAAACAAAATCTATTGTTTTTCCTTTTGAATTTTTTTAGAAAATATCCTATAGAAAAACGTCTTTACAAGTTCTTTTTAATTTTTTTATAAATAAGTCTATAAAAAAATTCAATATTTTTTCTTTTGAAAGTTTTTTGACAATAGTCAAAACAAAGTGCGTTTATAAAGGAATTCAGTAGGATCGCGGAAAGTCAATAAGAAGTCTAAAAAAATTAAAAAGAATGTTGAGACCCGTTTTTGTAAGGGCGAGGCATCGGTGAAGGTACAAAGCTCGCATTAGAGGGAAAACAACTGAAAGAGTTAACTGCCGTCCTAAAGATGTCGCTAAAACGCAAGACAAGGCCACGGGCTCTCGCAGGAGTGCCGGTCTGCTGCACTATATGGGTAATGGAAGCTACACTATAGTCTCGACAAAGTGGCGCTAAACAGTTGACGCTTCAGTTTATCCGCTCTCGTTCCACACGGCCTTTGTGCGACACAAAACCCCGCGACGCCCTGGTCGCGGCGAAACCGATGCAATTTGGTGAATGGCCTCTCTCCTCGAAATAGCTCCGCCGTTCTTTTGGGGGGCTCTCTCGCAACGCACAGACTGCGGTAGCGCGGAACAACTGTCCGTGTGTTCGAAGCGGGCGCTGCTTTCGAGTGTAAAGTTCCCGGCGAAGGAAGGGAGGAGCGGTGGCGTATCTAAAAGCTTAACGACTTGACGGCCCACGCGGTGCATGCAGGCAGGCGGCGTGTGTTTAGGCGAACGGGGTCATTTGGTCGAGACCCATAAACGGAGGGAGAGCGATGGACTGTTTTGTTCCTCGGGGATCGAGAAGATTCGGCCGGCTGGGCGAGCGAATGCGCTGCAGCTGCATCTGGCGTCCGATACGCGCTCCATTGATTCGGCAGTGTCATGCGGTACATTAGATGGCGATCAAATTAGGGGGCGGCATGGGAATACCGGTTCTCATCGAATAGCGCTGCGTCATTAATTAGGTTCACGATGGAAAAGAAAGCCACGGCAGTCTGTTTTTCCTAAGAGTGGTAAAGCGAAGGATGGCCCTGCGCTGTTCGTCTCGAACCGGTAATCGCAAACTTCTTGAATGAAATGCCCGGTATCGCGACTGACTCTCGCGTGGGTGTATCCCGAACGCTTCTTTTAAAGGGGCACTGACACCCCAAAGGTCGTATTTATTTTTATTGTCTAAAACGATGCAAGTTGTAGTCATAGACACGCAAAAAAAACCGCATCGCGAAAAAATATTTTGCCGCGCGCGCGCGCGCCTTTTTATTTTTGGCGTTTGATTTTCCCGCCTCTCGCCTCCTCGCTTCTTTTGATCGGTGACGTCAAGAATCAGGATATTTAGGAGCTTTGTAGGCGACATCTCTATAACATTTAATTACGGCAATCTTAAAACATGTTTTTTAACGCAATTGCGAACGCACTACGGCCCTTCTTTTTGAAATACCAAAAATCGGGAGTTCGTTGTGGTGCCGTCTCCTGGATTTGTATCCTCCAACGGAAAACAGGCGACACCGCTCAAAACCGGTCCGCCGCAACGCCGCCGCTATCTCCTTTCCTCCTCGCTTTGGGTCGCCATGGCAACAGCAGGGAGTGGTGACAGGAAAGTGGACTCTCAGGTCTCCTCAATTTTTGACGTCAAGGCACCGGCGCCGATCGCGCGGGAACTTCGAATTCGGCATTTGGAAATTGTTTTTTTACTTCACGAATACTGAATTCCCAAATCTCAAATTTTGAGGGTAATGTCCCGGCATCGTTTTCAATCGTTTCGGATAATAAAAAAAAATATGATTTTGATGTGTCAGTGCCCCTTTAAGGGTGCGTTTTACGCCGATAGACGTTATTAGAGAGCTTTAGTCGATCACTCCGATGGGCTTCGATAACGATACCCGATACTCCGCCGCGCGCACGTATCGTACCGTTATCGGAGGTATCTGAGCGATCTACTAAAACTCTAAATTAACGAGGTTTTGCTGCATTTCGTGCTGGGCCCCCGTGGTATATATGTGACGTTACAGTGACGTTGGTCGAGAAACTTTCTCCATTGGCAGGAAAATGACCGCGTGCAGTGGGATCATTCTGCGTAGTCCTCGGCACCAGAGTTTGCGGCACCTCGGCTGTCACCAGCGTTTATTAAGTCGAGGAAACGATTTTCTTTTAATGCGCTTTTTAACCCGAGTTCTAATCCCAAAATCGTGTCCGGCCGAAACTTTCGTGACGTACACTGTACACCAGTTTCCCCGCTAACTTTGGAGGGGAAATGGATTTCACGTGTCATTTACACATGTTCCGCCACTACATTTGGCGGGGAGATTGTTGTCACGTGACCTATGCAGCAGTTCAGTTTTCCCGCTACGTTTGGCGGGAAAATAGATGGCACGTGACAGTTAAAAGATTGCGTCGGCGACGTTGTTCGAAGAAAGAGACGTCTGATCGTCAAATCGACGTGACACTGGATGGCAAGACGCGACTCCGTAGGTGGTAAGGAGAAGACGTCGAATATATTTACGAGCAGGCAGATAGAGTTCAAAGGTATACATCGTACTTTCAAAACCAAGACAGTTTCTCGTCCTCAAGTTTTCTCAGCATCTCCCTTAGACCCCGAAAGCGACCTCCCCAGCTCTTCTCCCAGCCCATCCGTGGGCGCTCCCGAAAAGGAAAAACCCGCGTCTCTGGCCTCCTACGCTTCGGGAAGCGGGTCGGAGCTCACGGCAAGGGGGCCGAGCGTCGGGGTGCGTTCCGACCCGCGGCCGTTAAGACGACCAGCGAAGAAGGGTGATCCAAAGGGATCTCCACAATGTGTATTGATGTCGCGTGACCTTTACTATATACTAGACTGTTTATTGACTCGTAGACAGAATAAAATGATCGCTCCTTAAATAATGCGTTTGATGCACTATAAAACTTAAAAAATAAAAATTGCTGCCTTTATTTTTTGTTTTAGAACACTATAAAACGCTTTTCTTTATGGTTTCTTTTTATTTATTTATTATTATTTTTTTTTTTTTTTTTTTTTTTTTTTTTTTTTTTTTTTTTTTTTGCGCTTGTTAGGGGTGCGATGAAAGCCCACCGTCCTGCTCCGCGGTAGTGCGGCCGAGTCAATCTAGTGCGGAAGGTGTGCCCCCTGCCTGCGACCACCTGTGGCGATCCCTCCGCGCCCAGCGCTGGTGGTCGCGCGTCAGGTAATTCGTCTCTTCTCCCGGCGCTGGAAACGAGCCAACGGTCGTTTTTCGCGCGGACTCTGGGCTCTCCTCTCGCGCCGCTCGCCGTGTTCCTCTGCGTTGCACGGCTGCCCCGCGGTCAAGGTCGGCTCTCGGGCGGAGGTGGACGTCGATGAGATGCCACCGCGGCGCCGTTTTTCCCCTCGTGATGCGGTTGTCGAGGGTCTGCGACGGACGGTATACGGTCGGTGCGGCCGCGGGTACGGCTGACATCACCGCCCATTTAATTGTTGCCGCGGAGACGAGGCAGCCCCGCGGGAATCTCCACTCTGCTCGAGTGTGCACGGGCGCGTTGGCGTGCGGAAGCGACGTGGTCAAGGGGGGCGCGTACATGCTAAGGTTTACGGAGAAATGCAAATGGAAGGAGGCGATTAATCGGTTGAGCAAATTGCTAGAGTGTAGTAATGAGTAGTCGTCGTTGTTTTATTAGTTCTTTCCGAGTGTTCTCGCGCGCGTGATTCGCGTCTCCAAGCGCGTGGTTTCAAGCCATCCTGCGCAAACGCGCGCACACGCACACGCGCACGCACGCACGCACGCACGCACGCACGCACACACGCACTCGCAGAAGCTTCACCTCATGCGAATTTGGTTTCTGCGCTTGCGCAGTGCCCACACCTAATGTGGGCAAATGCGGGCTTGTTTGTAAACAGCATGTCGGTCTATACGCTTTGTCCACGCAACCTAACACTTTTTTTTTTTTTTGTCTACGCGGAAGTTAGCAGGAGTTTGCCTGCGACGCATTTTGGCGTTATTGTCACTTCGTTGACGTGACTGAAAAACAGTGACGCCGCTCTTGTAACCGCTTGTGTCCGCTTCAGGAATACCAGTTTCGACCACGTTCGACCTCTTGCTTAGTTAGACTCGGCTTGTATTCTCGACTCAACGCTTCGTGAACGCGTCGAGCAGGTCGCCGCGGCGACAGCTTTTTCATCCTGCTTATCTCAGCCGAGTTTACTAATCCTTTCTGTCGGTTTCCCTCGGTTTCGCAAACGCTGCGCGGAGTTGCGCTTACCCGAGAGGGCTTACGAGATAGGTCGTGGTGTCGTGTTCCGTCTGGCTGGCTGTTCTTGGCATTCAGACCGCGTGACTTACGATTGATTGCGCTCTCTTGCACTCGGTGCACTCCTGTTCTCGTACTCGCCTTTGACTCGTGCGATGAAACGCGACTAATCTGGCTACAACTGCGGAATTGCCGCAATCAGAGCATACACACTGCCGTGGAAGGTGGAAGTAAACACGTTACGTTACTGTAAATAATGGTTGCGTAAGAAGTTAGGCTACAACTTAGAAATTACATTTTGCGTGTGAGTCCAAGCGTCGTTACTGGTATTAGCGGTTGCTTCGTGTGACTGTGTGTGTGTGGTGGGGGGGGGGGGGGGTTCTTTCATGTGCGGTTGCTTGACTTGATTATTGCTGCGTTTCCACTTCTGCAATGACCTAGGTTGCTGTATATGTAAATAAATAAATAATAACAACTCCGTACTGTTTTACCTTTATGTAAAGCATAGGAATCAGAGCGAGGAAGACGTTATAGCGGTGCAGCACCCTCTCCTCACTTGTGCCTTTCGCACTTTTCGGTATCAACGTGATTAGACGCCAGCAAGATGGTCGCTGTCCTCCCACCAATGTTACGTCCCGCCAGTCTTTGAATTCCAGGCTTCGCTCGTTCTCGACATGAAACGTCCTCTCCAAATGTAACCGTCTATTCAATTGGCGAGGTGTGACGCAATCAGGACGGATCAATACCTGCCCAAAACAATCGAAAACGGGACGCTTCGGTACTCGTTGTCAGCGCAAATCCGGCGCCGCGAGCAGACGGACAATGCGACCACAAGTGTGATGGATCCGGCCTCTGCGAAGGCCGTCGAGAGCACATCGCGCTCGAGGTTCCGACACGCGCTGCTTAGATCACGCATGGCCGTACGGTACGCGCCGTACAGTGTCAACTCGAGGGCATTCAGGCTTGACATGGCTCACAATGTTAGGAGACCATTTTTCATGGAACCGTGCGCAGATTTGGTCTCGCACATATCCCTAATACCTTCGATCTGCTTATAGACCAACACGCGTCTCTGACGTCACGCAGCTGCGGTGGCGCTGTCGACGTCACTGCGCATGCGCAGACGCTTCAGTTTACTCGAATTCGGTTTCTGCGCATGCGCAGTGCCCACTCGTGGTGTGGGCAAACGCGGGCTTGTTTGTAAACGGCGTGTCGGTCTATACGCCGATCGGGAGTGTTCCGGGGCTACTCTATAGATGGCGCCAGTGCTTTCTTTCTTTGTAAGCGGCTACAATAAATTGCAGTCGATATCGATCCCGTCCAAAACGCCAACATCTGTACCAGCCTTCAGCATTACGAATGTCTGGGTCTCCTACACCTGATAATTAGTGACCTACCAGGTCACCTCACAGGGGGAATAGCTGCCGTGTGTAATTGAACGGATCGTCCGTCGGATGAGAAGTATGCCTGCAGCGCCGCTGGCAAAACGTCGAACACGCTCGGTTACGGGTTGGAGTACGGAAATGAAGACGATTGTAATCGTGAATGTATAATCGTAATTTAAATCGTCGGTTTTCCAGTTCGAAATCGAAACCCTTTCCAGAAAAAAATCGAAACCCTTTCCTGTACAAATAATTCCCAAGGTATTTTTATATACAGTTTGTTTATGCATTTGATGCTTTCTCTGCGCGTTTGTTTTGCATTTAAAATCCAATAATCACCACGCAAGAAATATCTAGTAGGCTGAAAATGAGTAAAAAGCGGGGCCCTTTCTGGGAACATTGGATCGTTGATCGAGCTTTCTTTCTACCTTGTACTTTGTTCGTCGGTTACGTAATATGGCCTATTGCAAAAGAAAACCAGAAGACGAAAAAAAAATGAGGCTTTTTTGCAGCTAAACAAAAATCAAGCAGCATTTGTTCTAGTGCGGCGGGGTTTCCATCAATAAAGAAATCGTGAATGAAAGTGTATGTTAAGTTTAAAGCAATTCTTTCTTCCATATTGTTTTCAGTAATCGCGGGCGCACTCTTGATGTGTACGAGGTATAGGTATAGATCGAGGTGACAAGATACAACCTAATCTGTGCGCGATTTTCATATCGCTTCGAGTTAGCAGCAGCACACGCAGACTCGGGTATGCACGTTTCCCCAAGGGGTAAAAATAATCGCAATGTGGCGTGTTGCGTGTTTATAAAGAGGGGTCTGTTTGGTTAGTATCATTGCTCCGATTTGCAGTTGTAACACCTTGGGCGCTTCGATTTCTGTTCCACGGCAGCTTGAAGATAGGTCAGATCGCAGTCGTGGAGCGCTGCTACAAACAGAGCCGACATTTCCATGTTTTTTATTCATATATATATATATATATATATATATATATATATATATATATATATATATATATATATATATGGGGCGTTCGGGAAGTTGACCGTACGTCCACATAAAAAATACGAAACTGGATAGAGACTTCGTTGTACTGTCCGTTTTTTCTATTTTTCCTTCGTCTCAGGGTTATTATGTATACGAAACTGGACGTTGCCGTTATCTCTATCGCTTTTCCATGACAGCGGTGGCGTATTAATGACACCTCATATTTCTATTGGCATGTTCACGTTTTCCGGGATGGTCTCGACGACCTTACGGTTTGCAGTTGCGTGTGTATTATTACTATTTCTTTTTTTTCACTACTTGGCTTATATATGGTGTGTATACTATGACATGAGCAGTTTTGAAGCGAACAAGATCTCCGTGTTTGGTGTATTGATGGTGGCTGGAATATATGTGACACTCCACGTGAGGTACTTTGGGGGCTCCATTTACTTTGTGCGCGGGTGACCCGTCTGTGATGTTCCACTCGGGCTTTTATTTCGCGATTAACGCAGAGAAACTCGGACGCGAGAGAGTTTTATTTTAAAAGCTTCAAATGCTTGTCTCGGGAAATCGTGAATATTTGGAAAAACTAATGGGGGCCTCGAAACGCAACCACCGGTCTTTCGGACTGTGCACGCTGCATACGCTATTGCCGATAAATGATGCGTCACGGGAATTTCGGGCGCGTAATCCTGGAGCACGTACTGGCGCAGTTTCTTTGAGCCTTCGTTGTTTTCGTTGCCTGAAAAAAAGGCAAATAGCACCTTTTTAAGATGCGTCCATATTTCGTTCTGCTCACATTCGATCTTTTATCGCGAGCAGCGTCGCGAGCTCGCAGTTCTTTATCGTTCAGACTGCGAAGGGGGCGAAGAAGCTTTGGACGTCGGAAAAAAGAAAATGTCTGCCCAAGGGCCGTTTCGTGCCTGGGTGCGCTTGCTCTGGCGGAGAAGGCGAATCATCGTTGCTCGGGTAATGAATGTGCCTAACGAGCGCTCGCTATCCGCTGTGCGCGCTTCTGCGCCGTCGAGGTTCGCCGAGAACCGAGCGAGTCCTCGTAGTGGACGCCGGCCGGAATAGCGCGAAGGTTACTTCGTCAGGAAGAGAAGTGCGGTGAATTGCACAGCAGAAGGCGCCGATTGGCCGCTTGTGGCCTGGCGGCGCGTGATGCGACCTTTGGACGGGAGGTGAAGGCTGCCCTGTCACCTTCTTGTATTCCCATGCGGGGAACATGACGTACGCTCTCTTGTCTCTTTTGCACTTTTGTTTTGGTACATAATACTCTCCGTGCGATTTTATGTAAGGATTTTGTCGTTTAGCGATGCACGAATGCTTGCGGTAGTGTTTCATCCGATTTTGTTTCGCATTTCCGGCGATATTTCTCGATGATAATGCGATTAATGCGAAGGTGCGAGCGAGCTGAGCAACTATATCGATAATCATTCCTGGAGAAGGGGAACACTGTTTCGATACCAGGATCAGGCGGATTTTTTTTTTTTTTTTCAGGCGCGCTATGGCACCAGTCACCTAGTTGTGTTTGGAGATGTGTGTTTGTCCTTTGTCCCCCTGGTTCCCCTTCTCCAGGTATTGTAAATTTTTTTTTCGCGAATATTTTTGAACGATTATTTTACGTTGTGCGTACGCCCAATCAGCAGGTTGCCGGGTTTATTTATTTTTTTTTTTCTATGGGAAATCAGAGAATTCATCAACAGGTCAGGCATTAGTTCAACTCCACTTTTTTCTTTAAAGACTCGGTGAATTTTTTTTTTTTTTTTTCTTTTTCGAGTTTACGATTGTTTACAAGGTACCGCAGAACTCTTAGGAACATGATCAGAAAGCAGCTAAAGGGGACTTGCCTTCCTGCGCGCCTTTACGACGCCCTTTTTCCTGTAAACTTCCTTTCTCTTTTTCTTTTTTTCTGAGATTGAGCACATAGCTCGCTGATTGGTTGTGCTTCCTTTGTAGATCGGTCACGAAGTCATCACGTCTATCGTTCTTGAAGTATCCTGGTTTAGTCGCTGGCACGCGTATGTTCACGGGCTTATGCATACTTCTGGTGGATGGCATATGTTCGATACCGTAAACATCGAATATCTTGCGCACTTCAGATGTACGTTCACGGACAATGTGAGCAGGAACATATACCAAGAAGCCTCCATCTATAGCTAGCCTCGAAAAGCTCTCTAGGCTGGGTGGTTGACACGGTGCGTCTTGGGAAGGACAATGCAAACTTGGCAGTTGTGGTTTCTCGCATTTGCATCGGGGGGGAAATTAAGGCGGAACGAACGGCGACTCGATCCAGGATCGGGTGTGGCCAGCGTCGTATAACGCGTTTGGCGACTGTCGGAAACAGACGGAGCGTGTTTTTCCTCGCCCCCGCCTCGCGTCGCGAGTTTATACTCCATGGCGTCGCTATTTTCGAGCGTGCGCTTTCGAAGCTGAACCAATTTTAGACTCTGCGAAGGCACGTCCGTGCTGGACCCCACTTCGAGTCCGATACGAATGCGCGGATCGGTGAAAGGATCCGCCGAAGCGGGGAGCCGTTCTTTGCCGCACGCGAAGACTTCCAAGTTCCCTCGATTTTGCTTTCCGTTGGCCCCTCGCGTCTTTTCAATCGTTTTTAATTCCAGGCTGTCGTTGCTCCCCTCTCTCTTGGTGTTTGTCGGGATTCGAGCGCGCGCGTCTAAAGTAGTATAAAAAGAAAAAAAAAAAAAAGAGAGACGGGCGCACGCGAAGCGCCTTCGACATGAAAAAGTGCATAGATGCGGAAGCTGGGGCGTCGTGTGCGCGAAATTTGCGGTGTGACGCTTCTTCTCCGGGCCCATCTCTCCGTGGGAAGCGCACTGGCTCTCCGAAAAATGGTTTCCGCGTGCTTGTGCACGCGACGCGAGACAAACAGAAGCCCACGCTTCCGAAAGAGAGGCCTCGTGTAAGTTTTCCCGGCAGGCGACTCGTCGTTCGAGGATTACACTGACGATGTGTAACAGAGTTGGGCTATTTGTAACCGCCTCCGACTTTACTTTCCTCTAAACTCCTTGGGATACGAAGCCCCTTGTTGTTGTTTTTTTAGGTCAGTTCGGGCGTTTCGGGGTCGGTTTCAGTACTTTGTATTGTGGGAGTGCTCAACGCTTTTAAACGAGCGTGAAAGACATCTGGAAGCATTGACATACAGATGTTCGCTATATAGAAACAAACACGGAGGATGTTATTTCTGCAAAGGATACATCGTGTCTTTCCTCCGGACCAGATGACACGGAGTGACAGGTGTGGAAGAAGAAAAAAAAAAATGAAGAGAAACGGAAAAGACTTTACAGCGAGCGAAACAAATACGCCGACGAGGAAACGGGAACAACCGCACTTTGCGCCCTTCCTTCCCTCGTATGTGTCACGTCCAGCGTGGCTCTCCGTCATCATTTGGTCGGCAACACGGCATGTGTTTGTCCAACCTGTTTCGCACCACTCCGGCGCTCGCGCAACGATCTAATGGTCGTAACAGTTGTTCTCCGAAAGCGCGCGGCACGGCCGTGTCAGGTAGTGATGTGCCGTGCCACACCTGTCTGTCTCTCGGGAGACGCGTCCGGTCGGGCGGTCCGTGCTCTGCTGCTGCCTGCGTGGTCCTTGACCAGGATTCTCGAGGTCTGCGTCACGTGTGTGCCGTGCGTGTTGGCGGAAGCGTCAGCGTTGACACGGTGCCCGAGTGGGAGCGCCGCGCAAACAAAGGGCGATGAGGACGCGCTCTCTCTTTTAACCACAAAGATGGCGCGCGCAAACTGCGCTAAGCGCAGGTAGCAGCGCAAATAGACGCGCTGCTGCGTTCATCGTGTGTGGTATGCCCGCAGCTGAATGTCGTTGTATATAGACACAGATTCGCACTTTCTCTCCACTCGTCAACCCTAAGATGACAGTGCGGCGGGAGTAGAGGGAGTAGAGAATAAAAGCTCCAAAAATAGAAGGACGGCGTACAGACCGCACTGTGGTGTACGCGTCGTTCTTCTACAATGTATACAATCGACGTCCTTCGAGGTGGCTCGCGTACATAGAGTGCCATGCACGCTTCCTTCCTTTCCATTTCGTCGGCCGTTCTTACGCCAACGTCCGTTGATGTTGCGTCTGGCACACCGACGCCCTTCGAGTGTGTGTGCGCCGGCATTTCGAGAATATAGGCTGGCTCGAGGAAGAAGCGGTATATTGATCGTCCCGTAGCGCGGCCCAGCGTCGTTAGCGAGACGGAACACTTCCTCTAAATCACGAGACGAAACTATTTGCCAAGCTATAGATTGAAATCGCGGAGCTAATTATCTGCCCGTGTTTACCAATCTTGAAATGGACGACGAAGCGAGTGGAGAAAGGAGGCGAGTCGGCCGCCCTCGGCAGGGACTACTGCCCATTCAGCGTCGCGGCGGCGGCATCCCGCTCGCGCGAGTAGACTCGATTTCTTATTAATGAAGGCTGCTCGCGGAGCCTTCCGCCGCAGAGGTGCCATCGACACGCTCGGTCAGTCGGCTCGGCCGTTAGCGCGCGGGGTTCTTTCTATCCCGGGCTGAGCATCGGGGAGTTTCAGCGCTTCCCACTGATGCCTTCGGACGCGGCAGTAGGGAGGGGAGCTTTCTTCACGCCTCACATACCAGCTGCTGGTCCCGAAAAAGCGTCTAGACTCCCGTGGTCTAGACTACAATGCGGTGGAAATTACGCGCTCGTAGGACCAGTCAAATGCCTCACTTTTATCTCGCTCTCTCCGCGTGGAGGAGCGTGATCACGTGACGAAATGACTGGCCCAACGAGCCCGCATCTTCCACTGCACTGTCAGCTTATAGTGGCGAACGAAGGTTCTCCCATAATCTCCCCTAGAGCAGATGTGCCTGCTCCCTTCCCTCCATCCTGGGTGGGATCCTCGTGCGGGATCTCTCCCCCTGGGGGGGACTTGGTTCGGGGAGGTCCCGAGTCGCGAGCCTGCTCTTCGCTCCCTTCGCGTCCTCTCATCACAGTTTGTCGTTGCAGCTCCAAATCCGACCTCTTTGTCTTATTAGAGCGCGCGGGAAAGTTCGGACCGGTCATCGGGAGAGCGAGGGGGGGACTGGAGTTGTGCGACGAGGCTGTCGTCTTGTGTTGATGCATTTTTTTTGTTTCGTATATCGCTAAGTGTGATGCACGACTCTGGTTGGTTTTCTCTATTTGTGCGCGCGGGGGAGATGGGTCGTTGTCGGAGTAGCGGGGTTCGAACCGTGGCCGGAAGCCGAGGGGTCCGGACGAGCCGTGTTGGCAAATGGGGATGCGGCCGAGAGGGAGTCTGGCGCCGTAAAAACGCGGGGATCCTTTTCTCGGTGTGTGTGGCGGAGGTTTTCATGCCGCATGCGAACTGCTTTCGCGGTCTGATGTCGTTTCCCGGGAGACGCCGTCTCCCTCGATGTTGGGGGAAAGAGCGGGAAAGGAAAAATAATGAACCCCCCTTCCAGTGCGTTTTGTTCGTTTCGCCGCAAGTTGTCTGCTATACTTCGTTTCACCTTATGATGTACAACAGCGAAGCCTCCCTTCCTTCTCCTCCTCCCTCTTGCCACCTCGTCTGGTTGCTCGAGTTGAATTCCTGAAAGTCGCGTGACATTCGCACGGCACATTGGCCTGACTTCGATGGCTGGTGTAGTGTCGTGTGTGGTCTGTTGTGAGGTGAAACGGATTATATACTAGGAGCGGAAGCCTGGAAACTTAAGCCTCGAATTTTCGGGGAATGCATTCAGACTGCAGAGGAAAATAACGGCATTCTCCAGAAATGCGAGTACTATAAGACGTTGTGGTAGGCCGTAAAGTTTGGTAATATATGTCGCCTTATCACGCGCCTCCGTTGACTCGTGTTATGGAGAACATCCCAACAGAGCTCATTGGCTTGTCGGCGGTTTCACGAGTGAAATGAATCAACAACATGTAAAGCATCAATGGAAATCCGAAATGTGGTTCTAGAAATTCCTCCTTTAAAATCCCGGAATAACGCGATCTTCTAGGGTATACGGCGTCCTCGTTCTTATTATTACCTTATATCTGGTAATACTTGGAACATTAGAGAGTTTTAGTAGGTCGTTCCAATGACTCCGATAACGACACCCAATACTGCGCCGCAGCCTTTGCTCATGCATCGTATCGTTATCGGGTATCGTTATCGCAGGTATCGGAACGATCTGCTAAAACTCTCTTATTACGGTGGAAAACTGGGATATAAAGAAACCACTTCCGAGGCTTCTCCACCGTGCCTGTAGAGCAAGGAGAGTCAACCTGTCAAAGGACGGAAGTGCCGTGAAACATTGCCGGAAGGATTAAAGAGCCTTCATCCTTTCTCCCCTCCGTGGCATCTGCTAGGGTACTACCACTACCGAGGTGCAGAGGTCAGGCCTCGAGCACGCTCCGAGGACACGTTATCCCTGGATCGATACGAGTCCGCGAGGGCGTGGCAGGCACGCAGATGGGACGACGAGCAGGGGACCGTTATAGTTAGCCGATATAGGTCAGAGCCATAATAATCTCGAGTTTTTTTTTTCTTCCCAATTGTCGTATAGACGTGGGCTTTCGTTCTGACATTATTATTAACCAGAAATGTCAGAATCGGGAAGAAAATGGCCGTGTTCGCTCTTTCATTGCGTTGGCTAACATTTCATTCTTTTTTTATTATTTTACTTTAGTGGGTTTAGGTTACATTTATTGCGTCGTGGGGAGCTTTCCGGGTGAAGCCATTGTAGCCGCGAATTTCTGTTGACCGAACGCGTGGGGAGCGATTCTTTTGTGTCGGGGTCCCTTCTCTTTTCATTCTCTTTTCATTCTCTTTTCATCTAGACCCACAGAGGGGGGCGTCGGATTTAAGATTTTTTTTTTATTTGTATGTGTGTGTGTGTGTGAGGTTTTCGTCGTGTCGCGAATGCTGACGTCATTGGTCCAGTGAAGCGATGTGGCTGGCGGGAGAAATATGGCGTCCCTTTGGGCAAGCTCGTGCTATCCTCCGTTGGTTAAAGATACAGAAAAACAAAAAAAGAGAAGTCTCGAGGAAGGGGAGGGGAGGGAAGCAGCGTAGTACGAAACATAGAAGCACGCAGATGGCTGTTAAATAACGCCTACCAGTTCTTGTCGAGGGCAACTGCATGCGGTCCCAGCGTGAGACCGCGTCTCCCTTTGTCACGCTACTTGTCATGTTTGCCTTTTTTCTAGAAAGCGCACTCTTTTTCTTTTTTCTCTTCTACTTATCGAGATGTTTGTGAGTCTGGTATTCATTACCGAAAACTTCACTCAATGCGAGGAGTCAACCTTCGCTGCCGTATAACCGTAATACACGACTGAAAAGGCGCTGTCATTTTGACATTTCTATGTTCATTTTGTGTTTTTTTTTTTTTTTAATGTTTACATCGTTCATTTTGTCTAAAAAGAAAAGGTGTTGCAGGGTCTTATTTGGGTTTTTTCCCGGGCTCAGGGTCGCTGTTGTCAATGACGAATCGACCCCATGTGGCTCGCGCGTTTGCGACGCATGATTGGAGTGCACTCGGTGAACCTCGCCAGAGTAGAGGTGGCGCCCTTCAACTCGACTGCGACGTCGTCGAGGCAGCGCTCGGATGACGTGTCGGTCTCCACCGTGCGACGGTGTGAAACTTCAGTCGGCGCGGATATTGACAACTCGTATAACATGCAGATACTGTAAAATTACATTCGGCGATGTTAATTCACACCGCTCGAAAACAAACATAGAAACAAAAAATAAAATGTTGCCACCGGCTTTTATCCAAGTCCTGTAATTCATGAAATTACTTTGGGAGCAATCGTTTACATTTGTTGAGTAAACGTTAAACACTCGTTCCGGGTTTCGGCGAGTGAAGAACAACATATTGTTTGTTATCTTAATTAGCGTGACGTGACCTGACATCACGTGACGTTACGGTGTGAAGTCGTGAAACATGGCGTCATGCAACGTAACCACTCGTGATGTCACGTTACGTTGTATGATGTCATGTTACTTGATGTAGCGTAAAATTTCGTTTCGTGATCTTATTGTCACGTGACGTCACGCAACGATCGTGCTGATATGTCCTACCGCGGGAACGAAAAAAAATTCTGGGATCGTTACGAAGCTAAAAATCAGCCTCGTTAGAAACTTTTGTTTTACGGTTGAACGTCGTCAACAGTCTTTATAGGTCTGTAGCCACAGCTTCCTAGGCTGCACCACTTAGCAGAATGCCCGAGAAATCTGGGTGGGGTTATCTCGAGTCGGACCGAAGCTGCAGGTTTCGTTTTCCGCGGGAAATGCGGCGCCACTACCGTCACGCTGACCTGAGCGGGGCGGCCCGCCGAGGACCGCACTCGCCTGCAATGCAGCGGTGCAGTGCGGGGAAGCGCGCCTATCGCTCTGGCGCCCGCTGGTGCGAGGAGTTCGCTGTCAAGGAACGAAAGAAAGGAGATCGCGAAAAGCGAGGCACTAAAGCTTCGGCCTCTTTTGTTTCGTTTTTTGACGCTGCGAGGGGAGAATCGATAGCGCGGGGACTGTGCCTTTGCTTTGGTCTCTTTCTGTTTTGCTTAGAGTGACGTTTCGCTATTTCCCGTCTGAGAAACTAGAACGGTGGGAAGGGGAAAAAAAAAGTTTCTTTTTTCTGGTTACTCCGCGTTTGTTTTGTTCTGCGAGTTCCGCCTCAACCGGGCGGATGCAAAACTGGCTCGGGATAATTAGCTCGCTCTTACTGGCCGACGGTTTCGGCGTTGTTCGGACGCTTGGGTATCTTTGCTCCGAGCAACCGAGGCACGGGAGTTTCATTAAAACGTGATACGCCGGAAATGTTCCTGCCTTTTGTGCGGAGGACCCTCTCTGTTTGCTCTTGCTGCTGAAGGTGGGAACGAACCGTTGCTCGCGCCTTTAGATTAGGCAGTCCCCGTTGGCGGCCACGCCTGATCTTTAATTTCAAATTTTCTCTAGAAATCCGCTATCTGAATGTAGAAAGTGAGACAAAATTATCGGGTGGATTTTAAGGCCGAATTGAATGTTCATGAATGAGAAACCTTGTGACTGAGCAGCTAAGCTTATCTTGGGCAACAGTCAGTGAGTATCCGTGAGAAAAACAAAATAGCAACCCATTAAGGACAAAACGAGTCTTTTAGACACCTTATATAGGAGGCTACAGTGATGTTTTTTCGCTTCACATTTGAAGGGCAATGTGGATAGATGTACAATTCTATGAGGGCTATCGCCTATACTGTTCAAGGTTGTTCTCCACTCAGTTTATTCCCGAGGATACACACATCCTAACAGAGCCCAGAAACTAGCCAGCGTAAACTCAAAACAGATACATTGCATTTCCGATTTCAACTGGAAGATTCTTTTCTAAGTGGGAAACCAAATTCTGGAGGTGATCTCTTTGCTTGAACGTTAAGCGGGTTGAAGTAGGACTTAAGCAACACCAATATTTTTTTTTTCTTCGGATGAGGTGGTTTTAAGTGATAACTTAAAACCACCTCATGGATGTCTGAAGCTTCGATGGAATGTCGTGACGACAATATGCAAGTAGTCGGAGCAGCGTCACAGCGGGAAGTACGCTCACTCGCGCACCATACGCACCAACACTGAAAATAGAACCGGCCAGGGGCCCTTTCTTTGGAAAGGTCTAAAGAAACTGGTAAAAACAGCCGAGCTGCGTCGTCCACTTCCTTCCCTGTACTCAGTATAGAGCATATTGTGGGTACAAAGCGTGATGCACGTTAAAGACCCTAGACCAGCGGTTGTACTGCACTGGCTAAATTGCTCATCTACAGCTGGGAGACTCGTCGCCCGTTGAGGCAGACGAAGTTCTAGGCTGCATAAACATACACACAACCCAATTTTGTTTTTCTGTATACAAACGCAAACAATTTAATTGTATACTACACACAAAAGAAGCAAAAAACTATCAACTCGCTCAAACCGACTCTCGTTTTTTTTTTTTTTTTCTTTTTTGACTGAGTAGCGTCACGCTTCGCTCATGAGCCACACATTTATTTGGCGACTTTTCCTTGGACTTTTTTTTTATTTTTCTTATGAGCGCCAAGTTCAGATATTGAGCTTGAACGACGTGGCACGTGCGCTTGAGGGGCCCGCGGCTCTTTTCTCCGGCACGAAATAAAATAAGCGGATTTCTTTTCCTGTCTAGCCGCCGTCCGTGAGCCAGCAATTTGCTCTCGCGACGAATTTACGCTTTGTAGCGTTCCCTCCTCACGCCCAAATTCACGGCGTGCTTTGAAAAAAAAAAAAAAGAAAAGAAAAAGGGGGGGAGGGGGGGGGGTGCCAACCTTTTCGTTTATTTGCCCGCCTTCTCGGAGGCACGAAAATTGCGTTCTCCGTCCGCCAACGCAATGAAGCAACGGCGTCCGTGTGTTGGGAAGGGAGGAGGGCTTCGGTTCGCTCTGCTGCAAAGCTGCGGAAATTGGTTGTGCGTGCGTCGCGTGAACCATTTCCCGCGTACCGTTATCTCAAAAAACGGAGGGGAGTTCCGAATATGCGGGCGTGTGTGTGCATTTTCAATGATTGCGTGCATGTAAACCAGCAGCGACCGTTGCCGCGGCGTTATTAAAGGAGGAGAGGGGAGATTGAAGGAGATCGGACTGCATGGAGAGCACCCGTGGCCTGTTCCTGCTTCGATGTGCACGTCTGCTTGAAGATTGAAGAAGAAAGGGCGTGATGGGAACAGTTATCGCTTCAGTGTGCACACAGTACACGAAAGTGCCCATCCTGGCTTGACAAACGCACGTAATATCTGTGTGTCAGAGAGAAGGGAAGAGAGAGCCGAAAGGCTGAACAATCTGGTAAGGCGTTTAGAAGATTGTAAGCCATCTGTGCGCATTTCAGTCCCCATGCCACTGGAGTGGACATACGAAAAATTGAGACAATTACAGTAACAACGAGAATAATCTTGATAATAATAGCTTTTATTTCAAACTTTTAGTGCTGTACATAATCTGGCCCGCGAAAGCACGTTAGTGCTTTTATATGCAGGGCCTTGTGCCAACATGCTGTATTTACATAATTTCAAAGAATGACTGTTAGCATGCTACTGAGAAAAAAAAAAAAAAAAAAAAAAATCAGCGTTTATATTTAACGTACACGTAATTAGAAGCTGAACTGGAGACAGCATTCTGCTAACTTATATTTTGCTTGCTTCAGTTATCATGTGTGGTGAAGTGCCTCCGGTAACTCATTAAAAGAATGTGGAAGTATAATAGCATATATTTCTTTTCCCATAATTGTGTGGATGCTTTGGAAGAATAAGTCTAAATTAGAACTTACTCAAAATCTTTTTTTTTTTTTTTCATAGTAATGTTTTATTAATATGACATCGTATACAAATTGAACTGCTATGTCATACCGCTACGGTATTTACCGTAGCGGTATCTACCGCTACGGTAAATACCGTAGCGGTAGATGCAGATCAGGGACGTTGTTTCCCCGCGTCAAACGCACCGCCGCGATACCCGTTGGCGCGGTGGATGATGTTTATCGGCGTTCCCGTGTGCACACACATGCCGTGTAAACTTGGCATTGAACACGGTTTGCGCGTAACTCGCGTCGTTACAGGTTTGAGGCGGGGCTCGGTGGATATCGCCGCACGACTTGTGGGATGTGCCTGGGCGATCAAGATGGGGGAAGGTACGGGGCTGTGCGGGGTGCCGTTACACGAAGGACGCAGTTGACCCCGGTCACGAATCCCCCTTTTCCATCGGGTCTAGGGCGGGTACGGTGGTGCGCCTCGTTCGCCGGACTCGCGGTCCTTCTCGGGAGATTCTCCCGCGCTGGTCCCTCCTCGTTCATCGATCAAGTTGTGCTCAAGTGTATAGCGGGTCGATTGGCGGTTGTTAACCGCGGGGTCGTGGGCAGTTTCGTGACTGCACTTTCTGATCTCCGACGCTGATTTTGATAAGCAAATAAAACGGCCCACGAAGAAGAAAAAAAAAAAAGCATGCCCGCGTAGTTTGTTTTGAGTGCGGTATTTTGGGTCGTAAAACCGCTATCTAATCTGGGTGTGTCTCGTTAGGTCGTGTATTTTATATTAGCCTTTTTTCTTTTCTCTCTTTCTCAGGACTTGCTCGTATACCGTGTTGCCACCACTGCCGTGTTTGACCGGAGTTCGTGTACAAAATTTAGCTTTCGTTTGGTTGTCAGCGATGCTTTCAGCGTAACGAGGGTGGAGGGGTTCGGCGACCCGGCTCTTCTTTGCGTCGAACGAATATTCCGTGGTCTTTGGACGGCTTCCTGTCTCCGCGCATCCTCGCGGTTGCAGAGCTCGGCGGTCGGAGTTATGGAGTGGCTGCCGACGGGAAGCGTGAGCGCTGTCGCGCGCGCTTTGGCCTGACAGACTATAGCTGTAGAAAAACCGTCCTTCCTTATGCCCTTCTTCGTTACGTGCAGAATGAAGCAGCCATGCTTCTCCTTGCCCGTGGTCCTGTCCTCGTCCGTTTTTTGCTGTCCCTCTGCGATGGGTGTGTCACGTGCCGTTGAGACTCCACCTGCATGATTACAGCGGACGCGGGATAGCCGGCCGAGCTCTCGTCGTACTATCAATTGCTTGACGGCGCGGTCACGTGTTATTCTCGGTGCTTCGGGACAAGATGGCGGAGTGGAGTATACCTCGACGGTGGCGTAGCCATCGACATTTAGGTACTCTCAGAGAGCGTCTTGAGATAGTGTCGTAATTATAGAAAAATCCTAAGTGAGAGCTAGCCGGCAACTGTCTCTCGATAAACGCGAGCAGAAAAGTGTGTAGCTTCGGGTGCCAGGTTCCGCTCGTGGTTTGTCGCTTTGAACTCGGTGCACGAGAGGCTGGACTTTGAATCTCCAGATTTACGAGCACCGGAATGCGGTTTTCGCCGTCTAAATGAAAGGGGTCGCAGGATCCTTGCGTTCAGTCAGGGTAGCGAAGGGGCTGGCACGTCTCTCGATGGCCGATACCCAAGTCGATGCAATCGTGGCATCGTTTCGCCCGGCCACGCCCTTGGCACGGCGGTCTCTCTGCAAACGCTGGTATTATTCCAACTCCGAAACTATATAGATTATATATAATTAGTGTCGTGTGTATGTTTAGACGGCGGGAAGTTAGTCCGCCCCAATGGGCGTCTCGTATCTCCGCTGTGGATGAGAAATCGAGCAAATGCGCAATATCCACCACTAGCCCGTGGTCTTTAACGTGTACCACGCAGTAGTGAGATCCGACCGCACGCCGATGCGATATGCTGATCCAGATGGAAACGGGCTGCAGGGGTAGGGGATCGAGCTCAGCATCACGGGGTTCTGCAGCGCAAACTTTCGCCCCACGTGCCGGTGCTTTAACGCACTCAACCACCGATCTCCCGACCCGGTCCCAAACTACGCATACAGGACACATCGCAGCTCGCGGGGAGCATGCAGTAAACCAACGCGCATTATACGCTCCCAAAGTTAGACACGATACATGGTGTAGATTGGAAGGTCGCGAACTATACAGACATGACGTGCGTCCTTCATTATCCCGCACTTTTAAACGGTATTTTGCGACGCAAAAGATGTCTGCTCATTATAGTTGGTTTACACGTGTCCTTCTTAGAAATTCGGTTGTCACCTTGGTCGGTGGCCCCTGGCCTCGATTGGCGATATTATAACGCAATTCTAGAATTGCTGCTTCTGGGAACCGCGCTTATACTTTCAGCAAGGTGCCCTAGGGGTTGTAATATTCAAAACTCAGACCCCGAAACGATTTATGTGCACGTCACTCAATGTGACTGTGCGCCAGTGAACACAGAACGGGCTAATTTTGCGGGACATCGAACACCTTCCACTAACAGTTACAATGTGTCTTTATTGTTTGGAGATAGAACTGTATTTCTTTATTTATTTTTTTAAATATATAATATAATGGTTGCAAGCTGTACATTAATGATACGCGTTCGTACGAGGAAAGCGTCTCTCTGGTCCCGGATGCGACCGCATGCGACGAGCACTCCCGAGATTGCCGCTCGCGTCTTCCAAAACCCGGGGAGAGGGTGGTACACACTGGAGGCAAGGCCATGCACACGCGTCTTTCGGCTCATTTGCGTACCAAATGTAGTCGGCATCACGCCCGATAACATTTCTGGGAGTGTCGACAGCGGCAGGAGCAGCGGCAGCAGCCTTTGGCGACTGTATTCGAGTCCCGCATTTCTATGTTTGTATACGGCAGGCCGGTAGAGTAGGTCGTTTCGCGTAAGGTGTAACGTTATTGCGGGCGAGGTTGCGCCCTTGACGTGACAGATTCGTCAGTCGTGGCTCAGTTTGGTCGTTTCCTTGCGGGGGCCTGCCACCCCTCATCCGCTGGCTACATATATGCGAATTCAGGCTGACGTATTCTACGCTCTCGGAAACAGATATTTATATGCATATGCGGCTTGGCGTCGCTTGTTCTTGCGAAAAGGGTGGCTCTCTACTCCGTGCCTTGTCACGCCAAACCTGTTGTGCCGAGCTGGGGGATCTTGCCGAGGGTCCTCCGGGAGAAAGACGTCTCACGGAGGTCACACTGTCGTTTGAATTGTTCACTTGCATAAAATTAGTGCACCGTCATCCCGAAGCCGTGTAGCGTACAGTGTTGAACTTTCGAGCCTTTGCTCAATCTGATTCGAAGCTCTCGTATTATAGAGCGTGATTTCAACGATTTTGAATGTTCCTTCGGTTATGCTATGGCGAATAGCGTGCGCAACGGGCAAGGGTGTGTGCAGCCGTTTCCTGACGTGAAAAGGGGACATGCAAACTCCGCCGTCCACCTATAAGAAGGTTGGAGGCTGAGAATGTACTTCGAATGTCGGAGCGGCAATCGAGAGAGGAACCAATCAATGCTTTCAAAAATTCGGAAGACAGACAAACACGGCTGCACAGACTAAAGCCGGGCTCCCACTGCTCATACATCATACAAAAGACAGTCTGAAAACACGAGTCACCGCAATATCCGTGGTTCGAATGCCGCGTGCCAAGTTAACTCGTTGCCACGCGGCATTCGAAGCTCGGATCTCGCGGCGGCTCGCTTTCGAATCTGTATGCAGACTGTCTTTTGTAAGATGTACAAACTCTGTGATCCCGGCTTAAAAGTGCAAGCTTAATTCACTGAGCTTAATTTCTTTAGCAGACCCCCAAAAAGACGAAAAACGCCGCGGCGTTTCCCTCCTTGTGATGCTTGATCGGTCATACGTAAAAGCCTTTCTTTCTTTCTTTTTTTTCCCTTTTTTTTTTTTTTTAGCTTTACATCCTTCATTTTCTCCTCCTCAAGTGCGAAGTAACCCTTGCGACTGAGTAAGACCGAGAGAGACCAGACCGGTTTTTAAGCCTCTTGTGATCTCCTAGGACCAGCTCCGCTGCAGCGCATCCGGTCCTAAGACATGGCAGGAGGCTTACAAACCGGTCTGGTCTCTCTCGGTCTTACTCGGTCGCAAGAGTGTGAACGGCGCTTTAGTTTTCCAATAATCTTCTCTCCCTCTGCTCTTTAGTTTCCCATAAAGGCCCGTTCACACCCTTGCGACTGAGTAAGACCGAGAGAGACCAGACCGGTTTTTAAGCCTCTTGTGATCTCCTAGGACCAGCTCCGCTGCAGCGCATCCGGTCCTAAGACATGGCAGGAGGCTTACAAACCAGTCTGGTCTCTCTCGGTCTTACTCGGTCGCAAGAGTGTGAACGGCGCTTTAGTTTTCCAATAATCTTCTCTCCCTCTGCTCTTTAGTTTCCCATAAAGGCCCGTTCACACCCTTGCGACTGAGTAAGACCGAGAGAGACCAGACCGGTTTTTAAGCCTCTTGTGATCTCCTAGGACCAGCTCCGCTGCAGCGCATCCGGTCCTAAGACATGGCAGGAGGCTTACAAACCAGTCTGGTCTCTCTCGGTCTTACTCGGTCGCAAGAGTGTGAACGGCGCTTTAGTTTTCCAATAATCTTCTCTCCCTCTGCTCTTTAGTTTCCCATAAAGGCCCGTTCACACCCTTGCGACTGAGTAAGACCGAGAGAGACCAGACCGGTTTTTAAGCCTCTTGTGATCTCCTAGGACCAGCTCCGCTGCAGCGCATCCGGTCCTAAGACATGGCAGGAGGCTTACAAACCAGTCTGGTCTCTCTCGGTCTTACTCGGTCGCAAGAGTGTGAACGGCGCTTTAGTTTTCCAATAATCTTCTCTCCCTCTGCTCTTTAGTTTCCCATAAAGGCCCGTTCACACCCTTGCGACTGAGTAAGACCGAGAGAGACCAGACCGGTTTTTAAGCCTCTTGTGATCTCCTAGGACCAGCTCCGCTGCAGCGCATCCGGTCCTAAGACATGGCAGGAGGCTTACAAACCAGTCTGGTCTCTCTCGGTCTTACTCGGTCGCAAGAGTGTGAACGGCGCTTTAGTTTTCCAATAATCTTCTCTCCCTCTGCTCTTTAGTTTCCCATAAAGGCCCGTTCACACCCTTGCGACTGAGTAAGACCGAGAGAGACCAGACCGGTTTTTAAGCCTCTTGTGATCTCCTAGGACCAGCTCCGCTGCAGCGCATCCGGTCCTAAGACATGGCAGGAGGCTTACAAACCAGTCTGGTCTCTCTCGGTCTTACTCGGTCGCAAGAGTGTGAACGGCGCTTTAGTTTTCCAATAATCTTCTCTCCCTCTGCTCTTTAGTTTCCCATAAAGGCCCGTTCACACCCTTGCGACTGAGTAAGACCGAGAGAGACCAGACCGGTTTTTAAGCCTCTTGTGATCTCCTAGGACCAGCTCCGCTGCAGCGCATCCGGTCCTAAGACATGGCAGGAGGCTTACAAACCAGTCTGGTCTCTCTCGGTCTTACTCGGTCGCAAGAGTGTGAACGGCGCTTTAGTTTTCCAATAATCTTCTCTCCCTCTGCTCTTTAGTTTCCCATAAAGGCCCGTTCACACCCTTGCGACTGAGTAAGACCGAGAGAGACCAGACCGGTTTTTAAGCCTCTTGTGATCTCCTAGGACCAGCTCCGCTGCAGCGCATCCGGTCCTAAGACATGGCAGGAGGCTTACAAACCAGTCTGGTCTCTCTCGGTCTTACTCGGTCGCAAGAGTGTGAACGGCGCTTTAGTTTTCCAATAATCTTCTCTCCCTCTGCTCTTTAGTTTCCCATAAAGGCCCGTTCACACCCTTGCGACTGAGTAAGACCGAGAGAGACCAGACCGGTTTTTAAGCCTCTTGTGATCTCCTAGGACCAGCTCCGCTGCAGCGCATCCGGTCCTAAGACATGGCAGGAGGCTTACAAACCAGTCTGGTCTCTCTCGGTCTTACTCGGTCGCAAGAGTGTGAACGGCGCTTTAGTTTTCCAATAATCTTCTCTCCCTCTGCTCTTTAGTTTCCCATAAAGGCCCGTTCACACCCTTGCGACTGAGTAAGACCGAGAGAGACCAGACCGGTTTTTAAGCCTCTTGTGATCTCCTAGGACCAGCTCCGCTGCAGCGCATCCGGTCCTAAGACATGGCAGGAGGCTTACAAACCAGTCTGGTCTCTCTCGGTCTTACTCGGTCGCAAGAGTGTGAACGGCGCTTTAGTTTTCCAATAATCTTCTCTCCCTCTGCTCTTTAGTTTCCCATAAAGGCCCGTTCACACCCTTGCGACTGAGTAAGACCGAGAGAGACCAGACCGGTTTTTAAGCCTCTTGTGATCTCCTAGGACCAGCTCCGCTGCAGCGCATCCGGTCCTAAGACATGGCAGGAGGCTTACAAACCAGTCTGGTCTCTCTCGGTCTTACTCGGTCGCAAGAGTGTGAACGGCGCTTTAGTTTTCCAATAATCTTCTCTCCCTCTGCTCTTTAGTTTCCCATAAAGGCCCGTTCACACCCTTGCGACTGAGTAAGACCGAGAGAGACCAGACCGGTTTTTAAGCCTCTTGTGATCTCCTAGGACCAGCTCCGCTGCAGCGCATCCGGTCCTAAGACATGGCAGGAGGCTTACAAACCAGTCTGGTCTCTCTCGGTCTTACTCGGTCGCAAGAGTGTGAACGGCGCTTTAGTTTTCCAATAATCTTCTCTCCCTCTGCTCTTTAGTTTCCCATAAAGGCCCGTTCACACCCTTGCGACTGAGTAAGACCGAGAGAGACCAGACCGGTTTTTAAGCCTCTTGTGATCTCCTAGGACCAGCTCCGCTGCAGCGCATCCGGTCCTAAGACATGGCAGGAGGCTTACAAACCAGTCTGGTCTCTCTCGGTCTTACTCGGTCGCAAGAGTGTGAACGGCGCTTTAGTTTTCCAATAATCTTCTCTCCCTCTGCTCTTTAGTTTCCCATAAAGGCCCGTTCACACCCTTGCGACTGAGTAAGACCGAGAGAGACCAGACCGGTTTTTAAGCCTCTTGTGATCTCCTAGGACCAGCTCCGCTGCAGCGCATCCGGTCCTAAGACATGGCAGGAGGCTTACAAACCAGTCTGGTCTCTCTCGGTCTTACTCGGTCGCAAGAGTGTGAACGGCGCTTTAGTTTTCCAATAATCTTCTCTCCCTCTGCTCTTTAGTTTCCCATAAAGGCCCGTTCACACCCTTGCGACTGAGTAAGACCGAGAGAGACCAGACCGGTTTTTAAGCCTCTTGTGATCTCCTAGGACCAGCTCCGCTGCAGCGCATCCGGTCCTAAGACATGGCAGGAGGCTTACAAACCAGTCTGGTCTCTCTCGGTCTTACTCGGTCGCAAGAGTGTGAACGGCGCTTTAGTTTTCCAATAATCTTCTCTCCCTCTGCTCTTTAGTTTCCCATAAAGGCCCGTTCACACTCTTGCGACCGAGTAAGACCGAGAGAGACCAGACCGGTTTCTAAGCCTCTTGCGACATCTTAGGACCGGATGCGCTGCAGCGGAGCTGGTCCTAAGACATCGCAAGAGGCTTAGGACCTTGTCTCTCTCGGTCGTTCTCGGTTGTAAGTGTGTGAACGAACCTTTACTCGGTCGCAAGAGTGTGAACAGCGCTTAATTCGTACTGAAGTATTGCCGCGTGCGCGCGGCCGAGCTCCCAATGCACGCGGCTGCCACGCCAAGGTGCGGGGCTCAAATCCCGTCGGCCCTGTTCTTTTTTTTACCGACATTCGTTTTTCTGGAAAGTTCCATTCTCTTCCTCGGCTGTGCACCTGTATTCTGGTGAAGAATCTTCCTGAACATATAGCTCGCGTACAAAAGCAGCGGTAACGCTGTTTTGGGTCAGTCCCTCCTTCGACGCCGGCGCAGGATATGTCTACCCCTTCGGATTAGTCGAAGGCACAACATTGCCTCAACCTCTATTTTCAGTTCCAAGTTCGTCTTGCATTTTCCATCTGTTACACTGTCGTATGAGGCGGCTACCGTGGGTCGTAAGCGACCGCGGTAGGGCAAATATCCACATTACTCGAGCTACGTGGTCCCGTAAACCCCCGTAAGCATGCCGATTAAATGGGAAAGGGAGCTCGGTAATAGGGTTCTTTCTAGAGCAGCGCCTTCGGGTGGTTGGCGGGCTATACGCGGGGCTGATTTGAATAATGTGTGGCGGGAACTAATTTTCAAAATGATTGCGTGTCGGAATGGTCGTGTATATACACAGTGAGCGAGCGCGATTTCTTCTTCTTGGCTGTGCGCCGTCGGTCCAACGTTCAGCACACGGAAGCAGGTTGTTTGCGGCATTCGCGTGGCTGTATCGCCACACCCGCCTGCTTGGTTGGAGACACGACTATTATGTACTAGCTCGCGGTTTTCCTGGCGGCGGTTACATTTACGGACGCTAGCGAAGCCGGACATTGGGCCGCTTGGTTTTGGCTTGTTTTTACGAGCGCGAGTGTTAGGAAACGTTGTGGTTTGTGTGTGCTGTATTACCTTTGAGAGTCGCTGGAGCGCGCTTTGAAAGTGCATGCCGCAAAAGCAAAACATCCGCAGTGGTTTGTCCGAACGAGCGAGTAATCGTTTAAAAGCGAGGGTCAATAAGTTATACCGCTGTCACTATCGGCATATTTCTTGATCCAAACTGTGGTAGAAAAAAAAAAAAGCAAGACCTGCTTTTGCTGACAACGAGCCAAGAGACTTGTTGCGGAAACGCGTCGAGATGAGCGAGTCCTGTCAAAAGCAGTCTCATTCGTGGGGGTCAAGGAAAGAAATCAAAAGGGGCCTGTGCAAACAACGAACATTTTTGTTATATTTTTCCCAACGAAGCTCTTTAAGGTTACGTCTTTGTGCATGCGCCCCACACATTGAAGCACCTTGGTAAAACGCGTATACCTTCCGTTTTTTTTATTATTATTATTTTTTTTTTATATAACAAAACTTTGATAAGGACTTTGCGGCGCGCGCCTCTTGTAAAGTGATCTGCACATGGACACATTAATTTGAGAATTTTATCCTTGTGAGCCATCGTCGGCACTCGAGAAAAAGGACAGACCTCCCCCCATAAAGCCGATGAAGGACCCGATCGCTATATGAGTTCACAGTGGGTTTCGATAAAACGGTCGCAGCATGGGTGCATGCTGAGTGTATCAATCTTCTTGTAATACTCGATACTACCGTAAAATACCGAGAATCCGCCCATTCCACAATAAACGCCCACCTCTCAATGTTGTAACCTGCAGAGAAAAAAAAAAAAAACACGAGGCATATCTTTACACGTTGTTGACACGATGAGGAGCGCTCTTCCGATACCCCAGTTTTACCCGATGCAAATTTTTGAGTGCATCTCGTTCAGGATTTTACGGTGCGTTACCACGCGGTGCTCGTATACGTGCAATGTATTTCGCGCTGGGACAACTCTGGTCCCGGGGGCAACCTGCCACGCCGTCGGTTTTCGCAGGACGCGGAGCTGTGGGTGAAGTTCCTCGTCCCTGTCTTGTTCTCCCGTGTATTACGACGACCTAAATTGCAGCTTTCGTTCTGTCGTTGTCTCCAGAAGGTGACCCGGGCGTAATCTACGAGTTCCATTTTCGAGTCGCCTGAGAACTGGTTTGGGTTAGTTGCGTCAACACGATCTCTCGTGCCGAAGCCAACCCGCTCGGATTGCGTGTACCGAGCCAACTTTCAACGCTCTTTTTCTTGTCCTTCCTAACGCTCTCGCTATAGTCTCTTCCACCGAGTCCCTTCCCGTCGGATACAGGTATAAATAAAAAAAAAAAAAAAACACGCGGCCACTTTTTGGTTGGTTTTGTTCACTCATTTGGTGAGCTGCATGCCGGATTTGGCGGAGTAAAGGATCTTTATTATTACCTCTCTCTCTCAGCGAGATGAGGCGCTTCGTGTCGCACCACGTGCACGTGTCATCATTGCACCATGCTGGTGGTAATAAAAAAAAATGAAATGGTGCTCAATGTATGCTGCAGGAAATGCGCTCAGCAGCAACTAGATGTTCTCACTTCTGCTGCGAGCGCTATACAAAAGCGTGTTCCGGGCAAGGCTTGTGCAGTGCGACCATAGTTCAGGGCAGCATGTTCGTGCTTGTATACCTTCGGTTTCGTTCGCTCATAAAGTGGAACAACCTGGTACAGTTTCCTAGAACAGAACGAAACGTGACGTACTACACACCGATGTTGGACCATATGGTTGTGGACGCATGTGGTGCGAGAGGGCCGGCGTTCGAACATCACGCAGCACGTGCGCAACGTCAATCCGCGCAAACAACGATCTGTTTGGCCGGCAGCTGCGTGCGCCTTGTTTTCCCCGGTTCCTGGTGGCCGCGGGCGTGCTCCGAATGGGCCCACGTGTGCCGGGATCTCCTTTCGCTAATGAGGGGCGCGTCCCGAGCACGACTCGCGCCCCCCTCTGTGGGTATGCGAAACATGCTCCGCGTGGCACGCTTTTGGCGCGGGCTAGCCGCTTCCTCGTCATAGCGATCGCGACTCCTCCGGAGGGACCTTGACTCCTCAGGTGGAGCATAGGTGCTCCGTTCAACCGTAAGCTGACAGGGCGGTGGGAACTAAGCGCTCACCGGTCCAATCAACCGGCTCCCATTTTGTCACGCGACCACGTTCTCTCTGCGCCTGGGTATGGGCGGGGAGTGACCACGTGGCCAAAGGTACGACTGGTCTAACGAGCGTGTAGCTTCCACCGCACTGCGAGCTTGTAGGGACCGGGTCTGTCTCGCCCGTGATTTCTGCGAAGGGCAGGGCATCACCTCGGGACGAAATTACCGGCACGACGAAAGATTGCGCCAGGTGGGTTCCGGGACGCCGATTTCGCGGTTGACGGCGAACGGTAAATGCAATTTAGCTCGGTTTGCGTAATATTTTTTAACGCGTGGGCGGCGCTTGCTCGGAACGAGAAATATACCCTCCAGCCCGCGTATCGGTCTCTTTGGGCGACGGCCGTTGCGACATCTTCAGCAGACAGCCCTTGCGACGTCTACTAGAAGACAGCGTTGCTGCTGAGCGGGCGAACTGGTTGTTATTCGACATGCCGAAACTCGACACGGAAGCACAAACAGGAGAACGAACACAAAACACTAAGGAGTCTGGTTTTGGAAGCTTCCACATCGGCTCCGAAGAAGTACGAGATCCGTACGATGAAGCACCTGGAACATCTACGATAACTTGGCAAAAAAACGAACGCTGTCTGCTGCCGTCCGGGCCAATCGGAGCGACGCAGCGAGGCACGTGACAGCTCTCTGCAGGAGGAGTGCACTCCGACGACACGTACGGTGTCCGGTGCCTCACTCCAGTGCTCCGATTGGCTCGCAGTGGTCGTAGGCTTTCGCCGTCTGATCAGGTCGTGGTGCTCCGTTGGTTTCGCCGGTGTGATAGCATACCCTCAAAGACAACGAGCGTCGTGACGATGCACTTTTGGAGCGGCTTGATTCGATCGTTCCATCTTCCACTCCTAACACGATTTTTTTTTTTTTTTTTTTTTTCCCGCACTAGAACGAGAAGGAAACCGAATGCAAGAGCGGCAAGAGTGCCTTTTTCACTCTGCTCCGATTTATGGTCGGTACTGCACGTATGTTTGCGGCTGCTGCTCTCTGCTCTCGATCGGAGGCTCGCGCGTGCCGCGGCTGTCTGCCTTCGAGGAGCCGCGCAGCTGCTGCAGCTCTTCGCGTCGACTTCTCGAGCCGTGCTTCATTCCCGTTCTTCCTCCTTTCTTTTCGTTTGTTTGGCCGCGTGTGTCCCATTCTTGTGCCCGTCCCAGTCGGTTGTGGGGCGTGACTTGCGCGTTCTTCTTTTTCAACGCCGTTCGTGATGCAGTTGATGTTTCGCGCGGTTCGCCTTGCGGGGCGCGAGGACACTTTCGAACGCCGACGTGCGGGGAAGATGAATGCTGGGCCGCCAAGGTGGCGAAAACCGCGGCGACGGACGGGAGCGCGGAGTAGCGCGAGATGCTTCGGGAAACGGACTTCCGAGAATCGAAGGACTTCCGAATCGAATGCATAGTACACTGCGCGATGGGAGGCACTCACTTGATCGAATGACGTTTTAGCGAACGCCCACGTTTCATCGAACGACACTTTAGCGAATAGTCGGACGCCGCGAAGCGGCGTTTTCGGGTGGGCCAAGTGAGTTCATATTTTTGTAATGAGTTGCCGTAGACTGTCGCCGCGAAGCGGCGTAAAGCGCAGCGCGACGGATGGGTTAACGCGCGCCCCCGTTATTCGCTAAAACGACCATTCGCTCAAATGTCGCCGTTCGCTAAAATGTCATTCGCTCTTCTGATATGGACCCCTGCGCGATACACCCGAACGACCGGTCTCCTGTTTGTGCGAAGCCTAAACCGGCGACTCATTACAAAAATATGAACCCATTTGGCCCACCCGAAAGCGCCTCTTGGCGGCGTCCGACTATTTGCTAAAGTGTCATTCGGTGAAACGTGGGCGCTCGCTAAAACGTCATTCGATCAAGTGAGTGCCTCCCTAAAATTGTGAAACTATACTCTATTTCACCTTATAATGTATCATAGGAAAAACCTATAAGCGCGAGCTCCTTGCTCCAGAGCCGATCTTTATGATCTCGCGCTTCTAGCCTGCACTGAGGTAGAACATAAGGTGAAACGGAGTATGGGGCGTTTTCACATAACGTCAACCCGCCATCTTGTTGTTGGGGTGAGTGAGTAAAAAAACGTTTTATCTATCTAAAGCAGCTAGAGCCGGCTGTAGTGAGTAAAAAAATATATATATTGTATTTATCAGAAACAGGACGTGAAACTTAAAAGCTTTTCTGCACGCCTGATTTGAAGGTGTTCTGCGAGTCTTCGGAATATTCGCTTTCAGCTCGTAACAACAAAATGGTGGACGAAATCGCGACACCAATGACGAAAAAAAGGCACGCATACGACAACACTGGCACTGAACGAACTAGCCCAGTCGAAGGTCGTGGTAAAATATGGTACCGGTCAATACTCTGTCGAAGTAAAATGTAACGAAATTTGCCGATGTTGGGGCTCGCGCTAACAGTGCCGCGCAATGCACACCCACTACAGCGCGTCCGCGTAGATTTTTTTCTATTATTATTTATTTCCGAGCAAACGAACTTATGCTAAACAACGTGTCCATAAACCCGAATACTTTTTTTTTTTTTTCGATCGGATGGAATTTGCTCATAATGTGGCTCTGAATCACTGGTGTTGTTCCGGTTGATTGGGAAAGGGTGTTCCACTCCGCGTCCGTATTGTTTGTCGTCGGCGGCGACCCGCAGGCGACAATGGGATGTCGATAGGTGAATCAGCGGCGCTGTGCATCATCCCCTCGTGGAACTTCGCGGGCTCTCGTGCGCCATCCTTCACCCGTCTCTTCCTCTTTTGTGGCGCAAGAAGTCTGGAGAAGACGCATCACGTTCGAGCGCCACTTCGATGTGCGTCCATCAGCGCTGTAGTTACCTGCGTTCCTGCACGCTTGTAGCATTCTAAGGATAACGTAACGTAGTTTTCTATTCGACTTAGCGTCTCGTTTCGCAATGTTCCTCGTTGTTCGGTGCCTGTCTTGGGTAGGTCAGTTACCGTCAGTACCTCCTTCGAATGCGCTTCTTCTCACTGGGCGCCTTCGCACTGTGGAGGAGAGTCCACGCGGAGTGGACAACGCGTGTCCCTCCCGCTTCGTTGCGGCGCGCATAAAAGGGGGAAAAATCATAAAACAAATTCAGAGGGGAGAAAAAAGGAACATGGTGAATGTTCGTGTAAAAACCCTAGCTTGTAGTCAAGTTTTCAATGTATACATGCGGCTGTGGTGCAAGAATGCATGTTAGAACGTGATGTCTTGGCAAACTGTGTGCGTCATTATAACTGCGTACTTTTTTTTTTTTTTTTTTTTTTTTAGATTTGTGGAATTATATTTTAGTATAACGAGTGGATTCTTAACTAGGTATAGCTGGGACGTGCTATAGGTTTAATTACGTAGGTTTCCAAGTATTTGAGGGCACAGTCGATAAATTGTTTCTTTAAAACTGAATGAGCTCGGGTAGTGGACAAATAGATGAATACTTTAATTTTTATTAATGAAAACGTGCGACCCACATACTGATTTTGTGTAATTTGATCCAGTATGTTTATTTGCAAAATGCCATCGGTTTACAAATTTAACTGGCAAACTTTCTTTTAATTAAATAAAGAATTGCACAGTTTGATTTCGCCACATAATTTTGCAAAATATTCACTTTGGTGCCCAAAACCATTCTATTATATTATTTTAGTAGGAAGCTAAACTGTCCTTCATCGGTCAACCTAAGTTTCGAAAGCAGCGGCTGCAGCAAAACAAAGAGGAGGGCCCTTGTCTCAACACTCTTGTTCAGCACATCTAAATACGTTGAGTGTTTTTGAGATTAAAGATGTCTCCTCTACTGTGAATGATTGGTTGCACAGGGAGTATTTGGAGCATGCAGTTCTTACAAAGCCCCTGAAAAGAAAAAAAAAATTAAGCAATCTGGCGGGGACCGAGCGTGTCAAAAATTATTCTTACGCGAAAAAAAGAAAAATAGTTCAGACCAATATTGATTGTGCGAGACGCGATTTCGTCGGCAGTCACCTCCTTTCCACCGTTTTCTCGGCATTTCGGGCGCTTGGAGAAGAGGTGGATGGGCTTCTCCTTCAGTACCAAGATGATAATTCCGGGATGACCCGTGACGTCATAAACTTTTCGCGCAGAATTAAAAGAAAGAAAAAATCGTCATTTAAATTTTTTTGCTTATTTGTTTTTTTTAATTCGCGTGTCACATTTAGATTTTTTTTTTTTTTTCTTTTTAGGAGCTTTTTAACAGAGTATTTCCAGTAGAACGAGTAAAACCAAAATATAACTGCTTGTGCACCCGAAGCCATTTTTGCTGCTCCAAAAGGTGTTCTGAAATGACTTGAGTTCTCACTCTATTTTGTCAGGCATCTTTTTATTATTTGCTTTCAGCACATAATAATATTAGGATATATACTAAGGCATGTTCTTATTATTAATTGCAATATTTCCTTAATACTTGCACCTTTTCTTTAAAACACTGCCTTTAAGGGGGGACACTACCCAGAAAAAACAATTTCTGCAAAAAAAAGTTGATTTTGAAAAATGTCATATTTACATCCACCAACATCTAGAGAGTATTGCCAGAAAGTTTCATTAGTTTACACTGCATAGTTAATTTTTTATAAATTATTTTCGGTCCACTGATGCTAAAGAAAAGGTAGAGGTTGGAGCACTTTGAACGCATTTTTCTCCATTCCACTTTTTGGCATAAATTTCACTTTAGGAAAACTATCGTTTTGTTATTACGCAACTTGGATTCATTTTTATGAGTGTTTCTGGGGCGAAATATTAAGGGGAAGATAACTATGAGCTTGTATTTTTTATTTTTGTCATTTTTCATGCTCAAGGACTAAAAGTTCGGACAAAGGATGGAAATCTAAAAAACTGTATTTGTGTTTATGTGGCTTTTTTGTCATGAAAGATGGTATAACATAGAAATATAGCTCCATAGTTATCTGCTCTGAACTGTCCTAATGCAATGTAACACATGAAAACACCAAATTTATAAGTAATTTCAAAACGATAGTTTTCCTAAGCAGACACGCCCACTTTCGTCTTTGAACATTTGCAATTTTTTTTGTACTTCTCCCAGGTTAACAGAAATTGGCAGAAATGTTATCAACATCAACAGAAACAAGCACTATAAATATAATTTAAATCAGACGAGTGGTTCAAAAATTTGCTTTTTTGGGTAGTGTCTCCCCTTAATTGCAAAAAAAAAAAAAAAAGATTTTAAGTTACAGTTTTAGTAAGTGGTTTTATCAGCTTTTAAATATCCTGAAGGACAGTGATTTCTCTACAACCCCCCCCGTTTTTCTGAAGGCAGTGTTTTAAAATTCACGACTCCTATATTCTCAATGCCCCCCCATCCCCCCAACCCTTCCTGAAAATGTGGGCACCCCTCCTAATTTAAATTCCTGGGGAAACCCCTGCCAAAGTATGCTGCCAGAAAGTTGCACTTCTGCAACTAAAGTGTTTTTTCTTGAATAAATTATTTCCAATATGCCAGCACCATCTAATGTGCAGCTTGCTCTGTACTTTAAAACTCATTTATCTGTTTTACTTTCGGCATTAAATCTCGATTCAGGAAACCTAAAATTCGATAATAAATTGATGTGTGGAGCCAGTTTTTAAAATGTTTAGGGGTTAAAAGCGCTAAAAACGACGGACGAGTAGGAGAGACACACACCACAGACCGCTCTGTGGTGTGTGTCTCTCCTACTCGTCCGTCGAGCGCTCTGTGGTGTGTGTCTCTCCTACTCGTCCGTCGGTTTTAGCGCTTTTAACCCCTAAACATGTTCAACCAACTAGCCCAAATCCAAACCCTTCTCCAGATTTTAAAAGTTCTGTACAGAAATTTTGTAAAAAAAAATATGGTTGTGTACTTAGTTTCTACATTTTCATTTACTTTTATGAAAAGCTGCAATACCTTCAACCTAATGCATGCAAAAAACATTTTTTTTTTTTTACATTTCTGTTCTTTATTAGAAAAGTTACAATTTCTTTAATTTCTTTCCATGGCCGCATGACACAGGTGTTAAACTAAATGTTTCACCAAAAGAACTGACCATTATCATTAGCTTTTCTAAACAATAGTTTTCCTCAGGGAGTGCAGTGTTTATTTCATGTTCTTTTATGTAACTCTTTGAAGAATAAACTTCTAAACTTAAAAAAATCTTTGCATGTTATACTTTTTCCCAGCTATGAATATGCCCTGCTAATTTGAGACAAATAAGTGTAACGGTTAAAGTTCACCTTCCCGGGTAGTGCCCTTGGCTTTTGGGGTCTGAGTAGTCCCCAAGTAGTGAAGCACATCTTGAATAGACAGTGTATCTGCTCAACATATAAATTATTTCTTGCATCGAGGTATAGAGAAGCATTTTGGAATTTTCTAGTTCCCTCTACCGCTTGTTGCCATTTTTGTTTTTCAAATGCTTATCATAAATTTCTTTTTCTGCTTGCAGCCCATCGAGGTGACGATGAGGTGGACAGGGCCCTGGTGAGCTGCAGACTTTTTTCTATGGTGTTGGTCACTTCTGTGAAAACTTTAACATGCTTGTAAAGGCATTGTTAGAAGTGGTTTTTTAAGCAAAATTAGTCATCATAGTAGAGCCATTATGATTTTGAAGCTAACTACAGCTTTATTTAGGTCATTACTCGCCTTAAAAGGACTGCTCACACAGAGCAGTTTTAAGCAAGTGCTGTTTCGTAGAACAGTTCAGGGTATGTTTTCTTAGCTCTTTGTGGTCCGTTTTTTTTTTGCTTACATCCCTGCTTTTGTGAATTTGTTCAGTTACATTGTGTGTATGCAAAGTTCCTGCAAATTCGAGAGAATGGAAAAAAAATCCTAGCATTGAGGAAACCTTAGTGAGCCTGTAAATCTGAGAATTGTTACAGAATTTGGTGAAAATATTGCCAGGGTGGAGAAAATTTGTCTTTGTTACTTCAGCATAGATCTGCTTTAACACACTTGCACCAAAGGCCTGTAATGCACTTTTTGCACATGCCGTGACTGCTATGGGTGATTCTGGAGTATTGCTGAAGTCTCGAAATGTGAACAGAAATTTTGTTGAGTCTGAAAGGAAAGGAAATGATTGCTGTTAATAGCTTTTGACAACTGTTTCACCAAGTTGGTGGAAAAACCTGGTAAATTCAAGGAATTAGGAAAAATGCAGTCATTTGCAGTTACCTTAGTATTTAGCAATTGTCTAATCAGGCCTTTTCACATAGCCTTTTCAAGCTCATCTGTTTATCCATTTGTGGATCAGGCATGCCCATTACAATGAGAGGTTTCTCTTTTTTCCCCCCTTCACGTCTCTGTGAAGCATTCCGAAGTCAATGACTCGGAAGTGGTGAGTATCTGGTAGATGGTGCTCGTGCGCCACCAGGGCTGGTGCATGCCCCGTCTGCATGGCGCTACTGCAGGGGCACGGGGCAGCTAATCGATTCCTTCTGCACTTTACCTGGTTTCTTCCTGTGGCTTGTTTTCACGTCCTTGCTTCTCCTATGTCTCATGCACAGTTTAAGCATACTGTAATGACACAAGTCATATGTAGCCTGAGATATGGTGTTATTGCTACTCTGACTAAAGCATCTGTAGCACAGAAAACATTATAATCAACAAGGGAAGTCTTTTTGAAGCAAAAGTTTGGTCGAAATAGGCACTTCATTCTTTTGTTGGGAGCCTCTGGTCAATTTGCCTTTCCTATCGCAGCCTTTGCTCAGACTGTGGCTGTGGGATGCTCTTCTTGGTTGAACTAACTCTTAAAGTGTCCCATTGTGCTTGTTCACTTAATGTTTGATGTTCTCATTACTGTTGCACTGGCATGGATGCCGTGCATTAGAGGAGATGGTATGTTTCCTGTTGTGCCCTGCTATTTTCCAATAGCTTTAATTTACTCATTTGGTCAACTGACTGGGAATAGTGCTAGAAATAGATCTGCAGGCGGAGTGTCTAGATGATGGGAGGGGCTTCTCTGCGGTTACCTTTTGCATGTTACATTTTCAAGGCACAGTGCAAACATCTAGAGTGAGATGACTCGTAACATAAGGAGGCCATAAGCAATGCCCACAAAAAGTAAGGTGCCTTAATCTGTACACTTCCATCGCAAGGTGGTAGTATCGGGCACATTTTATAGCATGTGCTTCTTTTAAGGACACATTCAAAGGAAAAATCTTTTTTTTTTTTCATCAACCTAAGTGGAAAAAGAATGCCATAAAACAAATTTACAACGAAAAAAAAATTTTAGCTATATTTACGGCACGAAACGAATTTGTAGTCTGTGCCCGCTGGAGCCGCGGCTGGTCACAAGGTAGACCTGTTCACCATGGTGCTGTGCCACCGCCGCCACAAAGCCCCGTTGCATGCTGAACGTAGTGCGCTGCCGGTTCAGTGCGTTCCTCCACTCCGCCGCCGGACACTCTGGCACTGCTGTCAGTTTCTGACCGGCACACAGGCAGTGGCGTCACTAGGGTCAGCGGTACCCGGGGCGGCAGCCCGCCGCGACGCCCCCCCGAGCGCTGCACCCAAGGTGGTCCGCCCCCCCCCCCCCTTCCCCCCCCCCCCCTTGTGACGCCACTGCGCACAGGTCTATCACGTGGTGCTTGCACTTTCTTAGGAGGTTCCTTTGGGCTCTAAAAGTTACTTATCAGCCTTTGTTTTCTGATGCACTTCAAGCGAAGGTGAAGAAGTAACACTTCACAGCACACGAAAACAGTGCACTATAAAAATTACACACACATGCACACAGAAAAAACTCTCATGCAGCGCTGTTATGGTGTGTTGTTTTTGTGCATTGTGAAGTGTTAGCAGGGTTCACTAACTCGTCCAAGCTGAAGTATTGAATAAGTAACGTTTAGAGACAGGAGGAAGCTTCCGGAAGAGCGCAAGCACCACACGCTAAATAGCAACCATTCAGGGGATTAATAGCGGCCACTTTTCCACTCCCCCCCCCCCCCCCCCCCCCCCCCCCCCCTCGAGGGCACCAACTACAAAATCGTTTCGCACCGTAAATATAGCTCTAAAAGGGGGGGGGGGGGGGGGGGGGCTTTTCGTGTTCATTGTAAATTCGTTCTATGACCTCCTTTTCCCATCCAGGCTGTGTAAAAATTTTTCTTTTCCTTTGCTGGTGTTCTTTAGGGCAATAATGCTTAGGAGCTCGTGCAAAAAAAAAAAAAAAAAGAAAATGGCGTTTGCATCAGTGTTGGTGTCGGCGGGACGAAAAAATCCCATAATACTACGCGCGCAGCCACATGTGATGTCATACGTGGCTTTGACGTCATGACCCATGAGAATGAGTACAGGTTTAATGAAAAGGCTTCGCAAATGGGACACAATAACGCTATCGAATACCACTCTTAAAGGCAAAGCTTAAAGGGGTCATGAAACGCTTTTCCAGCTTTTTCCTGTTTAGCTTTCCTCCTCAACTCATAAATCGCACATTACACCAAAAAGTTCAAGAAGACAAAAAGAGGGGAGGCCCCTCCTGCTCGGAATCTGGTTTATGTACCCGGACAGAGCCATTGTCCCCGTAGAAGATTAGCCCGTCGCTCAAAATTCAGACAAAAGTTGCTTTCCCCAACCCGTTCACCCCGGAGCTGACAGTGCTGTGGAAGCTAGGTGCTCGCTGGGCCAGCCACACTTGCCACATGATCACGCTCCTCCGCGCATACCCACGCGCAGAGATTGAGGGCAGGTGATAAAGGGAGGCGGCTGATTGGTTCGCCAAGCGCGTAGCTTCCACCACAATGTCAGCTTAGGGGTGAAGGGACTAAGTGAGGTCCGGTTCTGTGTGACGTCAGTTTGGACCCGATGACGCGCTTTTGGGACCGCGGATGTATCACAGTGAAAAGGCAGAGAGGTTACGAAGGAGAGGAGGTACGAAATAGTCCGCTGTGTTTTCGAATTTTCGCACAGAAAGTCAGGCTTTTGTCTGTCTACCTTTCTTTCTTTTGGCCCACTGAACGATGTACTATTAGTAAAATCCCAATCGAAAATGATTTATCCCAACCCAAAATCCGTTTCATGGGCCCTTTAAGCATCCCCCAAGTTTTAGAGCACAGCTCTTAGGTGCCCGTTTCCGGCTTGAGTGCCTTAGGCGGTGCCGTTGGCGTAACCACGCATTGCATTATGGGACTCTTCCCATAATGACGTCACACGTGACGTCCGTCACGTATGACGTCACAAGGGTTATCCCTATAACCCTCAGAAAAGTAACATCACGACGTTACCCTCGTGACACCATTTTAGGAAACACGTGACATATGACATCACATGTGACATTACATGACATGTGACGCTAAATATGGCGGAAAAATATTCCTGTTAAATTTAACCTTGTGACGTCACGTGTGACGTTGCACATGACGTCACAAGGAAAAAATTTTCTTGCTAAATTTAGTGGGGAAGGAAGAGGGGCATACCCTTTCCTCTGTACCCTCCCGTCCTCTTCAAGAGCTGCGTTCTAATTCAGCGTTACAGAAAATTGAAAACGTCTTTCATTGTTTTGGGGGGCTCTTTAGCACATGAATGATAGTCTCCTAACTCACACTCTTGGCTTTGGTGGGTCATTTAAGTGTAATTTATATACCACTATAATTTAGCATTTTTCTTGTGATAGTATGTTGTCATCATCGGGTACTACAAAGAATGCCACCACCCTAATAAAACACCAAGGTGCCCAGCTGAACTTTTCTAATGATTAATTTCTCGGGCTGAGCACATACTGTTTCATTCATTGTTTGTGCACACACTTTTTTTTAATGAATTTGTAAGAAAGCCACCAGTCTGGATACCTTAATGCTAATCACTAGTTGACATTTCTAGAGTGCAATCAGGTTACTGTGTTGTACTTGAATACCTTGTGAGCCTTGTTCACAGGGAGGAAAATTCATTGGCATATGCTGTATTTTCTTGTACAGAAACCATACTTTCAAAGTCTCTTCCTTTATAATAATTATTATTATATATTGAACTAGGGTTCTTCATTGCACCTCTAGACATTTCCGAGTCGTGACTCGTATGCCAGAGAATGCGGTGTGCATCAAATGGGTAAATGAATGCACGAGTCGTGACGTCGTTCATCGGCTTAGCTTGTGGTTCGAGCTTTAGATATAACTGCGTGTAAGTGCCAGTGGTCATGTCGAAAATGAACCCTCTGATCAAGCCTGGCACTTTGTGCAGGGTCTTGGCAAGGCATCCAAGAGGGCGAGCAGTGCTCCTCCGAACCGACGGGCGGTGCTGTCGGCGTCCAAAGCCACCCCCCTGACCAGTGCCATGCCCTCCAGTGAGCCAGCCCTTCCTTCCTTGACATTGCTCGGTGTTGTTCGGCATCGTCCCTACCATGCTTGTTGTGTCAAGGATACTATATCATAAGTAGAACCCCGTGTCTATGATTTTTTTTTTACAACGGTTTTGTGCTTTTTGGGTCGAGCACAAAACGTGTTTGTTAGGGGTTATGTTGAAGGCAAATAGGACTTGAGCATGAAATTCCCCAGCCTCTAGAAAACATGCCCGTATCCCGAATGTGTCCCAGTACCGATAAGAGAATGAAACAAATTAAGGGGTGGGGTTCCTTCCGTAGAAAAAAGCAGCCTCGCAGACAGTGTGGGCAGTGTCCTCGGTCAACACTGGATAAAGCTGTAAATGAAGGTTTCTCCCGAGAAGGCTCCGGGGGGTTAATTTCGAGGTTTCTCAGCATTTACCGAAAACACGGAACCCTAATCGCGAGTAATTTCTGCGGGTTTTTTGGTATAGATTATCGGGTATGAAGTCTGAACCATTGCTTTTAATCTGGACCTATTCTCTCGTACACCACGTGAAAGTCACGCTCACGCAAGATTTAAAAATCCTTTGTCTTCATAGACCTTTTGAAATAGAAATTTGAAGCTCGGGAACTGAGGTAGGCGCCAGTGCTATTTTGTCAGGTAGTGACAAGAATAGACAATGGATGTGTAATTTTAGCCATTAAATCTGTTATCATTCGCATCCAAATATTTCTGGCTAATGCTGAGCTGAGGGGCGTTACATTTGGATAATGCTTAAAAATGTTATTGGAAGATAACTTCTGCGCTGCGCGCTGGCAATAATTAATTTTTGTATGTATTGACTCTTGAAAATTAGGTTTACTCTGTTTAGTACAATCACAATTTTAGACCATTCGTGCCTGAAGCTCAGGAACATAGTTATCATTACTCCATACTTTCTTTTTGTTTTATTCTATTCACCATTTTTAACAGCTCGCTGCATACGCTCGCAATATGGCTATGCTAACTTGAGGCTACTGTGCATTAACATAGCTAGCATAAACATGACATAACCACTTTTTTGCATTTTACTTGTGTAGGGTGGTGACAGAGGCCAGATACGACTCGGGTTTGTATCCCGGCCATGCGTATTCCACCTCCCCAGTAGGTTTAATGACAGCCACTGAGTTATGGGAGAAAAATAACGACATACTGGCTATTGCTTAATATGTCATAATCTGAAGTACCATACTTACTTTAATCTAATGCATGCCTGTTTTGAGAAAAATATTCCTATAAACTGCCTGTCAGTTAGAATTAAATATGGAATCGGAATGAGACTAATGTCGTGCTAATAGCAGCGGCACAATAAAAACTGGATTTGCATTAGAACCGGGTAGATAAGTTAATAGACAATGATTCGTTGCCAAAATTTGTTTCGATATTAAAGCTTGCATTTAAAACATGCTTTCTATATGCCATTTGTGCTTTCTGTCTTCATACCATCTTAGCTGTTGCAGTGTCTTTGTTCTTTCCTTTGTGTTCTTGCTAATTTACTTCCTTTCAAGCTGTTTGGTGTATGTAATCTTTTGTAATAAAACAAAACTCTGTTTATTTTGTCAAGCTCTGGCACGCAAGCACAGCTTGAAAGGTACCTCTGCAGTAAAACCGAGCCTTTCAGGTATCTAACCTTTTCCTAACATTTTTTGTTCTTTCTCCATCGGCAAACATTTATGTTTGATCAAAACTAGGCTTGTCTGGCTTTGCCCTGCTTCTTCTAACGACTGATCAATTTAATCTGTGTGTAGACTAATGCATTCATTGTTTTTGATGTCTGTAAGTATGTGTGCATGTGATTTTAATCTAGCAGCTGTTTAATTAGAATTGTCACACATTTGTTGTTTGGGGCTTGTGTTCCTTCAGCAGAAGTTGCTCCACTTGACTGGAGTGTTTTTAACGAGGTTTGCTTTTCTCAAAAGTTTGTGACGACTGGTCACCAGCTTTTGGAGAGAGAGAGAAAAAAAATAGCAGTCTTTTGTTAGGAATGGAAATAGATTCACCAGTTGTCCTTTGATTAATTTGTGGATGAATAAAAATAAGTTCACTTTACGAGACATTATTAAAAATTTACTTAACCATGAAACGAAAAATAATTTTAACATTTTATGGGAAGAATACTTGTGAAATGTTCTATCGTTTGTTTTTCGTGGGTTCTGTGGAAAGCTTTGCGTGGTAACATGGTTACAAAATGTAGCATGGCTAAGATCCATACTGTAGGCCATTGGTAGCTGTGCTTTGATTAGGTGAGGTGTGGCCTATGTTACTTTTGCACCATGAAACTCATTCTTCTGGGGGTAGCACACTACCAGGTAGTTTGAGTCATTCTTTTGTGGGATTGTTTTCAACAGCAAATGCAGGTGCGGCCGATGTGGAGATGTTTGTCCGGATGTTTGAAGACGTGCCACGTGTGCAGGTAGCCTTTTGTTTTTAGATGTCATCGTTTGCCGGTTTCTCGGATTTTATTCTATTGACATAGTATGAGCCATTTTACCAAAAAGTAAACATTTCTTCCTAAAAAAACTGGTGTTTGCCTTTTTTCTGTTAAAAAAAGTTGTCCTTAGGGGGCGTAAAAGGGTGCGGTCACCCCCTTAATTCTGCCCACGATGTCCAGGTCGCAAGTATGAACATGTTTACATAACATGTTTACATTGTATGAACATGTTTACAAGTATAAACATGTTTACATTTACACTTAAATCACAATAAAAAATGTAAAAGAAAAATGGTTTATTTTTTATTATGGCAGATACATTTTTTTATTTATATTCTACTACTGATTTTCTTTATTTGGGGTTGTTAATGTCACTTAAATCACAATAAAAAAAATGAATGTTTTTATTATTATGGCAGATACATTTTTTTATCTATACTACTGATTTTCCGGGTCCATATTACATGAGCGAATGATGTTTTAGTGAACAGCGACATTTGAGCGAATCGACGCTTTAGCGAATAACGGGGGCGCGCGTTAACCCATCCGCCGTGCAGCGCTTTCGTCGCTTCGCGGCGACAGTCTGCGGTGGCTCATTACAAAAATGTGAACCCATTTGGCCCACCCGAAAACGCCGCTTCACGGCGTCCGACTATTCGCTAAAGTGTCATTCGGCGAAACGTGGGCATTCGCTAAAACGTCATTCTATCAAGTGAGTACCTCCCTGATTTTCCATATTTGGGGTCTGCCTATTCAGTGTTGTTACTTGTAAACATAAATATTTCAAAAACAATGTAACTGTTTTTGTTTTTTTTAAATGTAGTGTGAATAAGTGATTACTTCCTCATCTGTGTGTTTGTATGCAGCAAAACAAACTAGCTTCTGCTATTACATTGTCTTGGGTTAAAATTTTTTGTGTATTCTTTCACATTGTGGGGTTGCTTCTTTTGACAGGTGTACTCTGCAAAGGAGCTAGAACAAGAGCTTACAAAGCTCAGGCAGGTACTCTCTGAGTCCAGCACCGACTGGGAACGGAGAGTTGACGGGGTAAGTGTGTGTTAGTTTACTGTGAGCTTGGAATGGTCTATGGCACCTCGAGGTTTTTTCGTTCGGTTTGACATCTTGGTTAAAAGGCCCCTGAAAAGAAAGAAAAAAAATTTTTTCAAACGATCTGGTTTGGACACACAAATAAAAAAATTATTTTAAACAAAAAAATAAATAAATAATTTTTTTTAGATTAATATTGACGGCGCGAGACGCGATTTAATTGGTAGTCACCTCCCTTCCACTTCTTTTCTCTCTTAGCATTTCAATATATATATATATATTTTTTTTTTTTTTGCTTAAAATGTATTTTTTGACATTTGTACGTCCCAACCAGGCTTTTTTGGAAAAAAACTTATCTTTCTTCCTTCTGCCACAAAATCTGACCCAGTTTTGCAGCACTGTGGAATTTGTAACAAAGCTGACCCAAGTTGTTGAAGGTTTCTATCTCCAGCCATTGGTCTAATTCTCAAGCGTTGGGGATTGACAAAGTGGCCCATGACACGTCTCGTATGCCTTGCTTTTTTGTTACAAAGGGAGAACGGGAAAAAGAGTACTTTGCTGACACAAAAAGGGGGTGATTGACAAGAGGGAAATTGAAAGTGCCTGTTATTTCATCATAGAGGTCTGTTAGAGGAACCACAGATATGCTGAATTCCGTCGTAGTAAAATTAAAATGCTGCCAATGCATTTTGTGACTCAGAATATAGTGTGCTTATCTTTAAGTTGAATACATTTCTAAAAAATAGGGTTCTTGATACATATAAAGCTGTTTTTTGCAATAACATTGTTTACTGCAGTGGATGGATGCCATGGTAAAAGTGTATCAATGTCATGATTAGTGAACTCTGTCACAGAAGTTCACTTTAAATTTTTAATTGTAACTGGTGCATCCCGATTCGAGATTTATAGCCTATCATCAAGAAATTTTGCTGCAGTTTGATTTCAAAGAAAAGAAATACATAAGTACCGTAAAATACCGCAAAAGCGCCCACTTCGTTCAAGTGCCCACTGTTAGCACTTCCCCAAACTTGTGAATTCTGCAAACTATACGTTAAGCGCCTGATTTGACCGGACGAGCACCCATGTCTAGATTAACCCAGTTTTCAGTGAAAGTAGGCTGGGTGCTCCCCCGGTATTTTACGCTAGGTACCATAATTTCCCAAGGTGTGCCTCACCCCCCAAAAGATAGCCCACCCACTATTTTTGGCGCAATTTGCTATTTCTTTAAAAAACACCGAAAAATAGCCCTATTCTAGTGATTGCAGGGCCCTGACCAATGGGGACCTCGGCAAAAAACAGCGTTACTTAACCACACCGGGAGATAAGCGAACATTGCTGACTGAAAAGGACAGTCGCCTTTGGTCCATTGCCCCTTCCTGCTACCGCAAGTTTCCAGGGTCACAAAATCTAAAACTAGCATCTTTCCAACTTTTTTTTTTATTGCACGCTCAAAGTTAGCCCACCCCTTGTTTTCATAAGATTTGCTATCAGTTTTAGGTGGGCCATCTCGGGACATTACGGTAGTCGGAAACATAGGCTCTCACGGCATGTGGTACCAAAACCTCGAGTCAAAAGAATGCAGACACCCAGTCCCGGTATACCATATACATCTCTGCGTTGCGTAGCAGTCCGGTCCGAGCTTGGTAAAGTCTGCTGATGGCTGCACATTATTAATGCATTATGGTGGACAAGTTTATCACCTCTCTTGAAAACATATTTCTAAAGTTGCATTTATCAGTATAAGTGTTTCATTCCATTAAAGGGCACATGCAAAGGAAAAAAATTTTTTTTTAAAACAGCTTAGATGGAGAAAGGATGTCGTAAAACGATTTTATAACGAAGGAAAAAGCGTGTTCACGCACCGGGACGCGTGAATGCGCTGCCGATTCTCAACTTCGTCGTGCCTTGTCACGGCTATCGCTGTGGCTGTACTTTGGATTAACACAGGACTGCTCAATTTTTTCTCTCATTTCTTATCTAATTTATAAAAAATTTTCACATCTATTAAGTCCTTGTGCTAAGCACAAACATAACCTAAATTTTTTCTATCTACCGGAGTGGTTTTCAAGAAAACTAACTTTATCACAAATGTTTCTGCCCAACGTTTTTACAATACCCCCATAAAAAATATGGCAGAAGGTATGTCAGAATGTTTTACAAACAGCAAAGAGTGCATCAAAAAGTCTTAATTTTAGCATCATTCTAAACTAAGGTATTATGAGTAAATTGTTTTGCTGATAATTAGAAATGAATCATTAAAATAAAAAAGTTTGTAGTTCATTTTTTTTTTTTTTTTTTTTTTCAGAAATAGTAGTGTTGTTGCACTTTCTGATTTATGAGGTATTAAACCTTGAAAAAAGTATTCAGGTCCAAGTTCTGGATCTAAAGATACCGTAAGAAAAATTTGTTGTGACAAAAAAATTAACACTGAGAAAAATGGGAAAAGCTTTTTAAACAATGCTTACAATTAGCCTGGATAGAAATGTTTGAATCCATGTAACTATATTAATATGCACTTTCGGTGTGTAGTACTTAAAGTGCATGTTGTTTGTAACTTGCAATCTTTTTACAGCGGAGCTGTTAAGGGCTAGTTTCCTCAGGATCGTGTCCCCCGCAAAGAAATGGAGGCACCAAACTCTGGACACCTACCGCCATCTATGAGCGACGGCGGCAAGCCACGTATCTGGTTGCCGCTGTTGCTCATAGATGGCGGCAGCCTTTCCACTTTGGCTTGCTGACTTGCAGCCAGTCATTACTTTCCATTGTACCGCTCTGCTGGTCTTCCTTCTTCACTAAAGTGCAAAGGCTGAAAGTGTTCTTTTTTTCTTTTTAAATGACATTTAAAAAAAAAAAAAAACATTTTAATACAAAGTTTTTTTTTAGTGCTAACATATTAGTAGGCACATCAAACTGTTTGTTGCACATTCGGTTGCAGCTGCGGCATTTGCGAAGCCTCCTCATAGCCGGTGCAGCAGACTATGAGGAGTTGTTTGTCCACCTCAAGCTCCTAGAGCCATCCTTCCAGGCCTTGGTCAGGGATCTACGGTCACAAGTTGTCAGGGAGGCCTGCATCACAATAGCGTGGGTGGCTGCACTGTTCTCCTTTTTGTCTTCGAGGCTTATTTATGTTAATGGTGCTTGTGAAATCACTACTCTGGCAAACTAATTAGTTAGGTGAAGTAGAATTAGTAGGTAATTAGTTAAGTGAAGTAGGCAATTTTTGTACAAGTTATTTTTATGGTGTTCAATTGTCAGTAACGCAGACATGTGTGCTACTATGCCATATACAGTATTTATTTAAAAAAAAAAGTTTGTCTGTTTATGAACAGACCTATCTGTCTACTTTACCGCAGAACTCACGGCGACCAATCATTAAGACTTCCGAAAGGATCCGGCTAAGGAAAAAAAGGAAATAATGCTATGAATTTAAAAAAAAAACGAGTTTCACAAATCTTATTGCTGCTTTCCAACTTATGGTGCCTGTCATTCGCCGGGCCTCTTCCGTAAATTGCAATGATTAGTATTTCTTGAGCGTTGCAGAGAAAAGCACGTGCAGGCATTGCTCATAAAAGATTTACCTATTTTCGAGTAAATATGGTGTTTGGTAGAGTGGAAAAAATCAAGGTGGGCCTGACCCCAGACTTCTTCTTTTGCCATTTCTGGTATTATGGTATTTAAATTATCAACATTGCGACTAAAAAAGAATAGAGATGTTTCAGGTGTAGGTCATTTTTTTTCAATCCATAATACAAATAGAAATGCTTTCATTCATGATATGGTTTACATGTTTTTATTCCTCCAAGTAATAGTACTGCTTGGTACAAAAATGTAGCCTGTTGATGATCTTTGTTCTGCTCTTAGTTGCATCACATGAATGCGTATAACATCTAAAATTCTTCAAAACTTGTAAAAGCATCCTCAACCAAAAAAAAAGTGCAGTGTAATTCTAATTCACTATTCAGGTTTATTTTTGAAAATTGGGGGCTAATCTTACTACCAAGCAATTTGAAGCACTCAGGTATGGAACCTTACTTCCAAGGGTTAACGACCAATGGAATGTGAATATATATATAACCTTTGTTTTCACCTTAAATAACCTTAAAAGAAATCTTGGCCTCTCGTGGTGCTTAAACTAATTTCCCCTTCATTTGGTGAATTAAGATTGTCCTTTGTGCATTTAATATTTATTTATTTTACCAAACTAACACTTTAAATGCAAAAGGCTTATTATTGCTCTGAAAACCAAATTTTATTGCTTTGATAACCACAACAGTTACTTGCCACACTTCCATGAGCTGTGTGCAAAACTTCCTTTCTTTTTTTTAGGTGATTCCGAGCATAGCTTGGTGTGGTGCAGTCATTAGAGAGTTTTAGTAGATCCTTCCAATACCCCCGATTACGATACGATACATGGGCAGAATCGGCGGCTGAGTATCAGAGTCATCGGAAAGATCAACTAAAACTATTGTTGCTGTTGTAGTACTATAAAACTCTCAATATCATCCAAAGGTTTACGAGCCGTATATTTTTTTGTTTTTCTTTTCTAATGATAAGGTTTTATTTATAAACGCCAGTGAGCAATATTTTGGGATGTATCACGATATATCTGCCTTGTAACATATTTCTGCTCCGAGATCTACGAAGCATATAGACAATAAGTTGTTTGCAAAAATGAATCGTCGTTTTTATCATGCATTAGGGCTAGGGTTATTCAGCATAGTTATGCCGACACCTTGTGTCTGATAAATATCTGACATACACTGACAGTTTCTTTTTTATCTCTTCATTGCAGCTACTTATCGCAGCAGCTGGGCCAAAAGCTGGATCGCTTTTCGGAAGCAGTGCTTCCATCGCTTATTAACCTTATTCCAAACAGTGCCAAGATTATGTCCACGTCTGGTATCGTTACAGTCCGTTTCATTATAGAGGTAAGCATATACACCCTTTTTTTTCTTTTTTTTTTTTTCATTTTCTCGGGGTTATCTTTGACGTCACTCTACCGTAGAATACCGCGGATCCGCCCATTCCACATTAAGCGCCCATTATCAAATTTGTGAGATCTGAGAAAATATGCACGGTACATTTATGTGTAAAATTCATGACCGGACAAGCGCCCATCCCTCATTTTTTCGCGATTATCTCCAAAGTTCGAGTGGGTGCTCGCCCGGTATTTTACGGTAGTCACCAACAAGGCGAGAACGTCAAGAGGGGGCTTCAGTTGTCCCGTCTCCAGCGCAAACTTCCTACCTTCAACTGTGCTTCGGTGTCTCGCGCACCTCAAGTGCGTGTGCGTAGCCAAAGCATGGCAGAAGGCAGGGTGCGTGCTGGAGAGTGGGCGTTCGAAAGACACGCCCAGTCGTTCTCTCCTTGTCAAGTGACTATTATTTATTTTGTTTTTGATGAGTACTTGCATGATAGGGAAAAGCCAACGGCGTTTATCTGTGGACAAAGCAGGGAAAGGTTAGCGGGCCGCGTAGAGGAGGAGGGTAGCAAAGGACAAAGGCAAGAGGGAGACGACGTCACGGGGCAGAAGCCAATGCTCGCAAGATGCTGGGGCGAGTCTGAACTTGCAGGCGTGCGTAGCGCATAGTATGCCTTGGTTTGTGCTACAAAATGGAGTGTCAACCAAGTTACTAGCACTGGTCCAAGTAGGCAGCAAAAGAAGTAAAGGAAGATCCATTGGTGGATCCTTAGGGAGTGCGTTAGCATGACCCTTGGGGAACGCCACACACGTCCCCGTTTAAGAAACAGTAACATTGACCCCGTAATGAAGCCAAAAAGAGGCAGCAATAAATATAGGAAGCTAAAGAAAAAGCCAGAACAAAAAGGGGAAAGGGTCAGCGTTAGCATTTCCCAATAGGGGATTGTGTGTGACGTTTCCCAAGGCCCATGCTAACGCATTCCCTGAGGATCCACCAATGGATCTTCCTTTAACTTTCATTTCGGTACCCAACCGTGCGTCTCTCTTTGCCACTCAGCCTCCCACATTCTGCCGTTGTCACCCATTGTAGGCAATTCTTTTTATACGTTGAGGTGGAATCGTCAGATATCTGTATCTTTGACACATGGTATTTTTTCTTGGAAGCTAGCAAATTACTAGCAACTAAGGGTAACGAGCGAAGGCTTATGAGTAGGATTTCACGTTTTCGGAATTTATTTTTTGTGGCATTCGGAGGTTGTTTTACGGAAATTATTTTTTGCTGGAAGTTTGGTGTCTATCGGGAGTTTATTTTTGTTAGATTTCCAATTTTCTGAAATTTTGAGTTCTATTTTACTCTGTTCTTATTTTATTTAAATAAAAAAAAAAATGTGAACAAAATCTTAAGGCAAAATTCCTGAAAATATCACCTCTACCTCATTTAATATTTATGCATTTGGCATTGGCACCCTTGGGATTGCCAGTACTAGTTGTTGCACGACAAAGCTTGGAAAACAACACTGTTACTTCAATAAATGCCTGTGCTTAGAAATTGCCAAACTCCTGGATGCATAAAACCTGCAGCTGCCCTTGCCATCCTATGATATCTACAGCTTCAGATCTTTCACTTATATGAAAACATAACCTTTCCTCTAAGAAGCACAAATGGTATGGCGCTTGTCTGTGTCGTATGTGTGTCTTTTTTCGTCCTGTTCTGTTGGTACCATTTAACCTTTTAATTTGTATGGTTCAAACTTAAAACTAACAGTGGCTTTTGTCGTAGTCCAGAAGTGCATTTGGCCCATTGTACTGAGTGAACCCTGTCGAAACAATTGGCAAACTCCCTCTTGTCAATAATCCAAAATCAAAAAAAAGGACCGCATCTTCACGTGGGGAATGATGTTGATTGGAGCGAAGCTCTGGTGGTGCTTGTCTGCGTAGACGCTGAGCTGCAGCATGCCGAGCCTTTCGTTCGTTTTCATCCATGTCAGAAAGAGAATGTATGGTATGGAACGTGGTTATATGCGCATATGAGCATTTGACCGCAGCGCCCTCTCGTCTATAAACGTTGAACCAATGCATGCAAAGTTTAACGCGATTGTATACGCATTTGACCACAGCACCCTCTCCTGTATAGACGTTTTGCAGCTACATGCAACGTTTCATCCATGAAATCCCCAGCTCTTGAGTTACTACCACATCTCTGAGCCCCCTACTCATCCCGCAGTCGCGACCGAGTGGCTAAGGCAATGGTCTAGAAATCCATTGGAGTCTCCCCGCACAAGTTTAAATCCTGTCAACTGCGCAAACATTTTTTTTTTTTTTTTGCTTTACACGAGCACGTGAGCTGACGAGCACGAGCGCCACCAAGATCGATGTGAGCACGGACGCCGGACGGACAAGGCTAAGCCCTAAGGAGCTTCGCCCCTAAAAAAAAACTTTAAAAAGAGCTTAATTGTTTTTTTTTCTTGAGGACCACTAACCCTGTGCTCCGACAAAGTTTATTCATAAATTACCGTCTTCTTTGGCTTTTTATTTTGCCGTCAGACCTCGAAATTCAGTTTTTCGGATAAACCTGACTTGTCAAAAGTTTTACCAGCAAGTGTTTTTCGGAGTTTTCAGATTTATCCGAAAACACAGAACCTACTTATAAATGATACATGTTTAGGGTTCTGGCTTTAGCTAACATAGTGCTGTGTTGTCTCCTGAGTCCCCACCTACTGGAACCTCGGCTTGTGTGCTCTGTTCATCTCCTCATTCTCATTCTTCATTCTCATTTCAGCACACACATGCAAGCCGTTTAATACCGGTCATCACATTGAACTTAAGCTCCAAATCAAAGGAAATCAGAAAGTAAGTAATGTTGCACCCTCTACAGGGCCCTAAATAAATGGCAGTGCAACTTGTTTTTGTGTGTTAACTATACCTTTCTAGTTGGCCAACAATAGTTTTTTTCTGGTTTCCTGCATGTATAGTTTTTATCATTGCACTTTGGTCATTTCATGTCAAAAGATAAGTGGTAATTTTTTCATGCACTGAAAAGTCAATTTGGATAAAGAAGCCTCTAAACTCCAAGAAAAACATATTTTTGTGAAAAATAATTTTATTTTTACTGATCTTGTGCTCTAAATTGCAGAAATTTGCATAAAACTTGCATAGTTTAGAAAAACATTGTGAAAAAGTTTTTAGTCAACTTGAATTTGGTTGTTAGCTAGAATACTTTTTTTTGTTCTCATAGAACTACTAATTTAATTGCATGTGTAAAATTTTCAACGTCTCATTTTGTTGCATTTTATTAAATGACAAAATCTCCGATTTATGCAGAAACAGCCATATTGAGAGCCAAAAAAAGCAATGGGGGCAGCGGTGCCCAGAACTAGCCAAAAGTTTCATCCACCTCATCTGTTTAACATATAAAAAAAAATAAGAAAAGTACTTTTTGTTGTTGCTGAGAAATTATTTTTTAAAGATGAGCCTCTCCGACCATGCCTCCAGGTTGAAGCTTTCGGAGTTGAAAGGTTGGGAATCGGGATTCAGCTTGAATGGCTCCTTAAAACTTTCGGAGTTGAGCGCGCGTGCATGTGTCGCAGCTCGCTGCTTGGTACCTTGCTGCGTTGTCATTCGTTTCTCGCCTCTCTCTTTGCTTGTTTTCACTTCTTCCGCGCAACGTCCTTGCCATCCTTGCCCCCGCAAGTGTACCGCCTGCGCCGTTATCTGGTGTTGCACAGGGAAGCGTGCTTGCTGCGTAGGTCGGTCGGCAGGCTGTTCCAGAACCGCAGTGTAATTTTTATTTCCCTTCGCTCGCCTGCATTTTACGCTTTATGGATTTACATGGACTTGTATGGGAGGCGAACCGGGGTTTGAAAAAAGTTGTGTTATATCCGTTCCTGCACTATAGGTGGAAACGTTATAGGTGGTCTATTACTGCAGTGGATCTCGTGGCTTAGTTCATACTGAATGACGGATAGCGTCTGAGCATATCTTGTCGTAGGCCTGGGCCACCTGGACTATGGAGGCCACACCCTTCATACAGCTCTCAGTTGGCAGAAGAGACCCTTAGCTTGCACCAAAATATGGTGCCCTCCCTATTAATATGGTCAATTTGGCCAGACCTGTTGCTTGTGCCACTGGCAAGATGCTTGTTCTGAGACTGTCCGTGGTTTACTTGTGCTCTTCCCCAGGCTCTGCTTTGAGTTTCTGGACCAACTGTTGCACACATGGCCCACCCATACCTTGGAGAGGCACATTGCCATCCTGCAGGAAGCCATCAAGAAGGGGATCAGCGACGCTGACCCAGAGGCACGGGCCTATGCACGCAAGTGAGTCTCCTTTTGTTGACTGCTTCATAAGTCGTAGTGATAGGTTTTTCCTACACATTAGTGATTCATGCTGTTCTTGACTGTTCCCAGTCTGAACTAAATTGTAGCGCGGGTCTTGTATCGGTGTTTTGGATGGGTCGACAGCCTAGCTCCGAAGACTGATCTTTGATTGTTTGTAGAAGTCTAAAATGAATTCAGCGATTACAGTAGTTGCATTCTAAGTTTAATATGGGGTGGCTCATCCCCAAAACATTTCCAGTTATTGGTTCTGTCGTAGATTTGTGTGTAAACTAAAAACTTTATTACTTTTTTTGTTACGTTGTTTCAGGATTTGCGATAAATGCATAAAAAATATAAAATTATGACAAAATTTGAATTTAAGTCGAGTGTCAGGAAAAACAAACTCTCTGAGGTGAGGTCACTATACCACCGGGCACAATGCCAAAGTTCACAGTATTGAATGAGCAATGGGGATTTAGTCGCTTATTGAATCTGCGTGTAATGCAAAGGGTGCTAGAAGCAGTAGCCGAATGATAATTCAAGCCTTCACAAAGGTCTTTCTATGTTGCCATCCCTACATTTTAAAGCTTAAACATTTTTCCGAAGAGCTTCGAAGTATTGGGATACTATGTGCGGAGCATCGACCAATCTTAATTCTGCCGGACACCCGCAAACCGGTAATTGGATTCAACTTCACGATGCTTAGGGACCGTACATTAAAAAATCTCCAACCGTGGCCCCATGCAGAGTGTGAGTGTTTCCCTCCCTCCCCGTTGTTAGGGCGTTCTGGGGCTTTGCGAACCACTTCAAGGAGCAGGCGGACGTGCTGCTCAACTCCCTGGACAGCAGCAAGCAACGCATGCTGCATGGGGAGCTGTGCATGAGCAACTCCTCCAGCAGCAACTCCATCAACTCCACTCCGGGGAGGCCCCTCAAGCACTCGGTGTCCAGCCACGGCTCCATGGAGAACCTCAGGTCGGTCGGCCGCCCGCCGCTGCTGCCGCCGCCACCCTAGTCTGTATTGCAGTAGTTCTCAAACTAGATCTCAAACAACTGTAAAAGGAGCGCCGATGGAACACAGTTGTGCAGAAGCTTACAGATCTTGTAAATGGTAATGCGCATGGTCCTAAGGAGCTCTTAGTTCATAGTCCTACGTCAGTGACAGAGCCGTAAATGTAGAGAGTTTGGCCATTTGTTGGGAAGTATAGGAGACAAATGAAGCGGCGCCATTGGCCGAAAGCGGGCTGGGCGTGTTCCAGGGCGTCTTCAGAAATTCGAATGTGACCAACCAGAAGCCGGAAATAATACCCTGGCGGTGGTCGCGAGAAACAAACCTGATAACTGCAATAGAGTAACTCTCGATGACTGAAAATATGGTACACGGGATGTTTCAATCACACTCATCTAAAATGATGGTGGAAGAGTGCGACTAGCGGAAAGATCGACATAATCCTTACGCCAAACACCGAGCGCCGGGAATCTGCCGTCAGAGCGGTCACACTCTGTCCGCGCAAAACAGAGTAGAGCGGCGCATTCGTTTCTTACATCTTTCTGCATGATCATGATGAAACAACACGTGCACCCTATTTTCAACCACAGAGTTACTACACTTCACTCTTGCGCACTTATTAAAACCATATACGAACATAGACCTTCGATGATCGATCGGCTCAGAACTGTTTCTTGCTACCACCGCTAGAGGATTCTTTTCGGCTTCTGGTTGGTCAAGAGAGCATGCCAAGCCCTCTCTAATTACCTCTTTTCGAGTTTGCCGCACGCCCTGGCTCTGCCCCCTCTGCCCGCGCCTCCCATTGACCAAACTCTCTACATATACGGCTCTGGTCAGTGAGTGCCGCTGAAATGTAATGTTTAAACTGTAGAAATGGTTTGCTTAGGGGAGGGACGCTGGAAGAAATTTGGGAGCTCGGGGAACCCGTGAGGAGGGTACTCTGGGGAACCTTTGGGTTCCCGGGAATCCAGTTTGAAAACCTGTGCTGTACCTTTTACACACACTACAGCGCACTATAGCAAATAACACTCACTCCTTACACACGAAAAATAAAGCAAGTTTGTGTGTAAGGAGTGAGTGTTATTTGCTATAGTGCACTGTAGTGTGTGTAAAAATGAGCAACCAACTCGCCCAAGCTGCTACGTTAACTGCGCTGTACAGCATCGTTGATTGCTGCTGCACAAGGCGGTCACCCTGGTGTTTTAGAACGTGTCCTTTAATAGGGGTTTTTCCGTCCATAGGATATGGCTTAGGTGACATTTTGGAGTTCACGTGACGTCATTGTTCTTTTGAAAGGCTCACCGTGACATTATCACTTAAACGACGCAATGATGTGGTGGTGTTTTTGCACAACATCTTTGCCGTGATAATCGTCGTGCGACACCGTGACATTATGGTGTCGCATGACGTGAAGTCATGTGACGTCATGTCGGACAGGCAGTCTTTTTACTGTCTGTCGGTCTCGTTAAAGATGGGATATTTACTTTATGATTGAGCTGCAGTGGAAAATGCTGACTCGGAACTGCTGTCCTCGATTTGTGCCAGAGGTTTTTTGTTTTTTTTTCTGTTTAAGAAAGTTTTAAAGGGCAACTCCGCTTCAGTACTATTGATATTCAGGAAACTATGCAGCCGTCTTCAGTATCGTCTAGGAAGACCACATGTCAAATATTACGATCTAATTCGTTCTATGTATTTAACAAACTGGCCAGCAAACTTTCAAATGAGCCAAGCCGCCGAAATCTGCTAACTATAGCATGCGACATGAGGTGCAATCAACGGTGCAGTCAATACGACTGAGTTGAAGCAGCCAACATTGAGCCACTATGTCAGTCATGTCTGTCATTCTCACGTTTTGTTTGTTTTTACTTCTCAGAGCAAAAGTTTAACGATGACGTCATGAGTTTTTCCTCCCGGTGTTGGCTCAACGGTGTCCACGTGTTCACCATAATACGGAAGCGCTAGGTTGTGCTGCCCTGTGTGCCTCTCAGAGCTGGGAGCTAAGAGCAGTCTGTTTCGTCTCGCCGTTGTTGTAGTTTGAAATTGACGTTTTGTTTACATTACGAGCGTGAGCCGCATATCTGATTACTAGCTGCAATGCCTGGCAAAAGATCCATAGGCTCACGATGTTGTGTTGCTGCCTACTTGAACTACCAGTTGACCAGCCCAGGAGTTGTCTTCCACAAGTTTCCACACGACAGTGCGTATCTGAATGTAGGGACGGACATCCTGTGCCGGTGGAACTCCGGGAAGCCATTGTCGCCAAATTGCAGAAACAAATCTGTTCCGATTGCTTGTGCTCATGACACTAATTTGCTGTTACCAGCTAAATAGCAAAACGTGCATGGAAAAATCAGTTCCGCTGTGAAACCAAATGAATGTGCACTGGAGCATACTTATCACGACATTTATAATTTTTACTGACTATTTTGCTATTGACAATAAACTTGTAGTCTGCTGTACAGCTTTGTGAAGGTACACAATTCATGCTACTAAAGCAGGAGACACGTGCACGATCAAATGAGCACCGCGTCGGTCGCACTATGCTCCGGGTATTTCCAAATGTACGAGCATATATGTCTCGCGCCTGTAGAAACCAGGCACGATACTCTGCTATTTTCGGTAAAATAAATGTGAACTTGGAGCTTTTTGTGCCACACCTACAAACGGTATCTGGCACGCGCGAGCGGAGGCCTGATGAATAGTTTGGACCATCTGGGGATCTTGTGACGTGTAACTGAAATTTAGGTTATACGGTGCATTCGTAACAATAAGCCCGCGTGAAATTGCGAGCACCTCCGTCGAGATTCCAACCCGAAGGGCAAGCTGGGGCCGCAGGGGTGCAGACGTCGTTAGATGTTGTAGCAAACTACATTGGCGAAAATTGTGGAGCAGATGACACTTGCTCTCTGTTCTACGTTCGCCCGCCATCACACAGAGGATCATGTGACCTTTTGGACCACGTGGTTTGGCGTGACGTGGACATGACTGACGAAACGAGATCAATGTTTCCTGTCGCAGCCAAAATTTTGGTTTCGGTATCTGCTGATGTTTAAACTAAGATTACAGAAATAATATTCCACATTTCGCAAATCTGAAGACGAACGGCTGTTTAGTAGTGCTTTAGAAAATGGAATCGCATGTAAGCCTAAAATTTTTGGAATTGAACAGATTTGCCTTTAGAGATAACACTGGGTTAGTGCAAGTTGCAGTAAGCTATTCTTATGCTCGAGGTACTAAATTGGAAAGGTAAGCTAGGTTATTAATAACCGAAGCTAATGCTGGGCTGATGTGAGGGTATGTGCTTTTAATTGTTTCCCTTTTCTCACTTAGATGCTAGGGATTCTTATTCTTTTTGCCCTGCCTCTTCCACAGGCCCGGCAGTGGCGTCTCCACTTTGGGACGTCGGTCTGGAGTGCCCGTCTACAACAATGCCAGGAGCGCCTCGGGTATCTTTCTTTTCGTTTTTCACGCTTGCTTTCTTCTTCTTTATTCTTAAAAGGGCTTTTTTGGGCACTTTCATTTTCTTTGTTTCTAGAACTCATATGTTTTGCCAGTCTGATTTGTTTCTTTTTGGATTGTCTCTACATTTTCATTTTTTTTTTTTTTTTTTTCTTTAAGCACACATAAAAGAGAATGTTATGACCTACGTTGCTTCCTTCACTCTTAAGCTTGCCGCATTTTGTTTTAACACAGAGGAGCATGTGACACAAAAGTCTCATTTGAATTCTTCCTTTTGTTTGGTTGACTTTTTGTTGCTTTGCTTTTAGTTCGTTCCAATAGCGCCATTGACTTGGGGGCGGCTCGGAGGGCTCGACTGCGTGCCGGTTTCTCGGTGCAGAACAGAGGTGCCGGAGCGTCCTTGCGTAAGTGCGGGCCGGTGCGGCACGACCTCACTCCTCAAGGCACTCACTTGCACAAGAGTGGCTGGGACAAATCTAGCACTGCACCCGTGCAGAAGCACCGTCTGGGGCAACCTGCTGGCTCGCAAACTTCAGTACTTTTGATTCGCATTGTGGAATCCTGTTGGCGTGGTTGATAAACTGCAGATGGTTGTTTACATTTCATCCTAGGGCTATGAAAGGTGCTGTTTGGGTGCTTTACACAATCTAACGGCACACAATCACGGGGCAGCAGTATAGGTTGCACATTAATAGAACTAAACATGCTTGTGCGGATTTTTCAACTACTACTAGTTACTGAAAGCCTTTCCATTTGTTATGACCTCATTCATTATTTTTTCTTTGCTTCCTCTATATAGCTAAGTTTTAAATATTTAGGTGACGATTTAGCGCAAGTTAAATCACAGCCGCATATTTAGTGTGTCCCCAAATAGCATTGACTCGTGGCCTCAACACTAGTCATTCAAAAGCTTCGAGAAGCAGCAGTGTTTCTGTATTTGCTTTCACTGAGTTTTTCTTTGTACGTTTGCAGCCCGCCCTGGAACGAAGCGGGCGGACAGCGTATCTAGCAACATGGCTTCGCCAGAACGGATCAGTCGAAGTCGGACCAAGGGTGTTTCCCAGTCGCAACGTGAGTGTTCCCACGCTTCCATTTTTAGTGGCCCTGCTCCCAACAATGTTCACAGGGATTTTTTTTTTTTTTTGTCATAAAAGCTGGGATGAGCCAAGTTTTTAACACCGACTTTACAATCTTGAAGGGTGGGAAAAAAGAGGAGTGTTGAAATGTCAATACTAAGAATTGGCATACCGTGTCCTTATCTCAATGTGTCGTCCCCGCAAAAGAAAAAATTACAGTGCTCTTTTTTTATTTTTTCTTTATTGCAAAAATAAACTACCCCTATGCATTGCCAAATGCTCATTCTCTGCACAAATGTGGCACCAGCGGTCTGAACCGGATGCCCGAGTTTCAGAACTATCTGTTATCTTACTCAAAAGTTATAGGCGATCTCCTGAAAATTTCAAAGGGAAAATTGGAATTGTTTTTCCTAAATGGCACTATTCGGCCCCATGTACCATTCGAGAGGTCAGTCGGGTCCCTTTTTCGCAATCAAAATTTCAAAACGTCTCATAAATTTATATTGAAATAACGGTTAGTTCTAAAATTTTGGCATCTGGTTTAGACCACCACCACTACATTTGGACAGAGATTGATCGTTCGGCAATGCGTAGCTTATTTTTACGGTGGAAGACACCCTGTAAATTGTTTGGGGGGACACCCTGTATTTTTCATACTCCCAAAGCTTATAAGGTCTGACTTACACTTCTGTTATGGCTGTTGCTATATTTCTCACTTTCAGTCTGGCAACCTAAAATGTACCCCTCGTGCAAAAAACAAAACAAAATAACTCAGCCTTCACATTTGGGTGAAGAAGTTAATAGCAGCATAGCTATAGCTTCTGGTCTCGGCAGTGGCTTTCCAGGCGAGATTTGAAGTGCTCCATGCAGTGGAACTTTAGACGATAGCAGCGTTTCGGTGGTTGCGGAACCATTCGCGCTCCTCTTCTTCCTCCAAAGAAATGTTGCCGCCATCTGTGAGCGACGGCAGCAACCAGTTGTCTGGTTGCCGAGGCTGGAACGGTTGCCGCGATCTATTAGCGACAGCAACAAGCAGACAACCGGCAAACAGAACACTCTGGAAAGCTACCGCCATCTACGAGCGACGGCGGCAACCAGTGTGTTGTGTTGAACACGGGTGTCGAAATATGTTTGGTGCTGGACACGATCCTGGGGAAACTAGCCCTTAACAGCTCCGCTGTAAAATATTGCTGCTTTTGATTTGCTCCCAATGCATTCACATGCATTGCAGTAAAGCTGCTGGTCGAGTGGTTCACTCTATTCCAAAGGTTTCCACACTATTTGACAATGTTTCTTGAGGTTTAACTTTGGTGCGAGTTAGGGGCGCAATGATTACAAGAATGCACATTTCAAAACAGCCTTAGCAGGAATCAGACACTGAAGCTTTATTGCATTTTATTTGAAGAGAGTAGTGACAGCACGTCTCATCCCAGTAGTAGTAGTACTTTTTGCCCAACTTTCCATCATGAGGGAAAGATAATAAAACCCTGCTATTGTTCCTTTGCGCCAACCGTGTCACACGCTGTACATTGTCAGTGCACCTTGGGCTTTCCGAAGGAGACTGAGCCTAGTGTTCTGCCGCCATGCCCACTCCCCCTGGAGGAGAGTGACGTTGCGTTCCTTCTGCGCCGGTGCAGCAAGCAGCAGGTCCGGGTCGCCGTCGTCTCGGCTCAGCTACGCCACGTACCAGAGCCACGTGGACGGGGGAGGCCGGGTGCGCCGCAAGTCTGGCATCCCGACCCCTGTGGGCACCAGCCGGGAATCCAGCCCCACCAGGCTCATGACGCCCGGCGCATCCCCCGCCACGGGCATGGGAAGTGAGTGGTGCCTTCCTTGGCCTTGCATCCGTGTTCCGAGCCTTTCGTCCAGGCTTGCGTTCGCCGTGGTTTGCACTTTCAGTTTCAGTATTCCAATCTCTCGAGTGTTCTGTCCCAATGTTCCCTTTGGTACTTGAACTGTGTATTCCATTATAGTAACGGTAGAATGGGAGAATGTTTCCATGTTTGGGAGATATGCCCTTTCATAAAGAATTGTAAAAAGAAAGTTGGGCAGAAACCTTCGGCCACAGTATTCATGAAAACTAATATACCTAGATTGGAAAAAAATGAACTTCTAACTGAGCTCAGTGCTTAGCGTGCAAAATTAGAGTGGGTGTAAAAATTTCATGTAGATCTAATGAAAAATGGTACAGGTTTCAAGGCTAATATCTTTTCTCAAAGGGCCCCTGAAAAGGAAATGTTTTTTTTTTTTTAAACTAGTTAGAACATGCGTGTCTGAGCAAGGGGGAGTTCTTCCTTTCCCTCTTCTTGAACTGTTTGGTATGCTGTGTGATATATGTGTTCAGAAGAAAGGCTAACAAGGAAAAAAGTAAAACAATTGTTTCACGGCCCCCTAACGAATAGTGGGAGTTTCTGGTTCTTTGGTATTTTTCAATAAACATTGATAAATGTACTTTGAATGTTATTTTTTGTGTAATAGATCCTTCAGACAGCGCGGTGGGAACAGAACTACAGTTTATTTCCGTATGAGCGTTTATATACACTGGGCATTTTATGATAAGCGGGGGAGGGGAGGGGAGGGGAGGGGGAGGGGAAGGGGGAGGGGAGGAAGGGAGGGAGGGAGGGAGGGAGGGAGGGAGGGAGGGAGGGAGGGAGGGAGGGAGGGAGGGGGGGAGAGTTTGATATAGACAATATGTTGTTCATTATTAAAAAGTACTTTTTACATGCATTTTTATTTAAATTTTGCATGAGTTCGATATCGACAATAATTCGCTGTACATGGGTCCGTTTTAAACGGGTTTCACTGTATGTAGTTATTAGAGTAGATGAGATGCTGGCTCGGTAACAGTGCCTTTTTGAGAATACCTGAGTGAAAACAGTTGTGTCATCAAAGAAACATGTTTTAAATTGAGGCAGCTTCGTGTGTTTTCCAGCTACTTCTGCTCTATGACATAGTAATCATGACAAGGGTCACTACATTGTCGGCTGTACGTTGAATCTGTTGTGTTGCTTCTTCATATGGAGGAAAGGAGAGAGACTTGCGCAGGCAGCAGTTGAGTGACGTTATGTTCCCCGTGTGCAGTGTACGAGCGCAGGCTGAGCACAGGTTCCAGGCGCCCTTTCACTGGAGCTGGAGAGCGCTACCACCCCACCACCATCACCTGTGAGTGTGACTGCGACAGTACTCACTACTCATAGTAAATTACACTCACCGAACCATTCATTTAAAAAATAACACAATCAACGGTTCCACGGCAAGCGTAGTTGGTCCCTTCAGAGATTTAACAAGATGGAACAAGCGCTTACTCTGTATAGACATATATCTGATCGTTGAGCAACTGGTTCGATAATAGCCTGGGTCCATGAAAGCCAAATCTCAAGGTCTCCAGATGTGGGAATAAGGGAAGGAAAGAGTCTGTCAACCATAGTTTTCTGCTCAGTAAATGGTAAGATAGTGTGGGTTCTCCTTTGGGGGGTACGTCACAGAAACACTGTAGGTTCCTTGGAAGACGTGTTCATTGACTTTGATGCCAACACATTTGCCCAAAGGCCAACAAAGCTTGAGATAATGCCGCTGCCTTTATTGGCAGGATCACGGAAGGGGGAAGGTCTCAAGAAAGCAGGGCTCTGTCGAACAGGGCCATCCCCCAGCAAGAGTCGCTCTTGGCTGTAGTTTTGAACCTGCTTACGTATATAGACAGCGGAGTGGTCAGCAGTAGATTCGCTCCCCGGAGGGGCGGACGTGTCCAAGAATCCGAAGCGTGTGCCTGTGGCAAATCACCAGAGAAGGGCGAAAAAGAGCCGTTTACGAGGGAATACGGCTTTGTCTCGCATCCGTTATACGCCCGACATGGCGACACCCCATGGCCTGCCTCAGCCAGGCCTAGATAAAGATGCAGGGAACAACATGGTTCCCACAATAGACAATGTCTGGAAAAAAAAAAAAGTGAAAGCCGTTTACAACTTCCTGTAACGCCGAATTGGAGCGCAGCTCTTGAGGAGGAGGAGTGGAGGGTATATTCCTCCTCCTCCCTCGTGATCATGCCTGCTAGTCCTCCTCCCCTCCTGCTCCCCCTCCCTCTCCTTTACCCCTCCCCCCGAGGTCACGTGACCCCCCGGGACCATACTAGACAATGAGGGGAGGAGGAGGAGGGCAGAGGTCTGGGGGGTCACGTGACCTCGAGGGGACGGGATCACATGACCTTGGGCGGGCCGTCACGTGACTTCGGCGGGGGGAGGGGAGTCACCCCCCGGGGAGCACGTGTCCTTGGCGGGGGAGGAGAGGGGAGGAGGAGGAGCGGAGGAGGAGGAGGAGGAGGGGGAGGGGCGACGCCGACGCCGCACAGGCTGGAAACGGGTCATGTGACCCCATCCCCCCGAGGTCACGTGACCCACCCGGACCATACTACACAATGAGGGGAGGAGGAGAAGGAGGGGGAGGAGGAGTGGAGGAGGAGGAGAGGGAGAGGCGCGGTTACGCCGACGGCGACGCCAACGGCGACGCCGACGCCGCTCAGGCTGGAAACGGGCCCCTAAGAGCTGCGCTCTAAAAAAAAAAAGGAGCAGGCCTGTGTGAATCCACAGTAGAGTCGTATTGATAGCTGCAACACCTTATCGGACCATAATGTACTTTTATGTAATCTTACACTTGCCCCTTACGTGGAAAAACGTAATGTGCTTGGGAGAGTCATGCACTCTCTCACACATAAGCCCTCTAACTAGGGTGACCAGACGTCTCGTTTTGGCGGTGACCAGCGCCGGCTCTACACCATCAAGCGCCCTGGGCAAACTCCGGTCGTGGTGGCCCTTCCCTTTTTTTTACGCCCCTATCTACTAGGTATGGCATCACGTTTTAGTAAATATGTGAGTAGTGGCCCAACAAGAGCATTTTGTGAAACGAGAACCGCATTAAAAAGACAAATGGCGATCGAGCATATAGCTTTGTGTCGAGCACCGTGTTCAAATAAATCAAAAAGATAAAAATATCACGAGCCATTCCACTCTGTGAAAGTGCATGACCAGCGAAGCTGTTTAGCACACGACACAGACGTGACACAGAATTTTGAACTAAGGTACAAACACATTTATTGTCTTGATTGGTGGTCATTGTGATGAAAGGTACGCACACACTTTTTTTTGTTGTCTTGATGGGTGTCATCATGGTGAAAGGTACGGTCATTATTCCGCGTGGACGACAATCGCCTGGGTTGCCGCCTGGGTCGCCCACCACTAGGGCCGTCGGGACAGTCCTGTTTTAAAGGTGCAATTCTGCCGTCCCGTCTTTTTCTTTCAATGAGGCCTCCTCTCCCGTTTTTGTGGGAATGTGCGTGCATAGTGGTGAAATTAGAGCTAAGCGAGTGGAAGAAATTTATGAAAAGACAATTCTATTTTAAAAAATAATCATGCTATAAAACTGTTACCTCCCATAGAGTGAATTTAGAGCTCTTCCTGTGGTTTCATATGTTGATACATTCTGTTTGCACAGACGTTTGTTCAGGGCAATTTTTTATATTAGTATATTTTGCATGCTTCTGGTTTCTTTAAAAATAAAGGAGAAAGGTGCTTGTGTACTCAACTAAACGAAGGATTTTGGAAAAATGTGAATTTGTACAGTGGAACTGAATAGTAGCAGAGCTTGTTTTTTCTTTCGGCCTCTCTCCCGCTCTGCCCCTGCCCCCATGGACGTCGCATTTTCTATGCTGCAATTACGGTCACCCTACTTCTAACAGACAAAACGTGAGACACAGATGACCATAGTGGCAGTCACCACAACCACGGCGATCTAGTGGGTGCTGCATGAGTCTCATACGTGCAAGTGTGTTCACCGCATGCAGTTTACTGAGTGTCGTGTTGAGGCAGCTGACGTAGCTCTGCGGTAACGCGCTCTCCTTGCAACCAGCAGACTTGGAATTGAATCCTGAAAACACATGGCAGGCTTCTGTTCTTTAAGCATTTTGCGATATCTGTGACAAACATCTTGCATCGCCCTGCATCATTTAAAGCGGGGGAAGAGCCCATCACAGCTATCGCTGTAAAAAGACAGTCTTTGCTGAAACACTGAGTGTAACATTGGCATGATCAGAATCTCAGTGCATATCTCATTTCTTAGTCCCAAGATTATTGGTACCTCTTTCCCTGTCCTTGTCCAGGTACCAACATTATCATTACTTGGTCCCTTTACGTTAATCACAATGATTGGATTTAAGTGGGCAGTGTAAAAATGTACTTCTGGTCTTTGTTCATATAAAAGTCTGCTCATTTTCAATAAATGTGACAGTTTTATTTCGGGCATTTGACTCGGACAGATTTATTGTATGGCATTTTCATCAAATCATTCCATTATATGCATCTATATTACGCTAAATTGGGGTGCCAACATAGAGCAATTAAGTATTTACTGTAGAATACCGTGCATCCGCCCGTACCACATTAAGCGCCCATACCCAAATTTGTAAACTCTGAAAAAATATGCACAGTTCATTGATATGTAGAACTGATGACCAGACAAGCGCCCATCCCCCATTTTTTTCATGATTATCTCAAAATTTTGAGTGGGCGCTTGCCTGGTATTTTACGGTACATCTGTTTAAAGTATGTGCATCTCATTTGAGCTACACTATAATGTAGCTTCCATTTATGATGCTCTGACACGCAGTAATATTTTTTCTCCTTCGTTGTTCCTTTGCAGCTCCCACTCCCCTGATGGCCCAGAAGATACTGCAGCAAAGCAAGGAGGCTGAGGTCGCAGTTGCAAATGCCTTAGTTTCCTTGGTAAGAGGACAGGTCCCTTCTGTTCCTTTAGTGACTGGCTTTGCCAGGAACAGCAAGAATGCCATTGCATTGTCGTGCCTTCGAATCTAAAGCCAAACTTTGGTTAATGCTAAGGTTGTGAGACAAGTGGGATGTCTGAGTTTTAATGGCGACCGTACCGTTTTTTTTTTACTCGTGCAGGACTTCCCCCAAAGGAAGCATCGCTACAATGCTTTCGACGACCAGTCGGATGAAAGCGAGACCTCCAGCGTTTGCTCGGACCGCTCCTACGGCTCCTACAGCCGCGGAAACTACGAGGTACCGGTTGTTTCACCCTTCGTCTCAAAAACAAGCTAGCGTCCGTAGAGTGCGACTGCTTCCTCGGCCCGAGAGAATGTGAATGGCAGAGGGGGGCCATGCGTGAAGCACCCCTGGGTGCGTACGCAGGACGTGCCGAGCATCCTGAAGCACCTGGCGAGCATCCACTGGTCGGACCGCAAGGAGGGACTACTGGGCCTGCTGTCAGTGCTGCGGTCGGGACGCACCTTGTCCGCCCCCGAGCTCAAGAAGGTCACCGACATGTTCGCCAAGATGTTCATGGACCCCCACACCAAGGTGCCCCTCCTCCTCGTCTAAGCCGGGTCCAAACAGGCGGTGTGACGACTCTTGTATTTTGCGCGGGTGCCGCCTAGAATGAGTCTTCGGCGTTTATGACAGACTAAACATGCATTGGTTTTTCCTCCCATGCAACGGAAGTTGCGGAAAAAACGAGAAAGAAAAGCAAGCGGCATTTGCCCCCTCGACTGGCAGCCAGAACGAGCGGCCAAGTTTTCTGGAGCTGAATATGTGCCGCTCGTGTTTATTGTGGCTATGCGGCGGGATTGGCAGAGTACAGGACACACGCCGAACTCCAGACATTGTTATGGTTTGGCTATTGTCGTCATTGCAGTGATTAGACCCAGGCCACTACCCAAATGCTTGTCGAGCCATCGATTATCACGAGCCCAAATTGAGCGCAAGCGTAATGATCGGGTCCAATCTACGAGCCGCATTCAAATACAGTCTAATCTCGTTAAATCAAACTTGAAGGGAATCGAAAATTTGTTTGAATGAGCTAGGTTTGAATTACCGGGAGTTTTCTCCCATAGGGATGCATAGGATGGGACCTGCATGTTAGTTTGAATTTTCGCAAGTTCGAATTGAGAGATTTTAAATTAAAGAAAGTAGACTGTATCATTGTTCGGGCGACCATACCAGCATCGCGACCTGCGAGCTATGTCAAGTTTTGTCAAGAAGAGACCAAAGACCGAACCTTCGCTCTTATCCTTGAAATTACGCTGCAACAAAGAAGTTCTTGGGTTCATGGATTCACGTGCGAATATACTTGGGTCTCACCGGTGCCAGCAAGCTTGTGCGAAGTCCCTTTTGAGGGCTGCACATCTGGCATGCTCAGTTCCCACCACGGGCCAACAGTGGGAAAGAGGTTGCATCATTGGCTGAACCACTCTGTCATCCATCTGTCGCACGATTGTGCTTTCTGCAAGTGCTGTTGCTCGGCAAAGGGCAGAGGGTCGATTTGTCCAGTCAGTACGCTTTTGCTTTACCATCCGTTTGGTTGCATCTCTCGCAAATTAATCGTCGGCAGGGGCGTCGACGAAACGGCTGCCAATGGGTTATCCTGAAACCCCCACTTTGACTGCTTCTCTGTCAGGGGTTGTGGTGACGTCAGAACGCAGAGCTTCGATTGACTCCAATTGAAGGATACAGTGGAATCTCGTTAACTAGGACCCGAGGAAGACCCAGACTTTGTTTGATTAATGTTATGTTTGAATTGCCAGAAGTTTTCTTCCTAGGAACACATGGGACGGGACCTGTGTGTTAAGTTGAATTATTCACGAGTCTGAATTAACGAAATTCCAGTGTATTGAATCGACCTCGAGGCAGCTCTTCCCACTACCCTTCAATCAGAGTTGGCGTTCTGACATCATTACAACCCCTGCTAAAGAAGCAGACAGACTTGCACTCTGCATAGGAGAAGCTGGGAGGTGGTGTGCTTTTGAGGTCTTGTAACGCAGAATGTGTTTAGTTTTCTGCGAGAAAATCGTCGCAAGTGAGCGTCGTGAACGACCGACACCCTGGAAGCATTGCGCAATGTTAAGGTCATATCCAAGACTTGGATGGGCCCGTGTAAATTCAGCGTAAGAGAGACACTGGGCTTGAACTCGAGTCGCCGCGGTGGCAGTCGTATACTAGCACACCCTTCCAGGCCAGCTGTGCTACGCAGCTGGTCTCCAAGGGCAAAGAATTCATTTTAATGCAAACGTGCCGGCGCGAGCGGCACCTTTTGAAATGAGATGATAAAATAAAACAGAATGAATGAAGTGAATAAATATAAATGAATAAAACATTTAAGAAATAAAATAATAAAATTATAAATAAAATAATCCAAATACATAAAAATGAAAAATAAAAATGGTAAGAAAAAAATGCAAATAAATGAATATAGTAAAAATAATAATAATACCTATAAAAAAAATAGTAAACAAATAGATAAAAATAAAATTAATAAAAAGTCTAGAACGAGGGGCACATGGAGCGTGGTTTGTGCATGATACGTGCTGTGCTCCCTGGTCCTTGTCCGCATCATGGACCCTGCATAATTTTCCTTCCCTCAGGTCTTCACGCTGTTCCTGGAGACATTGAGCGAGCTGATTCAGGTGCACTGTGGCGACCTGCACGGCTGGCTGTACACGCTGCTGACACGCCTCTTCATCAAGACCGGCACGGACCTCCTCAGCTCGCTGCAGACCAAGATACAGAGGATTCTCGCTTTGATCCGGTATGTCTGGGCCTCTAGGTGCGTCCGAACAGTCTCCAAGCTTAGCTTGCGGCCGACTATTACAGGATTCGTACGGCTCTTGTGGTCGGTCTGCAGGTTTGTGCAGTTGCCTGAAAGCCTCAATTACTCTTCAATTTTGAAATGCAAAAAACATTATATTTAAGAGCCCACGAAGACCAACCATTATAAGACTCGAGAAAAGAGTGGAAATGGCAAAACGGAGGTACATCTCGTTTTTAACGAAACAGGGATGCGATCCACGCAGACCTCACGTATGCATTCCGACATAATCGTTGCCTCGTCATTCGCCAGGCCTCTTCCGTAAATCACAATGATTGGCTCTTCTTGAGCGTTACAGAGGAATACATGTGCAGGCATTGTTCATAAAGAGGTTGACCTATTTTTGAATAGTTAACGGGTGCCTTCAGAGTCCTTCGAACATGATTGAATTAAAGGTCGAATGAATACAAGTTTACTGAATTATTTTTACTGGTGTTCTTTGGTCACCTTGCACAATCCTGTAATGGCACTTGAATTTTGAGTCTGAACTTTTGTTCTGAAAATTCTGATCTGATGTTGGTTGTTCTCCCTCTCTACTGCAGGGACTCCTTCTATCCCTCGGAGCAATTCCGGTCAGTTGCAAGATACATCACTGACCCGACCCAAACGCCAAACATCAAGGCACGTCAACATTATCTGCTTGCTAGGGGTCTCCTTTTGGTTACCCAATGCATCTGATGGTGTTCCTGATGTCTATAAGGGGTTGCTGTTAGTCTGTTTTGACTCTAGTTGTTACCCTTTATGCTCTGTACAATGCACATGTTTACTGTTTAACATCAGTAAGTTACTTGGCTGTGTCTTCCAGCGTCTTTTAATCAGATATTGAGGGTAATGAGGATGTCATTTCACAAGCTCTAATGCCTCCCCATAGCAGATCAGGTCCCCACGACATAGTATTTGACTGGGAGAGTAACGTCAAACGAAGCATTCATTCTTTTATTCTTTCCAGGTTAAAATCACTGTGTTGCGCTACCTGATGTCTCTGCTACAAGCCATGGAGCCCAGTGACATGTTGAGTGATACGCCCGAGACTCAGTCCATGGTTGCCAAGATCTTCTCGTGGACCCGCGACCAGAAGAGTGCAGAGCTCCGCAAAGTGAGGCTTTTTTGGGTGCCACTGGAATCGTGCTTTAAATGAAACAGATTTGTATTTAGAGCAAGTATGGACGCACCATATAGATCCTTGAGCATAGTACGTGTTACGAAATATTGAGCCCGCGAAAATTAAGTTGTTTACAGTATTTGACTGTTATTAGTGCAAAATGTTTTGCCGAACAATGTAAACATTGGAGCAAACTTCGTGTTTCATTGCATGAGGACGCGGGTTAATCACATTATTGCAAAGATTGTCTAACCAGGATTAAGGTTGAACATTTACGTCAGAAAGCTGCATGTCTGAAAAAATTTGGCTCCCGTCTGTTTTTGCCGTGAATGCACCGACGACGATGTCGACAAAGACCTTCAAAACCGATGCGCGAGACAGTCAAACACCATGTCTGCTGAATACTGTTTGCTCCTGGAGCACAGCTCTCAATGACTGAACTAAAGGATTCTATCAGAAAACGAACAAACATGTCTCGTCAAAAAAAAAAAAAAAAAACCTAGGCAAACGTTTTTTTCGTGGCTAAAATAGTCGACCATAAAGGGCTGCAATTTATTATGTAAAACTCTATAGAATTTTAACTTTTTTTTTTTTTTGCCCCTATAGCATTCCCAAGATGTCATTGTCTCCATCTTCAAGTTAAGACCAGGTGACCTGAATCTCCTCCTCAGCAGGCTTGAACCGGAGAACCAGGTAATCAAATATGCGAGAACAGGAATTCTAGGCACTCGTGGCTGCAGTTACCCGGAACTTTGAAACAATTTAAGTTTTACAGCGAAGCTGTTTATGGCTAGGGTTCCGTGGATTTTTCGTGTGCAGTGACTAAAAACTCTACGCTCGCACCGCCGCACGTGCACGCCTTCCCCACATAAAAGATTCAAAGTAACTAACCAAAATAAAGGGCTGACGAACCCGCGTGCAAGGTGCCATTTGTTTTAGGCTTTTGCTTTAGCACAGTTACTGCTGCAGATGCTGGCATGTGCGGCACGTGGAACACCATTCCCTGCATTCTTCTTGACGCTTGGGTAATTTAGCAATAGGTCTATTAGTAGATTAGTTATCAACAGGCACCATTTTCAAGATCAGTAGACTCAGGTAGATATAATGGTTTCTCAAAGATTTGCCGCTGTGCGACTCGCGTCGGTCATGTCTAGGCTCGCACCGCCCTCTCTTTGTCATTGTTCCAAGTGCTTGCGTGCCTAGCTTCCTTGCTTTCCGCTCTCCCGGGGTGGCGGTCCCGTCGCACGTGTCTAGATTTCTGCGGCGTTCGGGGCGGGCCTGTGTCGTGTGCTGAACAGCTTCGCTGGTCATCCACCTTCACAGAGTGAAATGGCTCATGGATGAACTACAAGGATGGAAAATTGTAATCAATGTAAAGCTGAAAATAAATGTTTAATGAGGCAAACTTGCGCCTACAAACAAAATAAAATGAGGTGTCGAGCATCCTTCCTTGGCCACAGAAGGGTGACTATCCCTTCCGTCACTGGCGTATTTCGTTAACAACACTCTTTCCCTCGCTTTTCCCTTGTGGGCACTTCTAGCGAGGCAGTTTTCTTACCTAGTACTTTCACAGCTTTGTTTCTGGCTGCCAGCCACCATGAAATATGGGTGGGGTCGCAGCTAGGTGGCTGTATCTAACCTCACATCTTTTAATGTAATGCTTAATATAGTCGACCTTTGAAGCTACGGCAGCACTAAGCGACCAAAGCATTGAGGCATCAAAATAGGTCCAACCACTTTCATGGCACGTAACGGGGCAAACAGAAAACTTTGAAAGTAGGCCATGTAATATTTTTGCTGGAATTTTTAATAATTTCAACAATGGCTATCGAGAAACGTTTGCTACAATTTCACGGTCGCATAACTTCAGATTTTTTTTTTCTTGTCTCTGATATATGGCAGATAACTCTGGGAGATATAGAGAAGGATCGAATTGAAGCACTCGTTGAAGCAGCGAGGAAAGTATGTTTATCTTCGAGTCAAGAGTGAGAAGGATGACATCTGGGCAATGCCATACACTCCTTCCAGAGCCTGGCAGTGAGCCTGATCCAGTCGTGCGTGCGGGGGCGGAACGAGGACAGTGAGCTGCGGATCCCCAGCCCCACCACGGCCCACCTGCAGTCCCCTCTGGGACTGGGTTCCAGGTGGGGCACCTCTCTTCTTCCTTTGTGCTCAGTAATAGTGGGGAGACAGAACTGTGCAGTGGAAAGGAAGGCACCGATATGGTTGAAGGGGGTAACCGAGGTACCGAAGGTCGCAGCTGAATGACATAATGACTCTTCAGGACCAACAAATTGTGGTTCAAGCGGGGCGTGAACCCTCCCCTAAGAGTAGCTAGAGAGTCCATTACTGGTTTTCAAAGCAGGGACCTCTGCACAACACTTTGACATACAGTAGGCTCGCAATAATTCAAACTCGGACATTTCGTACTCCCGGTTAATCCAAACAAATTTTAAAATTTTGTTCATCCCGCCTTATGTGCTCATAAGCCCCTTAATTGGAACATTGTTTTTGTGCAATTCATGCTTTTTTGTTCTTGTGGCCCCGTTAGTGCACTTCTTTCCAAGCACTGGCGCACTGCAGAGAGGCAGGCAGACCCGCGGAGCTTGCTTCCGCGGGTCTTGCTTCTTTGCAGTGTACTGGTGCCCAGTGGGAGGCACACTCAACGGAGCTCAAGCAGGCACAAATGAGATATAAAAGCGTACACCACGCGAAAGTTTCTATAGCAGCTTGAATGGACACGGTGACATGGCATAGGTAGACGTCTCAGCGTCTGCGCAAGTTGCTGTAAAAACTTCTGCACATTGCCCATTTTCATCGCTCATGTGTCCCCTGCTTAATGGTCCACATTCGACAACTCCTTGGCCCAATGAATAAACTTAATTTTGTTTTGAGTTGTCATGTGCTGTCTAAACAGTCCATGATAAACATAATTTTTGGGAAAGAAATAAACTTGTGTCATACATTTCACCAATGTTTCATGTGTGACTTACCTGCTTATGATCAGTAGGCCTATGTAGAAGAAACCATTAAATATCTGCTTTGTATGGGTAGTCAGTTGTATGGAAAATCATAATTTTATCTTTCGTCATATTTCGATGAATTTCTGATAATTCATACAAAATTCGTGGCTTCCTGGAGTTTGAATTAATGAGAGTACTATATTGGGCAATACAGGTGATGGGCGTGGAGAAAGATTGCATGATAAAAATAAGAAAAGATTCAGGTGAATCGGTCAGCTTTCAGCAGCTTGAAAACCCGAGACCGAGGGGAAAAAAAGGGGGGGGAGGACACCTCTGTGTGTGGCATCTTCCTTTTTTTGTACCTCTGTTTCATGTTTCTGAGACGTTCAAAGTATGGATGTTTGCCTGCACGTGGATGAAGGGGCATACCTAGTAGAGGCCGAACATGCACCTTACCGTCTCCCCGCGCTGCTTCCCGAAAAGTGTCCTGCTCCTGCGAGTGGCACTGGACGTTGTCTCGATGCGCAGGAGCCGCAGCCGGTCGAACACTCCACTGCAGCGCTCTCTCGAGGAGGAAGAGGAAGACAACACTGAGAACCTGAACCCCGAGGAACGCTACAACTCGGAGCTGCGGCGCACCACGGCGCAGATCCACGGCCTGAACCTGGATTCTGGGCGGGGGATGAGCTTTGAGGAGAGGCGGGAGGTGGCCCCCGCCGCCCTCTCCATGCTGCCCCCGCTAGGGGGGGGCACCCACCGGCAGAGGCTGGCCCCCCAGAACTGGGAGGAGGAGCGCCTGGCCCCCCTGCAGCGCCTGGTCAGCAGCCGGGAAGCCTCGCCTGTCAAGCGTATGGGCTCCTGGGAATACGTGCGTGGACCTTCCTTTGTCCCGTCTCTCCTGGTTGGGTCTCCGTTGGCTTGGTCCTTTGTTGTTTTTTTGAGGAACCAGCTTTGGTCCTTGAGGATGGGAGAGTTATGTCAGGGCCCTTTTGCTGCCAGGAAAAGTGTAGCTTGTCTGTGTTCTGTTATGCGTGGAAGACCTGCGAACCATTGGGGGCATCTTAGAAAATATGAAGTGACCTCGCGCTCATAGATTTCGGAAGTGTGGGAGCACAGTACACCTTTATGGGCAAACCGGACTTCTCAATGGGATATTAGTAAGTCGCCTCAATCAAGCATGCACATTTCTTCTTTCCCCAAAGGTCTAGAAATGATCTTTGAGGCAGTGCAGTTGGGCCTTTGCAAAGGTTTGCCAGAATACCTTTTGAAACCCTTCAGAAACGTGCTTTCTTATTTGCCATGTTGCTTCATTGCTTCCCACTTCACATCTCTATGTATTTGACACTGTTTGGGGATTACAACCCTAGAGCTCCAGTTTGCGCATGTAGTCGCCGAGCGATTTTTTGGGCTTCGCAGGCACCAAAACAATGTCAGTATAATAGAGCAGTTAGAAAAATTGGCAGATTAAAATCTTGCCTTTGTTACGTCTAAGTGGGCTTTAAAAAGCTTTAAATAGGGCCCTGCTTCAGGTTAGGCCTCCGCTTGCGATTGGCAACTTTCTAGTAGTTTGAGAATCGCTGCCTTCTTTTCTAGCATTATGGTAGAGTACTGTCTGTGCTTCTTAGCGAGACATCGCGGCGGCGGAAGACAAGATGGGGCAACGCCGTCCGAGCCAGCATAGTCCGAAAACACGATTCACCGAGAAGAGATTGAGACAAGAGGGGCAAGTAATTTCATGACTGCAATAATGAATGAACAAATCAAAATGGTAACAACAATGATGGTGTTAATGACGTGCAGCTAGAGAAAAAAAAAACATACAGCGCCACCTAGATGTAGGACTTTGCAATATTCAGGTAGCACTGCCAAAGCAGGCTAATTCATGCGCAGCCAACATAGAATCCATAATGGCTGCTTCTTAGCAATGTTTCCCACCGATCGCTTACTACGATTCTTTCTAAAAAATCTAACTTTCAGACTTTAAGCTGTCCAAAACATTGGTCGTGAATATGCACTATTTCTATCCGGTAGGTCAGAGTTCCTCCTTTCGGTCCGAAATATCCAAGAAGTCCGAAGTAGCAGCGTCCGAAAAATCGGTCAGCGACTGTTCATCGATTCATTTAAAGCACCAGATACCTGGTGCTCATGTCACAATATTGTTAGAATTTGTTGTCTTGAGTGTAAACCTGGCACAGAAATCTCGCAACAGAACTCTCGCCTTAAATTTTGCTACAATTAAATCTTCTGGCTTTCAATTCATTTCAGGATGGAGATATGAATCTTCATCGCATTCGGAGAACGTCGCTTGACGGAGGTGTCAGCAAAACAGGTATTCAAACGTCCAATTTGTGCTGGGAATCATTTTAATGAGAGCAACAACTAAAAACTTTGCAGAAATCATTTTGTTATTTATAAGAAACCAGTGACTTGGCTACCCTGTTCAAACACACACATTTATTTAGCTAATAGAGCACATTCTGGAATAAAACATCTGGCTGGCAACCTTTATGGAACTTTGTAATATGTGGTGCCAGCTGAACGTGAAGGAAGGTTCCATACAAAGAGACAGAAAAGGCGTACACACCACTGCGAACCCATTTATAACGAACAGCAGGAAACGCTACGATCAGTTCAATATAGCAAAAACCATTTACAACGAACTTCCACGATGCGTTCGTTGTAAGGCAAGAGCTTCTTTCTTTCTCATCTCTTCGCTTCCAAATTGCAACAACGCGCTAGAATTTTTTATTTTTTTTTGCATGCGTGCAGATTTTGTTTTTAGCGTATCTCCCCTGCTGAATCACTTCTTGGAAAACCGCTTTGGGATAAAAAAAAAAAAAAAAAAATTCTGTGCATGTGTGCAGTGCGTTTTTTTTTAGCTTTCTCGCTTTTTGAATTGCTTCTTTTTGCTCAATTTTGTTTGCAGCTTGAGCTCCTAAATTTCCTTTCTTTCCTACTTTATTTTTTTATTTTATTTTTTTTTTTTGTGGGGGGGAGGGGGGGAGAGGGAGAAACAGGCTGGAAGACAATTGTTTGCGCGTTTTTGGAGCCTTCTTGGGGGAAAGAGTTCGATATAGGTTGTTCGTAATAAAAAGTACTTTTTACATGCTCTTCTATTTAAATTTTCCGCGAGTTCGATATTGACAATAATTCGCTTTATGGGGGCTCGTTCTAGACGGGTTTCACCGTAGCAGCTACATTACATTTCAATTCATTGAGGGACATCTTCCTCCTCTTCTACACTTATAATCAAAGACCGCACTATAGACCCTTTCCGAAATTGAGTACCATCTGGTGACTGACATGTCGGTGTACTTTTTGCTGTAGTAAGAGCGGCAATGAACCTGTAGCCCGCAGTATTTTAGCTGAAGAAAGCCTCCTTCTTCGCTGTTCCCAACGAGGGCAAAAGCGTCGGCAAGTTTATTCTTGTCACGTGGACCACCAGTCCAAAATCAACATAGTTTAACTTTCAAAAGTATTTTAAGGAGCGCCTGTCCCACGCTATGCTATTTGCAGAGCAAGAAAGCACCCGAATGACGACGGACCTGAGCGCATGACGCATCTCGGTGTCGACAGCAGCGCCAGAGCTGCATCGTGACCCGCTGCTCCTTCTCTTGCGCGCCGATTCTGACAGCTCCCCTTCTAGCTATCGCATATTTGCACATCAAACTTCTTTTTTTCTCGTCAACTATTTGTGTATCTCTTCACTAGATGGCGCTGTAGTTTCAAAGTTCAAAACTGTTGCCAAACTACTATATAAAACAAAATGTGATGAAACCACAATTTTTGAACAAAACAAAAAAAAATCTGTGGTTTGTTGCCTGTAGGCAACACTCGTCAACAGAGGGTTAATTAAACAGTTACTAGCCCAGTGGTGTGTATGCCTTTTCTGTCTCTCCCTGTATGTAACCTTCCATCATGTCCAGCTGGCACCATATATAGTAATAAACCAACTAGCTGAGCTTCAAGCCGTTACAAGGATTTGGTAGATGCAGCTACATTCCTTGACCAATGGTTCATTGGAGAAACCTGCTTTCCTGCATATATACTTCAATTGTTAATCTCAAATTTCTTCCTGTCGTACAGAACAAGACACACTCGGCAACATTTTCGCCATCCTTCAGAATCCTAACAGCCGGTGGGTACCTAGTGATAGGCCTTTCAAGAGGGGCGCAGAGGGGCCACACGCGGACTTGCATGCGTTCTCTTGTGTAGGACGGAACACCGCAAGCAGGCCATCTCCGAGCTGATGCCACTCACCAAGGACGGTTCTCCGGAGCTGTGGGATGAAAACTTCCGCAATGTGCTCAGGTGCCTTGTGGAAAACTTGGAGGACCATGTGGTGAGTGAACCCTGAGTAGGAAAAGTGCTCCTCATTTTGCTCTCCTATCTTCCAGGGAATTTCTTCCTCTTTTGACCTGTGGATGTAGCAAACCAAAGCAATATGAATTTGAGCTCTAAAATAAATTGGTTTCAACTGAATTGGGTTGAATACAGGTGTAGAGAAAAACTTGGACCGAGAGCGCTATATGTGCTGCTGTACGTTGGAGAAATGAAAGCGTAATCTTACAAAAGAAATGCACACGGTGTCTTCTTTTTGTTTTGTTATACTTGTCTAGGGCCTTTCCTCTTTCATTGAGAATGCCTTTCTGCTAACAGCCTGCTATTAGACCATTGTCCTGAAATGTTGCTTCTGCAGGTCTGTTGCAACTGCTAAAGCTCTTGTAATGTTACAAACAACCAACTCTGCAATCTCCTTTTTTTTTTTTAATGCAATAGCATTAGTGTTTGCATGACAGGGAAGAGCTGATGGTATCCATCTGTGGACAAAATAGTGGAAAGGGAAGCGCACTGCGTAGAGAAGAGGAGAGTAGCGAAGGACAAAGGCGTCGTTTCGCGTATGCCTCGGAGCAGAAGCCAATGTGCACACGGTTGCAGGGGCGAGTCTGAACTTGCAGGTGTGCGAGTGAGAGTGAGTCGCACTCACTCTCTTTTCCATGGTCATAGGCCGTTTTCTAAAGTTTAGACACAACGACATCAAAGTCGTTAATCATTGAAGGCACACACTCAATATTAAAAATAAAAAAAATATGAAACCCGATTTTTGTGGCTTCTACAAAGCTGCAAATAGATTGATTGAAAAAAAAAAAAAAAAAAAGTCCCACAGGGAATCGGAAGTATTCTGTGCGCTCACTGCGTAATTCTCAACATGGCGTCGTTTCGCGTATTGTTGAGCTCACAAGGACAGCGATGGCATCGGACAACAGGCGGGAAGGGAAACCTCTACTTCAGAACTGTCGTTCGCGGTACCGGCGAATTCTGTTTTCTTTTGAAAGAGAAATTTTGGACCGATCAAAAAATTGGTATTCATCCCGTACGACACGCCCGGCCACCAAGCTGATTCGCACGAAGACGTTGCCGAGCCGTCGCCCCCTTCTCATGGCTGAAGACAACGCTCGCGCAAACGTCAAGCACGAAGTGCGTACTTCGAGTTGAATATGCGCGCGTACGATTTCTTTACTAGGTGCGAATGTGGCCTCTGCATGGTGCTGCCCGACTTCTACCCTGAAGTCCTTTTGCTGGAGGAAAATTGGCAGCAAACTTTCCAACCTACTGTTGTTTAGCTGCATTCTTACTCACTAAAGTGTTATCTCAGTAGCTCAGTGGAAAGACGTCCGCTTTACACGCGGCAAAACCAAATTCAATCTCATGTTGTTTTTTTTGTTTTTTATTAGATTAATTAGGTAGTCTTCTGACACCATAATAAATCACCTAACAAAAAATGATTAAAAAAAATCTGGGGGGTGTCAATGTCCCTTCAAGTGTAGGTGAAAAATCGCAGATTTGCTTTGTGCGAAATGTTTGCTGTACTTGCTATCTTCTAAAACAGAACTTGTCCACAGGCACCTGTGAAGGTGGCAGCTCTGCGGGCCCTGGCAGAGCTTCTAAAGAGGCAGCCACAGCACTTCCACAGTTATGCTGAGCTCACACTCATCAAGATTTTTGGCGCTTTCAAGCACCCCGAAAGAGAAGTATGTTTCTACTTCTTGATTTTAGAAACTGCAATTGATTGACTACATGCTTGAGCACCTGCAATTTTAATAAAAAAAATAACTTTTTTTTTTTTTTTTTTTTTTTTTTACAGAAGGTATGATTAACATGAACGTATAGCAAAAGCAAATTAATTCACACCCAAACTGTTCAAACTTTTTTTTTTTTTTTTTTTTTTTCATTTGAACCAGTTGGCACAGTTCGGCCAAATTTTGTAGAAGTTTATAAGCTAGAAACCCCGATAATTCACCGAGACTAGCACTGCCAGCAATAATCGGTGTCTAGTTATTGAGGCTCCCTGCTAGAGTGGTCATATCTTCAATCATTGCTGACTTTAGCCAGCATCTTTGTGTCCAAAATGTCCTAATTTTCGGTATGACAAACAAGGCACTCGGAGTGGTACTGTGGCTGGTAGGGGTTAAGCGCCACAGCTTCGTACCAACTCGCTCATGCCGGATGTGGTAGGAGTGACGCCCGTGCCGTTTTCTCGTGATTATCGAAGAACTCGCCATTCTTTAGACACTTAGAGCATGGGTTCTCAAACTAGGCTCCTTCAAACTCGGGGGTTCCACCAAGAACCTACGGGAGTTCCTCGAGCTCCCATATTTCTTTAGTCGTCCCTGCCCCTTTGTAGAGCATTCTCCTAGTTCAAGCACTAGTTTAGAAGATAGGAGCCATCCGTTGATGCAGAACAATCTGGCAAACGTTTCTCGGTATGCGCATTTATCTTAAAAAAGTTCAAAGGCTTCTGCAGTGTTCTACCGCATGAATGTCGTCGTAAAAAAGAAGGGAGCATCGAGAAGGGAGGGTACAGGTTCCGTACGCACGGACAGTCCACCGAGAAGGGAGCTTTCTGCGGCTAGTCCGAAAGCTGATCCCAAGTGTTGCGGGCGTACGGAGCTACAGCACGGGCACTCCGACCGGCGTGCAGGTGTGCCGGGCAGCAGAGGCGTGCTCCATGGAGGCGGCTGCGGCTCTGCCTCCCGAGCAGAGCGTGCGCCTGCTGCACTCCCTCATCGGGGAGTCCGACGAGGACGACGTGGTCATTGCGGCCATCAAGGTCATGTCCAGGGTAGGCCACCTTTCTTTCTTTGCCCGTTCGTTGGCCCTCGACCTTTGGCTACTACCACCCTTTGCTTCGGAGTACCGGCCCGAATCCTCCACGGAGGAGATGGGTTGCACAAAGACACGAGGGTCCAGCTTACGGCCACCGGTAGACAGTTCCTTTGGGAACAGATGGAACGTGGAACCAAAGCTGCGGAGTTACTCTTAAAGGTTCGCTCGAAAACCATGACTGGTGGCTGTTTGGGAACAAGCAGTGTCATTTTTAAATATCAAATTGGTAGACTAGAGTTAGAAATCGGGCACCAGGCTCCCTGGCTTGCAGAGGCTGCAGAATCTGTTTGTTTTAACCGGGCTTCGAGGGATCTCGGTGCCTTTTGCAGCATAGCATCGTTGTGACATGTCGGCGTCTTCTATTTCTGATGCAGCTGGTGGAAGTTCATCCCAAAAGGATCATCGTGGAGCTGCTTCCCCAAATGATGCCTGTGCTTTTGAAAGTGAGCCCCGTTCTATTCTAACATGTTCTTTTTTGCTACAGAACCTTCTTGGCTCGTGTAGTATTGTAAATTTCAGGATGGTGCACTTCTAATGGTGGTAGAGGTTTCCATGCCTTTTCGGTTTTGAGAAAGCTTAAAGGGTAACTGCAAAGAAAAAAAAGTATTTTTTTAAACAGCCTAATTGGGACAAGCGTGTCGCAAAACAAATGTTCCGCGAAAAAAAAAAATTTTTTTATCAGTATTTACGCTACAGGACATAATTTAGTCGGAGTCAGAACCTCTCCACATTTGAAACTCCCGCTCTTTTGAAGAGGAGTACGCCCCGCCCCTCACTCTCCTTGCATTGCGGAGTTGAACGACGCAGCGTCTCGACTTTTGGTAAGATCTGGCAACAATGCACAGTGGCGGTATTGTTTTGGTTTGACGCGGTTTGCGAGCACATGTAGCGAAGACGTGACTGGAGGAGTGCCCTTGTGATGTTCCCGGAAGATGGAAAGTATCACTCGTAATCGTTGTGCGTGCTTTGAAAGCGAAGGGAGTCACAGAATCCACGAGCACGCAACCACAAGCCAAGGTTCACGACAGCGCTGCGTTGGTTTCGGCGATCTCGTTCTGTTTGGTGCAACACGGCGATGCGACAAAGAGCTGAAACGTTCGTGGTGTGTGTAATGCGGTGCTAACACGGAGCGCAAATTGGTTGTTGTGGGGTTGACGTTCAACCAGTTCAGTCCCGTCGTCGTCAGCTGATTTAGTCAAACTGGTCCGGCAGGACGAAGCGAGCGTTTTTAAAAGTAAATCTGCCTCGTTCTGTTTCAAAATGTGGAAGTTTCCCAACGCATACCGTGAGTAAAAAGCTGCGGGCGTTTTCAACCAAATTACGTTGTTTTAATTGAACAATGGACTCCGAATTGTTGCTTTAAATTTACCGTTTTTATGCTTAGTGTTGGACTGTGTTTGCACAGCGACGTGTTGCATAGTGCGGTGTGAATAAATTTGGGCACGATTTCGTACCTGCCTACAGATGCATGATCTGAGACCACTTTTTACGTAGTGGACATAGTGCTTTTTTATTTTGTGTCTAGTCGCGGACGTTAGGTGCATACGGGGCGAATCTCTACGGCCTCCAGAGCGATATGACGAGAACGTAACTGGACATGTTTGTCGCTACGCGAACGCCCGATTGCCTCCAGTTAATAGCATTCCTTTCAGGGCGAAATGGGTGCGGGAAGGCTCACTGTCGGGATCACTCATCCGACATCTCCGAAAAGTCGGTATTTGCACGTGCAAGCAAACAAACAAAGCACGCTAAGCCAGCAAAGAGGGACACGAAAGAACCGCGCTATGAAAGTCAAAACTCCGCGTCGCTTCCTATCACTAACACCTGCGACAGCTGCTAAACACAGACTACTTCACTTCAAGAAGTCTCACTCAAGCAACTGGGTCAGCACGAAACACTGATCATTTCGGCGAAACGATTAGTCGAGGTAGGCGAGACAGGCGGAAGCAGAGATTTCGGCGGCCATGAAAGAATGGCGAAGCTTTTGTTTGTTATGGCATGAATCCAAACGGAAGTGCCTGTCTTGTAAACATTTTGTAAAGATTAATAACTCTCATCACATGGGTTATTCTTTAAACATAAAAATATGCCTTTCAAAAGAAATTTGCAACATATAACAAAGGTTTAGCAACCAAGATCTAAGCTGTCAATCAAACTCTTAGCCAATGAGCAGTATAGTAGCCGATTGGTATTCAACGTCGCGGAATACCGACTTCGTGGCGCGCGATTCAAAACTGACGAAATAGCCGCAAGCTAAAATCGGTCTCACGTAATAAATATTGCTGTAAAAAAATTTTTTTTCTCGTGGAAAAATTGTTTTTTGACATGCTTGACCCAGTTAGGCTGCTTAAAAAAACTTTTTTTTCTTTGTAGTTACCCTTTAAGGCTGTTGAAGGACAATCGAGGAACTCTAACTCCCAACAGCCTTCTATCATTCTTAAAAGAAAGTCCTACAGGTCTGCAACCTGAACTGATTTGAAATGCAGCGCTCTTGCTGTTAGTAAGGAATGCAAGATTAATTATATTTAAAAAGTGCAACGAGACACGGACAAGGAAGACATGCAAAGGCACAGCGCCATCTTCCTTGTCTGTGTCTCGTTGCGGTTTTTAAATATTATGAATCGCCAACTAGTCCAACTCTCCACCCTTGTCAAGGCAGAATTGCTTGGCTTCTGCGATCAAGTTAGATCTACACCGCACCTACAACTGGCAAGGGCCAACCGGATACTCAAAAATTAGTCCGAGAGCCCTAATAAGAGACTCTTTGTGTCTTGTGCACTCGATGACAGAACTCGGCCCCTTGCAAGGAGACCGAGGTTGGGGCAGTCACTGCCTCGAGTTCAAGCCCGTTCTGTCTTCTGCCCAGGCGTACGACCACAGCGAGAGCTCTGTGCGAAAGGCGGCCGTATTCTGCATGGTGACCCTGCATGGGGTGGTAGGGTCCGAGTCGATGAAGCCACACTTGGCATCCCTTACGGGGTGCAAGGTGAGTGCACATGCGCTGTCCCAACAGCTTATGATGATTTAAAAGTGCATTTCTCATTTACTATTACAATATGTGGCGTCGTCAATGCGACGAGTTTATCATATGTCTTTCACATCTCTTACGCAGTTGAAGCTCCTGAACTTGTACATCCAAAGATCGCAGGGCAGCGGCAGTACTCCGGGCTCACCATCAAATACTGCCTCCTCCTCCAGCAATCCGTAACCCCGCACTCCGTCTGTGTGCAAGATAGTGGAACATTGCCGTCGTCGTCCTTTCCGAAATTTTTGTTTTAACAGCGGCAGAAGCGTGTTTGTTTTTTGTTTTTTTTTTTGTCCAAATTGCCGCGGGTACCCCCTTTTTCTGCAGGGACCTGAAACGCGCGGTGCTGGAACCAGCGTGCCACCGGGCGTGGCGCTGTTTCGAACGCCACTTTGTTGTTCTTCCCATATTCCTCCAGGCGAGCCACATGTGGCGCAGTTTCGTTGCCCTCCTCTCTTTATTTGGTTTCTCGCAAGATGCGAGAAGGTGGACAGTACTTCGCATGATGCATAATTACCTACAGCTGTTGCGTCGTAGCAAGTGCCAGTAATCTAGATGCCCCGCCTGTGGCAAGCTTCCCAGGGCCAAGCGTCCGCACGACGAGTGCAGGAAGCGACAGCTTCTGCCGTTTGCAGTCGGCGTGCTCTTACTAATGGCTAGAGCGACAACAAGTGTCCGAGTCTTTCTCCTCTTTTCTTCCTAGCCTTTCTCTAAACTTCTCTTGAGTTGAGGAATGAAAGCATTGCTTTGACTGTGTGACTGTGGAGAGTTTTGTACGGCGTGACTTAGTTGTGGCATGAAATCCGAGGCCTATATTTTACGACACTAGGGTGCTGCCTTCTTTACATTTCTTTTCTTTGTGTATGTACAGTCAAATTCTGACAGGGAGAGCCTAATTGGAGAGGCGTTAAAACATGTTAGCAATTAACCCGGTACTTTAGCGGTGTATTTTAGGGTTTAGCACATTGACTCGCAGTTCAGTAGGAGGAATAACATTTGGCATGAATTGTCTTGTATCGCTGCTGGCAGTAAAACAAATTGTGCACCGAGGCATGCAGCCCTTTCGGGATTATTTATATTGTAGTGAAAATGTTTCGCCATTTTTCCTTCGTTGGAATTCATTTTGCGACGTTCCTTTTGCGAAGATATTACTTGTATAGTGTACATTCCCATGCACGCAAACTTAATGCTTCAGTTTCATTACTCCGCACTACTGGGTCAGCAAAATGTGTTCTCCCTTCTCGAGACCTTCATGCTTCGTTTTCTTTTAATTCTGGAATGGCATGCGAGACGGAAGAATAAACATTTTTACCATCTTGGCATTCTCTTTTCTCTTTGGGATCTGTTCTGGCCGTACAGGCTGTTGCGGTCCCAAGGTTCGACACTCCACCTTGTTCAGGATAAAGGCACCAAGAATTTGAGAACAAATGTTATTGTAGCATTGTACACATTCACACGTCTTATCCGTCTGCTTTTGCGACTCCACTTATTAACCGGGGAACATGACCGAGCATATTTTTCTGAGGGCAGCCAATGAAACTAGTTACTAGAAGGTGACAATGTCGGGGCGTCTTTCTCGAGCGTCCGGCCTTCAGCATATGCTCATTGCCTTTCGTAAAGCTTTGGTTGTGCGTGCGCGCACAAGACTGGAAATAAAGAAGCGCTGCCAAAGGTAAGAAGCTTCGCACTGGAAGCAGGAGAACGAGTGCGACCGAAAGCGTCGCCGTGGTCGGCCTTCCGCGATTGGCCAAACACCCAGTACGACGTCTCGAGTATGATGGATTCTATCGTGGTCAATCAAGAAACCCGGATTTTCGGCCTGTTTAAAAGAGCTACACATTGGAGGAAGCTGAAACTTCGATAGAATGTGACGCTAGCTGTGGTGATAAAATTTGGAGTTTTATCGTCACATTTTCTCTACGAGATGTCCACCTAAGCCTAATCTTCATGAAACTAAAGATTGAGATTGTGGGCGTCTGTAGCATTTATTTTGGTCGGGACACTCGATCTGCAAGATAAAAAGAAAACAAAAAACCTGATTTAGCCACCTACGGAGACAAACTATGAGCCCACCTACCTTGCTGAAAAAAGCTAAAATCTTTCTTTTTTTTTTCATTTTGATACGTAAACTATGTGCCTATACCGGTAATAGAAGAAAGCTTTAATGTTGAATTGCACTAGAAATCCACAATCTGATTAGAGAAAGAGAACAATCTGGTGGATTTTAATACCGAATTAATGAGAATCCATATCGACGATCGAGAATGTTTCTCTTGAGCAATGGGCAAGTATCAATAAGGGGGAAATGTCAACGGCCCACTAGGATAAAACTGTTCCTAGTCACCTTATGTGGGGCTACAGTGATTAGGTATTTTGCTTGACATGCGATTCTAGAAGGGCCAAGCAGGGAGCAAGGCATCTGCTTGTGCAGGGGGTTGCGGTTTCGTCAGAACGACTTCGAGTACTGATTGGCTTTGGGATAGAGGGTGGACCTTGAAGGGCCATCCCCTATTTTGTTTTTCTCAATTGGTTAATAAGAGCACAGCATTCTGATATCTTTACAACCCCTGTGCAACAAGCTGATGAACTTATGCTCCGCATTGTCTTGGCTGTTTTATGTTGTACCCACTCGGCCTATTCCAGGGATATATTCAACCTAACTATCCTAATATAATTGAAAAGGAGCGTGCTGATGAATAGATACGAATATGTGAAAAAATAAAACGTCGAGGACGGGAAAGTACTTTTTTTATATTGGGATATAAATATGTGAAAGAAGTCCTGTTTCCGTACCCATCCTCGATGTTTTATTCTTTCATGCTCTTGCCCCGGGCGTCGTCTGCCTTGCCGAGTGGGCTGTACCTAACATCCGGCTGGCGTTCAAATTCGGTTTAAAATCTTTATCAAGCAATGCTATGCTTGATAAAGACTAACCGGGTCCAGTTGCGCTGTTACCTACGTGCAAATGTAAAAAGAAAAGAAAACTGTGTCAGACTGGCCGGTGTCTCTTGCGAAAAGTGAATCCGGTTGTAGCTATTTTACTATATGAAGTTCGTACTGGTGAAGGGCTTTAGCGACAATGAGTGGAAGTCTGGAATAATAAATAAAAACCTGCTTTCCTGGCTCAATAGACGCAGTGGTTGAGGGTAGTACTGCCGGCTGACTACTCTGACATTGAAGTAACGGAAGATACGCTAGTTGATCATTTACTGAAATAAAACAACGGAGTGCTATAGGCTGCTTTTGGAGTAGCCATAAATATTCCAAGAACACTAATCACTTCACAATGGAAGTTCGGTACAGCCCGCCGGTACAGCCCAAAGGCGGAGAACGGCAGCCTCCCAGTTTGTCGTCTGCTAAATGGGATGGCCTTTTATAGTATATCCCAGAAAAATAAAACATTGCACTTCCAATTTGAACTGGAAGGTTTGTTTTTAAGTGTCGATAACAATATTTCACCCCATTTAAAACTGTCCCTCTACAAAATCAATTAGTTGCCAAGTTTTTACAAACCCATGTTTTTCTCCAACGGTTTAAGTCGGATTCCTCGGTAATTTCGTATCAGATTACACTGATCTTCTACACTAGTGTTGTGCGAATATTCAAATTTTCGAATAGTAGTTTCGAATATTTCGATTCGAGAGCAGTTGTAATATTTATGCTTTTCGAAGTGTTGGCAACCTCGAGTCGCGTGTTGGTTTACTGTCTAAAAATACGTAAAAAACAATTTCTAAAATCAAAAATATACTCACACGTTCGGCAAAACGGTACAAATATTATGGTGGGAACTCTCAAATATTTTCATCGTAGTCATTTCATCAACTTTGTTTAAAAACGGGCAAAAGAAACCGATCGCTCCAGCAATGCCTGCGCGGCCTGCGCCATCTTTGCCAATCTTGGCGCCCTGTATTCCAATAAATAAGTCGTACATGAATAAGAGTAATTCTCACAAATCAGCCCACTTAATAATTGCACGTCTGCAATAATTATCTTGCATGCCAATCTGCAGTCAAGATTTTTTAACAGGTAGTATTCTATTCGAAAATATTCGGCCAAAATCACTATTCGATTCGAAATCAAAATCCACTATTCGCCACAACCCTATCCTACACCAAATCTCCAGGACGTGCACTCGACATGCAGATTTTTGGTACAAATTGCAATAATTTTGAACTCCGTGATTGCTTGAGATATCCCTAAAGTAGGCCTCATTGCATTCAACTAAACCTTTCCTGGGAGTTCAGCTTCTCTGCATTGTTTCTAAGGGCGACTGAGGAAGGTTCTCCAAAGTTGGCTTCACCACAGTTATGTGGTTATGTCTGCTTTTTTCCCCCAGATTGCAGCATCTCTGCAGTGCTCCTATACAAGCGCGAGCTTGTTGATCAGGGGCAAATCTCAAGGGCACAAGCTCTCGTGAATTAAGAGCAGCTGCTCTTCTAGCCTTCTCTGCGGTACAACACAAGGTGAAACGGAGTATAGGAGCATCAATCAACAAGTGCTAAGTTGTGGACTTTGGTGCTACTGGGTGTTACACTTCACATTAGGCAGTGTTTGAATAGCACACGCTCTTTACGTACGCAAATGGCGGCGTCACCACTGCACGACTGCATGTGCGCCAAAGCTCAAAGCCAACCATGTTTCGCGCTCTTCGAGTTGGACTATTTGAGGCGGTGTTAAGGCCTATTCCCACATGCAGCGGAGCGCTACAAGCATAGCGCTTACCTCGCGCTAAGCGCGTGCTTACGGTAGCGTTCACCAGCTTTGTATCGCACCGTCAAAACTGTTGCTCATGGCAGACGATAAGTAGCTGACGGCACGTGAGGAGCGCTACATCAGCGCTTCGCCTGCGCTTCGCTGCATGTGAGAACCGGCCTTTAGGGTGTTAGTGCTCCAAGAAAGATTAGTGATACGAAGTTGGTTGAAGCCAAGACAGGCCAAGACTAGCCCAGTTAAAAAAAATGGCGGGAGCGAACGATGAGGATTTGTCTGCTACGATCGCTACGATGCGTCGTTCGTACAGCAGAACCGAAAGGAAAAAAATTAGATTTTCTGATAGAAATCGTGTCCCAGGGGCAATGGAATCAAACGCGAGCTTGAATTGTGAGCGTCGCCTATTTTATGAAGGACCGATTGACAATTTGCATTCTTTTCGTCGCTCTGTTGGGGCAGCGCATAAACGTCTCACAAGCAAGCACTGACTCAAGCACAGACAGAAAAACATACTCGCAGCACTTTGGTCGAACCGGATTTTTGGGTCGAACTTTTGGGGTCGACTGGGTCGAACCGGTCGACGAACCTTCGATTTTAACCAGAATCGAGCGGTTCGACCAGGTTCGACTTCGTGTTTGTGCCATAGAGAGTTTGTGCCAGCCTGCCATTAATTAATTTTATAGCCATCACCATCCAATCCGAAGCCAACTGGCTAGCCTGTCGCACATGCGCATACCATGTGCGCATAGCAGTCGAACTTTGGAGTTCGTCCCCTTCCCCCCGTGCGATAAAAACAAACTTATCTGTGGTACGTGCTTTCACAAGAACGGCCGAGACACTTGATCGGCTCGACCGACACCTTTTGACGCGGTACTCTGGGACGTCGAGTGCAACAAAGAGAGTCTAGCTGTACACTTTTTTGTCCCTGAACCTCTGAACGGTTGCGATGTTTGGTAAGTTCTGGACGGTAGGGCGCTCAGCTAAACGCGCTTGAAAGGTTTGATTTCTTGCGAATTGCTTTTATGCTTTCTATTTTCTGAAGCTGCCCTGAGAAACTCGGCAAAAGGGAGCCCCACTGCAAGGGCCGCTTTCGGGGGCTTTCGTCACGATTCCAACAGGTTTGTAATTCATGGGGAATGCAGAGACTGCGTAATTTTGCTCATGCAAACTCTCGCAGTGCAGTGCCCAAGACGGCCGTCTTGATGCTGAACATGGGAGACTCGAGCCACAAGGAAGACGTCGAACTATTTTTGAAAAGGGTCTTCACGGACAGCGACATCATGTCTATGCCATTTCAAAGGTGTAGACATTCTTTGTTCACTCTCCAACGTGCTTTATCTGAATAGCTTCTGCTTTTTCTCAAAAGCATCCTAGGTCCCCTTATCGCAAGACGCAGGGCACCTAAGCTCGCTGAAAAATACAAGGAGCTCGAGGGCAGTTCAACTCTGCTCCAATGGACTGAGCTGCAAGGAAGGCAGATAACGAATACTCTTGATAGCATTTCACCTAAGACAGGTACCACATCAATTCTTCGTTTGAATATGCTGTCCTTGAGTGCATGTCAGGTGTGTTCCCTCTGCACCCGTGCTACAAGAAGCATTTCTGACTTTCTAGGACCACACAAGTACTACATTGGCTTCCGTTATACAAACCCCCTCACAGAAGACAGCTTGGAGCAAATTGAAAAGTTAAGTTGAAACATGTTCTTCTGACTCTGTATATCTCAATGATTTGCGCAAGAGATTGGTGCATGCACGATACTGTGCGAGGTCAGGCAGAAAGTTTACAACCCTTATGCATGCTCATGACTAGAATTACCAACTCTTCAATTAAGGAAGTCGGGACGGGGGCTGCAGCGCGAGGGAGGAGAAAGGAGATACAAAGGAGTTAATACAAATGATGATGATGATAACAGGCACCTGCCACGATTTTCAGCTTGCCATTGCTCTTGCATGCAAAAGGGGCCAAAGCCTCCCACCCAATGCTAGACACTGCAGCATTGCTCGTGCAATTCGTGCGAACTTCGTGCTTCGCAGCATGGCGCACATTGTTTGGCGTATGTTGGATCACATAAAAGATTTCTAACTTGACCGTCTGGACGACAGTTGCGTGTAGCTGTCCCAAGAGGGACGATGCGGGACTCTGGATGCTTTATGAAAAGTCGGGACAGTCCCTCAAAATCCGGGACAGTCCCTCAAAATCATGTGTGCTACCTCTGTTACTCTCAGAATGCTGGGAACACCTTCCAACGGCCACAGCCCATATGTCTGAGCAAAACTTGTCTCAGGAAGGGGGGGCATTCTATACTAGCTAAACCTAAAGTAGAGCTGGTGGCTGCAATTCCTCATCCTTCGAAAACTCGTCATTTTGGGGGCAGCCTTTCTTTTTTTATGTAGCGAGTCGGTATTTAGGGCTCTAGAACAACCTGTTACGAGGCAACTGATGGAGCAAGAAAGAACCTGTGTGGGCCATATTGCACACGGAGGGTTTCTGATGGTAACTGTAAATACAACCAATTCGTCTCTGCTTTTTTTTTTTTTTTGCAGTTGATAACGCTTTTCCAGGACAGCGTTGTTGATCATAGTGAATGTTGGAGGGCACAAGTGTAAATAAACAATTAGTAGCTTCATTTACTCAAACTAGACAACCAACGATAAACATGGCATTTTGCGCTCTTCGTTGCGCTTTCGCACTGCCACAGCTACCGAAATTCGCCATGTAATAAATTAGAGCATAACTTTTTTTTTTTTTTTAAATGTAACAATTAATTTGGCCTATATGGACAAGGGACTGAAAATGTCCATTTGATATATGCCAGATAAAAAGAATTGTTAAAAAGTTAGCAATTTTGAGTTAATTAAGCCAATAATTGTTTCTTTCTAGTCATGTTACGACGCCTGCTAAAACCGATAACATTATTTTGTATTTCCAGTGCCCTTTTCTCTGAAATATTTTCTGTCGTAGAAAAAACACCCTGCATACTAGCTATTTTCATTTTTAAAAGTGGCTTTAGTAGAAATACAGTCAGCTTTTGTTCATTCTCATTTTTTGCTACAGCATACTGTCATCTCGTGCTGTTTCGTTTACTGGAGTGCTGGATAAATAGATAAGTGTCAGGGAAAAAGAGGCTTTTAGATTCATTGGGAAGTTTTAAGAGTACACCACAATGCAGCATTGTGAAAAGCTTCATCGAGGTTCATGGTGCCATCAAACTTCATCAGTAAAAAAGTTTGAATCAAATATTGCCACATTATTCGTAGCATCACGAGTGCACCGGTCAGTGTCATTGATGCCAAGCATATCAATCAGATTCTCTTTTTACTATAAATGCTAGGAATGATTATAAGTATTATCCAGCTTGAGTTTGATTTGATGACAGTGGCATGCAGAGTCACGTGGCTGTACCTGCAATTTTTGTTAGCTCTTGGCAACCTTTGTGAAGTTGCTGGGGATAACTGCAAACAGATTGACTGTTGGACAGTATCTAATTCAGTGTGTTGGGAACAAAGCTTGCAAATTTTTATGTCTTAGGACCTGTTGTCAATTCACTCACAGGTTCATTAAGTCAACACTTCACTGATGAGTTGTGTGTATGTGATACAATGAAACCTGGAAATGAGCCATTTAATGGGTTATCCCACATAATACCTAAATAATTCAGTTGTTCCAGCCAAATGGCTGTCAAAGCTGCTTCAGCAATGTACAAGCATTTGCTAGTGATGCAGATACTGAAATAGAGTGGGAAAGACAAAAATCTATCGGGGGAAAAAAATGAGACGTTTACAATTCTTTGTAATGCCGAATTGGAGCGCGGCTCTTGAGGAGGAGGAGTAGAGTTTATGGAGGAAAGGGTCAAGTGTGACGTCGGATGTGTTGCACAAGGACCAAACTTTCCCCGCAAAATTTAGCAAAAGATTTTTCCCGCTAAATTTAGTGGAAAAATTTCCTGCCAAATTTAGCAGGAAAATTTTGCCCTCGTGACGTCATGTGCGACGTCATGATGGGAAATATCTCATAATTCAATGCGCGGTTACGCCGCCAATGACACTGTTCAAGCCGGAAATGTGGGCTGAAGAGCTGCGCTCTAAAAAAGAAACTTACCGTAGAATACTGTGCTTCCGCCCATTCCACACTAAGCGCCCATTGCCAAATTTGTGAGATGTCAAAAAATATGCACGGTACATTTATATGTAAAATAGATGGCCAGACAAGCACTTATCCCCAATTTGTTTTTGTTGCGATTACTGGGAACGATTTAATTTTTGCAAGGACGTCATTTTGGCAAAAAGTAGGTCCCGCAAACAATTCCAGTAAAATGAAAAAACACATTAGAATCTATGTTGAGGTCCCGCCGTGTCGCCAAAATTAGAACGCGCAAATCATTCCAAAACTTCAGCTTTCACCTGAATTGCGAAATATTGAGCTCGCGAAAAATAAGCCATTTACAGTATCCCTAAATTTCGAGTAGGTGCTTACCTGGTATTTTACGGTATGTATATAATGTCCGTCAGTTGATAATGTGCTGGATTCTTTTTTACACTACCACTCTTCTTTTTTTTTTTTTTTTCTTCTATACATCTTTTTTTGGTGGTACTCCTTGCCTAAATGCCGTGGGTCAGAAAGGTTCCCTCCTTTCTTATGCAGAGAAAAAAAAAACGTTTGCCTATATGTCGACTTCTAACAAAACTAGGGAACCCTTTTATGATGCTTTCAGCGAAGCTTGAGCTGTGCTTTGTTGAGTGGCTGACTTGTGTGGCTTGCCTCAACTCTGGAACTCTACAACTCTGTCATACTAGGTGCAGTGGCAATGAGGTGCATTTCACTAGTAATATCCTTCTTTCAGGGATGGGGTTGAGAGAGTGGTGGCATTCTCCCAGTATCCTCAGTACAGTTGCTGCACGAGCGGAAGCAGCCTCAACGCCATCTTTCGCTTCTACAACCAGAAAAAAAGGAAGAGCGCCGCACAGTGGAGTTTCATCGACCGCTGGCCCATTCACGATGCCATCACCAAGGTGACAGCAGCAGCGCTGCTTTTCTTGGCTATTGGCACCCACAGTGTCCTATAACTTTGAAATTGTCAAAGACTTCCCGTGAAAGCAGGGGAATGGTTTTTCCAAGGAGCGAGAGTCTGAAAGCCATAAATGTCGTGCTGAGCTATTTGCATGTTGAAAAACAGCGCGACTGGGATGAGAACAAAAAGACGAAAAGCTGATTACTTTTTTTTAACGCGATAGCATTTAGGAGCTTGTGTGGCAGAAAATCCGGCGTCGGTGGGACCAGAAAGTCCCATAATGCAACGCGCGCAGCCACGTGTGACGTCGCACATGGCTGTGACGTCATGACCCTATCGACCTGCTAAATTTGGTGGGAAGCTTTTTCTGCCAAATTTAGTGAAAAATGTTCCCTCCAAATTTTTTTCTCTACAAATATGCATTAGCCTTTGCTTCAACTTTTTGGGTGTGTCTCAATGTAAAATAGTCACCTGTGGTTCGGTGATAATATAGGTGTCTAAAGATGAGGAGACAGATTATCAGAGGGAGCTTCCAACCAAGTCTGCATGTTTCTGTATTTCAAGAACCAAAATGCTCAGAAAGTTTTCACAACGTGTGTTTCTAAATTAGAGGGATAGCTTTGGAACCTATAGCGAATCTTGCATTGTTTGTGAGCTAATGCTTGGTCATGTAAGGACTTCAAAACCCGGGTGGTTTCAACTTTTGTGGTAAAGCATATATGTCACGTCGAATTTTGAAGATTTATATTCATCTGGAGGCAAACGGCGACTGTATGGCTAGCAGACAATGGAATTAAAATAAGTAAACGTCCTAAAAAGAACATACTTGCGTAACTCACTTTTATGTTTCACCTGACTCACTTCCTGTCACGCACACTACGAAACACTGCCTGTGCTTTCAATAGAAAGAGGTGAAACCAAAGCCATAACAAAGCTCCCTCGACTCATATCTGATTATTTATTCCTCTTACATTAACTAACACAATTTTAAATACTGGTTTCTCCTCTGAAACTCTTATGCTCATGCTCTTTTGACATCCAGCATTGTGGCAATGGGAGGTAAGATTATTTTCAAAATTAGTCTAAAAATATGTTCATTGAATTGTCCCCTGCACACTCTTACACCAATAGGGAGAGGGCTTGGATCCTTTTATTAAAAGTCCACTTTACTGTCTGATTCAAGGTGCACTTCTACTTAACCTTGTACTTTACTTTATTCATGTCTGCTCATGCTCCTGTCGTGCTCCTACAATAAAAAATAAATTTAGTATGCATTTCTTGTTTGGATTAGAAACATAACAGTAAGATCAATATGTTTCCTCTTTTGTCTGAAAAGAGCAAAAAGGGGGATCAGCAAAATAGTAAAACACAGCATTTGGATGGTACTTTACTGTCAACCATGAGCGTGGCTTTGACCCACTTCACTCTCACCCTGCACCTGGAGGAGCTTGGTTCATCATTGGCTGAGAAGCATCTGCATGCTAAAATTAGGCTGACAACAACATTGTGACAAAACCTGAACATGATTATGACAAGTTTTTGCTACCTCCGGACGTAATTGAGAGTATGGAAATGGTGCCCCACTCTCCTTGCGACCGCTAAATTTGGTGGACCAACATTGTTGGCCCAACAATGTTGGGCCAACAATCAAGCGCACTGATGCACGTGGATTCACCTGACAAACCCTATAGCCATTCTCTCACTTGGAATGAGGTAGAAATCTGCACAGGCCCAGGCCAACCCAAAAGCCCGCAGGCTTGGCCGGGAACGAAGCAGCATTGTTATCCGAGTATATAGAGTACACCCATACTTTTTCAGAGCTGCTTCGGATGTAGAAGATAAGGCATGCCTTGGCCTCTCGCTGGGCACAGACATGCTCCCTCTTTCCCACTTATGATTTGTCTTTTTCTAGGGATACGCCTCCATAATAAAAGAGGAGCTTAAAAAATTTCCAGAGGAAGTCAGAGATCAGGTTGTCATCCTGTTTTCAGCGCACTCGCTTCCCATGAAGGTAAGCATATCCTGCATTACCCGCTCTAGCTATCTGTCCTCCCTTGCTCGCAACTAGGGGTGGCATTGTCGTTTGTGACCCTTTTATGTGCTACTATCTAGTGATGAAGAATATCATCACATGGTGTATTACTTGGTTGATGCAAATCAACATTACGAAAACAAAGTCTCTAACTTTCACCACCAAATTAAATGTTGATCGCAGTTGGAGAAAACCAGATTGAAAATGTCACATCAATCAAATATCTCGGCATCCATCTTTCAGCTAACCTATCATGGAACCTTCGTACTGAGCATATCATCAGCAAAGCGTCTAAAACTCTGGGATTTCTTGAACGTTCATTGTTCCAGGCTAATAAAGCAACTAAACTTCTTGCGCATACTCTTTCGTAAGATCGCAGTTGGAGTACGCGTCCATTATTTGGCACCCTCATCAAATTTATCTAACCAATAATATTGAGGCATTTAAAATAAAGCTGCCAGGTTTATAGCTAAGGATTACTCGCCATATTCAAGTGTGACTAACATAAAACATTCCCTCAATCTTTCACCACTTCATTGTCGTAGATATATTTCTGCATGTACTTCTTCCACAAGCTATACCATGGTTCATCTGCTTTCAGAGATTCATACATCCAGCCTCCTCATTATGTCTCATCCCACGTAGATCACCCCTTCAAAGTACGCCCCATTTTTGCTCGCACCAACCTATTCAAAAACTCCCCTCTCCTCCTCGCTGTCTCCGATTGGAACAGCCTACTCAGCGATATTGTGTCAATCACCTCAGCCTAGATATTTACCAACGCCCTAACCAATGAATAATAATGTATGTAGTTTTTGCTTACCTAATTTTCTGTAAGCATTTTTTTTTGTTTTTTCTGTTATTATATGTCAATGTCATCTTTTTGTCACTGAGTGCACTACCTTTGTCTATGATTACCCCCCCCCCCCCCCACCCTACGTAATGCCCGAAAGGGTTTTTAGGGTAAATAAATAAATTAATCAGGAGAGCAGCCAGATTGGTTACTACACAAATGCTTTTGTGATGCTCTGACAGTCGTGGCATAGTTACGATATCTCTCCCCATCCCCGATATTTCGAACTGTTAAAGAAAACAATACGGGGAAAGAGGGCATGGTCGAGCTTATCTTAATCTGAAATTATTTATGCATATGTAAAGCTACTGTCGCTCTTCACTGCATAAAAGATCGCGTAGATGGTCATTGTTAGAAACTCGTTGTCAGAAGGCGCTACTCGTCACATGCTCGGTGGTTCGGAAGTTCAAAGCTATGTCTTTTCGACCTAAATAACTGTGCCATTGGTAAAAAGTAATAAATAAATAAACATAACAATAAATGCAAAAATAAAAAGCAGGAGAAAAAAAAAAAGAACTATCAAGAACTCGCCGGAAGTGTTGTATTCTTGCATATTCAGAGGCCCAGAACTTTTTAATGACGTGCTGAACTTGAAAAATTTTAGAAATCTTTCCCCATGAGTTCATTTATTCCTCAACGTGAAAAAAAAAAGACAGTAAATACCTTATTTTGTTTTCTGCAGATGGTTATGATATGTACTGTCTGTGGTGTTAATTTAAATGCGATACCTCAAACAATTTAGACGAAAAAAATTACCAAGTTCAGGGCATAATTGCCCATATTTGGATATTTTTTTTGAAACTCGTCTTGAACAACAATAGTCATATATGAAGACGACACTTACCTGGGCTATACGTAGATCATTCTTAAAAAGTTTAACATCTCTACCATAAATAGCTTCGGCTATAGCGTGCTTCAGATATGGCAGAAATGACAATTGTCAGAAACTTGCCGTCATTTCTCGCTCCTTCGGGAATCTATTTCTTTAAAACTAAGCACATCAGATGATTGAAATAAATGGCATTGTCTTTCGCAAGGAATGCGGCACTGCATGTAAAACTGCGAAAAAAAAAAATATGAATGTACCTCACTGCTTGAATCTAAATGAAACCACCCGCCCGTCTTTCAAAGTTCGACGAATTTCGAACTTTTACCCTAAAAGTTCGAAGTTCGTCGCACTTTTGACTTTTCAGGAATCGAAAGTTCGACAATTTTCGAATTCTTTAAATTAATAAGTTTGAAAGTTCGGAAAATATTGAATTTCTTAGTGTAGGAAATTAGTGCGAAAAATTTGAAAGTTCGAAAATCATCGAATTTTTTAGTCTATTAAGTTCGAAAGTTTGACAAGCATCGAATTTTACAGTGTAATAAGTTCGAAATTTCAAAGAGCGTCGAACTTCTTAGTTTAATAAGTTCGAAAATTTGACTTCCGTTGAATTTCTCGATATGGAAAGTTCGAGAATTTCAAATCTTTCGAACCTTTCGAACCGCTTGATTCGATCATCGAACCTTCGGTTCGAAAAAAGCTTGCGGCACCCCTAGAAAATACACTCTCACGTGGATGAAATGATCCATCTGCAAAACGTCAACAGACACAACTCTTCCACTGATATTTGAATCTGAATGTTGTATTGAAGTAACTCCAAGGAAACTTCTGGTCCTGTGGTAGACTGCTAGTCTTGCAGAATTTGTGAAATTTAATTTGCTAATTTTTTTTGAGAAGTGTATAATTATGGCTGCCCAAGAATGTCCCTGCATGTTGTGTGAGAGGCCTGTATAAAAAAACTGGCGACATGTGCAGTTTGCAGCCGGACCAGGAATAGGTTGAAGTGAGCCTGTTGCCAAACAAGGAATGATCACTATTCTAATATGGCACAATATAATATGAAATGCAGTGAAGAGCAATAAATAGTATTTCACGGACAGTCCAAGTTGGCAACGAGTTTTAAGTTGACATCTCTGACATGGACATCTCTGTTCCAGGTAGTGGGCAAAGGGGATCCCTACCCCACCGAAGTGGCTGCCACCGTTGTTGGTGTGATGAACGAGCTGAACAACAGCCATCCTTACCGCCTCGTCTGGCAGTCAAAGGTCAGCTCATTAGCAATTACAGTTCTCTTCCCGAGACAAAAGTCTGCCATATATGCCATTATATAAATGCCATAAATAGAAATGCATCATATTTTTTTTTCTTAAAGCATGAAATGCTTTAGAATGAAAGTTCCCTACTCCCAGAAATTTATCCATCTATGCATTTGCACGCACTCCATGGCACATGATGTAATGCAACCCCACAACTTGACACCATAACGTCACGCTTTTTATTCTGGTAAATGGATTTCAATGATTGCTCCTTTAATACTGCATTTCATGCATTATAGGAATTCAGAGATGAAGGTTGCTGCCTATTTTTTATCCATCAGTGTCAATGCTTGCTTTGGGACCTTTTCTGTCGTCGTTGCCACTTTCTTTATTCTTCTACCACTATGCATTTCAGTTCACAACTTATTTCTGGGAATGAGTCGTAAACTGAATGTGAAATAGACATGAATTCAGACAGCTCTTTCTTGAGTAGTGTGTTCCTGCTAGCCCCCTAATGCACTTTTTAAAGGAGCTGTGCAACAGTTTCAGTGCTTTGCTTAAATAATTTGGGAGGTGGTGTCTCAACCTTTCTGAAGTAAATAAGAAAAACCGCTTTTGCCTGCATGACCTAGTTTTTATTTTAAAAATGGATAAAGATTGAGGTTTTCGGCACCTCTCAATTCCTTCACCATCTTCCGAGTCGCGCGTGCTGTGACGTCAATGGGGGTTGCACGGGGTCCCGGTGAAGCTCTCTTTCTAGAGCCATCAGTGAGCAGCGAGAACTCATCCGCTTGCGACTGCAAGACCACGTGCTGCTGGGCGCAGTGCGAACAATATGGTGAAAGGAGGAAAATGTCATCCGGGTCCGGCCATTCGCGACTCCAGCGACCTATAGGGGGCGCCACCACCAAACAAACATGACGGCTGGGTCCAGGTCGCGTCGGCTCAGCCGGGCCGCCTGAATGGGTGGCGTATTCAATTTAACAGATTTTCTTTTGTTTAATGCCCAATTTTATGGGTATTTGAACTGAGATGGTTATGTGTAGCCGATGCGCATAAACTTGCTGAGCATAGTTTTGTTTTGCCGGTGTTTTTTGTTCTTTTCATGTCAAACTTTCGTTTCGGAGACTTCGTTCAAAACCGAAACTGTGGGCTCCGGAGAAAGGGTAATAGACTATAATTAGTTTTGATCATCAGGAAAGCGGCGATGGCTACAAAATTGTTCCACCGAGAATAATTTTTAACTAACTTGCATGCCTCGACCATGCGACTTATCTGTCTGCGAAATTGAGCTTTTGTGCGTGTCCGTGTTTCAAGAAACAGCTCCAGTCGCGTGCTCGGTCAAGAACACAGTTTGCAGGAAAATTACGAAAATTAAGCAAGCGCTTCTTGAGCCAAGGAGCATGTTAACCCGCTGGCGCTTCACTAAGCAGCTGATACTCATATTTAAATTCAGGTTTTAGTAGCAATCGAGAAGTCATTTTGACGAATAGGTGGATTATGTATTATATTACATACTATGTCCCACTAAAGCGATATTAGTATATTCTTCGGGTTGAAATATGAACTTAGTTGACTAACTATTAGGTGAACTGCTGAATAAAAGTATATTTGACAGACTGAGAGATACTACTTAAACTTAGCCAAATGATTCTAGCCGGTAGAACGGAGACGAATGCGGACAAACTGAGGAGAGTCTTCATTGGAGATTCACTCAGACCCCTCTGCAATGAACTTGACTTTGAATTCTGAACGGATAAAATGAGTATTTTTTGTGGCCGGTCAACCTGAGCAATGTAGACGTATATTGCTGCTGGCTTCGACAGAGGTTATAATATAAATATTGGAGGGCGGGATAGATCCTAATGTTGTGACAGCTTCTAACTTTGCGAGACACGTCTCCCACCTTTTGAAAGCAGATAATTTCCCTCATTAATCTTATGCAGCGAGCAGGTTTTCTGAATCAAGTAATTGCGAAATCAGCCCAACTCCTTCAGTGTGGTTTTGTTCGGCGAAAAGCTGCCAAGATGAATAGTCAACGCACCGGCCGGCGTTAGTGGCTCAAACTTGAAGCTAATCGAGCACAACCAAACTCAAGAAAAGCAGCTATCGAACCTTCCCATTCACTTGACTGCAACATTGGTGTTCCCTCTAGTGAAACACTTCATATGTCGACCTCAGTCCACTATTCTACATCCTTATAAAAAAAACCACTTATCAGTTACCAAGTAGTCGTCACTTGGAATGTGATTAGAGGCAGACAAGAAATCAAACGTTTTTTCGTGATTCCTCCCCATCCAAATAATTTAAAGCACGCGACCGTGTGCTGTGGAGTAAACGGGCTTTCAAACACGTGATGGAAAGAAACAATCTACTGAGGCTTCACCATACTAATGAACACTCAGGCAAACTTAAGAAATTTTCGGACCTTCGTCAAGTTACATTGCTCGCCCCCGCGCCGACAGCACGTGTTCGCGAAAGCCACCAGAGACGCGGCGGGGCGCGGAGCGACCTGGACCGACTGGTTCCCGGTTTTCCCGCTTGGCGGCGTCCGTTTTGCTGGAGTCGCGAATACCCGTCTAGCTCTGTCCCCCTCCCCCTCCGGCTTCTGGCAGCTGTTCGCAATAGCAGGTAGAGCTGACAATTTTGTGGACCTAGGATAGATGGCACCACTAAAACTCCGTATAATAAAAGTTTTGTCGATGATACCAGGTTTTTGACGCATTTATATTTATGTTGGAACAAGAAGATTTATAAGAACATTACCTTTTATCGAGGAGGTATTCGCACAACTAGCTGTCTTTCTACAAGGCCCCCATTGACGTCATGCCGCGTGTTTCTCATGGCCGCCGCTCTCGGCTGCAGGTCGGGGAATATTCTCGCAATTATGCGGCGGAATTGCAACATTTCGAAAGAAGGAGGTGTGTTTTCTGTCTTTTGTGACAACATGAAAAATGTCAAAAGCAAAAGATGCCAATTCTTTCAATGTTAAAATCGTTGCCTCAAGACCTCATTGTTGCCTAGGAACCCACCTGGGGCATTCTGCAAAATCCCTAAATCCACTGTGGCTTGTTTTGAGATTAAAGGGAAGCTGAAGCGGTTCTGTAGTTGAAGAAAAAAAAAAGTGAAAGCCGCTTACAACTCCCTGTAACGCCGAATTAGAGCGCAGCTCTTGAGGAGAAGGAGAGAAGGGTACTGGGGGGGGGGGGGGGTTCAACTGACCAGGGGGGGGGGTCACGTGACCTTGGGGGTCACGTGACCCCCCAATGCCGATGATTGTCATCACTGACGACGTCATCAGTGACGATGACGATGCGGATACCGATGACGTCATTAGTGACGTCACTGATGACTTCACCAGTGATGATGACGATGACGATGCGAATGTCGGTGACGTCATCAGTGACGTCACTTACGTCATCAGTGATGATGACGATGACGATGTGGATGCCGGTGACGACATCAGTGACGTCACTGATGACGTCATCAGTGATGATGACGATGCAGATGTCGGTAACGTCATCAGTGATGATGACGATGCGGATGCCGGTGACGTCATCAGTGATGATGACGATGTGGATGCCAGTGACGTCATCAGTGTCGATGACGTCATCGGGGGGTCACGCGACATCGGCGAGGGTCACCTGACCTCGGGGGTCATGTGACCTCGAGGAGGGGGTCACGTGACCTCAGGAGAGTCACGTGACTTCGGGGGGTCACGTGCCCTCCCCCCCCACGAGGTCACGTGACCCCAGTGGGGGGCTCGTGCGGTGCATTATGAGACATTTCCCATAATGCACCGCGTGGTTACGCCGACGCCGCTCAAGCCGGAAACGGGCCCCTAAGAGCTGCGCTCTAAAACACGGAGATCTCAACATTCCTGCACCTTCCGCAGGCCTCACCCGAAAAATCAGAAGTGCCGCAAACATTCCCTCAGAAGCAGCATGGGTGAGGCTGTTAAACCCCCTGGGTTTGACATTACACCCGGCGGTTAATTTTTCGGTTTTTCTTGTGTTTGGCGATAGGTTGGGTCAAATGCTCGCGATATTCGCATTCACGGGACAAAAATGTGCAAAAATTCACCTCTAACTCGTTTTTCTTTCGGGAACCTCTTCAGCTTTCCTTTGCTGAACTAGCATCTTCACTTGGACTGAGATTTAGAGTCCCGTATAAAGTCTAAAGAGCTACACTGTGCAAGATAAAAGTAACAGTGGTAAGTGAAATGAAAAGTGGCTTTGTCTATCACTGTTGCTTAGCTTTCGCGTCGTGCTGCAGCGAATTGGCAAAGTGGAAAGCCTTCAGCTTGAAGATACTACAGTGCGACATGGCTGCAGGTGGGGCCCCTGCCGTGGCTGAAACCGGAGACGGAGGCCAGCATGCGTGCCCTGGCTCGGAAGGGCCACCGCCACCAGCTGCTTGTGCCCGTCGCCTTTGTCAATGAACACATCGAAACTCTGCACGAGATGGACCTGGAGCTGGGCAGGGATGTTGCACCCAAGGTACAAGAACACGATGCTTGGCTCACAGAGTTTGTGCGTGCCGTTAGCCTTGGCAAATAGTGTTCTGTGGATAGATTACCCGCACCCACGGTAGTTTTGGGACCTTTTGCGGACACTTCCATCCTGTAGTGAAGGTCCCGACAGTATGTGGTCTAGATTGTAGTCCAGATCCAGATTTTAGTATGTGGGTTCCCAAACTGGGTTGCTAGGAACCCAGGGGATTCCCTAGGGTACCCTTAAGGGTTCCCCCTCACACCCGAATTTCCTCGGCTGTCCCTGCCCCCAAGTAAGGTGGCCTTCCCGTTTGAGCTTTGTTTTAGCAGATCCGAGCCACCCGTTTGTGCTTAACTATGAGCAAAGTGCTTCCTTGTTCATGTAATAATGTTTACATAAGGTGCGTAGGCTTCTTCACCGCTTTATAGCGTGGGTGCCGAGACAGACGTGTTCCTTGGCCATCAATCGAGAGAGCTAGGGGTTCCTGAAGATTGAAGTATTCGAGAACCCCCATTTTAGCGTATCATTTGCTCCTAGGTACTCTTGCCAGGTGCTAACCCATTTTGTTCAATGCAGAAGCCTAGGGGACCAAAATGTTTGTGCAGTTCCCTCTGTCAGGGGGTGGCAGCGGATGATTACCTGGATGGATGGATGGATGTTAATGGCTACACACTTTGCAATGGGCGGGTAGCTTGTGCCATCTAGCCTAAAAAAGATTTTATTTGAGTGTACCACAGAAGAAGACCCGAGCGTATGATGACGGCATCGAGCCCGCTGCTCTTTACGGCGCACTTTGGAAGCCGAACTAAAGGCCGATGCTGCAGACATGCCACGAGTTCCATTCGCTGTCCTGCCGGGTGCAATGTCAACGGGCATTGTACTGGCATACATCTATGTAACCAAAATACTGCGCGGTGTACAGTGGCTAGCGATACGAGCTAGAATGCGCAAACGGCGACCAGGCAATACGGTCCACGCAGTGTAGCAGGCGGTGTGTGGAGGGTTAGAATGGCAGTGGTGGTATTTGAGTGCGTACGCACGGTAGCCGTGCGACAGCGTGAATTGTACTGTCTGGTCGCCGTTTGCGCATTCTAGCTCATCACTAGCCACTGTGCTCTGCACAACACAGCTAATGCGAACATGACATCAACACTTGGGCCACTGAAGTGTGGGCCAACAAAAAAGTTCGAGCAATGCGAAAAAAAAATTTCCGGTGTGTCGAATTCGCTTGTTTTGTGGCCACGAGTGGAAGGTGCTGAGAAATGCCACCTGAATTTGATTACTGTAAAATCCAGAGATGCCCCTTCCCCGAAAGGTAACCCGTCTTATATTTATGGCTTGATTCGCTATTTTCTTTTTAAACCCCGAAAGATAGCCCACTCCTAGTAATTTTAGTGTATGAATCAATGATGACATCGGCGTAAATGCATCTAGATTATCTATGGCGGGATATAAGCAAACATTGCTGACGGGAAAGTACAGTCATCTTTGCTTTGTTGACCTTTGCCACAATAACAAGTAGCATTTTTTCAACTTTTCTCAATTGCACACTGAAAGTTGGCCCACTCCTTATTTTAAGGGGGGACATGGCCTGGGAGGGTCAACTTTTGAACCATTCCCTTAAATTGATTCAAACTTTCAGGGTGAATTGAACCCCATTAGGATTGATGACATCTAAGGTTTCAGTCTTGTAGGCCAATTCTACAACACACAGTGCTTAAAAAGCTCCAGAAAAAAGTGACTTCAGGAGGAAATGTATTTAAAAAATATAATAATTGCAATCCACAAAATGTTTGTTTTAATGTGAAGTAGAATACCCATAGTGCAAGTTAAGGTAAAAATTAACTGTAGAAAATGCAATTTTAAAGGAAAACAATAACACCCAAAAAGTGCAAAAGATTTTAACAAATTTCTGTGTTTTAAAATATTCAGTTTTTGTCATGAAGAAGTTAGCTTTTTCAGAATTTGAGTAGCTTAACTTGTTCCTCAGGAAATTTCAGTCCAGGACACCACTGAATGAAATCTTTACACTTTCGGAATGTCAAATGATACATTTCCTCATACCACATTTCCTGCCAAAAAGCGGAACTGAGAAAAATGCATTTGAAGTTTCAACTTTAGATTTCTTTCTTTTGCATGAGCCCGAGGTAGGCAAAATTCACCTGGGGCATTGTTAGCACCTTCCTCTTTGAGACTTCATTGTTCCCCAGGCAATAGCTACCAGTTTGTGTCATTTGTAGGCAAGCTAACTTTTGTAGCAGGCATTCCTTGACAAATAAACTGGCAAGAACGGAGAGGCAAATCATACTAAAGAAGAGCAGCAAAGCAGGAATATGATCTGAAGTGGAAGATACTGTGAAAGGGTGTTACTGAAGATGACACAATATCACAACACTGGGCAGGACCAATCGTAAACCCTGTTTCGGGTCTCAACCAATAAGATTGCTCATACCAAATTTTCAGGATTTTTTCTGTTTGGATGTAAAGGGTTCTCCTGGCAATTAATGCTTTTGAACTCTGAAAGTCTCTACGGGCTAAATCTAGATTAAATGGCGCTTCCAATGAGGGTGAGATGTTCTGGCTATGTTAAACGGGTATGAAGCAGCACTAAATAAAAAACACACAAAACTTGCTTTATGCTGACTCAGAGGGCTGCCGACATGTCGAAAATAATTTATTGTGAGATAAATCCTGCATGTATAAAAATGAAATTTTCTGAAATTATTCTTTGGAAGTTAATAAACATAAAAATATACTTTTTGAAAAAAACATTTTTTCTCAAAATTTTGAATTCTGAGGCCATGTCCCCCCTTAACCCAAGTTTTTCTCGATTTTAGGTGGGCTATCTCTTGGTATATTACGGTTGATGTTCGAGATACCAAAGCTGATATTGGCGACGTGTGCGACCAAGGGCGTCGTTGTCGTCGGCTTTCCACGATTGGTCAAGCGCTCACTATGACGTCCTTAGTAGGACGAGTTCTGCTCTCCTTGACGGAAATAAGGGGAAAGTCAGACTCTCAACTTTGATGGTGTTGATTTAGGAACATGATGACCAGTCTTTTATCACACTTTTTACGCACCATCGAACTTGTCGCTCGCCACTAATAATCTCAGTCATGAAGTCAGTGATAGGAACCATAAGGGGCGCCACCAAAACATCTCGTCGCCAATAGCACCAAAACTGAAATGCGGGATATTTGCATATTAAATTTATGTTCAGTCTAGCAGGTGCTGGTGACCTTACGGCAGAAACGCTTATTTCATCTAACATAAAATTTGATGCTTGAAGTTATATTTAAATTTGGGTAGGCGTTGCATATGGATGCGGTTTGCAACCTCCAGCTTCCTTTCCCATCTAGGAGATAGCTGCAAACCAAAATTGTCTCGTACGGTTCTACCAGTGTGTTTCACGGCAAGAATTAATGAAAGTTTTAGTTCTGTCGAAATTTGCACATACCTTTTCTTTTTTCAGATTGGGCTTTTAAATTTCCGTCGTGCTCCAGCTCTGAACGACCATCCAGCATTTATTCAGGTGAGGTTTTTATTTACACCTGCACCAGCATCCTGGCTGTTGAGACCAATCCCAGACATAGACTTTTTATTGAATCTTGGCACATACAAACAACGCCAGAAAACATAAATAGATCCCTCGGCACTCTGCTGACCGGCTACGTGAACGGACTTCGCCACCTCACCGATGCAAAACGATAGACACTGCCGTAGAAGAAGACGAAAACAGATTACTGCTCCTCAACGGCCATAGCCGCAGTCAACCCCTGAAGAAGAGACCGAGCTGGTCTCGAAACGTAGGGTTTTCCTTTATACAAGGATTTGGTTGGTGTATATTCTATTTATTATTATTGTTGCTCCCCAACCAGAGAGACCTCTCTCAAATGTTCACCTTCATATTCTATTTATTATTATGGCTTTTATTTAAGCATTTCATTTGTCGTCTACGCACGAGGCACTGCCGGATGCCCCCTTCCATTACCTTGGAAGTGGAAAATACCCACCTTTAAGTAATCTGCTTATTTGGCCCTAATTCGATGAAATGACCCAAATTGCGTGAGAAGGGAAACAAGATGCAAATATACAACACAGGACAAGCCCCTATGCAGCTAAACATTTTTCTGTGGGTATATTAGATACAGAAGCACTAATCTAACGGTCCTGTAGAAACATATTCTCTAAAGGACAGCAGCAGAGCCCCACATAAACATTCAACAAAAAGAGACACAGGCCAAAAGACAAAAAAAAAAAAGGTTTTCTTTAACTCTTTTCTGACAATGCTCATAGGCCATCGATCACCAGTGATCTATGGTTTTCAAGCGTTGATAAAAAATTAAATGTAGTGATTAAAAACTAAAAGTGGCACAAAGACACGGACAAGAACAGGAAGGTAGAAGAATAAGGCACCGACTTACAACTGTAGCAGTATAAACGTAGCAACTTACAACTGTAGCAGTATAAACGTAGCAACGTACAACATAGCAGTATAAATACTGCTACGTCATAACAAACAAACCATGAGAAAAAAAAACAACCGCATCTCCGCCTGGTGAATGATGTTGATTGGGGCAAAGCTCTGGTGGTGCTGATGATACCGATTTTGTTCATAGGTAGTGCTGATGGTGCTTTTTTTTTTTTTTTAATGCTCATAGGTAGTGCCGAGTTCCGGGTTGCATTGGTATAGAATGTGTGGTATGGAACTTGGTTGTATACGCATTTCAGCATTTGACCGCAGCGCCCTCTCGTCTATAAACATTGAGCTAATGCATGCAAAGTTTAACGCGATTATATACGCATTTGACCGCAGCGCCCTCTCCTGTATAGATGTTGAGCGGCTACATGTAATGTTGGAATGTAGCATAGTGGTTAAGACGTCTGCCTCGTAAGGAATCGGTCCCGAGTTCGAACCCCCATGCGGGCATACATTTTTTTTAAAAGTGGGCCAATCCCGGAAGCAGTGCAATCGATGTGAGCACGGACGCCGGACAAGGCCAGACCCTAAGGAGTTTTGCCCCTAAAAGACAAGATGGGTTTCTTAGCTCTTGGCTTGTATATCCAGCACACATGGCCACAACTAAGTTGAAGGCTCAGATCCAGAAACCTGATGGCCCCATTTGCAGGTACTTCATGCATCAGCACGAGCAGCTTTAGACACTCTTTAAACATTGAATGGTGTCCGTGTCTTTGTGCTGTTTCTAATTTTTAATTATGAAATACCAACAGGCCCAAACTTCTATGTTAGTCAATTAAATTTAGTGCAGAGAATTATGTTCCAGTCTTGTGGATAGCCAAAGAATTGTGGTTTCGGTTTCAACATCGGTTCTAGCTTTATCGCAAGCTGGTGATAGAGCTAAATGTTGGATGCACTTGTCTAACATGGCTAACTGCTTGCATCAGTCCTTGTAACAAAGATGGCATTATTAACATAATTCAACTGTATTGTGGCATATTTTTTAGACCTCAAGAGCTTTCGGGACACTTTAAATGATCTTATAGGCGTCGCTTAACAAATGGTTGTCAGTAAGTATCACTACAATTTCCAATGCTGTCCCGAAACCGGCAAGCACCTTTTATGTTCCGAACAAGGCAGACAAAAATGCTTAATATAAAGGAACTGCAATGAAAGCTATGACAATACCAAGGTAGAACACAAAGAAAGCTTTCTGCTGGGGATGTGAGGTGACGTATCTGTGTTTCACCAATATGAGCATTCCTTCTTTGAAAAGCACACGGTATTACGACGAACTAAAAATAGACGTCAGTTAGAGTACACTAACTTTCAGAATAGCCGTGGGTGTGGGGCACATTTTGTATCTTCAAAGTTTTTCTTTTTTTTTTAGTTTGAAAGCTGTAGAAGTTTTGGCGTTTATACGCTTTCCGCACATACATTGTATTTTCAAGAAATAAATTTTTTTAATATTTTTTTCACACTATGCCAACTTTTGTTTCTTTTGAAAGAACAACTAATTGGCCACATTTTTATGTGTCATATTACTTAGTTAGGAAACTAAAAGGGTTTGCACAGGTCTGGTGTTGGAGTGAAGCCGACAATGTTTGACCGGAAAAAAATAGGCAACTCCCTCGCCGGGAGTTGCCTAATAATAATAATAATAATAAAAAAAAAGTTTTTAGCTTTTTATTTTGGTGAAGGAAGAGCAGCGGTGGTGGCTTTCCAGGCAAGCGAACTGCTCTTCTTTTGCAAGGGAATCTGAAGCGCTTGACGCAGTGGAACTTTAGGCGATAGCGTCCTCGCGGCGGTTGCAGAACCGTTCGTGCTACTGTGCACATCGCCGTTCGTTCCGTTCCCGCTCTTCCTCCAAAGAAACGTTGCCGCCACCTATGAGCGACTGCAGCAACCAGTTGTCTGGTTGCCGAAACTGGGTAGTTTGTCGCGACCTATGAGCGACGGCGGCAAGCAGACAACCGGCAAACACAACACTCTGGACAGCTACCGCCATCTATGAGCGACGGCAGCAACCAGAGTATTGTGTCGATCCCCAGGATCGACAACACGATCCTGGGGAAACTAGCCCTTAACAGCTTCGTTGTAAAAAAAGCAAGAATGACAATAAGAAAAAGGTTAATCTCCAATTAGATAACTTCCCAAAAGCACAAAGGAAACCCATTGTGGTAAAGTCAAGATATTTCTTACTTCTCTCAGTTGGCTTCCTTACAGCTTGGCTTTAGAGGGGGGGAGGGGGGGGGGGGAGGGGAATGCATGCATGCACAATTGAGTCAAGGTTGAGTGTGGAAAGATGAAGATTTTGCATGCCGATTTAAAGGGACAGAAAAGTAGTTGTGAAATATAAAAAAAAAAAAAACTATTCATGTCCAGGTAGAAAAAAAAAGAAAGAAAAGCTTCATCTTGCACAATTGCATTATACTGTCGACTACGGAAATCTTGCAGAGTCGGCACACCTGCATGCGACACTTGTGAAGAAAACTGAAGACATAGTGTAACCTGGCATAAGAAGTTGGTGAAAACAGAAAGGCTTCTCAGCAGAAAGAAACGGTCCAACATTGTGTGGTTTACTGTGGAAGCGATATTGTCCGAGCAGACCTCCCCTTAAAAAAATATGTTGCGTGAGAATCAGTAGACCATCCTAAAATCAGTAGATTTGAACAAAAACCATGTTTTAGTACTTTCAGGTCACTCTCTTAAAGGGCAACTGCAAAGAAAGAAAAGTGTATTTTTAAACAACCTAATTGGGACAAGCATGTTGCAAAACAATTTTTCCGCCGAAAACAAAATTTTTTTACAGCAATATTTATAGCGCTAGACCGATTTTAGTTTGCGGCTAATTCGTCAGTTTTAAATCGCGCGCCACAAAGTTGGTATTATACGTCACATAGTGGCTGCTATACGTCACGGAGTGACGTATAACAGCCACTCTGCGCTCGTCAAAAAAGCGGAAGTTTCAAATATGGAGAAGTTGTGACTCCCACTAAATTACGTCCTGTGGTGTAAATATTGCTAGTAAAAAAATGGGGTTTTTTTGCGGAAGATTTGTTTTGTGGCATGCATGTCCCAATTAGGCTGTTTAAAAAAACACTTGTTTTTCTTTGCAGTTACCCTTTAACAATTACCAAACAGTCTGTAACAAAATAGTAAACATACCATACTACGTTTCACCTTACAATGGACCACCGATGATGCTTTGAGCCATCCAAGCCAATCCAATACCATGCGAGTATCACGTGGCCATCTGGAGGGGCACGTGATATGCGGTCACACAATACGTTCATAGTGTTGGATTGACTGGCATGGCTCAAAGTGTGTGCTGCAATCCATTGTAAGGTGAAGTGGAATATGGATATAGATCAGTTAAGGGTCCCTACAAGGACCCCGAGACAAAAACTCTGGAAGCTGTCACAAGTTGTAGCGATACCAGGCGGCAAGACTGCACAAGCAGAATAAAAGAGAACGACGAGCGTGGCTCGAGTTCTTTTCGACTCTTGCATGTGTCAAACGTGTGTATCGTTTTTTCCGGGTCTTGAACCCGACGGACGAAGTTGTATGATCGTCACAGAAGCTTGTCCTAGTGAGACAAAGTGCAGTGAAACTCGAGGAGAACCGCAGCTGCCAGTAAGGGAGGGGTTCGTGCGGTTAGGGTGGAATCTTGTCAAGTTCCCAAGGGGGGGGTTCTCAAGTAGACGATTCTCTGCTTTCAGGGCCTCGCTGATCTTGTCAAGGAACACCTAGAGTCTGGCCAGAAGTGCTCTCCACAACTGCTGCTGACGTGCCCCATGTGCGACAAGAGGATATGCAAGGACATGCGGGAATGGGTGGCGTCTCTGCCTTGAGTCCTGGACTGGATAGTGCTTGGGCAACCAAATGGGAAATCTCGACCATCCGATGACTCCAATTTATTGGACGGTGTTACAAAATAGGGACAATTGCTCATTAATTCATTGTGCAAGGGTGAACATTCGAAACACCATGATACGCATGGTGAAAGAATAAAGGTGCGATTCTTTTAAACCTTTGGCTAGGTACATCGTGTGTGTCTGTGAGAAATGGACGTTTTGTCACCGAGATGTCATGTGGCACTGTGGGTTTATTAGACAATCTTAAATAATAAAAGAATTCATCCGTGGTAATCTGCGCGGTAAAATCGCGGCGTTTAACAGCTGACGCTCGACAGCGCAAAGCCACGATCGAGGATGCGAACCTCCGAAGTGGGGCTCGTGCTTCGAAGCCGGCGAAGCGCCGAGGCACGACGAAGAAAACGTCCGTGCCGTGACCACGCGTGATTGGAGAGCGATGCTGCGGCTGTGCTCCCAAGCACGCGCCCTTATACACGAAGCGCGTGGAGCAACCGGGCAAACGCGGGAGGCAAATTGCTGCCAAAGATGGTGCTGCACAAAAAATTCAACGGTATGTATACCACCACTTCGCACGACCACGCTGGTTTTCCCTTTCGTCGATTGCGACCAGAGACCTTGGGCCGCGACGTCACGGGCTGTACGCATATTTGGAAAACGGCGAACGATACAGCGATAAGGCAATCAACAAATTGACCTAGAAATTTTTAGTTACACGACTCATGAGCTACACCAGCATATAATTTTTAAGCACGAAAACTAGGCGCGGTGGAGCAAACAAAAAAAGGGGCGATCATTACGGACAGTGCAAATTGCGCATGTGACGTGAGTCACAGGCGTGTTTTTTCGACGAATCGCAGCTGTTGCAGCTGCATAGATCGTCGCTCAGATCCCACGGTACAAAGGTACGTATTCGTGCAAAAGAAACGCGGTTTCGTCGGCGGTAGGGGATTCTCTGCGAGTACGGACGAATAGCTGACCTTTTCGAAACTTCGCGACTTTGCCTTACAGGCCACGTGCTAGTTGGTTGGTGGTCCTGCGAAATTGGCCTTCTACAACATTCACCTTGGGAAGCGGCCTTTGTGCGAACACGACGCAGTAGTTGCGGCAGAGCGAAAATTAGAAGCCACGTGGGGATTGCAGAAGTCAACGGTCGTACGTCTGGCGTTATTGCTTCCTGGGCTTTGCGTCAGCTGTTTTTTAGAGAACACGTTGCGCAAACGAAACATTTCGGGAGAAGCAGTCGGGTGGCTGTCTCCAAGGGATTCAACGCCATCGTTTCTGCCGATATGACCCGTTCTCGTCATGAGCGGTTGCTGACCCTGACTGAGCCTTCGTCTACCGAGCTTGAAGGTCGTCGAATTAAAATTCAGATACATCTCGAACAAACAAATTAAAGGAACTATTTTTCTTCTCTTTTTTCCTCCGAAGGTTCGCGTCACTGTCACCGGAAAACCTGTTGACGTCACGCAGGAAGTTGAAATAGTAAAATTGAGCAAGAACGTGAACGCCGCTAGGGCTCTGCTCCGCCAATGGCCCGACTCGCTTGGTGTCACGTGAGCAAATTCTCGTCTTTGATTGTGGCAATCTGCTATTCATCACGAAAGGCTGAGCACACTGAGCATTGTCCCTCTGGCCGTGGGCTGTTGTAGGTAGGCAAGGATGCATATTGTTTCGTGAATCCTTTGGACAAAGGACAGTGTTTTGCGACCCTTCTTTGTCTGCGAGCGGTACTTTCTGCGGACGTGTTGCCGTTCCGCCGTGGACGTCTTTCGGGAGTTCGTCGAGTACGTGGTGGACGCCATTTTCTCTCGTCTTTCTGGTGGTGAATGTGCATTTCCTCTACGCGGTGCCCACATTCTTCAGAAATCCTGCGACTTTGTGCTTTGCGAGTCGTCGGCCGCAACCACAGACTGGCTTTCGACACTTCTTACTCGGGCTATCGGCTGTGAACGACCGCAAGGTGAGAGCATTCATAATCAGCTGGTGATGTTGCCAGGCCTAAAGCTCTTGCTACGCCCAGGCGTTTAAAAGGGCCTGGACAGTTTGTCACGGTTCTTGAACGAAACGTGTGTCAACTGCCCTTTGACTTTCGTTTTACCTCTATTGTAGAGACCCTCTCGAGGTGGCCTATGAGAGACTGCGTGAGATAAAGGGCCCTGAAATAGCGTAGGCCTATTGCGTAGAGTGGATATCCACTTCGCCCGAAGGCGTTATTGCTTATGCAAGTATGGTTACACTCGCTGTAGCTAGGGGATCGTCATTTCTCTAACCTTGTCTGTTAGTGTGACGCGGAGTGACAATGCAATATCGGCGGCCTCAGCGCTTCGTATGGCGCCCTTGGCACCGCGTTTGTCTACTTCGTCGGAGAGGAAGAGATCCTGAGGACCGTAGCTGCCGGTGCTTTCATCAAATCAGCACTTTTACATCTCTTCCCTCTCATCTGCTGAAGCGGTCGTGCGCGTGTTCGAAACGTGTTTAACAGCGAACATTGTGTTGTGTAAGCGAAATCTCGGGGTCGGCTCGCTTGTTCGGCGCTGTGCAGTGTGATCCGATCGTTTCCTCGTTTGTTCACAATGTGGTACATTCAGAGAATGACGTCAGCTAATCTTTTTTTTTCGTTCGTTTTATTTTTGATTTGCCCGAATATCGAATAGAGAAAACGTCAGTATATCTGCTTGCTCCGTTGTCTTTATTGTTCTTTTGTCTAATTTCCGGCGAATAACAAAGCGTTGACCCCATGGGCTAAGGCGAGCGAGTGAGTGAGGGACAGGCGACTCCGATTGGAGAGGTTTCTTTGCTGGCTGCGCCGATTATGAGATACGAAATTTCGTTCTGCCTGACAAAACAGCATTTTCGAAGTTCAGCGACGCGTCTCCTTTCCCTCGGTCTTTTTTTTTTTTAATTATTATTATAATAATATAAATATATATTTACGAAACGGCGATGTCCGTTTTACGTGCCAATATCGGGAAGCCGCGGTCCCCCACCTACGCCCTCACCTCACGAGGTGAGGTTTCTCACGCGTGATCACGTGGGGGCTCGGCTCTGATGCGCAGGTGACTTCTTTTACTTAAGCTACCTTTCCTGTTTGTTATTGTCCAACTTTGTTTCGTCTGGTTTTTGTTGGATTTCTACGTCACGTTTCATCGCGAACTGCTTGCGGCAGGTGCTGCAAAGCAGTCTTCTAGGCTATTGCTCTCCCACCTCTTATAAAAAAATTTAAGAAAAATATTTTTTTTTTTTTATTTGAAAGGAGTATTTTGCTGCTTTTTCTTTTATTTTTGTCCTTTTTGGTGTTCCTTAGATTTGATTCCAGACAGGTCAATGGCCTTTTCTTTAGGGAGTCGGGTTGAGTCCGACATGCTCACCGAATTTCCTATACACATTGCTTACGCAAATCTATGGCACGCAGATTCCTCGGATTTCCACAGAAATGCTTGACATTCTGTCATATTGCCGACTACGTGATTCTGCTGTGATTGTGTAACGCCATGCGGTACTTATCGCAAATAGGTATAGTTCATGGGGTGGCATTTGGCACCTCATTTTATCTAAAACAGCACTGATAAGGGTACACATTCAAAAAAGGGGTATTTATAATGAAGTTTCAGCAATGCTGAATTGTATGATGGGAGTGGGGGACAAAGTTTCACCTGTAGTCAGTTATGCAAGAGTGATTAGGTGACTCAATCTGATAATGGTAGCAGGCTTATTGGGGAAAAGTGTGAGGCTCATTGACATAATTCCTGCCAGTCCAAGAGTGAGGGATGTCCAATGCCAGATGGAGTTGACCTTTATTTGTTCACTGATAAGTATTTCATCTATTACCCATTAGGCCCTTTCACTTGGACGTTTCTCAACGGCATTGGCCATGATGGCAATGAAATGAGTCTGCCAAGGTTGCTGGCACCTTTCCACGAAAATATGCAACCTTCGTTTAATTTTTTCTCTTTGTGAAGGTGCTTTTTTTGTTTTGTGGGAGTATCGGAATATTTAGCCTTATTCATTTCTTTCTTTTGTTACATGTGTTTTGCTTTTGTGTCGAGCTGTGTGTCCAACCAGCCCTTGTGGTGCACACAAATATCCTGGCACGAGGACAAACATTAGTGCTCCACTAGAGATGTATGCTTAAATGCTTAGTCTGGCCACTTAATCATTTATGTTTATGGCATCTGTGTCATGCTGACGGTGACCTGATAGCTGATGTAGAAAGGACTTGGAGGTGTGCACGAGTAGATTCTACGAGGCCTGTTCACTTCAGACATGAAAGCCAATGTGATGCACAAATTTTATGCAAGCACTGCATCAGCATTAATTTCTGACTGGTCCCTTGGTCTGTTGACTCGCACTTGGTTATCGAGCCAATTAAGGGTATGCTGAAGTGGTCTTTTAATTCGAAAAATCTTAAAATGTAAATGAAGATACCTTGAATTGTGGGTAAAGTTCAGATTTTATTAGTAGGAGCAACATAATCGACAATGTTGGCGTAGCTTCATCCACTCCTTAGCGCAGGAGAGAAGGAAAGCAGAGTGAGACTAGCTAAAATCATGCCATCGGACGACCCTTGTTTGACTAAGGTTTCTCCAGGGATGCCGGCGATGACATCACAATGCCTTTCACAGATAAGTGCAGACAGGGTGACTCGCCACATGCCCTGCAGCTATCCCGGCATGTTTTTTTTTGGTCTAATTTAAGTGCAGTAATTTTATTTAGTGGACAAGTAAACATTACAAAGCCACGTCTAGCTTCCTTTCTTGAAATATGCCTTAGTTTCTTTTTAATCTAGATAATTTTACAGAGCTTTATCCAACTAAGTTAGCGCTTCCTTGTGACCGGGCATTTCTTCATCGCTGTGTGAAAATAATGGTTAATAATTGCAATTAGTACAGCACTGAACTTTGAAGTGGTCAGTTGAGCAGGGCCTTTGGCCAGGCGGTTGTGGATCTCCACCAGTCTCCTGGCGACTCCTCTGATGCGTCTCCGGCTGACCGCAGGTGCGCCCTACTGCTCCCCCCTGAGGTCGTGAGAAGAGGAGCTTGGAGGCGGCAGCGACATGGAGCGCGACACGAACCAGATGTCCCAGAACGGGGCCCTCTGTCGGTCGGGCTGTGGATTCTATGGCAGCCCAGGCACGGACGGTCTCTGCTCCCAGTGTTACAAGGACGCCCTCAAGCGCAAGCAGGCGGCCGGACGTGGCAGTCCCACGGGCGGCTCCTGGGACGGGCCCATTGCCGGTCAGTTGCCACATCCTTCCCACCGTCGACCGCACGTTTCTGCTGCGTGCAACCAGGGTTTCAGACGTTTGGATGCAGTATGTCTTATCTGGCTAGTTCCTAGCAGTCTTGAGAGTTCCAGCCAAACTCTGCACACGGCACTCGTTTCCAAAATCCAGCACTATGGCTTTGGTGGCTAGTATTCAAGGTTGCACATGCGATGGGAGTGTATGCAGTAGGGGAGGGAGGGAAGATTGCGCCCGGTGCTTCAAAGGAATCTGGGAGTCGCAAGATGGCGGGGTCGAAGCTGGGGTCTGTGACCGCGGGAGAAATGAACTTTGCTTCTACTCTTACTGAGCATTAGCTCTGACAGGACTGAGAGAGCAAGAACGTGCACATCACATGAATAACCAGACCTTGCATCTTTGTTTGTTTTCTAGTATGGGTTATCACGGGCATAAGTATTTAACCCGGTTGATGAGAATTGTTTTGTCTGCATTAAGATCCTCATTATAGGCTTCTGCCCTAAGCGGTGATTGCTAACTGTGCTGCTTAGTGCTTTAGAGTCCAAAAGGTTCACGTGTTGCATGGCTTTAAAGTTCAACTCATTGTTAAACTTCCAGAACTGAACACTGATCAGTTTAATCTAGTTATATTAGTAAGAGGCTGCAGTAGTCGTAGTTAGTATGATTTCTGTTGCAATCAGGTAGTCAGGTTAATAGCTTGTTTGTTGCATTTGTGGTTAAATAGGGCACCTTTGCTCCATCTCTTGTCTAGTGCAGGGGTGGCCGAGTTGAGGCTTGCGAGCCGCATAAGGCTCTTCGCGTGTGAAAGTGCGGCTCTAGGCTCTTCCCCCCCCCCCACACCCACGCGCACACACTCCCCCTCCTCACTCCCGGTCACATGAGTGCTTCCCCAAAACAAGGATTGGAACGAGTTTTAAATCGAAAGACAGGTTGCGGTTTTGTAGTCTTGTGCTACTGCTACCTTGCATACTTTGACTTTGATAGATTGAAAGAAGTTTGAGTTTCGTTTATTTGTCTGGACAAAAGTTTGCTCCCCCCCTCCCCCTCCCTCTGCGGCTCTTGTAAGTTTTATGCCTTTGTTTGCGGCTGTCAGGCCGGGTCAACCTGGCTACCCCTGGTCTAGTGTATCCGACAAACTGTAAATAAATTATGCTGCTGTATCTGCATTGCATTTGAGGTGGTCACTTACTTCGCACTATACGCCTATTGAAGCATAATTATGTATTAACTATTAACTTGCGACATTTTTTGTGAACTGTTGACCGTGGCAAAAGCAAAACAGCAGGATGCCAAGGAAAATGAGATTTGCTTGAACCCAGTCTAACTTTGGGAACAGGTGATGGGAGCCATTGGGAGGATCCCCGCGTACCACAGAGAGGAATGCCTTGCCTTGCAGCCTCGGCCTCCTCCAGCGAGAGCGTTTCCTCCACAACCATCACTGCCGTCTCCGACTCGGCGCTGAACACAGCCAGCCCCACGGTCCCTGTGGCGGCCTCCACGTCCCAGGATGCTTCCGTCAATGAGGTGTGCACTCTTTCCTTTCTTGCCACGGTTCTCCTTTAAAGTAGCCTATCTGCCGGACTATATTCCGTGAGAAAATTTCGGCAGAAAATTTTATTTCCTTTGATAGACAGCACTCAAATCCTTGTATAATCAGCACCACAAATTTTTTAATTTTTTTTAAGCTTTGACAGGTGTGTTGATTATAGTCTGGAAAGTATGTTAAAGGGGCACTAAACAGGATTCTGCAATCGTCTCTTCTTGGTCATAACTAATTCTGCGGGCTCTAAGCATCCTAAAAATGAGTTACAATCGCACAATGCCGATTTCCTTATTTAAAATGTGATGAAAGGTCGGGACATACCCCTTCCTGAGCCGATTTTTCCGCTCTAAAAAGGCGGGGCATACCCCAGGTGGTATCAGTGCGGTGACGATGGGCGCTTGTTGACCAATCACCAGCCGCCACTCTCGGAAAGGCAGCTTGCGATTGGCCGACGAGTGCCCATTGTCACCGCACTGCCTCTGGGGCATGCCCCGCCTTTCCCCGAGTGGAAAAATCTTCTTTATGAAAAGGGTGTGTCCCGACCTTTCATCACAATTTTAAAAGGGAAGCGGCGTTGCACAATTGTAATTTTTGGATTTTTAGGGCATATAGGATCGGTTATGGCCAAGAGCAGATTACCACAAAATCCTCCTTAGGGCCCCTCTAACGCTGCCAAGATGTATGTGCTCGGTGCGATTTTTACTAAAACAGCCATCCAGAATGGAAAAAAAAATTAATTTTTGCAGCTCAGAGTTTGCATTTTTTTTTTTTTAGTGGATTTAATGTTTAGGTTTTCTTTTGCTCTTTTTCGTGATCGTGTGTGGTAGCTTCAAAAAAAAAAATAATAATATTTTTTAACTTGTCGGTTTTCTAGGTCTGATGTTTATCAGTAAAATAAATAAAATTCATGAAACCACTGAAACCCTGGAAAGGTGTTGATTTAAAGCAATATGGAGTGCTCAGTCGCGGAGGAAGATGTCTGTTCAGTCTTGCATCGGAGTGCTCTGCACTGTTCCTCTCTTTTTGGCTCGACTTGGTTGTAATTTTTTTAATTTTTTGCAGCAAATCAAATTAATTTTGGATAGTGCCTTTACACTGTCATACCGTTTTCTCGGTAGCACGGACTTCATAAAGATACTCTGCTAATATACAATATTTTTGGGGACGACCTGGGTACATATATGGAGCTCTGTGTCGCCATTATGATGGTGGGGCACAGTGGATAGGTTATCACCATGTGGAGCTGTTGAATAAATGAGTGCAACTAGTGCTGAAAACATTTGCAATTGCAAACTACAGGGTTTTGTATTGTACAGGCTGTGTGAGTTTAACTGTTGATTCAGATCTATGTTTGGTTAAGTACATATAAAAAGGATTGAAAATCTAGTACAAAATAACTGATTACTTGCACTTCGAGCAAAGTGCTGTAAGTAAATTGGGCGTAACATACTTTGAGCAAGGTGCAATAGATGCAGTGTACTTTCGGAGTAAAGCACATTTTTTGTTTCTGGAAAGCTTCTATTACATTTTTTTATTATTATTATTTTATTAAAACACTTGCTAAAATTGGTGTGCATGCTCAAAGATATCAATATGTACAGTTGAACCTCGGTTTAACGAAGTCACCGGGACTCAATAATTATTTCGTTAATCTCGGAACTTTGTAAAATCGAGGAAGGGAGACCTCGCCTCGCACATAGGCTGCGCGGAAAATCAGAGTTTGTTCGTTAAATCAGGAAATTCGTAAAATCTGGTTTCGTAAAATCGCGGTTCAACTGTAGTTGGGAATTTTTCTCTATCTCTAGCTGAAGGACAGATAAATTAGTCATTTGGACATTGAGATTTTATTCTGTCAATTGATCTTGCTGCGTGCATAAAAATATCCCAGTGGTATCAAATCACCAGCCAGGTTAGTGGCCGAGAAAATATGGCCCCACAATAGCGCTGTTTGGCAAGAACGTTTAGTCATCAAAATATGCTCGTAGTTGATTCCACAATGGCCTCATTGTCTGGGCTTGTGAATTTCGTTCAATCCTGAGAGCGTAAAACTGGTAATCTTGTCTTTCTGCATTGTCAGTTGCTGTTTTTTTTTTTTTTTTTTTTTGTGAATCGGTTGTCCGAGATGTCTTTCGTGTGCTTGTGTGAAGTGAACTTGTTGCTGCCTGTTGTGAGAGTAGCTGATACCTTGTCTTCGTGGGTCCTATAAGGCCTGTTGCCTATTGCAGAAGACAGAGCTGAACCTGGAAGCTTGTGGCACAACATCCAAATCTGCAGAGAGCATGACCTCCGAGACGGGCAGCCAGCAGGATGATCAGAAGGACCAGAAGAAGAAAAAGAACAGGTGTCGAATGTGTCGCAAGAAAGTGGGACTCACTGGTGAGTGGCCTTGCCCCGGCTGCGGCCCAGTCCTGGCTGGGGTCGGGGAGCACCCGGGTATTGTGGGAGCTTGGCATTTATCTCTTGGCTACCTATATTTGAATTGTTTTTTTTTTATTCTCGGTCGGTTCAATAAATAGGGGTCGACCTATTTTCTAGTGAATACGGTAGTTTACATGAAATTTGACCGCAATGCATGCCAGGACTTTGCAAGACGGCACAGAAGTTTAAAATCGTCCCGCGTCTTGTGTGGCTCCTTCACAGTCCGTGCGAGCTGTGTTCTGAACACGAGCACACTTCACCATTTGGTGGCGATGGGCTCTTGCTTCAGTAGTCCCTTTAGTGGTCATGCTGATAATGCGTTTCTTGTCACACCTATTGCCGAGCGTGACGAGTTCCTGAGACGGGAGGTTCTAAGCTCCTGTAGCACCTGCTCGAAGCCAGTGTGTCCTTTGTTGAATCACAAGGTTGCAATGGCAGTGGCCATCTCCACGACTGTGCGTGAGGCAAACCTCGTCTTGGGGCACAGCAGTTCATCCAGGGCCTGTGCTCTCTTGTGCTTGCACCAGGAAGATTCCCTGTCTGGACAGAGCTGGTGGCTGCTGGCAGGATCGGCCTAGCAGGAGTGAAAGTAAGATGCCCAGAAAGCACAATACATTCCCCGGACACTTCCTCTGCTACTGTTGATGGCGATATGAAAGTAGCTCTGCAGCTTCTGGATAATTCCATCCTTGAGCTTTTGTTCCTATGGTAGTGGTATCTTGAGCTTGAGGAGTCCAGTGCCCAATTGCTTTGCCACGTTGTTTGTGCAGTCTTTTTTCACATTGAGGGCAGTCCCACAGAGATTTGCCTTAGAAACAGCAGCATACCGTATTTACTCAATTGTAACGCAAGTTTTTTTCCAGATTATGGCTGCCTAAAGTCATCCCTATCATTACAATCGAATACCGAAATTAAAGTTATCTAAAAATTGCAACAATACGCCCAGACCTAATTGAAGGCGCCAGATTTGGGCGCCCCGCAATCTATGTTGGCAACATGTGCCTGCCAAAAGCCATTCGGATCCACTGCAAGCCAATAACTCTCTCTTCGTTTCCGCCTCTTTTTCTCTGATGGAGTGCACATTGCGTTCGTCGTGTGTGGTGGCATCGGCGACTTTGGCTGCCTTGCGTTTCATCTCCCTTCGGCTGCCCTTACAATGGCTGCGTGTCGGGCACAGTACGACGCCCGCTTCAAGAGGCGTGCCATTTTATTGGCCGAAGACATCGGCAATTCAGCCGCTGCCCGAAACCTCGACGTAAACAAGTCGACCATTCGCGGATGGCGGCTCCAGCGGGAGCGCATTTTCATGTGCGCTCCGGGCCGAAAAGGTTTCCGTGGGCCTCGCCACGGCCGTTTCTTGGAATTGGAGCAGCGTGTTGCTGATTACGTCGTAGAACAGCGCAACCGCCTCATGGCCGTCAGCGTTGAACTGATACAGTTCAAAGCGAGTGATGTTGCTAGGCAGATGGGCATCCCGCGAACGGAGTTCAAAGCGTCACGTGGATGGGCGCAGAGGTTTATGCGGAGGAACGGGTTTTCCCTCCGCCGGACCACCTCCATTTGGCAAAAGTTGCCGCATGACTTTGAAGGAAAACTACTGGAATTTCAGCGCTTTGTGATGAATTTGCGCCGTTCTTCAAACATGCCATTGGGGCATATTGGCAACGCAGATCAGACTCCTGTGTATCTTGATATGCCTGTGTCAAGAACTGTGAACAGCGTTGGTGCCCCAGAAGTACGCATTAGGACAACTGGGAATGAAAAGAACAGAACAATAGTAATGCTGGCATGCTTGGCAGATGGGCGCGAGCTGCCCCCTTACATTATTTTTCGCCGGAAGACTATTGCAAAGGAAACGTTCCCTAGGAACGTCATTGTGCGTTTCCAGGAGAAGGGATGGATGGAAGGTTCCTTAGTTCTTGACTGGATTAACACAGTGTGGCGCCGGCGACCAGGTGCTCTTCTACACCAGTCTTCAATCCTCGTGCTGGATTCGTTCTGCGGACACCTCACCTCCGAGGTCAAGAAGAAGTTGGCAGAGACTGAAACACACCTTGCTGTCATTCCCGGCGGAATGACCTCGATTCTGCAACCGCTCGATGTGTGCCTAAGCAAACTGTTTGAGGACAGAATCCGCAAGCTGTACAACGATTGGACCCGGGAAGAATCAAACTGCCAAGCGCTTCGGTCATTGCCGAGTGGGTGTCTGCCGCTTGGTACGACCTCCCACACAGCATGGTTGTTCATACCTTCAAAAAGTGTTCGCTTTCAAATGCCCTCAATGGCACGGAATACGACATTCTCTGGGAGGATGAGAGTGCAAAGGAGGACTCGGATTCAAAGAGCTCGTCCGACGACGACTAGCAAGGACACGTCTTGAGGCAGGTGATTGCTTCTGGCCAACATTTGAAAAATAAATGCAATTTTTCATGCATGTGCCTGTGCCACGCTACTTCAATAATTTTTTTTTTTTTTTTTTTTTTGCTGGATGCATTACAAGTTGCCTTTCGCGTTACGTTCGCAATTTATTTTTCTTGCTAGAAGCAGTGAAAAGTCACCCCTCGCGTTACAATCGAGTAAATACTGTCTCCATCGCTGAGGAATGTTGTGAATTCCCTTTTGGCGACTTCCTTTGAACTTGTGTGTTGTCAGAAACTTCCGAGCTCGAAAGTCGCGTGTTTGGTCGACGTCCATCGCGAAGAAAGCAGAATGATTGAGCAAGTCGTTGGTTCTAGTTTCAGTAGAAGTGCGACGCTAACACAGCAAATTGTTATTTTTTTACTTGCATCTTTCCTTAAAGTTTTAACATATAGGTATTGAAGTGACTGGTTGTAGTAATGATTTTAGAGTTAAGGAACAGCACTTTAGAATATGTCCCTGTAGTGAGAGTTCTCGTTTTGCCCGGCACCGTAGTGCCGAGAAATAATTATTTTTGCAAGTTTTTTGTCTCCCCCCAAAAAATTGCCGACTTTCTTTTTTGACTTTCCATCTCCTCAATCGAACTGAGCCTCGTCGATACATTTTTGGTTGATGTGCTTCCCGGCTGTTGTGTCCAAGAAAGAATGCCGATCCCATTGTACTCCCGTCTGGATCAACGTTTCCGTTTACCGTGTTTGCTTTCCGGCTCTTGCGTCCAAAAGCTTCCACTCAAGGCGACAGAATGGGCAGCCTGGCTGCGGCGACCCTCTGCCTTTTGCACCTGTCCCCCTCCTTTTAACGTCTGTTTCTCCACGCTGTGCTTCTTGCCCCATGGGGCATAAACTTCGGCTAGGCTTGAAGCAGACTCGAGCTCTCACAATTGCCCATTATTTTTTTCCATTTCTTTCTCTTGCTCATGGGCTTCCTTTATGCCCAGTTTCTCTTATTCTGGTAGTGTGGTTTTGCAGTGAACAGTTCCCAAATCGTGATCGTGCGCAATAAAGTTCATTTTTTCATCGCAACACAATGTTTTGCCTATGGTATCTTTGGATCTAGAACTTGGACTAGAATACTTTTACAGCGAAACTGTTATGCCCTAGGATCTTGGGAAAAAATGCGTCCGCGGATGTTGACAGAAAACTTCCCATTGGCCGGGGCAAGTATGAATAAATAAAAATAGAGAGGGGGCAATCCGTGTGAGTCGGCTTTCCTTGGCATTATTAGATAGTGAGGTCCTGATCCCTTGTTATCATTTCTAGGCATCGTTCTAGAGGTCATCCTAGAATTCGTCCTCTTGGCGTCGTCCTCGAAATCATCCTAAAAGTCTCCCATGAAAACGTCCTAGAAGTTGTCCTTGAGGTTCTAGAAGTTGTCCTTGAGGTTCTCCTAGAAGTTGTCCTTGAGGTTCTCCTAGAAGTTGTCCTTGAGGTTCTCCTAGAAGTTGTCCTTGAGGTTCTCCTAGAAGTTGTCCTTGAGGTTCTCCTAGGAGTTGTCCTTGAGGTTCTCCTAGAAGTTGTCCTTGAGGTTCTCCTAGAAGTTGTCCTTGAGGTTCTCCTAGAAGTTGTCCTTGAGGTTCTCCTAGAAGTTGTCCTTGAGGTTCTCCTAGGAGTTGTCCTTGAGGTTCTCCTAGGAGTTGTCCTTGAGGTTCTCCTAGAAGTTGTCCTTGAGGTTCTCCTAGAAGTTGTCCTTGAGGTTCTGCTAGAAGTTGTCCTTGAGGTTCTGCTAGAAGTTGTCCTTGAGGTTCTGCTAGAAGTTGTCCTTGAGGTTCTGCTAGAAGTTGTCCTTGAGGTTCTCCTAGGAGTTGTCCTTGAGGTTCTCCTAGGAGTTGTCCTTGAGGTTCTCCTAGAAGTTGTCCTTGAGGTTCTCCTAGAAGTTGTCCTTGAGGTTCTTCTAGAAGTTGTCCTTGAGGTTCTGCTAGAAGTTGTCCTTGAGGTTCTCCTAGAAGTTGTCCTTGAGGTTCTCCTAGAAGTTGTCCTTGAGGTTCTCCTAGAAGTTGTCCTTGAGGTTCTCCTAGGAGTTGTCCTTGAGGTTCTCCTAGGAGTTGTCCTTGAGGTTCTCCTAGAAGTTGTCCTTGAGGTTCTCCTAGAAGTTGTCCTTGAGGTTCTCCTAGGAGTTGTCCTTGAGGTTCTCCTAGAAGTTGTCCTTGAGGTTCTCCTAGAAGTTGTCCTTGAGGTTCTCCTAGAAGTTGTCCTTGAGGTTCTTCTAGAGGTTGTCCTTGAGGTTCTCCTAGAGGTTGTCCTTGAGGTTCTCCTAGGAGTTGTCCTTGAGGTTCTCCTAGAAGTTGTCCTTGAGGTTCTCCTAGGAGTTGTCCTTGAGGTTCTCCTAGAAGTTGTCCTTGAGGTTCTCCTAGAAGTTGTCCTTGAGGTTCTCCTAGAAGTTGTCCTTGAGGTTCTCCTAGAAGTTGTCCTTGAGGTTCTCCTAGGAGTTGTCCTTGAGGTTCTCCTAGAAGTTGTCCTTGAGGTTCTCCTAGGAGTTGTCCTTGAGGTTCTCCTAGAAGTTGTCCTTGAGGTTCTCCTAGAAGTTGTCCTTGAGGTTCTCCTAGAAGTTGTCCTTGAGGTTCTCCTAGAAGTTGTCCTTGAGGTTCTTCTAGAGGTTGTCCTTGAGGTTCTCCTAGGAGTTGTCCTTGAGGTTCTCCTAGAAGTTGTCCTTGAGGTTCTCCTAGGAGTTGTCCTTGAGGTTCTCCTAGAAGTTGTCCTTGAGGTTCTCCTAGAAGTTGTCCTTGAGGTTCTCCTAGGAGTTGTCCTTGAGGTTCTCCTAGAAGTTGTCCTTGAGGTTCTCCTAGAAGTTGTCCTTGAGGTTCTCCTAGGAGTTGTCCTTGAGGTTCTCCTAGAAGTTGTCCTTGAGGTTCTCCTAGGAGTTGTCCTTGAGGTTCTCCTAGAAGTTGTCCTTGAGGTTCTCCTAGAAGTTGTCCTTGAGGTTCTCCTAGAAGTTGTCCTTGAGGTTCTCCTAGGAGTTGTCCTTGAGGTTCTTCTAGAGGTTGTCCTTGAGGTTCTCCTAGGAGTTGTCCTTGAGGTTCTCCTAGAAGTTGTCCTTGAGGTTCTCCTAGAAGTTGTCCTTGAGGTTCTCCTAGAAGTTGTCCTTGAGGTTCTCCTAGAAGTTGTCCTTGAGGTTCTCCTAGAAGTTGTCCTTGAGGTTCTCCTAGGAGTTGTCCTTGAGGTTCTCCTAGAAGTTGTCCTTGAGGTTCTCCTAGGAGTTGTCCTTGAGGTTCTCCTAGGAGTTGTCCTTGAGGTTCTCCTAGAAGTTGTCCTTGAGGTTCTCCTAGAAGTTGTCCTTGAGGTTCTTCTAGAGGTTGTCCTTGAGGTTCTCCTAGGAGTTGTCCTTGAGGTTCTCCTAGAAGTTGTCCTTGAGGTTCTCCTAGAAGTTGTCCTTGAGGTTCTCCTAGGAGTTGTCCTTGAGGTTCTCCTAGAAGTTGTCCTTGAGGTTCTTCTAGAAGTTGTCCTTGAGGTTCTGCTAGAAGTTGTCCTTGAGGTTCTCCTAGAAGTTGTCCTTGAGGTTCTCCTAGAAGTTGTCCTTGAGGTTCTCCTAGAAGTTGTCCTTGAGGTTCTCCTAGAAGTTGTCCTTGAGGTTCTCCTAGGAGTTGTCCTTGAGGTTCTCCTAGAAGTTGTCCTTGAGGTTCTCCTAGAAGTTGTCCTTGAGGTTCTCCTAGAAGTTGTCCTTGAGGTTCTTCTAGAAGTTGTCCTTGAGGTTCTGCTAGAAGTTGTCCTTGAGGTTCTGCTAGAAGTTGTTTGAGGGGTTGTCCTAGAAATTGTCCGAGAGGTCGTCCTTAAAGGGACACTGACAGGGTATTTATGCTCGCCGAGGTTTTTAGTTGTACGTGACATATGAGAGCTCAACTACCCAGAACAGAATTTGCGGCTCGAAATTCGGTTTCTTTCCGCCCGAAAACCGCCGATCAAGAACTGGCCGGTTCGAGTCTCGCTCACTCTCTTTTTCGTGGTCACGGGCAGTTTTCCGAGGTATCGATGCGACCACCAAATTTAATCAAAGTCGTGGGTCACTGAAGGCACACACTCAATATTAAAAGTAGAAAAAAATATGAAACCCATTTTTTGTGGCTTCTAAAAAGCTGTAAATACGTTGATTGAAAAAAAAAGTTCCACAGACAACCGGAAGCATTCTGTGCGTTCGTCGTTTCGCGTATCGTGGGACTCGCGGGGACGGCGATGGCAGCGGACGACGGGCGTGGGACCTCTATTTCAGAACTGTCGTTCGCGGTACCGGCGAATTCTGTCTACCGTTAAAAAAGAAATTTGGGACTGATCAAAAGAATTGGTATTCATCCCGTACGACACGCCCGACCACCAAGCCGATTTGCACGAAGACGTCGCCGAGCCGTCGCTTCCTTCTCGTGGCTGAAGACATCGCTCGCGCAAACGTCAAGCACGACGTGTCTACTTCGAGTTGAATATGCACGTGTACGATTTCTTTACTAGGTGCGAATGTCCCCAAAGCGTGGTGCTTCCCGACTTCGACCCGGGAGTGCTTTTGCTAGAGAAAAATCGACAGCAAACTTTCCAACTTACAGTTTACCGGCTAAATTATTATTAAGGAAAAAGATCCACCACAAAAGAGATGCCCCTGTAGCTCAGTGGGAAAGACGTCCGGTTCACACTCGGTAGGTTCGGGTTCGATCCCCCGTGCAACTCCTTTTTTTTTTTTTACAATCATCACTGAAGAAACAAACAAACAAAAAATAACAAAGAAATGTTGTGGACGATACTTCGCTGAATTAAATGATATGGGATTTCCGTTTTGACACCTGCGAACTCAATGTAATCACTTTCCACAAAATGCAAGGAGCATATAAATCAGGTAGCGTCCGCTTTCCGAGGTGTCCGTATATTTTCTACAGCAATTGCAGAAACCATTGGTCCCGATCCCGTTGATCTTTCGGAAACTCTGTCGCACAATGCCACTTTTTTTCGGATGCAGGACATGTGAGCCAGCTCTTCTTGGCAACATCTTGGGTGTATTCTTTTCGGAGCCGATCATGGAAATTCACCACGGGCACTCACTACTCATCTCCAACTCCTCAATGTACAAAAACAACTCATCTTGGAGTACAGAACAACGAGCGGAACAAACATAACTGCAAAAGAATCGCGCGGCGAGCAGTTCCCGCACGCCGCATGTCGTGTCGTCTGCTACCGGAAAGGGAAAAAAAAAAAAAGAAAACGCACGGTCGGGTGTAGCCACGTGACTTCCGCCACTCACTCTCTTCTCTCCACTTCACCGACCTCCGTCGGGTTTCGGTTTCGAGCAGTTGCGTCTTTTGGCTTTATTAAAAAAATACGCTACTCTGTTGCAAAATATTAATTGGGTAGTCCTCCGACACCATAATGAAGCGCCTGGCAAAAAATAAAACTTTTTTTTTGGGGGGTGTCAGTGTCCCTTTAAAGTTTTCCGAGAGATCGTCTTAGGCTTCGTCCGAGAGGTCGTCTTAGGCTTCGTCCGAGAGGTCGTCCTAGAAATCGTCCTTGAGGTCATCCTAGAAGTCGTCCTAGACGTCGTCCTCTAGGCATTGATTGACCTAGACATCATAAAAACGACATCTTCTGTGTTACTTTTATTGAGTTGTCCCCACATCTCTGCCGTTTGTTAAGTCAGCACTGCGCTGCTGACGCCACCTTCTTGAAAATTTAATTGGACTCCGATTGCGACTTGCAGAAATGAGCATGTGTCACATTTTATTACTCCAGTGCACCAGTAACCGCCACATAAGATTACTGTTCGGTCAAAAATAACAAGTTTGCTCCGTTTTTCGGTTCAGTTTGACATCCTGCTAGTCGTGTCAGGCAACGAGTTTGTCTACCCAACATTGTTATAACTGCAGTGATGTGATTGCTGCGCCAATTGCGCCAAGGAGCCAACCCTGCTACATCCTGCTACATTTCGCCAAAATATGGGTAATCTGCGCCGAGCCTGCGCCAAAGGACCAATTTCGGTCGCCTTTCTAAAGCGAAACTAAACTGAGTACCGTAATTGAGCACGCGTGAGCTAGGTGGCACCAGCGGCCGCCCGACACAAAGTACCCTGCACCAATCGTTTATCCGGTCTTGCATGGTTTTTCCTGCCTTGTCTCGTTCCGCGCCCTCGTCGTTTCGCGTTTCTTTTTTTTTTCCAACGATAAACGCGGGCGTGTGCGGACGCTCCGACGCTAACACGTGCTGGGGTACCAGCCATGCCGTAATGCTATGAAACAAAACCACGTTTTTGCGCGGCGGGAGCTAGTTGTGAGCTGAAGCACTCGCTCCTGAAAGCAACGGCCGTGGGAAAACTATATTTGGTCCCTGCCTGCCAGTCACCGTGGTCGCGCGACGTCGGGTGTCCGTCACCGCGTCGCTGGAGATATGGGGCTCTCTAAAATGAAACCAAGTACCGCCGCAAGTTCATCAACATTCCTGTTCTTGTGTAAATCATACGTTACTACAAAAATCCCTTTTTAACTCAAGACGTTTTTGTCGAAGTATTGATTACCTAGGTTTCTCTCGGTGTGCTTTCTTTCGGGAGGTACCCCGGTACGTGAAAAATCTGCCGCGAAAGAAAGTTGGTGAAGAAAAGTGAGCTAAAGCAAAGAAGGCAATGTCTGCACGCTGAACCCCCACAGCGCGCTTGTTTGGCTCGAATTCAGTCGTTGCACGAAGCGCTCAAAGAACTTTTAGACCCTGCCTCGCGATGTCTTGCATCAATGTGCTCAGGTTCTTTTTTTTTTTTTTTTGTGTGTGTGTGTGTGTGTGTGTGTGTTTAGCTTGTATCTCGGCTTCCGGCCTGGTAAGTGCGTGCGGCTGGACTGTTTTTTGTCGTATGCTGGAGAGTTACATTTTGCATACAGTTTTGGGAACCAGTTGGCGACGGAGCGGAGTGGCATGGTTTCGATCGAACAGCCACCTCCGCTCGCACGACAATTTCGCATTGCACTGCAGTAGTTAAGTGTTTCATCAGTTGGAGACTGCTTTCATTTATTTTGTCAGTAGTCAACCTAATGCTGTGCTATCTATTATAAGCTGGTCATTTTCAAATAAATTTTAATATGTGCACTTTGATTATTTGGATTCATGTATACGTATCATTTAACTGAAGCATTGCAAGATGTGTCATGTCACTGGCACTTCAGTTACATGTTGAAAGACTCCCAGATGGTCTAACTTGACTATAATATGTCTATTGCGGCAAGCAAAGTGTCCTTGGTTTGTCTAGCATTTGAAACAAATATTTTAATTTTTTCTAAGAATATCTGCTCCTAAAGCCACTTTTGCTGCTCCGAAACAATGTTTTAACGGCTCCAAAAGCCACTTTTGCTGCTCCGAAAACACTGCTTTGGCTGCTCCAAAGGCAACTTTTGCTGCTACAAAACACTCTTTTGGCTGCTCCAAAAGGTGCTCCGAAATGGCTTAGGTTAATCACATCACTGTAACTGGCTACTTCAGTCACACATGCAGTGGTTCAGTCACATGCTTTCAGTGTATATTGGGAGGATTTTGTGCTACTTTATAACCCCTTGACAATCTAGTTTTTCTTCCCGAGTGCCGTTTCCCTGTGGTAAGATTTTTCTAAAGGAATAGAATAAAAAACGGATCAATGCCCAGGTTCGTTTGTAATTGTCTATTGGGAGCACATACACTGCTTGCGAGAGCTGTTCAGGTTTACAAGCGTCGAATTGAAATATCAAAGGCAAAAAGTTGTCACCTTTCTTCTACTTGGTTTTATTTTTGCTCGTCCGCTTCTGAAACATTCCAGCGGTTTTAGATTCTGAATTGGAGGTACTTTACAGAGCTGCTTTATCAGATGGTAAGCTCTCATCCTCTAAATTTAATGCTGAGACGCATTAAAAATCGGAAGAGCCGGTGCTCCAATTGTCACTACCGCCTGAGCAGCCGATATGCAAAGCCAGCATCCTGCACATATCACATGCGTGGAGTGCCTAATTTCATAACTATAAACAGTCCCAGTGAAGCAACACTCTGCGAATGACATTTCTAGTTCGGTATGGGAATGCCGAATGGTAGTTATCGAATTGAATTGAATACCGAATCGAGTTAACCTTTTGCCTACCGCAAAAATTTTGAAGAAAAGAAATGATTTGAAAATACCGAAGTTTTTTATGTGCCCTATAAATTTAATATGCAAAACAAATGCCAAAATATTTATTATATGAGAAATCTTTAAACACACTGCAAATGAAAGAGGGACTAAGGTTACGCTTCACTGCATTATTGCAAACAGTTCACATCACCTTGCACATGAACGTTCAGGTCGGGCATAGCAGTACTGCAGGCAGTTATCATCACATTGCAAGCAAAGTGAACGCAAAACGTGGAGGGGCTGGCGGGGGATTTTCTATTTGATTCTAGTCCATGCCGACACGATGTCCTCCTCGAAATCGGAGTCGTCTGAGCTCGAATCCAATAACTCAGTTGCATCGCTCTTGCTGTTCGATGAAAGATTCATTTCCTCGTCTTCTGAATCTGAAGAGACGTCGCAATATCTTCGTTTTTGCCCCAATTTTGAGGCAAGATCGTCACTACGGATGCAGCGACCAGAAGGTGACGTCGCCATTCTTAAATCCCCTGTTGCCTACATTGAAACAATTTTCTGTCAAATTCAGTAATTTAACAGGGTTTTATTTTCCGCGAAGTGCCATCTATCCACAGCAAAGCTCATTAGAAACACGTAAACTAGCCCAGTTCGTCCATGGTAGCGTATTGGAGCCCGATTCAACGTGGACGAGCCGAGCTCGTTTTGGGGGTGCGGTACAAATAGTGTGGACAAACTCGGGTCGTCCATGGGAGGGATAGGTTTAAGAACAAGAAGCTGAATATTGAATCCAATATTGAATAGTGATTTTCCTTCTAGGAATTTTTCAGTGTGCTGCGAATGAGAGTATTCTATGTGCAGAGTATGCGCCTGGTGCATACTCTGTACGTAACCTGCAAAAAAAAAAAAAAGCCACGCGCGACTTTGTTTTTTTTAAATGCGCAATCCAACACTGTGACATGCCCTTTTTTATGTTTCTCATAAAAGAGGCATACCTCGGTATTAGCTCCCAGTTTTAAGGGCATAAAAGGACACGCTTGATTTTATTTTATAAGCGGATACGAGATAAATCGGATTAAATTGGCTTAAACAATATTTAATCTGAAGTATAAAAAGAAAGAAGGTGGTTAGGTGGCAAAAGTCACTGTCCAACAGCCGCTACGCATTCATTCCTCCGTCCATCTATCCTGTTTTAGAGAGCCTGGATTTGAAAGAGAAAGCAAGCTAAATTAAATCCAGAGCTGTGAATAGAGAGTGTTTTGTCAATAGGAGGTGCAGGCAGAGCTGGGGATATATTTTTGTGGAATGGTAGTATCAAAAGGTGTTTCTCGCATGGTCTGTTCAAAATAGCTGTGTTAACATTGGGAGAAAAAACGGCTATTTTGTTAGCTGTGCGCCGACCACTCGTCTTTTGCCGAATATGTTGAATACTCGAGTGACCAAATACGAGGAATTCAATATGCGTATTGAATTGCCCGGGAACTTGCGATTTGATTCGCATTCATATATGCGAGCATTTGCACACCCCTAATTTATAGTTTGCTAAGGACTGTCACGTTAAACCGAGACGAACCCCAATAGTCTGCGAAACAGGACAAACGGGTTACGAAATTCCACCATATGTACATATATTTACATAAAGAAACAAAGTGAAAGGCATAAGCAAACATACAGTACAGTATCGTCTTAGTCCCTTAGAACAAAGTCTCAGACTCTGGCACTCATGACCTTGAAGTGTCCCTGCTTGTGAATGCTTGCATGTCTCTTTTCCTGATGTAGAACGTCATGTTGCCGCTCTGACGGGGGATGCCTCGTTGGTACACGGTGGACTCCCGTGAGCAAGCCTCGGGTGGGCTTCCTCCGGAGCGTAGCCAAAGTCGCCTCTGTTGTTCACCGGACCAGCGCTGTCTTGTCCTCCAATACTCGTTCCACACCTCTTCTTCCTTCCTTTGCCCCACACCGCGCCTCGTTCTTCTTCTCGTCGTCTTCTCTTTTCTCCGGTTCACAATCTTGACAAGGGCATGACGGAAAGCAACACCTCCTGTTGTACGCTCAGTCTTGCGTTTAGTCACACTTTCAAATCCTTAATTGCCACCGTACATGTCAAAGGGCTAATATCCAGTTACTGTAGGTGAGCTTGTAATCCTTTCACCCACAGGCTTGGCCAATTAAGAGCATCTCATTGACTGCTGGCTTTGGGCCATGTAATGAAGCTCTCTTGCATAGACTGACATATACATCTTTGACACATAGCTTTTTTAGCAGCCCTTAGAGGTTACCATCACAGAATACCTCTGCTCAACTGCAGACTCAATATTCATGTCAGTGACCTTTGAAATGTGTTAATGAGCTTTTTATTATTCTTCCGTGTCAACTAATGCACAATATGGGTGCATTGAAAGTTCTAGTGCACTTGACTGGTGCTATTACAATGGCACTTCATTGTCAAGGCAACCATTGAGCATGTCGCTGCACAAGGCAAAACTTCAAACGGTCTGTCCAGTCAGACTTTCGAAGCCACAAACTAGTTTGAATGGTTGCTTAGAATTGTCACTTTTCACAAAAATAAGTGCGGGAACCTATAGTCACTTTGGAGGGGAGAATGGCGTGGAACAGCTTTTGTTGTCCTGCCTGCAGCACGTACGTCATACTTTTGACAAGGCATCGACATTGTGTGCACTTCGAGCGAGCGCATGTTGGAGGCTGGGTGTTTAAAAGACACTCCCTTCCATTCTCACTCTTTCGGTGACTGTAGCTGAAATAGGTTATTCAACCCGGGTTTGCGTGTAACACCCGGGACTGGTGCACAAAAGACAATATGTAGGACATCTCCTCTGCCATCTTTTCCTTTGTCTTAAAAGTTTCTTTATTTTTATGCATCACAGTCTTGGGTAATCATCACGATTATCACCCGCTCGCCTGCATACGCTATTTTTCAGTGTAACAGTCCTTAGTTTTGACCTAGAAAATGTTAGACTAGATTAGGTAACTCGTATTCCCTTAAAGCCTTTTGTGTGCCATTTGTGTTTATAAGCTGGTGCAGTAGCGCCTGAAAGCTTTGTTGTAACCCGAGAGGCATGCACAGATGCCACGTTGAAACATGTGGGAATATTTAAAAAAAAAAAAAATTCTCTGGAGTAAGAAAGAACCCTTGTTTTCCAGGCTTCCAGTGTCGCTGTGGTGGCCTCTTCTGCAGTCTCCACAGATACTCAAACGAGCACGACTGCACGTTTGACTACAAAGAACTGGGTGCTCAGGAAATCCGAAAGAACAATCCCCTGGTTGTGGGCGACAAGATTCAGAAGATTTGAGGGCCCCAGAGTGTAGGGTGCTTCCTTGGGTTGAGGGACGGGGGGGAGCAAGGGGCAGGAGACAAGGACTGGAAGATAACAGCCAAGCTTTTTCCTCTTTTTTTTTTCTTTTCTTCCGCTGCCACCACTGCTCCACTAGCATGGTCTTGCTCGTGAGCTGCTCCCGCTCTACTTTTTTGGTGTGCTTATTTGCGAGTACTCTTCATCCAATTTACATGATTTTAGCAGAAAATAAGCGACTGCAATTTAGGTGCATTAAAACAAATTCTAATGAATCCTAGGCCCTATGATCTTGGCGTGCTGTTCAAAGCATCTTCATTCTTTTTTTTTTTTGCATTTGACTTTTTTTTATTCTAATCTTGTTCCTTTTTTTTGTTTGTGTGTGCTTGTGTGAGTGACTGTGTGCAACTTGTGTGTGACAAAAGATGATTGACTTGACCCTTCCGCCCCATCTCCTGCCATCACGTGGTTGATTGCAGCTTGTGACAGTGTAGGGTGCGACTTGCTGTTAGGATGGTTGGACATTTTCAAGTGCACTGGCAGTGTGCGGGTGCCATTGCTGCTATTCATGGGGATCGCTGGCAATGCACTTCATTCTTTTTGTTTCGTTTCACAACGCCTGGGTGGGCAGCCGTGACATCAACTGAACTCTTCTGTCTAGCCACGTGCAGAGGCAACCTAATTTTAAATGGAAGTGCTTTTTTTTTTCTTTTTCCCCCATTGGTTTAAGCTACGTGTCCTGAGCAAGTTCATTCCTGTAACAAATGGCCGGGGATGACTGCACCCAGCAGTCAAAATGATTCATTTTCTGACCAATAGCCGAATCCAAGCTTGTCCAAGACTGTTTAGAGATTTTTTCTTCTATAGTAGCCTAAACTTTCCCCTTTTCGAATTCTGAAATTGCATAAAGTGTTAGTTGGGGACCGTCGTAATGTTGGCCTCCTGGGCTGGTCCCCTACTGGTTGCAGTCCAGCGAGTTTTCAAAACCCACTTATGGTAGTATCATGCCTTGGCCTGCCGGAATTCCCACTTGGAAATGCCCGGCGATTAATGTAACTGGTGTGGCTCGTGGGGCCAGAAGAAACGAGTCTAGGTTTAATTCTAGCTGCGACTGCTAAGAGAGAATGTGTTTCAGTTCCTCTTTTTTTTTTTTGTGAAGTGGAGAACCAAATTTTAGGTGAACTGTTGCTTGGTGCTGCAAGACCATTCTTTGCATGGATTGTAGTCCCAGGTGTTGCCCTAGGTTTTTGTTTTTTTTCTGGACAGCTGTGTGACCTTGGTGGTACAAAATTTAGCACCATTCAAATCTGCCTATACTTTTTTTTTGTGTGTGTGTGTGTGTGTGCGCGCGAGATTGTGACCGGTTATTCACTTTGGGTATCGGTAAAGTTTACTGTGCAGTGGTAACTGTCGAAGTTGACTTTTTTTTTTTTCTAGTAATAGGCAGTGGTTACTAAATGATGCTTGTGACCACTTTGTATTATATCTTCTTGTACAAATAAAAAGTTTTGAAATCATGTTCAGACTTGGTTTGTGCATGTTGCTGCACTGTGCCACTCTTGTGCCACATTACGATTGCAGCTTGGTTGTCCTAAAATATAAATGCATTACATTTTGAACATGGTTTAATGAATCTGTTGTGGCTGGTCCGAGGCCTCTAAGGCAAAAACCTTTTTCTGATAAGGATAGATAGCTGGGCAAGTTGGTAATAGTTCATGTTAAAAAAACGGCACGACGATAAGACAAGCGCTGGCTATCAACTGGTTCTTTAATAGAACATAAGAAAGACAATGAAATGAAAAAAAATGCAGTCAAATGTTTACGCGCTTGCTGAGCGCCTCCTGGATTATGTCCCCTTCTTTTTCCTCAGATTGTAGTAGTTTTCTTCTTTCTTTCCTGGGGAGCTGTTGTTAACCTAAATCCAGAAAGTTCACCTCGCTGGGGGTCAGGGTCACCGAAGGTTGGCTCGTGATGTACGCTTCAACCATTCCTCGGCGTGTTTGGTCATGGTGTCAATATAATGGTGTCTTCTAAATGTGGTTCACACCTGCAATCTTGGCAATGTACCGCTAGATGTGAATGAGCGGTGCCTTTCAAGGAGCTGTGGTGCTCTCGGAGGCGGATGTTTAAGCACCGGCCAGTCTGACCGATATAAGAGCACCCACAAGGGAAGGGAATGCGATAAACTACGCCTTTTACGCACGACACTAACTTTTTCCTATGCTTTACCTTACATATGTTATATTCTGATATTGTTTTTCCGTCCCTGCGTACACATACAGAGGAACAAATCTACTTTGTTTTTGGCTAAGAAAACATTTACCTAGTTTGTTTTAGGCTGAGAAAGCATTTACCTCATATTTGGATGCAACTTCTTTCAGTCTGTAAAATACGGTGAAGATAAGGAATAACAAACTTTCTTTTTTTTCTTTTCTATCGGGTTCTTCCAACATGAAATTGGAACTAACCTTTACAATTTTTATTAAACTTTTGCACGCTGATAAAATAATAGTCTGGGTATCCTGAATCCCTAATCCTTTGAATCTGGGAAGTGAAGCCAACGCCTATTGTGTGAACACGTGATTTTTGTTTAAGCGGATTTCACACAGGAATATACTATGCCTCTTTTTATGAGTTTCGAATGTGCTGACTGGTAATTTAGCAAACTCTTTGATGTTCTAGCATGGTACAACCAGCAAATGTGTTCTTTTTTAAATTCAACAAGGAGATCTAAAAGCTGAATTTGACTCTGTTGGGGTCTCATATGTGAACCTAAGGCCTTGACCAAGCTCATGGAATACTTTTAGTATGTAATATCGTTTTTATTTTTTTTTTTTGTTCAAAACTGGAGTGTTCAACAAAGACAAAAATATCAACCTGCATAAAGATCTTAATGGCGCAATTTTCCAATTTTTGAGCTAGAGCTCTTCCTATCTTCCCGAGGAAAATATTGCTTAGTACAGGCACTACTCTCGACCCAATACAAACACTTGACCTCTGATTGAACGCTTTTTCCTCCCACCTTATAAGTAGATTTTAAATACACAGACAGTAATTCAAGGAAATCTTAAACTGTGATTCCGCATTGCGTTCTGAACTTATTTTCGTCGTTAAACTCCAAAATGTGCTCTTGAATGCTTACCATAGGGTCATCATAAGACAAAGGGTAGTAAAAGCGTTCTACATCAATGCTGAATGTTGTGCACCCTTCTGGATTGCTGTCCCTAAGAAAATCTATAACTCCTTTGGAGTGGGGGTACGTAAAGGGTCTACGATTACAAGGGAATTGAGGTGTAAATATCCCGAGATGGTGTGTTGCCAAGTGTTACGTTCCGATACTATGGTGCGGAAAGGATTCCCGGTTTATGGGTTTTAGCAGAGAAAAACAACGTTAACGTGAGGTCTTCTCCTTTTTTGGCTGCTGATGCAACTTTCTGCAAGTTCAATTAAGTGAGGTACTTAATGACGAAAATAGTCCCTGGAGAAGGGGAAGCTACGTGACTGGTGCGCAACCGAAAAAATCCGCCTGGTCTGGGTATCGAACCCGGGACCTTTCCATTACAAGTGGAGCGCTCTACCAACTGAGCTAACCAGGGGTTAGACGTCAGTAGAGCAAACGGGTTTTATCAGCTGCGACCAGTCTAACACTAACAAGGGTGAAGCTTGAAATTTAAGGTTATGATTATAATGCAATTAAATGCAAAGGTGCAAGCGAGCTGGACAAGAATGGTCATTCTGTCGTTCTCGTCCAGCTCGCTTGAACCTTTGCGTTCCTTGAAAGGAACCTGGACAAAACTAGATTGTCTACGTGTTTAAGGGCGGGCTCGAGGCAAAACTTAGGTCCTTTTTTTTCAAAATGTGCTGGTGTGGTTCTGGGACAGGTATTTGGCCCAAGACGACAACATTGCCTTTCCTTGGAGGAGAATTCTTGGGTGATAATGTAAGACGAACCTAGTTCCAGAGGAACTCAGTGGCTTGTGCTGTGGTCCTTGACCATCCTGCTATAAGACGCACACCAAACGTCATCTGCGTCACCTGCCGTTGACCCAAGCAACTTTCTTGGCCCTATGTTTTCCAGAAAGGGAGCCATGCTTTCTAATTTTACAAGAGAAAACCGACGTGTGAAACACACCTTTGACAAAAAGTTCGGATTGCTACGTGCAGGCCAAAGTTACACTCGGTTGGGAAACTCGCCCTTGAAACCTTGGCCGCTGGCGTCCACCGAGACCGAGCTAAATATGATTACAGCGCCACCCTTTAGCAACGAGTTGAAACATGAAAGTTGCTTTATATGGCTACTGCAAGATGGCCCTGCGAGATGGCGCCACCAGCCTTTTCGTGACTCAACAAAACCAGTAAGTGCAGCCGTGCAGTTCACGGGGTGGCCGCTGCAGGAGAAATGGCGGCGTTGCGATTGCCATTAGCTTGGCTCTGGGATAAGAACTGGCGCCACTTTTTTAGAGCAGGCTTTATGGCAGTTTCCCAACTGAGTGGTTCTAGTAACGTTGGTGCGGGTGTAGCCCGAAACAACCCATTCCCGTTTTAACCCATTTCGTTTTGACCCTTTCCCGAAGCAACCTTCCCGTTTGAACTTGTCCCGTTTCGACCCATTCCCGAATCGCCCGTCCCATTTCAACCCGTTTCTGAAACGCCCTGATTTGAATTTGTAGCCGAAACACCATTTACATTTGAGTCCGTCCTATTTTAACCCACTAGTTTAAAGCCCCACACATCTCAACCTCTTCGGGAAAAGTCTCCATTGTTCTAACGCAGGCTTGCGCGCCTTTTTTGCATAAGAATACATCCCTAAATGATGTTAATGCAATTGATGCAAAGGTGCAGGCGGGCTATTTAGTTATGTTGGTAAATTTTTGCTTGTCAACGTATTCTTAAAATATACAACGCTTTGAGACGAGCTTCAACGAAATATATTTCTACTTGAACCACTTAAAATGTATGTTCAAATATGGTCCCCAAAGAGTGTAACTATAAAACGGACTATGTACATTGCACGACAAGGTTACCTCAAACACCATGTTGACGATTTTTCGAATTTTGCTTCGAAATGGTATGGGAAAGTACCAAATTGTACCGCTTAGGTCAATGGCACAGATGAGCACTCTCAAAGACACTAATAATATTGATGGCAGTCTTTTGATTCTTTGAGACAAACAGCGAAAACCAACAATCGCTTGTTCGCGCTAACAGTGTCGCGTTTTGTACAATGAAGTCTTAGAATAATGAAGGCAAGCACTTTCACTAAGCAAAAATTAGCGTTACCTTAGGTTTTATATCGCGACGTATATTTTTACGTAACCCAAAGCGTTTGCGTACGTTATTCTAAAACTTCCTTTCAGTGAACGGAATATTTTAAAGAGTGATAAATCAGGCAGGTTGACAGGCATATGATTGCGACTTCATTTTCTTACGAGTTCAGGCACACAACCCTCGCACACATAGGAAAAATCATAGACCACAGCTTTGGTTTAGGAAGTCTAGCAGGAAAATCGCGCCTTCAGAAAGGCGACACTTAAATTTTGATAGTTCGCGGCTATCCCCTGGCCCGCACGGCACCACCATTTGCAAGCTGCTGCAGAGATATCCTTGTCAAGGCCTCATCCCGCTTGATCAGGTCGATGAAGCTGTAAATGTTCTGGTGACCCTCCCTGACACAGCGTTTATTTACAGTGTCATGTTGGTCATGTTTCCAAGGTTGTTCAGGAGAGAGATAAGTGAGATGAGCAAGGAGGACAAACGATGTCCGAAGCGGGAAGGTTTTTTCGGGATAGGGGGAAATGAGAAAGGATGAAACGAGAATTCGTTTTAAGCAGGGTCGAAACGGGGAAGTACAAACGGGAAGTGCGGGAAGGTTGAATGGGTTGAAACGGGAATGACCAATGGAACGACCCGTTGGTGCAGGCAGTGCAGGCGTCAATTTTTACGATTTTTACGGTCCACAGCCTGGTAACTTTATTATTATTTTTATGTTGGTAATTAAAAAAAAGAGTATTCTTATTTGAATGTATAAATGACTACACTAAATGAAGCGGAAATATTTATCAGTTATGGAACTGCTCATAGACGCTGCATTATGGTGCCTGGACCGCGTCTCAAGAAGTGGTCCCTCGCCTTCCGCCTGATGGTGTCACAAAAGTGTCATGCTGCCGCCGGTCGCGACCCTGGCGTCGTCTTAACAGTTGTGGCACATATGGCATACGCCTGTTCTGCTGCAGGTCGCTCTCCACTGTGACATTTCACGGAAGTTTCAGCAGCCAGAAGTTGAAACGCCATGACGACAGCGACACTCGCGTTCTCTCGTGCTTTTCGCCAGCATTTCTACGCCCAACCGCCAGGGTCGCGACAACCGACAGCATGACATTATTGTGACGTCATTCGTTGCCACTTCGAAACCACTTTTGATGTATGGGCAGGATAGGACGCTAATCACACCAGTCGGAGACGCGTTCTAGGCCATGTTCTAGGCACCATAACGGCATCAAATATTTGGCTGCATGCACGAGCAGTACCCCCCTCACTCACCACGACCCACCTCCCGTCGTTCGACGCGCCAGACCACACCGGACGGCTGCTTTGGTAACTTCTCTGTATTCTATGGGATATGTTACGTGCTACGTTTCGAAACGCAGCCGCGCAGCGCGCAGCGTCTAGATGCCACCGTACTCTATGTTTACATTATAGAACACACAGTTCGTAAACGAAAATCTGGATGGCGCTTTGAACGACGGAAGTCGAAATGAAGTGAGTGAGTGGGGGTACCGAAACGTTGAGTCGAGCACAAGGTTGCGTCCACTGCTCCGACTGGTGTGTTTAGCGTCCTACTCCTATCCCGCTCATACACCAAAAGTGGTCCCGAAGTGGCAACAAATGACGTCACAGAAGCCGGAGTCTCATGCTGTTGCCTGTCGCGTTCCTGGCGGTTGGCCGTAGAAATGGTGGCTAAAAACACGAGCGAACGTGAGTGTCGCTGTCGTCACGGCGCCCCAGGCGTCCCAACTTCCGACTGCTCTAACTTCCGTTAACTGTCACAGTGGAGAGCGACCTGCAGCAGAACAGGCGTCTGCTATTCATACTACAACTCTTGGGACGCCATCAGGGTCGCGACTGGCGACAACATGACATTTTTATGACGTCATCAGGCAGAAATCGAAGGACCACTTTTTTGGCCACGGTAAACACACCACTCAGAGACGCGTTCCAGGCCAGCTAAATGGATGGGCCACTGCAACGTTTCGTTCCGTTCGTTGGTTACTGCTGCGGGGCCTGCGCTTGCGCGTAGGTCATTTAATCAAGGGGCGGCTTGCGCCACCTATTGCGTGTTTTAAACTTTTGCGGCTTGCGGATATGGCGCCGCACAGTGAGACTGATGAGAGGCGAGACACCCCCGATGCTGCCGATGCCCTCAACACCTCTTCCTACTGAGCCACTGAGCTTTGCAGAAGTCGGACAAACCAATTTGGGTGACTGTTCCTATGTTGCGCATGATTCGGGTAGTGTTTGTCCCGCCCATCATGCGTCCTTGTGATCCTACGCTGCTCGCCGAAGAGAAATCTACCTTTTTCAAGCCTCTACTTTGAGGAAGCAGTAGCCACCTACAGCAGGAAAACGGATCTGCGGATGCTGGTAGGTCCCCTAATTTTTTGTTTTTGCGACTTCTGTTTTTATTTTAGTTTAGTTAGTTACAATGTGTCCATTTTTAATGATCGGCCGAGTCAAGAAGCTCCTCGCTGCACAGAACACTACTGCTGAGGCTGCTTCAAACTGAACTGTCTAGAATCCTAACGCTGACACTTTCATGAGGATCGAAAGGCACAATTCAGTTTCCGCGTTTGTGCATGTTTTCAGTTTGTAATTCAGGTTGGCGTTCTTTATTCTGCAGTTGTCTCGCGCATTGTATCTGATTTCGCTTAGACCCGGTAATATGGGAAACCAGGTAGTTGATGGTCCTGACCTGTTTCACTGAACTGATTATGAAGTCAGGCACACGGTCAGATGTATCTGGTGTCGGACTCTCGTCTGCGTGTTATAATATCATATGGCTCTTGATAATGACACATTACTTCCCATGGTAACATTTATTTTCCAGGAGGATTTAAGTGCTGCTAGAGCCTTGTGTCCTGAAAACCAAGGTGTTTAATTAGTAAAACGTTGTAGACGCTTTTTCGTTTTGGGGTTTGTTTTGTTATATAAACATGTGAAAAAATCGACCGACTATTCCCTGGTTTCGTTTTTAGACTGCAAAGCTCCCCACAATCATTGTTTATTTTCTCTCTTGTTCTCTCTCTTTCTGCAATTTGGGTTTGATTGCTTCGTTTGGTTTCTAGCATGTTATTTCTCTATCAAGGCGTCAGGTTCCTTTATTTCTTAGTTGAAGCGTTTAATCGGAAAACGCATGTTTATGCAGTTTGCGTGACTGCCGAACAAAAAAATGCCGGGTCATTTGTTTTTCACGGGTGGCTCGTCAAGGTGATGGCAAATCATTATTTTAAAAGCAGAATTATTTTTTTAGGTTCAGACCCAAACGAAGATGTCTGTAGTACTACCAGTACTACTATCAAACTAGGTCCTGAAAAGTGATGTGCTAAGAGCCACAAGCTTTATGCTAACAAACAAGATATTTAACTACATAATTTAGCATGATCATATCTTGATTACCCCAAAAATTTAGCACACATTTAATCACGCTGCACATTCCGCAAAAACAAATTTCGGCAAAAAAAAAAAAAAGCCTTTTTTAGATGGTGTGGTGCATAAAAAAAATTCTCATCAACAGCACACCATGAAGAATGCTCATTTTATTGGCACAGAGGGAACCTTGTATCATACAGAAATCATGATTATCATATTCTGTCACATCTCATCGTAATGAACATTCTTGGAAAATTGATGTTTTTTTCATTTGTTTTTCTCACCCAAGCAATCCTTTGTAGGCTACAGCGTAATTTGCTGTAAGAATTTGTACACTTTTATTTCAGTAATAATCCACTTCATGCTTCAGAAGCATTGTTTAATCTCGAAGGACATCCATCAGCCGATGGGTAGAGCGTTACTTAGCTTGTGGTCCTTCGGTGACAGATTTACCTTAATCATTTCTAATGAGTGATCATCATTGGAAAACATTTGTCGAGTGAGGCAGCAGATAAAGTAGCATTAGCATCTGTGGTCAGCATCGCCAGTGAAGCTATAATACTCCAAAGGCAAAATTATTGCTTAATTTAAAGGGTCTTCATTCCAAAACATTCATTCAAACATTTGTATTTCTACTTTCAATATTGCCCTCTTAACCCTTTGACGGTTGAGATTTTCGGCCAAACGATGTTTCCCAGTGGTCAGGTTTTGTTTACAAAGGAATAGTGTAAAGAAATGTCAATGTGCAGGTTATTTCTCAACTATCTAGCGGAAATACGTTCAAGGCTTGCAGGCGGTTCAGGTTTAGGTGCATCAAATGTAAATATTGAAGGTGAAAAGTTGTCACCTTTCTTCAACACGGTTTCATTTTGGCGCGTTCGCTTCCCTGACAGTACTTTACAGAGCTTCTTTGTCGAATTGTAAGTTCTCATCCTCTGAGTTAAATTCTGAGCAACATAGAAGTTCGAAGTGTAAGAGCCGGTGCTCCAATTGCCACTACCGCCAGAGCAGCCGACATTCGAATGAACCATCTGCCGTCTGTCACGTTTGCGGAGCGTTAAATTTAAAAACTTTAAATAGTTCAGCAAAGCGAAACACTGTGCAAATGTTAATGAAAACTGTGCATATATAACGCTCATAACCTCCAAATGCATACCAAATAAAAAGGCCTTCCACAATGCACTTGGTTTCCCGTTTAGGCGAATACCTTCAAATGTGTAATCGCCACTGTACATGTATGGCGACGACTGTCAAAGGGTTAAAGGGACACTGACAGGGTATTTATGGTGGCCAAGGTTTCTAATGCGAAAGCATTAACTGTCGCATGGAGTGAGCCGATGTCATCAGCTGTTGAAGCCGCGCCAAGTGGCACCTTCCCCTGTCCCAGTGGAGTGAAGCCTGTCGTCTGTAGTAGAAATCTAATGGATAGGCTCCCATTGGCTGGCCCGCGTCTTAGTTTCAAGGAACGAGGCTCCAAGGCTGAGCTCAGCGTGGCGCGGCAACTTCACGAAAGGGCGCGTTCGGCCGTTGGCCGCTACCTCGGCAGTAGCTAAACGTGCCCGTCTACGCCAGTATGCTGCAGACGAACTGAGGGATCGGAAGAATGACATTTATGCTTTTGCATTCACAACTCTTAAGAAGTGCTTAGGTGTCCTCGGAATTTTTATTTGTGCATGACATATGAGAGCCCAACTACCCAGAACACAATTTGCGGATCGAAATTTGTTTTCTTTCCACCTGAAAACCACCGACCGAGAACTGGCCGGCTTGATTTGCGCTCACTCTCTTCTCCGTGGTCATGTGCAGTTTTCTATGGTTTAAACACAACCACCAAAGATAAATCAAAGGCATGGTTCATCGAAGGCACACATTTAATACTAAAAATATACAACAAATATGATGCCCATTTTTTGTTGCTTCTAAAAAGCTGCAAATACATTGATTGAAAAAAAAAAGAGGAATTGCACAGCCATCTGACTTTTGGTAACTTTCTCCTCCTCTATGTTTCTTCTTCCTCTCCCAGTCCATGTTCGGTTCCAAGTAGTTGCACATTTTGACTTTATTAAAAAAATATTTGATGCTGTGGCAAAATAATGATGGGGTAGTCTTCTGACACCATAATAAATGGCCTAGCAAAAAAATAAAAAAATTTTTTTGGAGGGGTTGTCAGTGTCTCTTTAGGGCACCCTTTCTGGCAACCTATATTTTTTTATTCAGACAATGAATAAATACACAACTCCCTCTAAACTGACAATGTCTAAATTGCTGGTTCCCTCTTGCTTTGGTACCATTGCACATGCTTCCCATAAATGCCAACAGGGCACCATCGCCCCATACAAAGATGCAGACAATGCCTACCTGCTGCCTGCTGCTACTACCGATTAATGCGTGATTCACATACTTTCTTAACCTGTGCTTTGTTAGCAACATACCTATGTAAAGTTTCCAAACGTGAATGTGATATTGGAAGTGAATGAATTTAGTGGTCTGTGGGAGTGAGCCAATACGAATGACGGGAGACGGACGAGCTAGTGAACCTTGGCAATACTGAGTCAGCCAACACTGAAACTTTTTATAGCTGAGTCTAAGCTCCAGGCAAAGGGCAGAAGGTGTGGAGAAATTGCGACGGCCAGGGTCCCTGGAGTTACAGCCGCTACGAGGTAACTTGTGCAGTGCGGAAGATGTTAGCTTTGTCGGGGAACACTTTTTGTAATGATGTCCTGCACCAGTTGTTAGGCACCCGTCAGTACCTCGAGGTGTGCGACAGAGAGGAGGGGAGGTGAGCACTGGGAGCCAGCCAAGGAGCACCGAACGAGGCACTGAAAGCGGGCACGGACTGGTCCAGCTTGCATGGCAGGAAAAGCACAACGATTTTCGAACTTTGGCCTTGGCCATTTAATTGCAAATAACTATCTATGTCACCTTTAAAAAAAGAGCAGAAAAGAAATATGTTTTCTTGCATGCGTTGGTTTTTGTTTAAAAGAAACGAAACAAATCGAAGTTCGAGGTACCCTTCGACTCTTGCACTGTCCTTCGAGCGATGTCACAGGGGTACCAGGTTGCTTCTCGTTGAGTTCTATCTTCACTGTCCGCAGTGCTCCGCTCCCTCCACAATGGTGACTTTATTAGGGCTTAATGTTGCTGGAGGTTGCGGTGGGTGATCGAGACAAGAGAAAGTTTAAACGAGGGAGGGCTGCATTTAAGAGGGTTGACTTCCTTTAGACGTCGTCACGGAAACTTGCATACTTCCCATGATGTGAAACCGGGGTTTTAACGACTTTCACACATGACTACAGATCGAGAAATTACGAGTTTGTTTTCTTTCGAGTTACGCGGCGGAATTGCAGTATCTTGGGCGAAGGGGCTGCGTTTTCTCTTGCTTGTGCCAAGGCAAACAATATAAAAAATATGAGCAGTGCATTCTTTAGACGTCAGAGTCGTCGTTCTTCCCCTTTAAAGCGAATCGGAGCTTAGTGTTGTCCGATGAGCGACGTGGCCAGTGGCTGTCGCTGAAGCCCTCGAGCCCACGGTGCGATTGAAGCAGTTTGTGCTGTCGGCAGGGCGCAGCGAGGGTGGGCCCGGTGCAGAGGCCGTCCCCTGCCCTTCCCTGAGGATGGAGGCGTCCCCCCAGGGGCCCTCGGCTGTGCTCTCCCCCTCTGGGGTTCCGGGGACCCTGCCCTACGCCCAGCCCTTCTTGCCGCCCTCCTCGCTGGGCTGCAGGCACGGCCACGAGGCCACCCCAGGTCGCAGGCAAGGCAAGTGACTTTTCCTCAACCTCCTCTTGGTGCATTAGCCCCTTGCTTGCTTAGACTCCTTTGTTATGTGTTTAGAACCCTGCGTATCTGCAGATTCCCCATGGATCATCCGCGGATATCTGCAGTCAACTGGTGTATAGAATGAACCAAATTTGGCAGATTCTGGATCGGATGCTGGATGCCAGGGACTGCGGATGCAGATCGGATGCGCGTATTCGCCGGTCCGGTTCTAGATTTTTGCCGAGGCGGCTCATAAGTATGTGCGACTGCAGAGTGTAGGGTGAATAAGTGAGTGACATTATGAAGTGCATCACCGAATGCTTTGCAGGAGCAAATTACTCTCTTAGAAAAAAAATATGCCAATCGGGGGAAAGACTGCTCGTTACACCAAGAAAGACTAAATTCTCCCCAAATATTGCTCTAGAGCGTGCTTTCTTGCCAAAAATGTTGTCCCTAGAAAAAGTAAAGAATGCAGGTGCATCAGTCGTCCTGGAAAGGCATGTTCTTGTCTAACAGGGAAAGAAGGGAAAGCGTTTCTGGAGCAAAAAAAGCCCAAAACATACAATGTACAAAAAAGTACAAGAAGCCTCCTTCCCTTCGTGGCGTGCATTTATTTTTTATTTTTCCCAACATTTGGCAACTCGCTGCTAAGTGTGCGGTTTAGAGCATTCAGCTGCAGGTTCTTGTTTAAAACTGAAGCCGATAGGAGGCGCTGTCATTATTAAGTTCTGTGATATTTTCCCAGTGGTGTATTCGCGTCTTCCACTTAAATATGAGTACTTCACTGCGGTGAATGGCTGCCATTTCTCTTCCACTTTTTTTTATTGTTTGATCGAAATAAATTGACACAATGTTGTTAGTACATTCATTGTTGATTTTCAGCTTTAGATAATCTGCTTGAAGTAAGTGTTCCAAAGCAAAAATAAAATAAGATATTAAGATTTCTTTCCTTTTGAGCACATCTTCTGAGCAGAGTGTTGCAAACTCCCAGGACGATTCCTTATATTATAATGAATCGTTCTGGGAGATGAGATGGAATTGTTTTGAAAGGATGATTCCTTATATTATAAATACAATAGGACAGAATACGATAAAATGGCTTTCACCGTATTCTGGCTCATAGAGGTTTTTTGTACAAAGATGAGCAAACGGCTTATAAGGTATCATCCTGAAATTGTTTTTTTCATTACGCTGAATTTTATGATGTAAAGTGAATGCCCGTATTGCGGGTTGTATGCGCTTCTGAATTTAGCTGATGCAGTTTGGATGTACGCTGAATTTTATGATGTAAAGTGAATGCCCGTATTGCGTGTTGTATGCGCTTCTGAATTTAGCTGATGCAGTTTGGATGCGGATCGGATGCAGATATAATAATTTAAAAACATTGCAGATGTGGTTCGGGTGCAGATACGAAGTCTGCGGATGATAAAACTGTTATTGTTATCTGTGTCTATTGAGACTGGGACATTGATCACTTAAGCCATAGCCTATCAGTAAATTGCTGATTAATTTCTTAATCAATTAATGGGTCAAAAGGGTTTGTCATGCCCATGACAAACCCTTCCATGGGTTTGTCATGGGCATTATCTCTGTCGCTGTCAAACTCAACATAGAGAATTTAATCACTGGTGAGATTTGTGATCTTTTGGGATGCCATGCTTTCAAGGTACACATTCAAACTGCAGATATTTGTTGTTCATACCTAAATATGCATCAAACACCTGCTAGCACCATCTTCTATCAGACATAACAACAAAACACAGGCGATATGCAAAAGATCACCAGCAATGTGTATACTAGGTGTTTAGGAAAAAGTGAAATCACTTTTTTTTCACCTAAAATTAAGATATGCATTGCCAAACCTTCAGTTTCTGCCTAAATCTAGTGCCAGCAGCTGGGTCCAGATGCCAAAGTTTTGGAGCTTACTCTCTGTTATGTGTGTCAAAGCACTGAGTAAAGGCCGAGACTGTGAGTGTAAGCTTGTGGTTCTCGGCAATGCTACTTTGCAGCTGGTTGTGTGCTGCAAGTATCCTAAAAGAACATTGCTCTCATAGCATTGTGTTGCATAGGCTGGCACACCAACCAGTTCAACCAGCCAATCTCCAGTTTGCAGTCTGAAACCCTGGCTGAGGTGCCCATATTCTAGTGATGAAAGTGCTGCGCCATTTCCGTCAAATTGCACCATGAACGTCTGCTACATCTTGTGCTAAAATGGCAGTTTTCCTAAGAATTGTGCCTCACCTGTGCCAAGATGAACTGAAACAAAGAAAACAAGAATGTTATTGGAAAATATAATATTTAGAGAAGTAGAATGAATGGAAAAGGGTACAAATATGTATTTCACAGTGTCTCTGCTTGCCGTATAGTTGATTTTATCTTAGGTCAGAGCGCAGTCGAAGGCTGAAAACAGATACAACCACCAGCGCACAAACTAAAAGCGCAATTATTCCCTCTGCTTCATTCGTTTAGCCTATGAAATAATACCTAGAGAAAGATGACGATTGTCATCATGTCACACTTTTGACGCTGTTTTATTAATCCGATTGGCTCGTAGCATTGGCTGCGCCTTGACTCAAGAAACGAAGTATAAAAACTGCTCATCATTCTTGCCGAAGTTGTCATCGTCTGAATTTTCAAACAATGTCGGCAATGTGAGGAGCTAAAAGTTGCGAAAAATTTTTCCAAAACAGTGGGATGGTGGTTACTGTGTTACAACAAAACCGGGACCTTTTACTCCTGATGAGATCGCTTAATTATCATATGTCTGTCAGACACCTACATGCCATGGCTACTTGCACTGCTCGCGTCAACTTTCCCCGCCTCACACCAGCGTGCTTGCATTGTTTCATTGCTCCACCACTCTGCACCACAGTGCTAGGAGCAGTGGGTAAGATCATTCGAAAGGGCAGCAAGGTTTAAGTCATTTCTGGTTTCAATGCTCAAGTGCACTGATACTTTTATTTAAAGCACAACTGCAGGTTTTCATCATATATGTGGGTGGTAGTTTTTGCAGTTTATGATATTAGAATCTTGAGATTGGTAGTTTCAGAAGAATTTATGGTCCCTATTTTTATTTCTGGACGTTTTTGGCGGATGTGCTGACTTTTGCTGGGAGTTTGGAGGAATAATAATTGCAGGCTAAATGAGCCACGGAGCGTAAAAGGGGAAGTGAGATAAGGCTTTATCTTAACTAAAATATAATGCTATATTTCATTAAAAAAAATATATATATAGATTGTAAATGGCATCTTTATTTCTAAAAGATGGCTGTGTGCTCTGTGTTCCATTTAGCGATGCAATCACTTATTAATTTTCACGTGATGAGCACACAGATGTTGACATCTGCTTCAAAAATGTCAGTGGCTGCTCCAAACCAATATCTTGCCTGCTACGAAACCTGGTACAAAAAGTGAAATGCTGTTTCCATCACTGATATTCTGATTCACGTTTATAGTAGTTTGAGCACTCTAATTTGGATTTTCGTTGCATCCTAAAGACCCCCGGTGATCTAAATTACCCTCTAGAGGCTTGCTGAGACAGAGTTGGGAGGGAAAAAATAAGCAGCCAATAATATGCACCCAAGCGCTTCAGGTTTGATGATGAGAAAGGAATCTTGTGGAAGCTCACTTTCTGTGAATACGACACGAGACAAAAAAACGGAATGGTTCTGGTAATTTTGTAAATGAAAACACCCCATCATTGTCATGGTAACTTGAAATACGCAAAGATAAAAAGCGGTCTGTTGGTGTGTCTCCGCACAGCAGTGATGTGATTACTGAGCCAAACTGGGCCAAAGGGCCCTGCTATATTGTGCTACAATTAGCCCAAATGTGAGGAACTTGCACGAATATTGGGCCAAAACTTGATTTCACTTTAGTAAATACCGAAAATATAATGGCCCAGGCCCCGCTACACGTCTGGATAGTTATGGTAGGTAGGCTTGTGCGAATTTTCTGAACTTTTGGTTTTAGCCGCAGATAACATACTATCCTATTTGATCTTTCTATCAGTGTCAAACACTGACAATACCTGGAAGTTTCGCTATATCTCATGTTCCAAGTCTGCTCTGGCGTGTAAGTTAGCTTTGTTGAGTGTGCTTCCCACCGTGCTCTTGTGTGCTGCAGTGAAGCGGTAACCGCGAAGTATAAGCATTGCAATTTTGCTTATTTTGCTTTGCTGTTGTGCATCCGAGTGCTAAAAGGAAAACATTCCCCCAGAGTGAGACTTTAACACGCAAGCGTCGGGTATGTTTAAAAAAACAAGAACTTCGGGAGTATTGATGTAACATCTCTTAGTTGTAAAAATTTCTGATTTATACTGAAGCTATTATTTATGATAAACTGTGATATTCTGTCGATATCTTCTTCAAATTCCTGATTTAGTTGGGGTATTGATTAGTGAGGGAACAGACGAGCTTACGCTCTGCATAGCTTTATTTTTATTTGAACTCTATTGTTTAGTTGTCACCTTTATATATGTTTTATCTGTTCGAGGTGCAGTCAATAGAACAAACTTAAACTAAACTCGGTGAAGCAGTAGAAGGAAGCTTGGGAATAACCTGGACAACTTTGGCTGGATTGTTTTAAGAAATCGTTCACATGCCAATCTATGTTATTATAAGGTTCTACATACAAAATATGATTAATTTTTAAAATTTTTTGACAAAGGTTTTTTTTTTTTTTTTTTAATTTGAAGTAAGAATATTTGTTTCATTACAACCATTAGAACTTGCATAAAACATCAATTTGTGTGCTCAAGATTATTCTAATATTATTTTAGTGAAATATTGCCACACGCGCAGCTGGCCAAGTAGGCAGTGCCCTTTTGGCTGAACGGTTATCGTCCTTGGCTCCTACCCAAAGGTCTCGAGGTTCAATGCCTGGAGCGGGCGTGCCTTTTTGTTATTTCTGTAAATGTCACGTTCTGGTGAATTTGAGAACATTGTTGTTTATTCGAGGTTGAAATGTTCTATGCACCGAACCTGCTGCGCAGATTGTTTCAGAAGCCCATGCATGTACATAAGGGGCTCCGCATGCTGAGCCGCAGTCCGCCTCGCTCCAGCACTTGATCCTGCTGTTTTGCCGACATCGATGCCTGCGACGCTAACCTGCTTCTATTTTGTTTTGGGTACAAGATAGCCCCATTAAAATGTTTAGTTTTTCTAGTTATTTGCCGCCTCATCATTTGTCATTTGTGACAGTATACTATTTGGTTTACATTTTATTTTGTAGCTAAAATGACCATTCACAGCAGTTCATGCTGTCCTTCATCGATCAGCATTTTGTTAACATGCCCAGTGTTTCTATGTGCAACTAAACAGCTAGTTCTGTGTATAAGTAAATCAAACCTGCTGTCGCACAGAAGTGTGAAGGCAAAGCGTGCACAGTTTTTAGTTGGATAGGCCAACACACAAATCTTGACATATGATATTCAGAGTGGTATGAATAAAATTGAAGTTTGTGCTTGTGCTCAAAAAGTACTTTTTGCTGCTTCATAATACTGTAAAACCCCTTATTTTCGCAAATCGTTCAAAGAGGACATAATTGCGGCCATTAAATTTTACGAATTCCAGACGCCTGCATTGAAACTCTCGAAACCAAAATTTTTGTGTGCCCTTAAATTTTGCGAAATTTTTAATTCGTGAAATTCGCGAAAATTAAGAACTCACAAACTTTAAGGGTTTTACAGTAGACTTTTGGTGGTTCCAATAGGTGTTACAAAATGACTTGGGTCCATCGCATGACTGGCCCAGGTATTTATTCAGTGCCCAATGTAAGCGAGATGATGGTATCAAGAACTTGATCATACCTCTTTTAGTTAGTTGCCGCGAGATACTTGACAAGCTTGTTTGCTCTTCATGCGTCCTGCAGAGGGCAGGTCCTCCCTGTGGCTGATCTGGCTGCGAAAGTATGTGATCTTGTGCCTGGTCTGCGGGGGCTCGGCCGTCTTTGTGGGTGTCCTCTTCATCGCCATCTACTTCACCCTGAGGTCATACACGTCCTCCCTGCAGTTCTTCGAGACCATCCCCACCTATGTCCCTGCCGCCGTGGTCAGTGTGACCTTCTCTGTGTCTGTTCCCCTGGACAACATAGGTTTTTCGGCTTCACATTTGTGTCACTTGCGGTAAAATATAGTAAAAAATTTTTGGTGCTCGGTAGGTAAGTTCGAGCTGATGAACTTGCTTCACTCCATTGAGTGTGTAGCCTCAATAGCAGTGTTTCGAGAGTAAAACATAGCAATGTGGAAATCGGAGACGTGGCGTGAATTTTATTTTAAAAAGAATCGGGAATCTGAGGAAGAAAAAAGAGTGAGGAGTGTCATTGCAAATAAAATCGTTGGGTGGACCTACTTAGCTTTACAGTTTAGGCTGACCTGCACCGAGATTAGCGCCGTGGTGAACCGATAAAAGACTACGACAAAGGCAGTCGTTCCAATCCCGTCTTGGATAGCAAAGAAGTATACAGTCTACTTCAGTATCGACATGATCCTCATTATCAAATAAAGCAGTGTCGGGGCATCCTCACAGACCTAGGTGGAACGCCAAGGTTGGATCTGCTTCTTCGTCTCGACTGGGGAAGATTGATCAGAACCGTCAAATTGGTGTAGAGATAGTTAATTATTGTGACATGTCTTTATTAAAGAGGAAATATTGCCGAGACATTTATGCCTTTACTTCAACATTTTTTTGTGTCTAACAGTACTTTACCCATCGTTTCCTAATCTTTCCCACGTGGTACTAATCTTTTCCTTCCGGCGCCAACACACTTGAAGTGACATTCAGATAGCTGAAGTGCACTTGGTCGAAGTACACCTAAATGACCAATCTGGCGGGGTTATAAGTCAAATACATGCTTAGGAAATTTGTGCATTGCGGGTCTACATCATGCATGCGCAAAACGAAGGCCAGCTTTGCGTGTTGTGTGTGCTCACCTTTTTGGAAAGATTACGTTCGGGACGCAAAGAATTTTGCATGCTTTGCGTGCACGTTTAGCGGCATGCGGTACTGCGGAAGACTCGGACATAGCTAGTGTCAACATAATGGTGCCCAAAGTAGCAAGTGTCGAGCAACCATGTTCCTGGTTGGCAATGGCCCTGCACTTTTACGCAAAGTTCTTGTCTGTGGCGAGTTGAAGCATTTGGCCGAATGCAAGACATCACTATTGATCTTGAGTAGCAACAGAAAAGGCATTCAGAGGCCATGCAGCATGGTAGGGCCGCAAAACCTGTGAATGCGACTGAACAAGTTTGCTGGCGCCATTTCGTCAATTCTATGGCTTATGCACTTGCTCGTGAACAAAAAGTGTTAAAGCCACTCAAAGGGGGGGAGGCCTTTGGACTTGTACAGATTTTCATTCATAGTAAAGGTTACTTTCTGTGCTCAGACATTGCAATATCTTGCATTTTGTTTATCAGACTGCACAGTAAGCATTTGCATTTTGAAATATGCAACATTTTGATGTTATTCTAAGCCCCTCGTTGATGAACTCAGATTGCAGGTTAGATACTCTTGAGGCTGGTATGCAATAGTGAAACTCTAATACCTGCGATTGATCTTTGGCACTACCGTAATATCCCTAGAGATAGCCCATCTAAGATTGAAAGTAAATCGAGTAAAAATAGAGAGTAAATTAACTTTCAGTGAGCGATTTAAAAAAAGTTGAAAAAATGCTAGTTTTTGGATTCTGTGACCTGGGAAACTTGTGATGGCAGGGAGGGGCGATGAACCAAAAACAACTGTTCTTTCAGTCAGCAATGTTTGCTTATCACCCCCCGTGGCTAAGTAACACCATTTCTGCCAAGGTCGCCATTGGCCAGGGCCCTGCAATTACTAAAAGTGGGCTGTCTTTCAGTGTTTTTAAAAAAAATAGCAAACCATGCCAAAAATAGGGGTGGGTTATCTTTTGGGGTTGGGGCATCTCTCGGATTATTACGGTAATTGTGTTGCACCTTGCTCACATAGATATTTGTTGCTTTGCATGCAATTTATAATGGTGCCATTACCACCGATGATACTGTACTTTGAGGTCATTCTTCCCATTTTCGCGCTTCATTTTGCAGCTAATAGTGACAGGACTCATGGTGATGTGCTTTGCCAAGCGTCGGAACCGGTATACCTATTTGGTGAGTGAGAAAGCACATTTTTATGATTTCTAATGACCTTTGGTACAAGAGTAAGCTCTCGTATCATCCTGCTCACCGTTAAGCATGGCTTGAGCGCTAAAATATCCGAGCATTTGGTTGCTTCAGTCGTGTCGGTGCTCACCTCAACGTTGGTTGCGAAGGGCCTCGCAGGTTGGTAGATTTTTACTCTTATCAAAAACCTCGGCACAAGATTTGATAATCCCATACGTTTGTCTGGATGGCTTAGTCAAAAGAGTGGATGCTCGTTGGAAAATGAACAGCCATTAATGCAGTGGTCAGGAGCACCGTATGCCAGAAGAAAGAACTTGCAATAGAGGCATGCAGCGCTCACTCGATTGCTGTTTCATCAGCTCGGACAGTAGTCCTAGTAAGACACTACAGCTCTGCCAAGGTTGGCTGCAAAAACTTCAGGTTGAACGATGCAATCTTTTCTCTGGCGGATTTTTTTTATTTCCGTACTAGTTGCACTACCAGCGTGTACTATCTTATAGGATCCAAGTTAGAATATGCCTCACCTATATGGTCTCCATGGCTCACAAATCATCTAGAACTAGTTCAAAACAGGGCCCTTCTTTTTGATTATAATAACCATACTCAACATATACCAGCATATCAGGATTATGCCAATCAGCTAAACTTCATTCACTTTCCCTTTGCCACCAAGTGTCACTTCATTGAATTTCTTTTTTTTTTTTACAATAACCACCTCTGAGAATCATTACTCTCACCTCCCCACCATATTTTACCTCGTTTAGATCACCCACGTAAATTATGCCCAATTGAATCATCAACTGTTTTTCACGAGACTTCCGCACTACCATTGGCTATCGAGGATTGGGACTCATTACCTGACAACATTGTTTCTATAAATGATGCTGCTAAATTTGTTCAATTCATTGCCCTCTTTCTATTTAACTTAGCTTACTAGCTTACAGGGTTATATTTGTGTTTACTGTTCTATTTTTTGTTTTATTGCCGCCCCCCTGTATACTGCCCCTATGGCCCTCAAGGAAAGTAAACAATGATGATGACATCAGGACACAGCAGCTGTGCGGCATCACTTTCAACCTGTTGCAGTGCTCTGCCCGTAGCCTCAAATATGGTGACAGAAGGAGGCCGTAGAAACGTCCAACATGAGTCTAAACCAAGGAGGTTATATAAGACTTCTGGAGTGGCAGTCTCCCACACACTCCCATGCGACCGTGTGAAGCCAGATTAGCCGGTCGGCAGCCATCTTACTTGGGGCAAAAAAAGAAACGGCGCTGGAAGGGGCACTTGCAGTGCTCTGTTGCTTTTGGGGCTGCGTATTACGTAGAAAACAAGACAATTATTTTTTTGTTTTAAAGAACTCAAAGGTTGCTTAAGACACGTTGCATTCCTTTTTCTCGAATATCTCATTATAACTTCGGAGTTACCTCTGAACTATTACAGAAGCATCTAGGCAGAGTGGAAGAACAAAAAATGTTTCCTTTTTTGATATGGTTGTAAACATAAACTCACATTTTTCTTTTCTTTTTTAGTCTGTTTATTTATTCACAGTATTTACAGAAAACATAACACTCACAATGGTGAGTTAAATATAGTAAAGTATTTAAATAAGTTGAAAAAGCCAATGCTCCCCGGCAGGCTGCTGATAGAGGCAAAATCAGTGAGAAAATACTCAATTTTCCCTCAAAACGGTTATCAAACACCCGAATGATTCTATTCAAACCACTTTTCCTTCACAACAACTCGTTATCCAGTTGTATTGAGCCTATTTAATGTTTTCGTAATGTATAAGTAGCAGCATACCTCTCACGATCTCGAAAATTTGTGTAAGTGATCTAACACCGAAATCGGCAGTTTGAGAGATTGGAGAAATATCAAGCTCGCGAAAATAAAGTTGTTTATACTACTTGTTTTGCAGGTGCACGGTTGTTATAACCATACCATCTCGTGTTTTAGATGCAACTAACGAAAAAATAATAAGCGTTCACAGTCGCAACGATACTCACTGCTTTCTGCAGGTATGCTCTCGTTTGACCTCTTACGTCAAAGCAGTCATCTTAGAAGTATACTGAACACAGAACGTCAGTATTCTTAGGCGGCCAATCATCCCCCCGCCAAACAGCACGCTCCCACACAGCACACAAAGTGTTGTCTTCGGGCAACCTGCTACGAGCAAGCATGTTTAATGCTCTATTTCGCCGTTCTAACGCTCATAGTCATTGAGCTTTCTCCCGTAAGCCTCTTCACATCCAGCAGTAAACTACAGCGAGTAAACGAGATTCGTTGCAAGATGCTTGCTGCATACTTCCACACGAAAGTAATTCCTGCCATTGAAGGCTTGTAACAATGACAAAATAGTCTTCTGTGCAGGTAACAACAGCACAAATGTGTACTTTTCTTCTAGGCATTGTCTGATATCTGTTACGTTTTTTAAATATAAATTGAGGATATTTTGCGAGCACCCCTTCTCCGTCTCCACCCCAGGTGAAGTTTGCGGGCGGCTGCTGTTTGACATGCGTGCTTCTCTGCGTGGTGATCACGGTGACCACCACGGTGGTGCACATGAACCGGCTGCAGACGCTGCACAAGTGTGACTACTCCTCCAAGGAGAAGGCCTGCATGTGCCTCTCAGCCATCGCCGAGTTGCCAGCCCCCGACGGTGGGTGCAATTTCTCCTCGCTTGGGCAGTCAACAGCAAACGGCCACAAGTTTCTGGGAGGGGTGTTTACTCTGGTTTGTGTGCTTTCAGTAGGACATTCTGGACGGTTGCTGGACTCAGCCCGCGGGTGTGTTGAAAGGGGGAAGTTGTAAAAATGAAAGACGTTTACAATTCCCTGTAATGCCGAATTAGAGCGCAGCTCTTGAGGAGGAGGAGGAGGAGGAGGAGGAGGAGGAGGGGAGGGTACGGAGAGGGGGGCATGTTCCTCCTCCCCTCGTTCTCCTCCTCCCTCCCTCCCCCCTCGTGACGTCACTCGTGAAGGTCACGTGAAGCTCGTGACCTTCACTGTGAAGGTCATGCTGTTCGTTGTGACCTTCACAAGTGACCCTTGCGACGTCACGTGTGACGTCATGAGAAACGTCCCATAGTGCAACGTCGGAAACGGGCGCCTAAGAGCTGCGCTCTAAAATTACTCTTCCGATTTTCTGTTGTGAATGCCAGTGTTGGTAAGTGTTCTAAGTATGTTGTCAATCAAGAAAGCCATTTGGGTGGGTTTTGTAGCACTAAGATGAACTGCTCATTGCAGAATGTTCACCACACCAATTGAACCTTTCGCGGCACTGGCTAGATTTGAAAGTTTAATTGCAACCCCAAAAGTTCAAAAATACCTTTTTTTCTTTCCTTTTTTTATGGTTCTATTTTTAAGTGAAAGTTTACTCTGTTGGCAGCGAAACCATAACTTGTAAATAGCACCCCGTCAGACAGTGCCAGCTGTCATTTTCATTTTTAAATTTTCTTCTTTTTTGGGTCAACCACTTCTGCATCTATGAGCCCTGGAATGAAATGGTTGGCTTACATCAGCTAGTAATGCAAAATGCTGGTTAGCTGAAAAGCAAGAACTAAATGGTGCCTAACTTTTGATGCAGGTGACATATTCTGTTGCATCCTTTGCGACCGACTATAGTAAGTTACAGCTCAAGAAAGTAGGGCGAGGGAAAGGGACATTGGGGAGGAGGAAGCAGACAGAATGCTGGAGAGGAGAGGGGAACCTCCTCCTCTCCAGCATTCCGTCTGTTTCCTCCTCCCCGGCCTTCCTTTCCCTCACGCTACCTTCTTGAGTTGCAACAAACTAAATCACTGCTGGGGCTATCGTCCAGCAGAGTTTGTGTTCTACAATGCAGTTTATTTATGCGTTGCAAAAATCTCTGAACCCTCACAGACCCTGTAGTACTTCCAAGTATATGTTGAATACTTCTAATTTACTACAAGTAGATTTCAGGAGCATGTGGTACTTCACATTATTGGGACTACATCCTTGTAGCATTTTTGAAGGAATATACATAAAATTTCTGACTTCCGAGTACATTTTTAGGATAGGTAAATTCTTATTTAATTGAGTTGTTTCATTCATAATGTACAGTGTGCCCCCCCCCCCCCCCCCCCCCCCCAAATAAAATTTAGTGTTTTCATTACCGCAAAATGAAACAATGCATTGCCAAACATGTTATTCCCCGCCCAAGTGTAGTGCCAGCGGTTCAGACCAGACGCCAAAGCTCCAGAACTAATCATTATCTCGTTCAAAAGTTAAAAACGATTTTCTGACAATCTCAACGGGGAATATGGGGCCCATTTTTGGTGACTGGTGCTGTCATTCGTCTCCATGTATTTGAGAGCTCTGTCGGCCGCCATTTTCTCTTTGAAATTTTCGGAAAATCATCACTTATAACTTTTGAATAAGATGCGGGTTCTGAAACCTTGCCATCTAGATCGAACCGCTAGGGCTACAATTAGGCGGAGAATGGGCATTCGGTGAGGCAGTTTATTTCTGCGGTGAAAAAATACCTGTACATTTTTTTGGATGGAAAAATGTAGAGGTTTTTTGAAGGGTTGCTGGACTGAGATGATGGGGTAATTATCTGACCGGATAGATTGGTCCATTAAAGGTGTTGCTATAGCGGCTACAGCGGGCCTCCCGTGTGTTGCCTTTCTCTGCTGTGCAGGGGAGCACCAGTTTGTGTTCAACAACACACCCAACTGCGAGGTGGTGCACGGCAGCCTGTACGGCTGCTTGCGGGCACTCTTCGGTCTCTCGGTGGTGGGCATCCTGGTGTGCATTTTTTCCTCCATGCTCGTCTACCAGCTGCTCAGCCACGAACGCAAGAAGGTCTACCTCGAACAGGTACTATTCGGGCCACGATTTCTTCTGTGTTGCTCACATGTGCTACCCTTAACAGCAAGTGTGCGGTGCAGCTATGGTCAGTGGCGTAGCCAGTATGTTATATTGGTGGCGTAGCCAGTACGTTATAGTGAGGAGGGGGGTTGCCAGCACAGTCGTTTCTCCTCCGCCCTTTTTTGTCACGAGCTTGTGCTTTGAGGGAATGATTTGGGGGGAGGAGAAAGGGGGAGGGGCAGAAAAAAGAAAAGCTGGAAAGAAACATGTCGCCTGTTGTTGCTCAGGCATTTATAGTTATACAGTTGACTCTCCATAATTCGAAGCTCATGGGGACAGCAAAATGCTTTGAATTAAACTAAAACTTACTCAAACCGTTCGCTTTTTTCTTCAGTACTCATTGGAAGTAGCTGATCTTTGCTCGTCTCCACTAACAAAGACGTGCGGTATTGACTATGTTCCGGAAATTGCGAACCTTTCTTAGGGTGCCGAGGCTTCCACTTCCACCAGCTTGCCCGTGCACTGACTGTATTTTTGTTTCTTAGGGCGCCTCTGTAGCGCCACAAGCAGTTTCTGCGTTAGCGGCGCTTGGCCACTCGGCACAGAAAGCGATGCAATCGTTTCTGTGCCTTACGACGTACTTGCACAATTTCACCATCCAATGGCGGACTGCAGACCGCAATATGTTTGTTGGCATCAGTATATTCCATGGATGAAACATCTCGTAGGACTGGGTAACGCTTTGAGCCAAGCTTCATTGGTTGTATGCACCATGCTCGCTTTTGTAGCTTTCGCATGAACAAAGCTGCGATGAGCACGCCCGCAGCCATGCTGGCTTGGCGCAGCACGGCTTGTTTATGCACCGCGCACATGGTAGATAATATTGAGAGTATGCACGTGTGCGATTCAACTTGGTCGGCATGATTGCAAGGTTTTTTACATGCTCCTCGAGTTGCCGGGCCTCTCGACCACAAAAAAAATTCTTCGTATGAACCAGTTCCAAAAGTTAACATTTCAATTACTGCACTTTTTTTTTTTTTCTCCATGGACTTGTGCATGTAACTGCCGGTACCACGCCCCTGCTTCAAACTAACCGAGAATTCAAATAAAGCGACTTCAGATTACAGAGAGCCGACCGTAATAACCGAAAGGTTATAACGGTTGCGGTCCCGAAGTCTGGAGATACCAAATTTACGAACCAAGTCCCGCATTTCTGCAGCATTGTTCACGACGGTTACGTGACATTCCCTCGTCTGGTTCACAGACATTCCCTCTCTGGAACACCGAAGAGAAGGCCTATGTACCACGTGAGGGCAGGGTTCAAGGGTAATGATAAACGCACAAACAAGAGCTACTACAACTAATGTTACTTACCAAAATGCTTCTCGGCAAAAATGAGCGACGACACATCCAGCAACCTCTTGCCGTCGCAGCCGGCTGCCGCCGGGCTGTCATTGCAATCCCCCAACGTCCCAAACCGGAAGAAGGCTCAAAATCTCCCTACCCGGTAGTTCAAGCTCTGCACACCTCCTTCCACCCCGTACACACACACACGAAGGACACATAACCGGGCCGCGGACTTCGTCGGTCCTGGGGGCGCCGGAGGACGGTGGCCAAGACGTGCCAGGTGCGTGCCGTCATTCAAAGACACACACCTGCGACCCGCCTGCCCGCTCCAGGCCAGCAGGGTTGCAAGGGGCGGCCCAAACCCCCTCTCGCATCTACGCCACAGGCTACGGTACCTGGAATGTGTCGTCAACCGGCTCATTTAGTGTCCCGTCTTGCCGATGCGTCAAAAGTTGTCTCGAAGTGGCAATGAATGAAATCGCGAAAGCCGGCCTGTCACGTCGTGGGACGTCCCAGTCCCAGCGGTTGGCGCTTGAAGACCCCACAGAATGTACGACATGCAAGTGTCGCTGTCATCACGGGGTCCCAAAACTCCTGGCTGCTGAGGCTGCCGTGGTTTCTCAAACTGGAGAGCAACCTGCAGCGGAATAGGCGTGCGACTTGTTCACCTCCGGCCAGCGACAATGTGACACTTCTGAGACGTCGTTAGGTAAAAATCGAGGGACCACTTCTTTAGGACATGGTAGACAGATCATTCAGACTCGTTCCAGGCACCATAATAGAGCTGAAGCTCGTCAGCTCATACCACGTAGCTTCATCTTTGTCTATGGTTTGAGTCATTCACCAAGTAGCTCAACTGCAGTGCCACAAAACGATGCACATTACAAATAACATTTATTTACTTATGGCAGTTGTCATTAACGCACAAACATTGGGCATGTAGCTGCTCTTCCGAGCAATAAACACACAGCCCAGCTGAAAACCAATGGCGGGTGGTTTGTGAGGAAAAAGTTATTGGCTTTCCACATTGTGACAAGACCCCCCCTCACACAATGTAATGAGACCTCCGTATGAATTCATTACATTGAAGTTTGCCTTCCTGTTTGATGCCTTCAGGCATCCACAGTAAGCTCTGCAACACATTAGAGTAATGAACAGTTCCCAGTAAAACAAGCTGACCACGGGAATTTCAGAATTCTATTTAAAATTTATGTAGTGTAACCCATTGAATGTTTTTCTTGTTCTCGTCACAGAAAGTGATAACTAGCGTTGACTGTTCGGTTTGATCTTTGTACTATTGAAGTGTAGTGCTTTTCAATTACACTTTTTCTTTTATTGTTTGATACACTTAAAGTTGGCCTAATTAAAGCCCCTCTATCCTGGGAAAAGTGGAGCCATTCATTGTTGTGGAAATGCTCGAGCCACGCACCGCACGCTACTTCTGGAAAGAACATGGTGTCTGAAATCTAGCTCAGTGCTGCACTATGCTGCCGTGATCTTCCCAGGGGCTGCACGTTGCACGTGTCTTGTGCATCGACGCACCTTGCTCTACTTTTATAACATGAAGGGGCTTTAGGCCTACTAATAGGTGACATTATTCATGATTTTTCTTTCTTTTTATTATATATTTTATGTGACTTGTACCATAGTATATATGGCACGTGAAATGCTACCCCATACCTGTCGCGGCACCTGTAGGGGTAAGCAACGTTCATAAATAAACGTAAAAAAAAGTGATGTTGGGTTTTTTTTTTAGACTTTGCCCAAGTTGCCTAACAACTTCTAGAGACAGCTCTCTAAGCATCTACTACATTGTTTTTCCTTCACACTCGTCTCGATTGTCAACGCTTGTACTGCCCGTTGCAGCTGGAGCTGCGTCGCCGGCTGCTGTACCGACGCCATCCCAACCACACGTTCTGCGCCTGCTACAACGACATGTGCGCCCCGTGGCCGCTCTGGGACGTGCTCGACTACCGGCTGCTGACCCCACAGTCGGTGGGACCGGAGCGCCCGACCCAGGAGGAGCTGTCGCGGGCCACCCGCCCGACCGCTGCGGGCCACGAGAGGGCACCTCCGAGCCGCAGGCACCCGCTCTCGTGGCTGCCGTGGGCGCGCAGCCGTCGCAGCCGCTCTTCCCAGAGGCCCAGCCGCAACGCCGTGGAGCGCCTCTTGGTCCGCGACGGCTGGCGATGCTCCACTCCGTCTCCAACGGAGGTGCTGGGTTCTCCCGGGTCTCCCAGTCCGTGGCGCAACGGCTGCAGTCACGCCGCGCACTCCGAAGCGAGGGCCGGCCACTCTCGGAGCGCAAGGAGTGCCGCAGCTCACCGAAGAACGCGGTCCAACGACGGCGTGTTCCACCATCTTCAGATGAACCCCAGGTTCGGGCCACAGGGCTTCCCAGAGGCCCCCTGCGGCTACGCTGAGATCCCGGCCTACTTCTGGGGCCCGCCCCCGCCCTACTCACAGCCGCCCTCCCTTGAGGACGTGGGGTGCGTCGCCGGAGACGGCCGAGAGTCAGGGCAGCGCGGCGTAGCGGATGTGGCCGGCACGCGGGGGGAGGCTTCGCAGTGCTCCTCCAAAATGAGCACCCCCTCCGCGCAGCGACATGTGGTGCTCACAATCGGGGGAGACTATGCGGGGGTGTGCTCCCGGCGGACGGCCGACGGCAAGGCGACGAGGGAGGGCGACTCGTTCCTCGTGGAGGTGCCCTGCTTCCTGCACAAGGGCAGCCTAGTGTTCAACACGCTGCCCGCGCGGAGCCGTCGCAAGCGGCAGCCCAGTCCCTTCAAGTCTCTCTCCAACATTCCCCTGTGCATCTCGCGGAGGCTGAGCCTGCTCAGGCACGAGAACCTGCGCAACGGCGGCGGCGCGGCCTTCCGCGGGGGCAGGAAAGGCACGCTCGAGCGCCACGACGAGAACGCAGTCATCTCGGGCCTCGGGCGCACCATCCGGGTCATCTGCGAGAGGACGGTGCCCTCCAAGCAGACCTCCGTCGAGGAGAGCAGCAACAACGCAACGGAGACTGCCACGCCCACTGCGGCCGCCACCCTGCCGTCGGACTCAAGCGGCCCAGTCCCGACAACCGACCCGTCCTGGACGGCCCTTGCCCGGGCGCACGCCCACTCCATGCCCAACCTGAGCGTTGCCGCCCCGCCCGCGCGTCACTCGTCGGACGAGGACACCTGGACGTCCAGAGACTTTGCCGACACGGGCGGCGACGGAAGCCAGCTGTCGGACGCGACCTCGGCCCCCTCCCTGCCCGACGAAGAAGAGTTCACCTTTGAAGGGGAGACAGAGTCTAGTCAGACGACCCCGGTGGCATCACCGCCGCCACTTCCGCCCAAGACACTCTCCTCTGCAGAGCGGCGCCAGAGGTATGTGGTGCTCGCCAAGAGGCAGGTGGCCACCATCTCGCCCCTGCCGGTGTCGAGGGACCCCGTCACCTTTCTCCTGGAAGGGGGCGGCTGCTGCGCCTGCCCCTCGCAGCCCCACTCCCAGCTCCGACCGGGCCTCAACTTCCAGCCCGGGCGTCCCAGGCCGGACGCCGTGGGCGACGCCTTTGTGGTGACCATCAGAAACATGAACGTGTAAATGTGGGACCGACATTTGACCGACAGAATAGTGTGGTTACTTTCCGATATTGCCAGATGGGTGGGGCAGAAAACTGTGGTGGTGTGTTCTTACTTCCTTCCGAGGCGGGCATGGTGCTGATAGCAGGAATTCAGGGAAGGTTGCAATCTTCTAGGGCTTCGAGAGCACCGCTGCAAATCACTTGCGCGAGTTTTTTTCTTCTTTTAATTGGAAACTAAACACGTACACCCCACGACACCGTTAGCGCTTGCGAGCCGTCGTCATTTGTTTTCCACCTTTTTTTTTTTTAGGACTGAAGGGCTGTCATTGAAGCTACTTGTGTTATAGAAAGTGCTCCCTTGGGGCACTAACCTGAGGAGCAATGTTTGGTGCCCACCAATACCTTTTAGGAGTAAAATGCAAAAGAGGAGCCGATGTCATGTTTACGGTGTCGCGCGGTGTGTGTTTCAGTAGAGTATTGATTCTAATACGATTGACCAAGTTCAGTCTACTCTCTGAATGTGGATTTCCATATCAATTTATGCTTCAGAGAAGTTTTCAGGTGTGAGGTGTACCTAGCGGACTTCCAGCTACAGTAACATGCATCGAGCTCTTCGGGTATTTTGTGTGGCAACTTCACTGGACGAAAGAATGGAGGTTTGATCGCATCCTTTTATACGATGGATGAGGCTCTTGGTTTTGGCATGCTGAGCATATTGTAAACACTGCAACTATTTTTTGTTCTAGTTACCCCACACTTGTTTGTTTTTTGTCATTATTAAGGCCAATCCTAGAGGCATGGGTGAGAACCTGGAACAAAATACCAGCTTTATTTGAAACTTTGATGTACAAAAATATTTGACATGGCTTCTGCTTCTGTACTCATTCTTTTTTAACGGTCTTCGCCCTATTCTTGAGGGTAAAGACTTTGAACAAAGTGTAAGCAACAGAAAATGCTGCCGTGAATCCCAGCAAAACAGCTCTCCTGTGTTCCTACCAAAAAATAAAGTGCATTGGTCATGACACGGCAAGCTTGGGAGTGCGCGGTTGTTTTTGAAAAAGATGAAAAAATATTACCTTGAGGAATGCAGCAATATGCTCTATCATCCTGTCGCTGCAAAGTTTAAAATAGAACAATGTCAATGGGTGGCACTAAGTTGGTCGAACAACGTTAGCAAACAAAGTCCCGCCCCCGACTTTTCATCGAAGGGCACTTTAGTGAATGGTCAGTCGCCGCGAAGCGGCCTGTACGGGTGGGCCAGGTGGGTGTAAGGAGTCGCCGCAAAGCGGCGTAAACGAAGGGGCTGCGGGTGGGTGGACACTTGCCTTAGTGATATATCATTTGCTAAAACGTTGTACACTCATGATACGCACCCAATGTCAACAATGTTTGAGATTGGGCTAGTTGGTTGTTTTTCATGCTTTAATTGAACTGCACTGCAAAGGGTGACCAATAAACGACAATGGGACTAGGAAGACCATACTACAAGCACAAGTAAGCACTTGCTTGTGAATGTCGCGTCTCTCCCTAGTCAGTGTCGCTTCTTGGTAATCCTTCCGGCACAGTTCGATCAGCATGAAAACCAATTTCAACTTGCCACCGTAAGATTGTTCACTTACAATGGTGTTTGAGGTACTGGGACTGGATGGGCCTTCATGTTCTTGTAAAGATGTTCCGCAAAATGCTTCAACGACTTGACATCGAGTTTCTTTGGTTCATACCTGTACATCTTGCCAAGACGGAAGCTAAAAGAGAAGGACCATTTAGTCCACTGCTGATGTTTAGAGCTTTAGTGAACGAGAAACACTCACAAGTAGATGGTTGGACAGTCTTTTATCTTGAACCTTTCCACCAGGCCCGGACACGTTTCCATGTCAACTTTGGCCACATTTGTTGTTCCCTTAATCCTGAAGCGCACAAGAGCATGCACTGAAGCCACAACACCATAAGGAAACAATCGTATTCGGTTACTGTATACTTACTTAGACGACAAACCTTCAAGCAGAGATGTCGCTGCTTCGTCTTTCACGCAAGTATCCTTGTAGCTTTGAGAAATAACACAGACACTGTGTCAAAGCATATAGTAATCGCAAGGGGAAGGATCCATTAGTAAGGTTCCTTACAACACGACTAGCCAGTTTCCAGTGGTTGCTCCAGTAGCAGCTTGTGTCAGATGTTCGAAAGTATCATCATTAAGAGCTTTTGTGGCTGGCTCCAGAGTCTGAGCCACCCAATCAATAATGGAGTCTGGGTGGTACTGGCCTGTACGAAGTAAAACGAAGTGTTACGGTAGCAAATAGTTGACAGTGGTGCTATACTCTGTTGTAGGTTAAGAATAGTAGCACAGGTTCCTCCCACAAAGCCGTCTGCTCGAAATGATTGGTGCTTTCCTCCGCTAAAGTGGAAAGCGTGAAGGGCCTTGTGGGAGGAGCTTTTGTCCTGCTATAGTTAACCTGCAACAGACCGTAAACGAAAACAACGTAGCCTCATTACCCTCGTACAGTGCGGGTATGCCGTCACGGAAAAAGATGATGCTAGGACGCGCTGTTACTCCGTAACGACCCTCGATGTCCCGTCTTGCGGTCACTTTGAACGTGGTCACTCCGAAGTCGTCTTCCAGGTCAGCCGCCTTTGCCTTCAGTATCTCTTCGGCTTCGACGCATTCCGTACAAGCGCAGCATTCCTGCGCTGTAAAAATAAGTGACGGAATTTAGTCTTTATGAAAATGCGATGATATAAGAAAAAAATAAAAAGAGAGACGCAGTGACACCGCAGAAGTGCCTTTTTGACATACGTACTGAAAATAACTAGTAGTCGCTTCGACTGTGTGACTGCAGCGTTAAAGCTATCTAGCAGCTGGTCGTTTGATGCAGCATAGAATTGCGGCGCTAATAAAAGAATAACTAAAGGCAACACCAAGGTGCAAAACATTGTAAACACTGTACACGTGTACCGCTGGTACCGCCGCCGCGATAAAGGAGGAACGGAAAAAGTTCAAAACCAGGAAAAGAAGAAACGAATGAATAGATAAATCACAACCGGTTGTGAATAGATAGATAAAAAAAAATCTAGTTGCTAAATGAATTGGACTGCGATTTGCGCTACCTAGCTAGAATTGACAAAACCACGTGGTGTCTGCGGACAGTGTGGGCAGAAAATTTGTTGCGGTTTGTGCGTTTGTTTCGTCCCTTTGCGCAGTTTAACCGTTTAAACATTAGTCGTTCGGTGGTTTGGTTAGTTGTTCGGGAATTCATAAAAAACGTCAATGCAGCGCAAAAAAAAAAAAAAAAAAAAGTTTAAACGCTTGAAATTAACCCGAATCACATTCAGACGGTACGCGAATTTCAAAAGATGAAGTTTCGCGCTCGCATCGTGGACATAGTCTCTCTCCAGCAGTTTACAAGTAAGTATTCAATCGCTTTTTAACACTTTTAAAAACGCCGAAGAACTGAATTGGAGCCCCCAAAACACGAGCAAGCAAATGTGACTTTATGTTCTTCCATTTTCAGAGATCGTTCACACTATTTCCAAGTTAGCAAAAGTCGCAGCCGTGCGTATTACATTGGACGCGGTCTTTTTTATCGTCAACGAAGACGCTGTCAGCGGCGGTGGGTTCTTGTGGGCCGAGGTTCCCCAGGTAAAGTTGTGGAAAACAGGCTTGTCGTAATGTAAATTAACCTTACATTAACATTAAAAGTAAAAAAGAAAAAGTGGAAGGGTCAGCTTTTGCTTATTGATCCAAGGTTTGTGCTGCAACATATAATTTAAGGGAGAAGGGTGGGCTGGGCGGTTGGGCTCAAAATTGCCCATCCTTGAGTACTCTACAAAGCACCAAATGAAGTCGGACTTAGTACACTGCAAGAAATGAATGCATGGAATATATACACCATTCCAGTGTCTACAGATCCACCGCTCATCATGCACATGTATGTTCAAGCCTGTGCCATTTAGACAAACGTTGAAATTGGCACCAGCCAGAAGCCCATTAATTATGGGAACAAATTAACAGACAATAACGCACAGGCTTCATCCCTGCTCCACACTTTGGTTTCCTAGCGAGTAATGCATGTGTAGCTGTTAACCCTATTCTTAAGTACACATTCAGGGCACCTGTGAAGACTCCCTGCAGTCAATAAGAGGCACATCCAGGGCCGGGTTTCCCCAGGAATTGAAATGAGGGGGAATGTCTCAATTTTAGGGGGTGCGAGGCATTAAGAATAGAGGAGTCGTTGCAAATTAAGGGGATGCCTTCAGAAAAACAAGGGTGTGTGTGTAGGGAAATCACTGGGCACATCTATGCTTCTGCACTACTTTCAGGAGACGATTTTCCAAGAATTCAATATGCAGGGTGTCTCAGAAGAGTTCAACGAAATTTACCTGGATGTGGTCATGGAGCACCTTGTAAGAGCACTCAGGTCATCGGTGGCTGCGAAATCCCTCAAGATCAAGCTGACAAAAAAGCAAACTCCCTGTTTGAGCCTGGAGATCGAACTGGTATGCATCGTAGGCCTCAAAGCAAATTTTTCTTTTTGTTATCATTGTTCCCAAAGTTTGGCCTTCTTTTTCATGCCAACCAGAACCAGAGCAGGGAGTAAGAGTGTTCAACCCTTGTAATAAGCAAAGTTAAAATATTAAAACGGTACTTCGGGAGGCGAAGGGAGGGGAGCGAGGCAGAGAAAAGCTGAACTACTATTCAGTCCAGTGTAAAAAAACACATTTTTGTAGAGTTCTTTGTTGAGAATGCAAGTACCTTCCTTTTTTTTTTTTTTTTTAATCAGTGTGAAAGAAATGTTGCGAATCGAACTTTCGGATTTGTACTTATTTTTTAACTATGCATAGTCCCATGAAAACGGGACATGAGACTTCATTGAAACAGAATGACAGGATGGCACAAATGAACTTAAAAATGAGACTGTCCCAGCCAAAAAGAGATATTCGGCCACACTAAGTACTAATTTGTGATGAAACCATAAAAATGGAGAACCAGAACCACCTAGCACGTGTCAGAATGCAGACATAATAAAATTATATGATATCTTTAAACTAAGGCATGCCAGCTTCTGTAGAAGTCAAGTGGAACAGCTCTTATAATTGAAGGAACTTTCTTGTGGAGTGCATCTATCTTGCTGCCAGTGATCAAACAAGAAAAAAAAAAATCTGTTTGATATAGGAAGTAGCCACATTCCTTACTGTCAAAAATTTAATATTTTTGTGCAGATATTTTTTTTTAGGGGGATTAAAAACAAAAGCAGGAAGTTATTATGTTGTCTGTGTGGTAAACTATGATTATGACTATTGTTGTAGGATATCTGGAAAAGAATTGTCTGTCTATAATGAGAGCTTGAGTTTAATTCCAAGTTTCTCCTAGCTGCAGCAGTGAAATGTGACTTGGTGAATTTAACTACCTGTAATATTTCGGGAGATGCCCCACCCCCGAAAGATAACCCACTCCTATTTTTGGCACAGTATGCAATTTTTTCAGAAATACCAAAAGATAGCCCACTTAATTCTAGTAATTGCAGGGCCCTGACCAATGGTGACCTTGGCAGAAGAGGTCTTACTAAGCCAAGACGGGAGATAAGCAAACATTGCTGATGGGGAAGGACAATAGTCTTTTGGTTGATTGCCCCTCCCTGCAATCACCAGTTTCGCAGGTCACAAAATCTAAAACTAGCATTTTTTCAACTTTTTTTGATCGCACACCGAAAGTTACCTCGCTGCTTATTTTCACCTTCTTGGGATATTGCAGTATGGTCTGTTACTGTACTGTATTTTTTCAGGTATTCAGATATACGTAAAACTACTTAATTGCCTGTCAGTGACATCTCTCTACCCTCTCAATAATTTTTATTGTCTCCTTATATACGACACGTTTTAAGCAGGGTGTCGAACCGGAACCGAACCGAATTGGAACCGAACCGGACCCGAACCGGTATTTTTTCCGGAACTGAACCCGAACCGTTATATTGTTATCGTGATGAACCCGAACCGGAACTGAACCGGAAAAAAAATAACGGTTACTGGCTCATGTCAAAACGGTTCGGCCACGCACTGTTGACAATGAATGTGCTATCAATGCCATTTGTTTTTTAAGTGCCGTCAACTGACACACACCTCGCTTACATATTTTTCTTCTCCACTCAGTCTTAAGAATATAAACGCTGCATCCATGAATCTTGACATAGGAACCAGTATTGCGCTGGTCGTGGCTTGCACGGAAAAAAAAAAATTGGAAGGCTGTGCAAAAAAAAAAAAAAAATTGCGTCACAGGATTTCATTTTCCTACTATCTCGTAAATCCTAAATGCTGCTGTGCGCTCATTTCATAACACGTTTCTCGAACGCGCGAGTTCTTAAAGCTTGGTTCCATCGGAATGAGAAAAGAAAAGGCTGTGGAGTTTGATAATAATGCATCCGGTTTCGTATAGGCACTTAGAAGCTAACATATTTGTGACACAGCGAACTCTTCTATTTTAATATTTATCCTATTACGTCCTTCTGGCGTTGCATTCGGTGAAGTGTTTTTCATATTCCGTATCTTGTTTAATGAAAAGTTCTTTAAGGGTCTAATTTGAGTTTTCGAAGGCTAGTTCAAATAAAGAAAGCTGTATTTTCTCCCCACTGTTCCTTCAATTGCTTACACGCCGAGATGGCGGGATAGTTAGCGAGTTCTACTTGTAAGTGGGTTTGTAAGGAGGTCGCGGAATTTACAGCTACTGCATCGGACCCAATTAGATGAAGTCTGAATGCGTAAACGTCGGTGAGGTAACCTTTGAGTGCACATAAAGAAACCATTCCTGGTAGAAATCCCTGAGCCTTACACTACGATGTATCCCGTTTCGTATGTGCTGATTTCAGATGTTTTATTTGTAATTTATTTTGATGTTGCAATTTGTCATTTATAATTTCCGAACCGGTTTGCGGATCGAATTAATCGAACTGGAACTGAACCGGAACAAAATAAATTTACCTGAACCTGAACCGTAACCAAACCCATATTTTTTTCGGTTCGACACACTGGTTTTAAGTACAATAGAACTTCATAGACACGTTTTTCAGGGGCTGCAGTAGAGGATAAAGTATCATCTGTGAAAACGTAGCAACCGATAACACAGGCAACTGTTACCAGCGACGTATTTCACATGGAGTTTCCTGACTGTGGGGAACTATTATACAGACTTGTAAGTAATCTGTTACAAGTAACGAAATTGCTTGTAATCCCTTACATTTATTAGTAATTTAGTAACGGAATAATTACATATTTTCTAGAGTAATTTTAAAGTAATTCCCTTACATTTTTTATGAAACGGATTCGTTGTAATCTGTTACATTTTCTTCAGGACTTTTCTAAAGAAAAGTTAGTTTTTTCTTTTTTAAATAAAGTTGATCACAGTGACACTGTCACGCGAATTGACCAGCGCAAAGCAAGGCTTGCCACTCTTAGTTTTCCAAACACGAGTAAACGCTCCGTCTACCTTAAAATCCACTAAAAGAGATGTGATATGTGAAGGCGTTATTGCCACAATCATCCTGATTCGTTGGTGCACAGTTATCACATTCTCTTAGAAAATTGGATGTATTTTTTTCTGCTTCTTTCACCTAATTTGACCCTGATTTAAAAGCTACTTACTTTTTTGTACCCAAACTTCTAGGGTTGGCCCACTTTATTTGTGAATTCCAGCCAGGTTACCTGCATCTCAGTCACACTTTTTGTGAGTCGTCCTTTTTTTGCGAGCACTTCGCAAGTTTTCCTTTTTTCTTCTTTTTTTTTGAGATTCTGGGCTTGAGGAGAGAGTGAAACTCGTGAGTGGTGCATAGTGTGGCCACGGGCTTCGCTGCCCGTGGCATCAGCGGACATGTATCTGGAGAACACCAGAGTAAACTGCAGTCGGTCCGTGCCCCGTGCATCTTTTAACGGCACCAAGAAAGGTACCCACGGCAAACGTGCGTTTACATTTCCTTGTTTTAACCGATGTTCTAATTAATTGTTGTTATAAGTGTTCTGGTGTTTCTTTTTTTTTTTTTTATATATATATATATTGGAAATTGTTTTTTATTCACCTACGTCTCGATCGAGGTTTGACCTATTCAGAACTAAAGGAAGGAGAATATAGAGCAAGACCATATTTATTATTTTATCACCTTACTGTTACAACTATGTTTTGCTATTGTCTGGCAATACGTGTATATGCTGGTATAGTAAGATGTACATAAATCAATTCTTATTCTAGTTTTGGCTAGATGTATGACAACTTATACAGCTTCGCAATTTCGACAGTAGAGAATTTTAGTAAATCGGTCCGATGACTCCGGTAACAATACCCGATACTCCGCCATCGTCTTTGCACATGCATCATATCGTTATCGGAGGTATCGGAACGATCTACTAAAATTCTCGAATATCAGGCAACGGCTGCAACGACGATGCTCTGCTCTATCTTCGAGGTAAATAGTACTTCCATTGCTTCGCTGAAAAAGCTCAATGCAGAGCATAAAACGTTCTTGAGGCACAATATGGCACTCCTATCCAGTGCCTCAGTTCAAAGTTTGTTCAGCGTAGCAGTCGACACATCGAGTAAGAAATAACGCAAAATGTCTGACGAGACTTCCGAGAGCCGTCAATAAATGGAACAGGTGGCAACAATAAGAACTTGGATAACCCTCTTTCCTTTGTTTCTTAATTGAGGACAATAATGTTGAAAGTAACGCCACGAAAGTAACGGATTACTTTTTGGGGTAACGGTCACTTACTTTTGTAGAGGGGTAATTGTAATTGTATTTAATTACAATTGAGCCTCGTGTAGTTGTAAATGTAATTCCTTACTATTTTTCAGTGACGTGTACAAGTCTGCTATTATATTTATTCGGACGTAGACCGACATATTTTTTCCCATACAGTTCTTTCTAAATTAGGGTTTGTTGAATTCAGGATGTTTGTAATTTTACGGTCGTAACCAGAGAATGTCGACCTATAGGAGCGAGTGAAATGTCCAAACCGATCAAGCTAATGCAGATGGTCCCCCTGCATTAGCCAGTGCTCCTAGCACGCCGATGCAAAGCGGTGAAGCTCGATAGACGTGTCATTGTTAAATGGTAAAGCTTGAAAGGTGTGCACTGCAGACAGAGCACAATGAGAGATGAAAAGATGAACAGGCAATTGCGAAAACGTGAATTCCTCTCCACTTTATTCTAAGGTCATGCCCACAGGGTAAAGGAGCACATCAGAGGGGAGGAGAGGTGAAAAAGAGGGAGTGGAGCAATGCGCTTGCAGCCAGCCGCATCTGGGGGCAGTTTTTGCACGTAACAGCCGGGAAGGCTACTTCAACAAACAGAAATACATGTTATTAAAATTGAGCGAGACCAGCATTCATGAACGTAAAAGATGGAAAAAATTAATAAGCCGAGAATGTTTCAACAATGTTCTCCCATATTTTGTGTCTTGTCCTTTGGCATTGTATTTATTTAGAAAAGTCTTCATTTAAAACTTATGACTCCCTTAAAGAAAATTTTAGAGCCCAGAAGGTCACTATACTTAATTTCAGCATAACTACTAGGCAAATGGCAAAATTTGCAATTCTGGTAGTCAGTGGGAGCGTTAAAATGAACCGCGTGGCAATGTGCCGTCAAAGCACATTTCTGCTGTGGAGAGTGGTTGTGTACTTTCACGCTGTGTTGCTCCACCGACTCGAGCAGCCCGCAGCTTTTGCTGTTTGCCAAGGTGTGCTGAAACAAGAGTATGGGGGGTCATTACTAAAAGGAAACAATACCGAGCAACATTTGGAGTTGGCTTATGGGCAAAAAGACTTGCTTTTTAAACAGTTACTGTATTTGCTAGACTGTATATTACGAGGAACGTATACATGCTTACAAGTTTATATCTTATATTGTGCGGATCTGCATGCAGAAATTTGTATTTACAGATCCTTTCGCTAACACCAAACAAATCTAGTGGAACTATTGGAATCAGACGGTTTTTCTCTGGGCATCACTCAGTAATATAATGTTAAAGTTCCAGTGTGTGTCCCGCAGGTGATGCGTAAGTTGACCCTCATTGTCCTCCAAGTGGACAATCAGGGTCAAGCTTGAGCTTAAGGAGAAGCTCTGTGATTCATTGACGACTGTTGCACAATACTCTCTTGGCATCGGTGTAAGTGTGCTACTACAAAGAAGTAAATGGTGCTGGAGTCTTTCAGAGCAGTGCCTCTGAAGCCAAGAGCGTTCACAGCATCCCTCAGACTGAGTGTGGAAAACACGAAGTCAAAGGATTTAGCTGAAAAATAGTTAAATACTGACCAGAAAAGTGTGTGGTAACAAAAACTTCCAAAAGAAATGTTAGGAAGAAGATACAGGGTGCTGAGGCTTTAAGAAATAGTCGTAGCATAGATTCACTTACAGTGTGAAATTCGGTTGCCTTTTAGTTGCAACAAGTTACTTGTCATTCAGAAACAATTGTGAAAGGGCCTTTGCATGGTTTGTTTATTGTGGTGGAAGTCACTGCAAAGGCTGCATTTTATTTTGTTTATATATGAGCTTTTGTTTTTCAGTAACAAATTAGGGTTATAAAGATCTTTGCTTTGTTGGCTGTTTTGCTTGTTTTGGGCTTCTTTTAAGCAAAGATGTGTTTTTCTTTTTCTTTTATGTGTTGTTTTTAGTTACCTCTGCTTGTTAATCAAGCTACATATCTGGCCTGTCCCGGGCTCCATCCCGGACCAGGTGGATTTTTTCGGTCGCGCACTAGTCACCTAACTGTGTTTGGAGATTTGTATTTGTCCTTTGTCCCCCTTGTTCTCCTTCTCCAGGGATTATTTTCGTCATTCTTGTCCAGCTCCCTTGCACCTTTGCATTTCATTGCATTATAATCAAATCTAATTTATTTAATTTTTTCAAAAAGTCACATAGTATATTGCACATTCCTTGACGCTGTCAGCATGAACACGACATTGGCTATTGTTTCTGTTTTATTTAGAAAAAGCATTGTCAGGCATCAAGTTTTACCTCTTAGGTTACTGCACTAAACAAACCCTTTCCACCTCCATAGTAGGTTTGCCCTTTATTTTACGAAAAAAAAGGGAAAAACAGGCAATCGCTTGTTCGCACTAACAGTGTCTTGTTTGCTCTAACAATGGCTCTGTTCCAACAATACTTCATAAAAAAATAAATAAAAAAAACTAACATTATTGGGCTATTGCCCAGGCACTGTTCATCTCTGTGTTTCTAACATTGATCACAGGGCTGGCAGTTTGCATCAGTTATTTCCACCTTGTGCCTTAGAAAGTAGTCTGTAAATGACACTGTTGGACAGTCTACTTAAACAGTCACTCCCTTTTGCAGTTTATCTTTAAAGCTACCACTAAGCTTTTTATAAGAAGAGTATTTTTGGAGTGATATGGATGTGAAACATCTAGTCAACATATGGCTCATTACAGCCGTCGCTGGTCTCGGCAAACCGCACTGTTGTCCACGACGTCCCCGTTTCTGTGATTCCTCGACGTCTCTGGGGCAACTTCGCAGAGCCAGAGGTGGAGGTGGCCGATGTAAGTGCTTGTGCTTTGTCGCCTTACATTGCTGTGTCGTTATGCAAGCTTGGACAGGAAGCTTTCAGAGCTGTGTATGATCTGCGAAAGGAAAAGTACAATGCCATATAAACGCATGGCAATTTTAGAGGCCTTCCAGTCAGAGGCATGGTGTGCAAGGAGCCAGGATTATGAGCGTGCTTACCAATTTTTTATAACTGCCTTTGATAAGGGGCTTTTGGGATGAATGTGCTCTTTCCTTAAATCCTGCCATCCTAGGCATGCTTCATGCTCTGCCTGTTGGTAAGCATACCTCTGCTTTCAATAGCAATGTGCTGTTTATTTCCTTTTTCTGACTTATTTTAGATCATCACTCACATGCCATCTTTGAAGGTGCTCAAAACCATAGTGGAAAAAATGAAGAACCTCAACACCTACGTTGTAAGCGCCATTGGCCAAATCCCACAAAGATTTTTTAGTGTCTTCTCCAGTACCATTTGAAGGACCTTCATTTCAGACCATCTGCATCTCGACTGACCGAGAGATGACCATGTCAGTTCAGACCGACATGGTTACAGTTACAACACATTTCAAAGGACTTCAGTTTCCAGTGCCAGGTAGGCTTTTGGCTTGCTTGCTTGTAGCATCTGGAGTGCAGTGCTCTTTCTCGTCATTGCTCAGCATGGCAAGATTTAACCTTGTAAAAGGCGACAGCAGCTTTTGTTCACTTTTAGTAAATCCCAAGCTGATCTGTAGTGCAATTTCGAGAACCTAGTGCGGTTGCTTCCTCAAGCAGTTTGTGCTGGGTGGTGCAAAGCCCCACTGCGCTGCTGTTCAATTGTGTAGATTTATCACCGTGGCAGAGACTAGCCTTTGTTTCAGCCACTTCGTCGGTTTCCGTAGCTATGTTGTTGAGCACTCTTCAAGCACCATGGGGCATACTTACAGAGTCTCCTGCGGGGCTCATCAGTGGACAGTACGAGGTCAGACTTGACTTGCGCAGGCTCACACCACTTTTAGTGGGACAGCAACTGAATCCCAGGCAGGTCACTTGCAGTAAGTATGGCTCATTCTATTGTCAAATTTCGACCTTGCACAAATGTGCTCGTGAAAAGGTACTCTATGGAAACGGTATGCTGTACCTTTCGGCAGAGCTTTCAGGGAAACGGAGCTGCGTAGGTGTTTAATATCCTGAAATTGTGCACCTAAATACCATTTGCCATAAAATCTTTTTTCTTTTACTTCCAATTATCTGTGCATGGGTTCAAGATTGTCAATGCTAAGCTCTCTCCATCCGCTGCATTCATTGGGGTAATCTGTGACAAAGAAAAAGTGGCTCAGCATTGGGCATCGCCACCGAGTGGTGGCACCTGTTGTGTTCGCTCACATTTGACCGAACGCCGAGGCAGTGTTGTCAGAAAATGCCACCATTTTGTAAAGCACCAAATAAACCAGAGCTGCTGGGTGGCTGAGCGATTGGAATGGCCGGAGGTTGCTCAGCGGGTTTCAGAGGCCATGATCAATGCCACAAGTGAACATAGACCAATAGCTTTGGGGATCAAGATCAATTAGGGGGCTAGTTGGTTGAACATCTAGATGGTGACTTAAAAAGCACAAATGACTAAGAACAGAAGAAGGGGACAGGACAGAGCGCTTACTTACCCTAAGATCAATTGCCAGCAGCATCAACAGGCATAGTGCAGTGTCAAACATAGACTCGGATATGTAGAGTGTCAAAGTGGAGTGGTATACCAAATACCATTTACTTGCGGCAAAGTATACGTAGGTCGGTCGGGGCAATGTATTAATACAAGAATATGAGAGCATGCCCAAACATTGAAATCAACACAAGCGGGACATCTTGCTGTGCATGTCAGGGACTGAAAATGCTCACCATCATTCAACCACACAAAGTTCTGAAGCAGTTCGAAGACAGAAACACGAGAGAACTGTACAAGGCTCAAGTCATCCTCACCAGTGGTGAAAAATGCATAAGCGCTCCATCAGTGACCCTAATACTAAAAGAACTTCAGTTCCTTTGGTGTTTTCCTTGAAGACTGTTTAGTCATTTGCTGTCTTTTTTTTCTTATTATTCTTGTTTTCCCTTGTTTTATATAGGTGACAAGTACTTTGTGTTTGGGTGAAGTTAAAATGATTTTTATAGTGATTTCTAAAACTAATTATGTTGTCTTAGTAGCAGTAGCAAGCTTATTATCTTTTTTTTTTTTTTTCACTTCCACCTTGTCGTTTTCTACATGCTCTATTAAATCGACAGTTGTAAGTAAGCGCCGTGTCCTGTCCCCTTCTTCTCTTCTTAGTCATTTGCACTTTTTAAATTACCGTTTAGATAGTTTTGGAGGCTGCCCTATGGCAAAAAGGACAGAGAAACCAGTAGAAAACCTATCGATAGCTGCACAGAATTATTTGTGTAGTGTACAAATTAGATATTGCATAAACATGGAATAGCAGTAGCAATAGTCAAGTCGGTAAGCTGGAGACCGAATCATCCGACAGTTAAAGGAACAAATTTTTTCTGATTCAATCACTTACGTGCATGTTCATTTTTCTATATACTTAGACTGCTCTTATGTCGATGTTCTTTTTTCTGTATATCTTATCGTATATCACTCCTGCTACGGCTCTCAATGGAAAGCCGCAGTATTCCTAAATACTGTAAACAACTTTATTTTCACGGGCTCAGTATTTCACAAATTCGACTTCAGTGTGGTCTTCGCAAATATTTTGTGGGCACAAAACTTTGCGAATCAGGGTGTTATGCTATGCATTTGTTAAAGAGAAACATATTCGCAGGATCTATTTTTTGCAAAATTATACAAGTCGTGAAATTTAGGTCCTCGCAAAAATGAAGTTGTTTACAGTAAAAAAAATTAATTATCTATAAAAAAGCCATATCAGGCTCACCATTTACAGAAACTGTAGAAAGATTATTAGTGGACTAGTATATAAATTATAAAAAGAAACTATTAGGAAGCTACAGAAGCATTCTTATACATTATTGTGGAGACAAAAGAACAAAATGACCATCTTTACGGGTGTCCAAGCTTGGTCCGGTCACCTGCTGCTCAGAAGCCACACACCCAAGCCTTCATTTTTTTTTGTCACAGTATCACAATATTGATGGGCGATTCATATTTTTTCTGTCATTTCTATGTAATATGTAATTAATGTCCCTTATCCTTCCTTCCTATTTTAGAATGAGGCACTTTTTCTTTTGTCAATTTCTCAGTTCAGCAGTGAAGTAATCATTTTTTGTGCAAGGACGATTACTACTAGTACTGATGGCTAATAATTCTGGGCCATGCACAACGTCTTTTTAAGTGGGGCACCTCTCGGGTCTGAACTTGCTGCAAGCGCACTGGCTTTCATACCGTGCCGATAACTCATGCGGTTATTTTCACACAAATTCTCATTCCTCCTTTTTTTTTTTTTTTTCCCCCAGTCTGGTGACCACAGTTCCTGGGTTTTACTTCAGTCGAGCAGAAGAGTGAATAGAATTTGGCATCTAGGATTAAGCATAGAGTGGCTTGCAAAGATTATGCAGATTAATGTGAATAGCTCGCAAACACATGCTACCAACTTGAAAAAAATAGTCTTTTTGCTGACTTGCCAAAGCTTGTGCGCCAAGGACTTCGTTGCACAGAAAAGTTGTAGCTTGAAAAACAAGAATAATTTTGAATTGGAACAGGAGAGAGAGCACTCGATGGAACCTTAAAAATGAACTCAGATTTGAGATCTAAAGGCAAAGTTTTTACAACATCAGAACATTTTAGAAAGAACCCTAATTCAGTAAAGGCTCCTCCAATCATGAAAACTGTGTATTATGTGTAAAAATCTTAATTGCAACTCAACTATGTGGTATTATGAAAGCAGGATGTGGCATGTTAATAAAATGCACCCAAGAAACAATGCATGTGCTCATTGTATAACATACTTTTGTTTCAGAGATTATTCACAAGAGACAATGCCACTTCGTCTTTGATCATGACAATGGATCGCTACAGTGCTTGTTGCCCTGCGTATACTCTTAAGGATGCTATTGACTGCAGTAATATGCTGCACCAAAGTTGAAGAGATTCACATGGTGAGCTGGTGGCAGTACAAAACAAGGCAATTTATTTGACGGTTGCCTTCTCAAAACCCTTGTGATCCCATGTAACACGCTCCTGTGCTTATCACAGCTGGAAAGAAATATCATGGAAAACCACTGGTGTGCAAGCTGCAATTTTCATTGTTATAGACTGTAACAAGTTGAACGATTAGAAAAAAAAAATAAGAAACAAATAAACGATGTTAGGGTACTCTTTCCTGAGCCATTCAGACATAAGCAGATGCTTCTTTTGAGGAAAAGAAAGCACTCGATTTGCCATCCCAAGGAAAAAGAAAGGCATCATGTAATGCGTAACGCTTTTGTTCTTTAATTTAAAGACTATCCAGGTTTGTTTTGCTGTCAGTTACACTGTCAGCCTCCATTTTCTGGAACCTGAAAAAGCACAAAGCTACAGGATCCCGGGATGCCCACCGCCCATGAGGGGCAGGCCCAGTTGGGACCACCACCGCTTCCGCGGAGATTCTAGAACCACTCCAGTTTATCGATTGGTGACCTTAATAACACAAAACACGCAAGAAGTCAGCCTAGGTGTTGCGTCGCTGCAGATATCACAGACTCTAAACCAAAACACAATTGGCCTTCCCTGGAAAACGCGGTCACACCTGAGTCTGGGGTTTGCCCCCCTCCTTTTTTTTTTTTTTTTCTTTTAAAGACGGCTGGCCCGAGAGACCGGGTGAAATTTACCACGGTACTTTGGGGTGGAGTATCACTAGAAGGTGTACAACAAAGAAGACACGGCTCACGTCACGTGCAACACCAGACAGACGATAAACAAACAAACATGCACAAGGGGAATGGGACACGGAACCATCACGGCGATAAATACTAGCGTTCGGAGCTGCCTCGGCGACTGGTGCGCCCGTAGTCCAACAAAGCTTTTGCCGCGGCCGGCAGTGCCCCCTCCTGACTAAACCGGGAGGCGGCGGGAGACGGGTGTTGTCCCCCACGAGGTGCGACTGGAGCTGTGGCGGGAGGGGGCGGGGCTCTCCCGCTGCGCGGAGGAACTTTTCTGCGTTTGGCACTGGGGCACACACACGGGCACGTTGCTTGGAGCGATTGTAAGTGGGTGAGGTCATAGCAAGTCTGAGGCCACGTGGTCCCCGCCGGCGGCGCTGGAAGGGCCGCTGCCGCCGGGCCTCGTTTTGGACTTCTTCAGGGCGCTGCTGCTGAAGGGCCTCTTGTCCTTCTTCTTGACCACCGAGCCTGCGAGAGGGGGAGGAGGTGGACTTGGCTGGAACACTCAACACTTTCCAAGCCCGTGTGCCACGTGGCCACCTCGAGACGCTTCTGGGCTTGCATTAGGTAGCTGTCCAAATCTTTTCGGTAATTATCAATTTTAGCTCCGTTTCAAAAGTTTCCGAGGATGTGATACTACACATATTAAAAGCATGTCAGGGTTAGCCAATGGGTAGCATTCCTAAATTAATCTATGAAGAAATCAATGCAGATAGGAAATGGGTACTGCTGAGTAACTGTGCACTTCACACCCAACAGTGGGATGCAGCCAGTGGGCTCTCGTAGCATTGAACCCACCAGTCGTTAGCACCGTGTTCTTTGCGACAAACGTGAAGCTACTGTAGAGTAGAAATGTCTCGCAGGTTTCCATAACAGCAATACTGGAGCCATCCCACTGCCCGATGGTCTGCCATGTGAGCTGCATTGGGACCAGTTAGTCAGCTCCAAGAAGCTGCGACTTTCAGAGTCTAAGGAGGTGCGGCCACCATCGCCCTCTACACTTTTGATGGAACCACGAGACATCCCACATGTTTGTACTTTCATTGCAGTATTTCTAGAGAGCCATCAGGTTTCACCTGGGCAGCTCTTGCACCCAATGTTATTCATATTCTTAGTTACTGTACCGCCCTTTAAATGACCAGTGTTGAAAAGTACCCGATGTACATGGCGCAACACCAGCTGCGTTCGATTTACTTACACCTCCTGCACCAGTGCAGAAAAGTGTAGGGCAGTCTACTTCCGGTGTGTGTATTTAGATACGACCGGAAGTACACTGCCCTACACTTTTCTGCACCAGTGCAGGAGGTGTAAGTAAATTGAATGTGGCGATGTGAAGTGATCATCAGGTTTTTCTCCTCAAATTGAAGTACTCGCATCAAAACTAGTACTAGTGTGGTAGGAAGCACGTATTTGAGGCACCAACCCAAGTCATGGAATACGACGTCCGTTCAGTGCCTTCTAGACGTAAAAGGCGCCGACGTCATGTTCATGCTAACAGTGTCGTGCGGTTTACTTTGTACACTAAGCAGTACATAGACAAAAATCATGAGCCATTCCACTCCGTGAAGGGCCGATCTGCCCCGTGTAGCCAGAGGAAACTAGACACGCGGGACAGGGCCACCACCTCAGGAAAGCAGAAGGAAAGGAAACTAAGCACACAATCGCTTGGAACGACGACAAAGAGAGGGCAGTGCGAGCGCAGACATGGCCGACGCGGGTCGCGTAGCGGCAAATCTTTGAGAAACCTTTGTTATCTACCGAGAGTCTACTGATCTTGAAAATGGTGCCTATTGGTAACTAATTACTGAATAGACCTATTGCTAAATTACCCAAGCATTAAGGAGAATGCAGTGAATGGTGTTCCATGTGCCGCACGTGCGGGCATCTGCAGCAGTAGCTGTTCTAAAGCAAAAGCCCAAAAGAAATGGCATCTTGCACGTGCGTTCGTAAACGCTTTATTTTAGTTATTTACTTCAAATCTTTTATATGAGGAAGGCATGCGCATGCGGCGCCGGCGTCTGCAGCAGTGACTGTTCTAAAGCAAAAGCCTAAAACAAATATTACGAACGAGCACGCAGGTAGACAGTTACTCAAAATCCAAACACACACAAAAAATAGACTCGCACAGCGCCGACACAGCCTGAAACGAATGGGATCTTGCATGCGTGTTAATCAACGCTTCATTTTGGTTATTTACTTTGAATCTTTCATAGGGGGAAGGAGTGCGCGTGCGGCAGTGCAAGCGTAGAGTTTTTAGTCACTGCACACGAAAAATCCACGGAACCCTAGCCATAACCAGCTTCGCTGTAGAAGCATTCACAACACTTCCCCTGGACCAGTGACCCACGCACGCTGGCAGACCCGCCAGGTAGATGTGCCTTTCTTTTTGTCTGCCCGGCTAAATACATCTTGCCCCCTCACCATTGTTGCTCTGGTAGCTGCTGTCGGCGGGGGAAGAATTGGTTGAGCTAACGTTCTCCCACATCTGGCCAATGACCTCGTGGAGGGAGTGGTTATCCGACTCGTCAAACGTGTCCACGTCGATGTGCACCTCGTCCGCCGGCTCCGCTACGGGTGCAGTCCTGGAAGAATGCGCGAGTCGTGCGTGAGAGGGGGTGGCATTACCGACCAGGACCCGCAGAAGAAATCGCTCGCACTAGAGTCAACTGCTACAAGAGTATACGCGGCCCCTCGCAGAATCATTCTCGTTGCTATGGTCACCACCAGGATGGAAACTGCAGGGCGTCTTTTTCAGATGCCCGGGGTCTGGCGCGCGCTCGATGCATTCTGTCATGCTTTGGCTGCATGTGCACACTCAGGGCTCGCTGAAGGTGGGACAACCGAAGGACCGCCCTGCCCTTTTAATCCTGTCAGTGACTGTTGGAATGTCACATTGCGTGGGTGATAAGTAAAATATAAATATTCCAATAAAATGTGAACAAAATTTAAATGCATATTGGATAACCATAATAAAAAAGCTCAAGATATAAAATATTTAAGAAAACAAGTTCGTTACAATTCACAGTTCTTTTAAAAAAAAAAGTATTAGTGCCTGGAAGAAACGGGTTACCTACACATTGTCGCACGGTTGTTTTTAACATACTCGGGTAAATATTCTTGTTAGCTACTCGCTGACTGTAATAAGTATGCAGTTTATTACAAAAGCTGTTTCCAGTACTCTTGAACACGATGGTTTTTGTTACCTTTGTAACAGAATGCCCTAGATTTCAAGAACAGCAAAAAAAAAGATGTGGAAAGGAAAGTTTAGTAGATGTTACTGACAGTTGGCAAACTGAACTTTTTTCCCAGTAACAAGCGCCAGCTGATGGCAGCTTGTGCACAAAAAACAAATGTGGGAGAACACAACACCTTGCTACCTTTAGAAATATGTGAGCATCGCAGAACTATTTTTTTTTTTTTTTAGATTATTTCATGCGGAGATTCGACGTGTGTTTTAGGTGCCGGCTTTTGGTCAATGCATTCAGTTCCCTTGCCCCAACTCCCTAGTCTGTGTGGCGTCCACGGACGTTAGCTCGGGGCCATTAGCGACAAGCTCCAGTTTCGGAGGTATACTTTCACGAGCATTTCAATGTTCTTGGTCACCATGCGGGAACACTCTTTAATGTAGCCTTTGACACTAAATTTAAGTCCTTAATGAGAAGTTAAGCTACCAGCTGGAGGCATTTCCACCGCTGCACCTAGGTACATTTGTTTCTGGATATTTTCATACTTCCCAAAGAACCTACAAAGTTGAGATACATAATATGCACTTTCGTAGCTATTAAAGGGACACTGACGGGGTATTTATGCTCATCGAAGTTTTTAGTTGTGTATGACATATGAGAGCCCAACTACTCAGAACAGATTTTGCGGCTCCAAATTCGTGTTTTTTCCACCCGAAAACCGCTGACCGAGAACTGGCCGGTTTGAGTCGCGCTCACTCTCTTTTCTGTGGTCACGGGCCGTTTTCTAAGGTTTCGACGCAACCACCAAATTTAATCAAAGTCGTGGGTAATTGAAGGCACACAATCAATATTAAAAATAGAAAACAATATGAAACCCATTTTTTGTGGCTTCCAAATGGCTGCAAATACGTTTATTGAAAAAAAAAAAAAAAGGTAGCACAGACAATTGGAAGCATTCTGTGCGTTCACATGGCGTCGTTTCGCGTATCGTGGGACTAGCGGATGGCAGCGGACGACGGGTGTTGGATTCCTACTTCAGAACTGTCGTTCACGGTACCGGCGAAAAGAGAAATTTTGGACCGATCAAAAGAACTGATATTCGTACTGTACGACACGCCCGACCAGCAAGCCGATTGCACAAAGACATCGCCAAGCCGTCGTCCCTTCTCATGGCCGAAGACATTGCTCGTTCAAACGTCAAGCACGAAGTGCGTACTCCGAGTTGAATATGCATGCATACGGTTTCTTTACAAGGTGCGAATGTGGCCAATGTGTGGTGCTGCCCGACTTCAAGCCGGGAGTGCATGTATTGAAGGGGAATCTGCAGCAAACTTCCGACATACAGTCGACCGGCTGCATTACTATGCATAAAGAGTTCTTTCAGTAGCTCAGTGGAAAGACGTCTGCTTCACACGCAGCGGGCACGGGTTCCATCCCTGGTGAGGGTGTACCATTTTTTATTTATTGTCGAGCATTTTGCAATATTTATATTCCTTTTTTTAGAATTATCGCTGAAAAAAACAATTGTTCTCGACGATACGTCGCTGAACTAAATGGTATGCGATTCCATTTTTGGCACCTGCGAACTCAATGTAGTCACTTTCCACAAAATGCAAGGAGCATATGAATCGGGTAGCGTCCGCTTTCCAAGCTTCACGAAACTGTTCTACAGGAATTGCAGCCAGCCATTGATCCCGACCCGTTGATCTTTCGGAAACTTATGCGCTTTGCCGCACAATGCCACCTTCAGATGCAGGACATGTGAGGCAGCTTTTTACGCAACATCTTGGGAGTATTCTTTTCGGAGCCGATCACGGAAATTCACCACGGGCACTCGCTACTAATTGCCAACAAAACAACTCATCTTGAAGTACAAAACAACTCATCTTGAAGTACAGAACAGCGAGACAGATAGAGAACGTGAGGCAACTGTTCTCAATGGTTGTGGCAGACCCATGACTTATCATAAGTTTCCCAAGAGGGAGTGCTGATGTTATGAAAGAAATAGCTCTAGTACATGCTGGAGCTTGTTGTTTCCTGCACCCTGTCAATTTGTTGCATTGTAAGACCCCACGATGTGCCACCATTTTTTTAACCCTTTCAGATGACTTAGAGATAGATGGCACCAAACACGAATAATGTCTGTTTGAACCCACCAGATCGAAAAACAGGATTTACTTAAAATGTGATAAGCTACAAAATTACTAGTGGCACTGGTAGAGGTGCAATGTTAAGAACAAGAAATGGAGTTAGCTTTGCTGTATGACAGAATCATAGGAGCACGTTGCTGGGCCTTGGCACACTGATTTTTGAGGCTTGGGGGCATAAATATTAATGAGATATGCAATGCCTAGTGTAGCAATTACTGCTCACTACAGTAGGCTTGCGATAATTCAAACTCGGATATTTCGCACTTCCGGTTAATTCAAACAGATTTAAAAATTTTGGTTGTCCCGCTGTGTTTTTGATGTATTTTAAGCCGCTTAATTCGAACGGCGTTTTCGCTTAAATCTAACTTTTTTGTTTTCGCGGCCCCGTTGAGTGCGCTTCTTTCTGAGCACCAGTGCACCGCAGAGAAGCAATATCCGCGGAGCTTGCTTTTGCGAGTCTTGCTTCTCCGCGGTGCACCGGTGCTCGGAAAGAAGCGCACTCAACGGGGCTCAAGCGGGCACACATTAGTGGAAAACGGCGTTCACATTGTGCGTTTCAAGAGTAGCAATGATGACCAAGACGACATCGAGGATGAGGAACAGCTCACTGGCATCATGCTAGTCTTGATGATGATGTGTGTGTTTGTCGTGACGGCTCATTAGGTCATAGTACAGGAAGTAATGCCAGCACAGTGCAGCAGTGAGAGTGAAGATGACGATGAAGAAAGGGATGACCCACTACCAACTGTCACAGCCGCAGAGGCCTTTGAGCACATCGCTCAGCTCCGGAAGTTTTTGTCTGCAAAGGAAGAGCCCCATAAAGAGCTACTTACGTTGGCTGGTGTTGAAAATACTGTTTTGAGATCTCACGTGCTGACTAAACAGTCCACAATCGACAACTTTTTTGCCAGATGAATAAACTTCCACCGTGTTATGCCCGTATTTGCTTATAATTTAGGACTATGTAGAGGAAACTGGCAAAAATCTGCTTTGTATGTGTAAAAAATCATAATGTTGTCTATAGTCGGTTACAAGTCAAGAAGGTAGGAGAGAAGCTCCTCCCATAAGTGTGATGCGCCCGTTTCAAATCCATCCGCAGTGAAAAGAATAGTTACCTGGAAACACCCCTTGTTCTGCTTCAATGAATAGATAACGCTAAGTCAAAGTCGAAAGATAAAGCAAACATTCACAAAAAGGCAAAGCCCTCTCCCGCATTGGCCACGACGTCACGGAAATGATGGGACGCTATTGGATGCGGAGGTGGCGGAGGGATATATGAACCCCTTTGAGGGGCGTTTGCCACTACCTTCTTGAACTGTAACTTGCTATAGTATCATATTTAGATGAATTTCTGATAATTCAAACTAAAATCTGCTCCTGGAGTTTGAATCAATGAGAGTCTACTGTTATCATTCAAATTTGACTTCAGGGTGTTCCTCAGCAAATATCTGCTCACAGAGAAACACATTTGCAGGTATGGCAACTTTCTGTCCGAGCAGAGTTACAATTAGAAATGCATAACAAATATGCAGTATTACAGGAGTCATGTTCCAAATTGCTTATCACCTTGCAATAGACCCTTTAGAAAGCCAAAGCTATATCTAGTGGCACTCGTGGGAGTTCCAAGATTTCTGCACTAAGGGCGGTGATGAAACAAAAAAAAAAAGACTGCTTAATTCTTGTACCCCCAATGAATAAAAATGACATACATGTTCCAGATCTTAAAAATAATTAAACCCTTCACAAAAAAAGAAAAAAAGTGCTATTTAGGGGAGACATGCCAATGGACCCTTTGCAACACTCCTAAAACAAATTGTAGGAACGTCCTGTGCGCGCCTTGCTCCAGCAGCCTCAACCACACGATTCTGAAAAGAGTGACAGAATTATGCAGCTGCTTGTGTGCCTCCCCCCACACGTCTGCATTATCTCCGCCGTCTGCTTCTGCTTGTTTTTGTACAGCCAGTTCCCAGAATTTTCTCAGGTACCGCGGAGGGCAGTGTACTTTCTGCAAAGCGGCCCTCCTCTTGGTGACAGTGTGGCACTCACCCGCTGCTTTGACCCAAGAGGAACTGCCTAACTGCCTTGCGTTGGTCCTCCGTGTGCTGAGGGCAACGCTGCGACCGTGTACACATCTTCTTGGTGTGCTCAGAGATGACCCCACACATCTAGAAAGAGTGACATCAACATTATCATGCATATGAGAATTCTCGTATGGACATGAATATCTCCAGTCTGCCTACCTACCCCTACCCTAACCCCCCCCCCCCCCCCCCCCTCCCACCCCAAGAAAAAGGAAGTCATCATTTTGTCACAATAAGCCAGGCCCAGGTACCCTCGGCCATGTAATCAAAATGACAAACTAAAACGGCAAGGGCTTTTTTTAAAATTGCCGGTATACTCCTTTTTTTTTTTTTTTTTTTTTTTTTTAAAGAGTAAGCGCAGCAGAAGCTACAAGAGCGGGCCCTGAACAGTGCAAGCATTGTTCAGGGCCACATGCTTGCACTTAAAGTGATACATAGTATAGGAGCTAAAATATAATTTTCTTTAAAGGCCTACTTGCAAAATTTTGTTTAGCAGGGCTGAAACTCTTCTGCTTTCTCTGCTTACACTTGGTAGTGGGAGAGTCGAGAAACCACGCTTTTATACACATAATAGGCAGAATGTCTGCATACTCGGTAAAAATGGGGAAGTCGCCCGCTTCCTTTCTTCAAATACAGGTCATTATCTTTTTCCTTACCAGTTTCTTCTCCCTCGCCAATAACACAAAAGAGTGTTATTTGCTAGTGCTGCTTATGCCACAGGGTCTGGCTCGGTATTTTACACTCGCACTGGCTTCTGTGTATTTTAACCATTTTTCAGTAAGCCTGTAAGATTTTGAGGTGAAATTTTATGAATAAATAATCAATTTTCCACCCGAGTCCAAAATATTTTATTTCTTAAAAAATACCTAGGAGGACATCCATGTCACCAAATAAACTCCTCCCTTCTCCAAGAAAGAAAAACAAAGTGCAATATTTATGTTGCGAGTTCGGAGCTATACTGAAACTTTGAATGTAAATGTTCTATAATATAAATGTTCCAAAAAACAAAAAAAAGAAGTGTGTTGCAGGAGTGGTTCTCTGTGGTCTCATGCAAGGTATCTGAAAATTTCATCTTCCACCCACGAATGTAGGAGTATTTCTGAAGGACTCGAACTCAGCCATATTGGTATGTGCCAATTGGAACGGTCAAGCACACCAAGGTTCAAAAACAGTTTCCGTAACTTGTAACAATTTTACTCTCTCGTGTCAAACATACATTTTTTTTTTTCCTCCACTGCTATTCTATTGCTGTTATACTATATCTGCCTCCCTTTTCATTATCAGTGTTGAAATCTGCATATACTGCTTCCACCCCTCAGGTTGGGTACAATAAAAATGAAACACTGACGTAACTGTGGTGTTACCACTGCTGACAACATACTCTGTTCAGCCTTCCCATTGGCTAGGGCAAATGTTTCAAATATGACATTAGGTCCTTCTGAGCAATACCCCTGCTGCATGGGTAGAGCTGCAGATCACTTAGGACGAGGAAATTCATCCCGAGTTGTCTGGATACAAAGTCTGTAGTTAAACAAAAAAGAAAGGTATCTTTTGCTTGGAGCAGTCTTTAATAATATCAATATTATTAAGCAGGTACATCTCATTCTCCCAAAACCAATCGTTGTACTCCACAGGAGTATCATGAATGATGGGGCATATAATGTTCTCACGCAAAACTCTTGTCGCCATATCGACAAACATGATTTTTAACAGACCCAACAGCCAGTGTGGATAGAACGAATTTAGATATATACCCATTGCGTTCAGAAATAGGCTGAATATGATCCACAATATCAGTAGATGAGAATCGCACGTTTGTATTTTGAGCCCGATAACTGTATTTTTCGTTATAAACGGCCCACTCTGGCAAGTGCTCGGAGAGCAGCCAGCGGAGAGCACGTCGCATCCGGCGCAATCGTGACGTAGTCCGTCTCAGGATGAGCAAAGCTGCAGCGAGGCTGACGTCGTCGGGATGCCCTAGCCGTTCCAGCCACCAAAGCGATTGAAGCACGCCAACGATCGAGCCACCGCAACTAACCGCAAAGCTGCTTTTGTGTGAATTTTGAGTGACCGGTTAATCTTCTAGAATCTTGTAGAGGTAGAATAGATATGAATAGACACACAAAAGAGAGTCCTGTTAAAGGGACACTGACACCCCCCAAAATTTTTTTTTTTCATTTTTTGCCAGGCGCTTCATTATGGTGTCGGAGGACTACCCAATTAATATTTTGCAACAGAGTAGCGTATTTTTTTAATAAAGCCAAAAGACGCAACTGCTCGAAACCGAAACCGAAACCCGACGGAGGTCGGAGAAGTGGAGAGGAAGAGTGAGTGGCGGAAGTCACGTGGCTACACCCGACCGTGCGTTTTTTTTTTCTTTTTTTTCTCTCCTCTCCGGTAGCAGACGACACGCCATGCGGCGTGCGATTCTTTTGCAGTTATGTTTGTTCCGCTCTTTGCTCTGTATTCCAAGATGAGTTGTTTTGTACATTGAGGAGTTGGAGATTAGTAGTGAGTGCCCGTGGTGAATTTCCATGATCGGCTCCAAAAAGAATACACCCAAGATGTTGCGTGGAGAGCTGGCTCACATGTCCTGCATCCGAAAAAAAGTGGCATTGTGTGACAGAGTTTCCGAAAGATCAACGGGATCGGGACCAATGGCTGGCTGCAATTCCTGTAGAACATATACGGGCACCTCGGAAAGTGGACGCTACCTGATTTATATGCTCCTTGCATTTTGTGGAAAGTGATTACATTGAGTTCGCAGGTGTCAAAACGGAAATCCCATACCATTTAATTCAGCGAAGTATCGTCCACAACATTTGTTTGTTAATTTTCTGTTTGTTTCTTCAGTGATGATCGTAAAAAAAAGAAAAAGATATCTAAACATCGGAAAAAAAAAAATAAAGTTCCACGGGGGATTGAACCCGGTCCTCCCGCGTGCGAAGCGGACGTCTTTCCCACTGAGCTACTGGGGCATCTCTTTTCTGGTCAATCTCTTTCCTTAGTAATAATCAGCCGGTAAACTGTAAGTTGGAAAGTTTGCTGTCGATTTTTCTCTAGCAAAAGCACTCCCGGGTCGAAGTCGGGAAGCACCACGCTTTGGGGACATTCGCACCTAGTAAAGAAATCGTACGCGTGCATATTCACCTCGAAGTAGACACATCGTGCTTGACGTTTGCGCGAGCGATGTCTTCAGCCACGAGAAGGGAGCGACGACTTCGTGCAAGTCGGCTTGGTGGCCGGGCGTGTCGTACGGGATGAATACCAATTCTTTTTATCAGTCCCAAATTTCTCTTTTAACGGTAGACAGAATTCGCCGGTACCGCGAATTGAAATAAAGGTCCCACGCCCGTCGTCCGCTGCCATCGCCGTCCCCGCGAGTCCCACGATACGCGAAACGACGAACGCACAAAATGCTTCCGGTTGTCTGTGGAACTTTTTTTTTCAATCAACGTATTTACAGCTTTTTAGAAGCCACAAAAAATGGGTTTCATATTTTTTTCTATTTTTAATATTGAGTGTGTGCCTTCAGTGACCCACGACTTTGATTAAATTTGGTGGTCGCATCGATACCTTAGAAAACGGCCCGTGACCGCGAAAAAGAGAGTGAGCGAGACTCGAACCGGCCAGTTCTTGATCGGCGGTTTTCGGGCGGAAAGAAACCAAATTTCGAGCCGCAAATTTTGTTCTGGGTAGTTGAGCTCTCATATGTCACGTACAACTAAAAACCTCGGCGAGCATAAATACCCTGTCAGTGTCCCTTTAAGTGGGGAGTTCCTCCGTCCCCTTGTCTCTCGTGCTAGCCGTAGAGCTGTCGGGATGACAGAAGGTTCAAAGCATGTTTAGTTCTAAGCGAGACAGTTATCGTCACTACCTGTCAAGGTTCCCAGACAGGCATTACGAACGAGGATTTAGCGACATCCACCATGTGCTCTTATTCAAATCGTTTAATTTGTTTTAAAATTTCTTTTCGTGTCTTTTTTAACAAGATATTGATGTGTCCGATGTGATACTGCTCCTTTGAACACATATAGACCAAAAAATAAGCGCCGAAATTTCGTTGTAGTACCCCTTTAATGTGAACAGGAATACTCTGGGCCTTGTCATATGCTCGAAAACTTTTTCTAATAATGATTGACTATTCACATGTTCTCAAGGAGAGCATATGTAGACAGGATTCCACGTTTCCAGAGTCTACTCTTGCCGAATCTGGGAAGGTGTTTGTCGGAGATTACTTCAGCTAAATTTTAAATTATCTGAGATTCAACATTTGTCAGACTTTTAATTTGATATATCCCAAATTTTCCGTAATTACAAATAAAAAGAAATGTTATCTACACATGAATGCACCAAAAGATGCAGAAATCCCTTTTTAATTGTGAGCAAGACATCCCAAGTACCTGCAGAATCATAAAAACACTACCACTTCCTTAAAATGAAAACCGCAACAGTAACTGGCTCTGTCACACGCTTAGTTTGACTTTTGTCTTGGCCCAGATACCTCAATATACTGACCAATTGTCCTAAACTAACGTTGATGACCAGCTCAAGCCTCAAAGGATTTTAACCTGGAGGGATTAACCTTTGTCAATGCTTCGAGGTTAGAGAGGTGACTAGAGTGGCCTCTTCTCAAAACTATTGCTGGTATGGTGTTTTACCAAGACTAACCTAAAGTGTCCTTGGCTTGTTTTGTTTTCTTCAGACAAATTAAAAATGACAAAACATTTACCGAGTGTTTTTCAAATTTCGTTATTATTAAAAAGCACGAAACCCTAATTATAATTATAGTTTTGTGTTTTTGGGGTTCATTTTTCTTCGAATTGGGGTGGGTCCCCCGACCCCCACCCCCACAGATTCGGTCATTTCTTGGTGTTGAACAAAAAAAACTGGCGTTTGTTAGGAATTATGTTGAAGAAAACAGGACACGGTTGTGGGACTCCCCAACCTCCATGTGAGCTGAATGACACCGATACGAGAAGGAAACGAGATAAGGAGCCTGATTCCCCGAAGAAAGAAGCAGCTTTGCAGACAGTTCGGTGAAAGCAGCATTCTGGGTCAACAGAAATAAATCCGTTCATAAAGATTTCCTTCCGTGAAGCTTAGCTTTTCTTATTTAAAAACTCCATTTCGAGGTTTTTCGGTTTTCCGCATTTTTGATCAAGCTGGCTCAAAAAAAAAGAAAAGAAAAGACCCCCCCCCCCCCCTCTTTTTTTTTTTTTTGAGCAAGCTTGATTAAAATTGAGGAGAACCAAAAAACTTCGAAATAAAGTTATACCAAAAACATGGTAACATAATTATCCGAATAAATATAGCATGTTTCATCACAATGTGATTGACTACTGTTGTTACCGCTGATTCCGTACGGCTTTATGGCTCCTTTCAGTCGAGTCGCAGAACGTCACGTTCGGCGACTACGACTCTTCACTTCTTTTCAATAAGAGGTGGCAGGCATTTTTTCGACTACAATATACAGCTGTGTAAATGCCTTCATCTCCCATGCCTCACTAGAAATCCACAAGTTCCGCAATGTCCCCTTCATACGAACTTGGTTTTTCTTCAAGAGCTATCACAACCCCAGTTCAAGTCATGAACATCCCAGCCACCTCAGCCTCAGCCCCCTCCCCCCCTCCCCTCCCTCCCTCCCCCCCCCCCCATAAAGATTCCTGGATACACCACTGTGTCAATAATTTGCACTGTTATAATCTTAAACACCCTAATGAAAAAAAAAAAGCGACACTTAGGGGCAATTTTTTACACCTTCATACACCCCTCAGCAACAAATTATGTCGATAGTTTGGAAAAAGTTTTCTCTATGGCAAGAAAATTCTCGAGAAAAGCAACGCTAGGCGACGTACCATATCCCTACATGACTCTGCTGTTATTCCAGGGTTGTCTGTGTGCTCCCATATAAGCAGATTGTGCGTGTCTGCATGCTCAGCAAATTGCAATCAAGTGTGTCTGCATATTGATTCAGGGTCGTATGTGGTGATATGAGGTACAATTTTCTTACCTCCACTGAAACAAAAAAGTGACTTGTCTTATTTCACAATATTATTCGGCTAACTTTGCCATAAACCCACACCTCCTCTAAGTATTCCAATATTTGGCAAGGATGGAGGAAAGGCAACAAGCTCCCAGCACACGCCGTCTCAAAGCAGCAGTTAGGGAACAAACAGATGGGTCTGCAGCCATAGTTACAAGATGCACAGCATGATGTGTTCGAAGTGACTGAAAAATGTGCTCACCTGAGTCAGCAAAGCCTTTCTTTCCTCTGAAAATAGAACATAAATGAGAAAAGAACTCTGAAGAAATGTCTTCATATCAGATGTTAGGTGAGACAAGAACAAAAGGGGGGGGAGGGATGCCACCAACCATTAATTTAAGATAGTAAAACAACAAACTGAGAGGGGTAATCAAGATGACCAATATGTCTCTTGACAACTGTATTACATTCACACGATTAGAGATGCCATTTAATGGTTGGCTGGTTCCAAGTTGTTTTAAATCCATGTGCCACAAGTGTTTCCACCAGATATTACAATGCTTTTTCCTTTTTTCCTACCCCCAATGAATTCTGTTAGCTCCACCAAGGACAGAAACGACAGCTGTACGAATTGCTCAACGATGTGCCCCTCACTCTCAACCTCAGGTGGCACGAAATGCCATACCTACCTATAGAGAGGGGTTCATAGCTCGAGATTGTGTTTGCGCCTTCAACGACGCTGCTGCTGCCCGACTGTTCGCCTACAAACAAAAAGAAGGAAAACCAAATCATTAGCCCACTCTAAAATATCCTGCATAGTTAGGAAAAAAAAAAAAAAGAATCTCATAATTAATAAAAGATTGCAGCCAAAGATGTTGCTGAAAATCATGGTGTAAGGTGCGAAAAACAACAGACACGAGAGAAAAATCAGACATGCAGGGGGGCTCAATATTTTGAGATTTAAGTAAAAAAAGAAGTTCTGGAATAATTTGCGGGTTCTAATCTTCGCAATGCGGTGGGATTTCAATATAGATTCTCTCTTGTGTCCGCGGTTTTTTGCGCCTTACGCCATGATTTCCAATGTTCACCAACTAGTCCAACTACAAGTTCTTCTAAACATATTGCTTACCATTTTTGGACTTTCCTTTGATCCTACGAGGGGAGTTCTTGTCTTTCCTTTTCTTGGAAGCTGAATTGTGGATATTAAAAAGAAAAAAGAAGTTGCATATGGGCCACTTGATTTCAGGCAGTAGGTTGGAGTGTCATGTTGCATTTTGTAACATGTAACATGCACAAAATATACCAGCATTTATTCATATTTTATAAGTCGAACTCATTCATACCCTTGTGGCATGTACTTACACTTTCTGTCAGATGAGTAGTTCCAATCACTGTCATTGTCATAGTCATCTACATCACTTTCTGCCTTTCCACTGTTTGCAATCCTGAAAAAAACAGCATTTTTATCTCATTGCAGACTGCTTGAAAAACTAATTTCCTATAAACAATACTGTGTTTTAGATGTTACGGTTATTTTCTCTGCAGTCTATGTAATAACGGGAAGTTAAAAATTGCAAGATACTGTAAACGACATATTTTTTGCGGGCTCAATATTTCGAGATTTAGGTCAAAACTAAGTTCTGGAATAAATTGTGGGTTCTAGTTTTCGTGACGCGGTGGGTTCTCAATATAAATTCCAGTGTGTTTACATTTTACCAGAATTGTTCGCAAGACTTATTTTTCGTGAATTCTAGGTGATTTGCAAAATTCGCGAAAATTAGATACTTGCAAAAATTAAGTCGTTTACAGTATCTCATATGGATGGTTTCATTCAGGGTTGTGAGGTACCTAGGTACCAGTAGCTGCAAATTGGTAAATGGGTACTTTTAGCTCTTGGTAACTGTAACTATCTGTAACTTGGACTGAACTTCTTGCAACTTCTAAATAAACAAGCTCAATAGACTCGTCTGGTGCCTCAAGCAACATGAGGGATTTAAATTGTGGAATCACACCAGGGCATTGTGGTCCAGAAATTTTCTAATATAGATGTTTCATCTCGAGCATGTGGATAATAACAATGGATAATGGTACGAAATCTGTGACCAAGTTAAGTGGAGCACCTAGAAGGGCCAGATCAACTACATTGCTGCCAATCAGGAAAATAATTTACGAGAAGAGTTTCTCACACCGTGTCTCGTCGTCCGGTATTGACCGCAGAGCTACTGGACACTAATTTCAAAGGCAGGAAGTTTTCCAATAGAGAGGTTAATATGACATAAGCTAAGCTTATTATTGTCATCACATGACTAAGCTAAGATATTTACAATGTTTCAGTGTGTTCGCCATTATGATTAGCTCGAATGTCAAGGATAAGGTTGTGTACTTTATCGGATAACACATTACATAACCGCGAAAGGAATATTCGCACATGTAGTAGATTTATTACACTGCTGCATGCCACCAAGCAAGATTGCATACCTTTTGCTTGCTATCCTTGAGCTGTTCCGTCCCATGCCCATGCACTTCTCCAAGTGCGGAGCAAAGCGTGATGCTGCTAAGTTTCGCTGACAGTTTGGACAGACACATTCAAACTGCTTCTTCAGTGGAACTTGGCCAAACACATCTAAACCTACTTCATCGACTATTTCTGTGGAAAAGAAATATGTGAAGGTAAGATTAAAGATGGCACTCGGTCAATCCTAACAAGGCTGCTGAGAGTTCATCGCTTCTGCCAAGGAAATGAAAGAACAGAACAGACCAACATACCATATTTCTTCTCACTAAAGCCGTAGGGGAAAAACAAAAAGTAAAGAAACAGGATTTAGGGAACGGGCTCATAATGAATAAGAAGCACAAAAGAGAGCAGAACCGCACTCACTCGTCCTTCGCTTCGTCCAGAAAAAATATGCCCAATTTGACGGACCTGTGCACTTCGAAGCACGCACCGAGAATGACATCGTCCACGAGTTCGTCGAGAACACTCATGCTTTGCTCCTGAAAAATAAAAGTAAGAACAGGACCGAGGCTGATGATGCATTTTAGAGGCGTCACAAACCGGTGCAGGTAAGCGGCGCATGCCGAAACATCAGCCTGCGTTCTCTGCACCTTTGTGCGTTGTTCGGCTGCGGCACCGCGTCAAATGGGCAATTCGCGTCACACTAAAAATGCGGCTGCCGGAAACGTGTTCTTATTGAATGTCGATCGAACGCTCCGTTTTGAGCGCTCATGGTATTCGCAGGCGAATGGCATGCCGCCTAGAGTGCAGGTAATGCGGGGAACCGTCGTGACAGAGAAGGTAGCGTCAAAACCACTCACGTCCAACGCTTTGCTCGAGAGCGAGATATTGGTCGTGTCCGCATTATCGAGGTGCGGTTGCTGCATCATTCACATCAGGGCAGTCTGGGCTTGTTCGGTAGCAGAAGCTATCGCGATAGCTTCTTGCGGTGCTCCCTACCGTAGCATATCTGAAACGCACACACTTCCTTTAACGCTGTACTTTCACAATACGGTTCCATTGAGAACGTCCTCCGAGAGTCCGATCGCTAGCTTGAGTGCCATGTTTCAACCACCGACCGCCGTACGCGGGATTTGTGTCGCTGTGCATGAAAGCTAGAAGCGACCGTTCAAACCGAGTGCACCTCGCGTGAAAAGGGATACCACTGCACTAGGAGAGAAAATACAACAGCACAAACCGGCGTCTCCAATGGAACACATTACAAAGAAGTTTCAGAACGCGAGGCGACGACAGCGACATCTTGCGAGCGATTTCAAATCGTTGAAGAACGAAACCGAAACAGGAACCATTTATTTTCGCAACGTGAGCATTTTGTTTGTTGGCATGGTTGGAATATACAGGGTGTCCACGAAAACAACTTCAGGGTTTTTTTCTACCACAAAAATAAACTGAAAATCGCTGAACGCTCATTCTCCGCCCAAAGATAGTGCTAGAGGTCCGAACCAGATGCCAAAGTTTCAGCCCGAACCGATATCTTATTCATAAGCTCTAAGTGATTTTTTGAAAATTTTAATGGGAAAATGTGATTCTTTTCTTTTACTAAAGGGACCTTATCTAAGCTTGTGCATACATTTACCATTTTCTGGAAGGTTGTGGAGAATTTTAAATGAATGTTTCTGCTCAGTCCCCATCTTTGTCCTGAATCCAGTTCACCGTCATTCGGTCTAATTCTCCACAAATTTATAACTGCGTTAATTAACTTTACAAGCTCGCCACGCTAATTTGCACTGTTTGCCTCATTCACTAGCGACTCTAGAAAATGCAAATAGGCAATAGCTTGCGTCACCTAGCCGGTGTAGTAGAAACTACAAGCTCAATATAGATGTGTCAAATTTTTTATCTGATAAACTAATCGAAGTAACTACCAGCTTAAAAGAAGAAGACTCTCCTTTTAAAATTAATTTTTTATTCAAAGAATGGTAGCTGCCGTACTAACCTGTCGTTTGCCTTTTTTTTTTTTTTCATTTTACTTCGTGGCAGCGGCAGCATCCCTGGGCGCTTCTCCAGGCTTCTCTCATTCCCCTCCCCTCCACTCCACCGGCAGGCAACGAATACCGGCAGGCCAGCTTCTTCTCCTGTCGACGTGTTTGTGAGTGCAGCGGTGAACTGGACGGTGTCGTGGCCACGCGATGGCAGCGGCGGTGATGAACTGCCTACGGACTGCGCTTTTAGGCGCTCTCGTCGTCCAACTCTACGCCACGCAGATAGGTCACCGGAAATTCGAGTACAAGTACAGTTTCAAGGGACCCTACCTGGCGCAGAAGGATGGATCGGTGCCTTTCTGGGAGTACGGCGGCAGTGAGTGGTTTTGGCAGCGCTCATCCTCTAGTACACGTGGCTCTTCCCTCGCCGTTAGACCAATATGGGCCAAAGACCGCCGGCCCTTCTCGACGCACCGTAGTTTGCTCGTTGGTTGACTCGGCTAACTTTGGGCAGCTTTGACGCGGGCAGCGAGCGGATTTCGGAAGACCTCCGCAGGGCTTCGCAGAAGATCCGACAGCGGTCCCAGCAAGCGGCTTGCGCCCGGGAGCGTTTGCTGCTCGCGTCAGGATGCGAGGAGCACTGTACACAAGAGACGAGCCCTACGACCTGCCCTTTGAACCGCCAGTTTACGGGAAGCGTCCGCGTGCAGCAAGACATGGCACCCAACGCGCGTTTCTTTTCCTCTTTTGCAGATTGCATCGCCAGTGAGGAGATGGTTCGGATCACGCCCTCCCTGAAAAGCAAGAAAGGTAATATACACACCTTCGCTTTTTGCTGACCCTGACCACTCGTGGACGGGATGTGACATTAATGCGTAGGGACGTTGAGCACTACCTTAGGCGCCGAAACTTTCCGGGAAAATACATATATTTGTGTCAACTGGGGCTGCAAATAACGCAAGCTGCATGCTTGCTGACAGCTATGCTTTTAATACCATCCTCCGGACGTGGCGAGCATGATGTGTGGCGATTATTTGCGCAACAGGTATTTTACGAGACACCGATTTATTTTTTATCGTTTGCTGAGAAACTGTTCCACAGAATTGATTGAGTGACCATAATAATAATCTAATTTAAAAGGGCTACATGCAGTTTTTCTTTTTTTTTTTTTATTAACCAAGACTAGCTGGAGTTGATTTGTTATTCACTAGCCTATATATTTGGATAATAACCAGTCCCTGCAACCTTATGCTGAATAAAATTATTATTATTATTATTATTATAATGCACTAGAGCGGAATTTGGTGGCCTAGAAGTTTCGTTCAAACAAGTTTCTTGAGATAGCATTCATAGAAAATCTAACTGAGCAACTAGAACAGCCGTGAAGGACTAACCTCAAAACAGTTGCCAGGAATTGCCTTGAAAATGAGCCCCCTGTGCAACCAGTACTTGAAACAACTACCATAAATTTTCTGCCAAAAAGAAATGTAAGCCACCGCCGTTATGGATGGGAACCAGTGCTGAGACGTGACTTCCTTTACCTTCTGCGAGATGTCTCCACAAGTAGCAGCTCAACAGTAACATAATGCAGAAAACAGTTTTTATTTCTGCATTTCCTTTTTGTTAGCTTGCCTAGCCACGTCTAACAGCTGTGGCTAGGAAAGCTGCCGCTCCGAGTGCTAATCCCGGATCGCCCTACAGGATCCATCTGGTCCAAGCTGCCGACGTCGTTCCCTTGGTGGGAGGTGGAGCTGGTGTTCCGCACCACGGGTACGGGCAGGATAGGAGCTGACGGCCTGGTGAGCCCTCTCCCATCCCCTACCCTTTCCTGTCTCCTACTGTGGAAGTTATACGTGGTATTTGTCGCTCTAAAACTCCCACCGCTGCAAAAGTCGCACCTGGATATTTGTAAGGTCTGCGGGGCGAAACTGAGTTGATCAGCCCAAGTGTGTGTATTCTGACTGCAATATATGCCCAAGCGGGAGCCTGTTTAACCCTCTAACTGTTTTGGACGAGCCTAGCTCCTCAACGTGGAGCCATTCCCAAACCATTAAAGGAGCTGTGCAACAATTTTAACGTTGAAAGAATTGGCATCTTCTACATTTTACATTGTTCACCTTGTCACAAATGACAGAAAACACACCTCCTTTGATCGAAATGTTGCGATTCCGCCGCGTAATAGCGAGGCAAAAATTAGAATATTCCCCGACCTGTAGCCGCGAGCGGCGGCCATGAGAAACACGTGGCATGACGTCAATGGGGGCCTTGTAGAAAGATAGCAAGTCGTGCGAGTACCTGCTCGATAAAAGGTAACTTTTCTATAAATCTTGTCATTCCAACATAAATATAAATGCGTCGAAAACCTGGTATCATCGACAAAACTTATACGGAGTTTTAGTGGCACCATCTATCCTAGGTCCGCAAAACCGTCAGCTCTATCTGCTACCGTGAACAGCCGCCAGAAGCCGGAGGGGGAGGGGGACAGGGCCGGACGGGTATGGCCGGACCCGGATGACACTTTCCTCCTTTCACCATATTGTTCGCTCTGCAACCGCCAGCACGTGGTCACACGGTCGCGAGCAGATGAGTTCTCGCTGCTTACTGATGGCTCTAGAGAGAGGACTTTACCAGAACCCTGCGCCTACCCCATCAACGTCACTGCGCTTGTGACCCGGAAGACAATGTACGAGTTGAGAGGTAACAAAAATCTGGATCTTTTTCAATTTTTTTTTTTTTTTTTTTTTTAATAAAAACTAGGGTATCTAGGCAAAATCTATTTTCTGTAGTTCACTTCAGAAGTGTCAGGCATCAACTTCCACACTCATTTAAGCAAAGCCCTGAAATTGTTGCACAGCTCCTTTAAGGATGGTCCACACACTCAACCCTTTGGACAAACCAGGCCCACTCACGGCTTAGTTTGTGACTCTGCCAACAAATATTTTCTTTTAATTTTGCTATAATTTTGTTTTTGGCTAGACGTTTGATTTTGAAGGCAACAAATGCAATTTTAAAGACAAGCAGTTGGGAGAGTCAGTAATTCCGCAAAACTAAAAACGGTTGAGGGGTTAATATTCTTGCCAACGAACTGAGCGAGAAACAGTGTCAAATTTAGCTGTTTATAAAAAAAAATACTTAAGTTGCATTGTATTATGAAACAAATGCACCAATAAGATTTTTAGAAAAAAAGACAACTTGTATATATTGGAAAATATGGTACTTGTTTCTCGGCCGCTGGGTTGAGCCAGATTTTGTTGCTTATAGAAACAGGCACAAGCTCCCTGTTTCTGCACTTTTTGTGTTGGCCTAACATTTGCTTAACGCAGTATGGCTGTCCTCAGTTACTCTTGGACTAGCAAGCCTATGACCACAGTAATCACATGATGGTTGCAAGATGGCATTGTCTCATTGAGAACTTTAAGTGATGAATATTGCATGTTTCAAGCTATCTCCGGTGCGAGTCTGCTCCGGACGAGCTCTATCGAATTGTGGTTGAAAATTTTTGAATGTTTATCCAGAAGTAGCCATAAACAGTTAGAAAAATCTGTAGCCCACTGATTGGTAGGCCTTGTCTACTTTATCACTTGCTGGGATTTCCAATGTCATATGTTTTACCTGCCTTATGTGTGCAGATGAGGCATTTGCATAATTTGTTTATTGGCTAAAAATGTTATTAAGAGCCCCTGGAAGGTATGGACAAATGTTCTGCTATTTTTTAGCAATCTTGGAGCTTGATGTTAATAATGTACTGCAACTTTTGGAACAGAAAATGAACTTAACTATAACACGCAGATGGTTGCCACTTTGTACTGCTGGTTTTGCATAAGAGGCTTTTCAGGAATCATCAAGCAAGAAATGAGAATGGCTGTGGTCTGTCTGGAAGGGCAACTTCTGTGGCATTCAAGTGTCTGCAGCATTTCACGAAGCATGCGTTATGCCGTGCCGGCAGCATGAACTTGTTACCGTCTGTACGTCAGAACTAGCAAAATCTGTCATAGTACATGCAGAAAGCTTTTTAGAATCAGTCTGTTGCAGATTTTCTAGGGTTCCTTTCTTTATAAAAATCTGGGGGCATTTTGGAGCACTATTTAAATATGAAATTATTATTTCAAAAGCCTCCAATTTCTTATTTCCAATGCAGACGTTGCATTTAGCTCACACAATGTGAGAGAGAGTCTGTTCTAGCAAGCTGGGGGGAAGTGGGCAAGTGAATCAGCTGCTCCTCCCAATTGATCAATCTCACTAAGCGTTCCACGCATGCGTGGCATCGCCATAACCATAGTCTGCAGGAGGCTGGCACCAGTGCCGTCTTGTGCTCCACACGAGCAGAGCAGCAGCAAAATTGTTTTGCAGGTGAAAGCATTGAAGTTCCTGCGACGCATCGCGACAGCGACGGCATAGCCAGACTGACTGGTGTGATCGGCCTATCGTCACGTTGCAAGTGGCAGTCAGCCGCTGTTTCCCAGTCTGAACCAATTTCAGATTCCTTTTACTGGCCATTGTTTTTCAGCATCGTGTGGCTAAACCGGAAAGACTAACAACCCTCTTTGTTTTCAGGCCTTCTGGTACACAGACAAGAAGCAGGCAGAGGGTCCTGTCTTTGGAAGCAGCGACAAGTGGACTGGCCTGGCCATCTTCTTCGATTCCTTCGACAATGATAACAAGGTGAGCCATTTTTCTTCAGCTGCGGCCTAACTCTCGAGTGCGGTCGAAATATAGTGTTGAAGCCCATGTGCTTGTGGCACCCGTCTTCGATTACTAGCTGCACCAGGTGTCAGTGCTGTGCTCCTTCAAACAGAGACGAAAGCATGGCAAGAAGTTTCCTCAAAGCCTCAGAGTAGCAGCCAATGTTTAGTGAAGACAAGTTTCTTTTGGGACCTTGCAAGAGCTAAGTTTCTTAGCGAAATCTCAGCCACCACTCTTGAGGTCTTAGCAGGTTCCCATTTGAGTTCTCCCTGCAAGATTTGAGTAATTTTTTATTTTGTTTGAATCTTCTATTAGATGCAAAATGGAAGGCCAAAGGATTTAAACCACAGAACAGGGACACAGTGCAACACTGTTGATGTAACCAAGCAGTCGCCGTTTTTTTTTTTTTTTTTTTTTCTTTCTTGGACTCAAAAAGCTATAAATGAATCTAGTAGTGAGGTAACCTAAGTGGTAAAATTAAGTGCCCAGTGTCGTATTTGCAGTATCAGTGTCGCACAGTGTAACTAAACTGTGCAAAAAGTTCTTGGGATGATGGGTCATGCAACATGGCAGACTGAGCGTACAGTCATGCTTCTCAGTATGTCAGCTCTGCGGAGGCACTTGTAGGAGGCTGGAATGGAATGTTGCTTTCAGCGTTGAAATTATGCATTGAGATGCACTCTTATTTCTTGCAGCACAACAACCCATACATCATGGGCATGGTGAACGACGGAACAAAGGCCTACGATCACGAGAGGTAGGTCTCGTCAATGTCTCCTCTAACGTCTTAACAGTGTAATGGACCTCATACTCACCTTTCGTTTTTAAGCAAAAATGAATTTTCGTCCTGAATTTGTGTGAGAAATCTCTCTCTCACTCAAATTCGTATACCTATTCGTAGGTAGTGTGTGTACCACGTGTTCCCTGCGTCCCTATGGATAAATGGCCCAGCTCAGGCAGGCCGTGGGACGTTGCAATGTCGAGGCGCGCCCTGCTTGCGAGGCGAGCCCATATTCCCTTATGGCGGCTCTCCCCCTCCCTTCTCGGGTAATCTACTTAAGGCACACCCTTCAGGATCTTGATACTTGGACGCGTCCGCCCCTCCGGGGAGCCAACCTACATCCAACCACCCCGGGTGCATCCATTCCCGCAGGTTATACAAGACTGCCAAAACCAACGACCAGGGGGCAACTCTCGCTGGGGGAGGCTGTGCTCGACGGAGCCTTCCTTTCTTGTTCTGACCCTCCTCTTTCCGTGATACTGTCAATAGCGGCAGCCCGGACTCCAAGTGGTGATCCTGTTGAAAGTGACAGCGCCGTTATCTCAGACTTCATTGGCCCTCGGCCAGACGTGTGGCGTATGCGTCAATAAGTGCGTCATTATCCGAACCCAAGGAACCCACTGTGTTTCTGCATGGTATGCCCAAAGGCGAAACCCACAGTGTATTCATTTACTGGTTAAAACTAGCCTTTAGCTGCTCACGTTTACCCTCTGTGTATAACACATAATCAAGTTGTGTGATTGCCTGTTTAATGTGAATACGATTTTCATTCATCTTTCTGTTAGGACTAAACTATAGTCTCTTACAGCTTAAGAAAAGCAGCACTAGCTTCTCCCACGAGGCCTTAGACTCTTTTGCACTTTAGTAGAGCAAATGCTGGAGAGGAGGAAATCGGCAATCATGACAGCAGAGAGCTTTGTGGAAGGGGCACCTGCAACAGACTGTAGCTTTGAAACTCGAGCCATCCAATGAGCTGATACGATTGCTCATTTAAGGGGGCACACCATACTTTGCAGATTCTCAGTCAATTTTGATTCGATTTGGATGAAATTTTTATGCCTACCATGAAGTTCAGAGGGAACGCTCGCCCCCAAGAGATCGTCCATCCCGTTTTTCTGGCTAAACATCTTTAACATAAAAATTCCGAAACATCGCCCATTCCCCGATCTCCGTCGGAGGTCACGCAATGTCCGACGGGAATCGCATCAACCGCGCAATTTGCTGTGCCGGCACATCTGACGATGGAGAGTTTGTAGTGGGTTCCCGCGTTTTTGTCCGCGATCTGCGCACGCGGTATTGGCTCCCGTAACACGCGAGTTGTTCCCACGTGTATCTGTTTTTAGTTCTTAGCAGATTTCCTCGTTTCTGTTTGCGATCTGCGTGTGCGATCTCCATTCCACGCGAGTTCGTCCCGCATGTATATTGCATTGTGAAATATGATTCTGCTGCTTTCGCTATCTGCAGTATTTGTTCCCGTAACATACAAGTTTGTAGCGGATTCCTGCCCTTTTGTCCACGATCTGCGCGCGCGATATCTGTTCCCGTGACAGGCAAGTTTGTAGCAGGTTCCCGCTTGGTTAATTGCACCATAAAACTTGCATCTGCTATGTCCGTGAGATGAGAGTTCTCGGTGGATTTCTGCAGGTCCGGATCTGCAGCGTCTGCCAGCTGCGGTATCCTTTTCCGTGACACAGTAGTTCGTAGCGAATTCCTGCGTGTTTATCGCATCGTGAAACGCGGATCTACGGTACCAGTTCCCGCGTCACGTGGTTTGTAGCCGTTTTTTGATAAAGTTTTGCTGTAGCGTCCCCAAAGATAGCCCACCCCATGTTTTTCACCTTTATCTCTTCATTTTGGGTGGACATTCTTTCAGAACTTTAAAATAGTGTAACTTTAACTGCACAACACAAATCTAAAAGCGCTGCGAGTCTTTTTCCTTCTTGTATGCCTGTGAGTATGACTGTATATCCATGCTGTTCCATCCAAGCATGAATTACCAACTAGCCCAAGCCTTAACATTACTAAGCATTTTATTTGCCTGTCTCTTATACTTTGAGAGGAAATTTTAGATTTATGGCAGATTATTTTGCCCAACTTTTCTATAATAACCGTATAAAAGAATACGGCAGAAAATGTCTATGCATTGTATAAACAATAAAAAGCGCAACAAATTTTTTTTAGCAATATTTGACAGTAAGTTATGACGCAATGAATTTTTTTCTGGGGCCTCTAAGTTGAGACTGCAGCAAATGTGACAAGCACGAGGTCACTGCTTTGAAACATTTTTCTGCTGAACGAGCGCTTGCGCTTGTAGCATTGGCCTCAGTCTCGACTTAAAAGAATGAATGAAGTACTTCTCCGACTCGAGCAATCCAATCAGTTCATATGATTGCATGTGTAATTTGGATAGAACCTCCATTCACCTTTCTGTTAGAAGTAAACTAGCTTTAGGACCCAAAGCATCTAAATTGCTCATCTTCAGCTCTTTCGGTCATATTCTTTCTGTTGTGAAAGTTTAAACGCAAGTGAAAGCCGAGCCTCTCCCGTGCAGTGACGGTGCCAACCAGCAGCTAGCGGGATGCCAGCGGGACTTCCGCAACAAGCCTTACCCTGTCAGGGCCAAGATAGAATACTTCAACAACATCCTCACGGTGAGTGCAGTTCGATGGCACCGGCCTTGAATTGGGGGACACAAGAACCACTGAGGGAGCTAAAATTCAGAGGATCGACATTTGAGCCACCTTTGTGCTAGGCAGTGACATAGCAACAGGGGTGGGTACCAGGCATAGTAACGGTACTAGCTGTCCCAGTCACACGGGGGTGGATGCCACTTCCTGTGGCATCCACCCCCGTGCTTTCCCCCGGAGACGAGCCCCCATTGCCTTTTCTCGGACGCAGGTGCTGTTCCACAACGGCAACACCAACAACGACGGTGACTACGAGATGTGCTTCCGTGCGGAGAACGTGTTCCTGCCGACCAACGGCCACTTTGGGGTGTCCGCCGCCACGGGGGGCCTGGCAGGTAAGTGACTCCGTTCAATTTGGAGGCGGGCAGTAGATCGATCTCATTCACCTCTGCGCCATCTCTCAAAAATGTAAGGCATCTAGCTGTCCATGAAAGTGGCAAGCCTTCCTGCCGTTCTATAACTGTCAGTGCATATTGTTTTTATCCAACAAAATTTTAGCTGAAGGGTGGAAACACAATCGATAAAACAAACTGGCTAAATTGTTGTGCAGAGTCATTTTTGATACTTTTTCCACACTTCCTTTTCCTTTCAGCTGTCACAATATTCCCGAGAGCATATAGACTATCTGTAATGGTGCTTAAGATTTTGCCCTGGTGATCTGCCAGAGCCAGAAGTCTAGCTTAACTTCTACAAGTAATCCCTCTAGACAGCCAACTCAATCCATTACATGGTGGTAATGTCTACCCTGGAGTCAAGTAGGAGGTTGGTTACTGCCTGTGGCATTCAATCGCCACAAGGCATGGCAGTGAATTTCATTGCAACACCTGCCTTCCAAATACATACTTTGTTGCTATGCCCTGTTGCCCTAACCCCATTTATCTGTGCCAACTAGCGAGGGAAAATGGGTGAACGGCTTGTAGGCACAACATGTGAAATGGCCTGAGCAGAGTGAAGCTTGCACATGTCATTGGAGTGGTGTGCTGAAAACCTCTCCTTTGAGTCGGCGCACCTAGAGCCACTAAATACCATAATATCCCAAGGTAGCCTAACTAAAATGGAGAGAAAATTGGGTGAAAATAAGGAGTGAAAGTGAGGAAAATAAGGTATGCAATCGAAAAAGTTTCAAAAATGCTATATTTAGATCATGTGTCCCTGCCAAACTTGTTATCGCGGCGAGGGGCAATGGAGCAAACATGACTGTACTTCCCAGCCAGCAACATTCGCTTATATCCCGCCATAGCTAACTAGACTCATTTACGCCGAGGTCATCATTGATCCAAACACTATGACTGCCGGGAGTGGGCCATCTTTCGGTGTTTGAAAGAAAATAGCAAATCATGCCAAAAAATGGGGCGGGTTACCTCCTGGGAGTGGGACATTTCTCGGTATTTTACGGTAAGCTACATTTCAGAGTGATGACAGTTCAGCCATCTAGGTGCCTGAAATTGTTGTTGCCAGTTATCGAAAAGCTTAATCAGAAATTGCAGGAAACAGTTTTCCGTCATCCAGAAATGTTAAAACGGTTGAATAGAGTGAAATGACGTCGCCCGAGCTTCCTGAGCTAATTAGAGCGACGGAGCGAAGAATGTGACAGTTCTCCACCGGAGGAGCGCATTCCGACGATCGTCTCCTCGACGCTTTGCGTGGCTCACTGGAGCGTTATTGTCGCCGTTTTGCCAAGTTGCGGCGAAACGGAGCATACGTGTGTCATAACGAAATGCCTCTCTCGGCAGACGACCACGACGCCCTCAAGTTCCTGACGACGAGCCTGCACGCGGAGGGCACGCAGCCGGCCCTGGCCCAGGGCATGGCCGACTCAGAGAAGGAGAAGTTCTCCAAGGAGTATGAGGTGTACAAGGACAAGCTGGAGAAGCAGAAGGAGGAGTACCGGAAGACACACCCAGAGGAGGCCGCCAAGCAGGCCATGGAGCACGGCCCTGATCAGGCCTACGACACGCAGCAGCAGCGCGAGCTGCGCCAGATCTTCGAGGGCCAGAGCCACATGTTCGAGGGGCTCAAGGCACTGCACCGCAAGCTGGACGAGGTGCTCGGGCGCCAGGAGCGCACCCTATCGCTGGTGTCGGCTGGCGGCGCCGGCGTGGCCGTGGGCGGGGTTCCGCCACCGCAGATGGGCGGAGTGCCGTCGCTGCAGAGGCACGAAGCAGAGTCCCTGCTGAGCAGCCAGCGGGAGCTGTTGCAGACGGTGGCTCAGGTCAAGAGCTTTGTGGCCGAGGTGCATCAACGCACGGCCACCCTGCAACACCAGGGGGCGGGAGGCACCCAGGGCCTCACGGCCGAGCAGCTGCAAGTGCTCCACCAGGTGCGGGACAGCGTGGCCAGCATGCACCGGGATGTCTCCAACAACCAGCCACAGGCAAGTGGGGCGCCAGCCAGGCTTTCTCAAAAAGTCGAGTTTACGATCCGATCCAATACCAGTTTGGATTATGGGGTACTTGCCTGGAACGACAGATCGGTTGTTCCTAAGCAAACAGAGCGAGCGTGAAACGAGACGTGCCTCGACATTACACCAAGCTTGGTGACATTTTAATTTAGCAAGTTAACCTTGGTCTTGAACTAAAACAACTGCCGACCACAAGGAGCTGGACTAAATATTAGTGTGCCGTGCGATGCATTTGCAGAGGACTGGCTGCGCGACATCCTGCCTCAGCACTACCCACTTCTTGCTGTTTGCAACGTTGCAGTTGGCTGTCACGCTGGGCTACTTGGTGTACAGGTGAGTTGTCTCTGGTGGGCACCATTTGCTGCTGCACAACCACTGCCCCAACCAAACGGTGCCTGCTTAATATTGTTAAGTAACTGCCAGGTGTTAATTGTTTTTTCCCCCGAATAGGTAGTAACTTGGAGCCATGCAAGAACCCACCTTGTAATTTTCCTAATGAGGCTTGGCAAAGACTCTTTGCAAAACACCGGCTGCAACTTTGAGGATACCGGGATGTCTTTTCAGGTCCTTCCCACCAGCTTTGACTGAATTTGTTTAAAGTATGCGAAGACCAAGCTCGAGCAGGCGCTCGGCTCGAAGTTTGACTGTTATCTGCAGGGCGAGAAGGTGGCTCTGTCAAATGTCTTTTGTGTGTCAAAATCGAAAAGCAAGAGCTTTTCAATTTTGTTCACACTAAATATAAAACATTTCTGTTGCATTTGGCACTGACACAGCCCACTTAGCTGTTATAAGACTAGGCTATTGTTTGAGAACCAAATTTGTTGGCCAGGATGTTGACCGGTGCCACAGCTCAACCGTCTCGTGTGCTAGACACGAAAAAGAAAGATAGGAGCCGTTTATAGAGAGAGCTTGGTCAATGGGAGGTGCGGGCAGAGCCAGGGCATGCGCCAGACCCAGAAAGAGGGCTTGACATGATCTCTTGACCAACCAGAAGCCAAAAAGAATCCCCTGGCGGTGGTAGTGAGAAACAGTTTTAATCATAGGTATATGGTTTTAATAAGCGTGTGGGTGCATGTGATGTTTGATTACGGTGAAATCTCGTTAATTTGAACCTGAGGCGGACCAAAACTTTGTTTGAATAATGCAAAGTTTGACTTACCGGGAGTTTCCTTCCTAGAAACACATAGGACGGGATCTGCATGTTAGTTTGAATAATCCGCGAGTTTGAATTAACTAGATTCCACTGTATGATCATGCAGGAAGATGTAAGAAACGAATGTGCTGCTCTGTTTCGCTCTTGACAGAGCGTGACCGCTCGGACGGCAAATTCCCGGCCCTTGGCGCCTGGTGTACGGATTATGTCAATCGTTCCGCCAGTTGCGCTCTTCCACCATGATTTTGGATGACCGTGATTGAAACACCACGTGCACCATATTTTCGGTCACCGAGAGTTACTCCGACGCACCTGTTCATTTCATTTCTCGCAACCACCGCCAGGGAATTAGGGGCGAAGCTCCTTAGGGTCTAGCCTTGTCCGTCCGTCCAACCGTCCGGCCGGCATCCGTGCTCACATAAAAAGAAAAAATGTTTGCGCAGGCAACAGGATTCAAACCTGTGTGGGGAGACCCCAATGAATTTCTAGTCCATTGCCTTAACCACTCGGCCGTGACTGCGAGACGAGCAGGGGGCTCTGAGATGTGGTAGTAACTCGAGAGCTGGGGTTTCTGTCATGGATGAAACTTTGCATGTAGCCGCTCAACGTCTATACAGGAGAGGGCGCTGCGGTCAAATGCGTATATAATCGCGTTAAACTTTGCATGCATTGGCTCAACGTTTATAGACGAGAGGGCGCTGCGGTCAAATGCATATATAACCACGTTCCATACCACACATTCTCTTTCTGACATGAACCGTTAACTTAAGCGGTGGAGATGCGTTCCCACGGCTTCTAGCGCTAGAAGAACCAGTGGCTCTGCATTTCACTGACCATAAAGCAGTAATAATGAAGTCGAAACGCAGCCCAGAACTCAGCACTACCTATGAGCAAAAAAAAAAAAAAAAAAAAAAATCGGCAATACCAGAGTTTTGCCTTAATCAACATCATTCACCACATGGAGATGAGGTCATTTTTTTTATTTCTGACTTCTGGTTGGTCACATTCAAATTTGTAAAGACACCCTGGAACATGCCCAGCACGCTCTCGGCCAATGGTGTCTCCTCATTTGTGTCCTATACTTCCCCAATGAATGGCCGAACTCTCTACATATATGGCTCTGAGGAAGCTAGGCCTTCTATAAGTTTGGTTCACTACACTTAGCGTTCCCAGTCACAATGCTAGACTGCTGTGTCATTAGTCTCATCAATGGATGTGTGCCTTTAACCACCTAGCTGACTCCGAGGCAAAGCGGCGACCTGGGCCGGTTCGCTCATCTTGCGGCTGCGGCCAAGTGGGATTTTTATGTTACGTGACCAGCTCCATGGGGACAAGGAAGTACCTAGCATCCCTGCCTAATGGCGGAGAAATTCGTATCGCTTCAAGCACAAAAACCTAATTGTGCTCGCAGAAACTGACTGCTGGGACTTTCAACTGGAGTCCGATTGACTGCCCCTTTATACTGTAGGAGCGGCAGGTAAAGTTATTGTCAGGGAGGGTAAAATGACCCAAAATAAAGAAAAAAAACCATGCGAGGTTATAGCGGTGGCAGTATATTTATATACCTCCGCCAGTGCTGGTGGCTTGCGTCTTCTGCTGTGGTCGAGAGGTTAGAGCGCCGGTACTTGCTGTCGCGGCGTCAAAGTTCCGGATTCAAATCGCGCTAGGCACTCCTTTTTTTGTGTGTTTGTATTTTACTCGCATCTCATTTTTTAACTGTGATCCTTTTTATGAATCATCCACTTGCACTACTGCGCCTTACATGGTGTTTACTGTTAGTCCCACCTGATCAATCAAAACACCAAGAAGAAAAAAGAAAGGATTAAGGCAAGTTAATGCGCTAATACAATCGTTTCATAATGTTCATGAAAAGGAAACCAAGGTAACAGCATCGGTATGGCTTTCGCACAAATGGAGCCGAAGCAAGCATCCTTTCCCCAGCAACTATAATTTTATGCATTTTTAAATATACAACACTCTTGCTACGACTCCTTTCAATAACAGGAGACGCTTATTTAGTATTAATAAAAACTGCAGTTGTGACAATTAAAAAAAAAAAAAAAATGTCCATCAAATAAGCAAAGAAAAAAGACTAGCAGTTGTGGATGCATTGATTGAGCAAAATCCTACAGGCAAGGCAGCAAGTCAAACGTCTGAGAAAGTAGTAAAACCGAAATCAGAGATCATACTTTTACTTGCATGGAATGTGATCAAAGGTATATTTTTACTTTTCACATTTTGCTTTGGCAATCGTAATGTAATATTAACACATTACTTGTTGAATTTTCGTTAGAATAGCAGACAATCACAGCCAAATGCAAAAATGAATCTGGCGGCGACATCCCAAACCATCTCGCTAACGCAAACACCTAAAGTGACTTTGGTCACTTTAGGTGACCAAAGTCAGTTGGTCAAAATTAGAGCAGTTGGAAAACGGAAACAACAAATTCTAGAGAAACTCAGCAGCACAGTTACCTGGCGAACGAAGAGATGGGCATGGGAAGATATTGTTAAAGAGGTCATGAAACGCTTTTTCTAACTTTTTTCTGTTTAGCTTTCCTCCTCAACTCATAAATCGTGCATTCTACCAAACAGTTCAAGAAGACGGAAAGGGGAGAGTCGCCTCTTGCTCGAACTCTCGTTTGTGTACCTGTACACAGCCACTGTCCCCCTAGAAGATTAGCCCGTCGCTCAAAATTCCGTCAAAAGTTGCTTTCCCCACCCCTTTCACTCAGAAGCTGACAGTGTTGTGGAAGCTACGTGCTCGTTGGGCCAGCCACACTTTTGCCACGTGATCACGCTCTCTCGCGCATACCCACACGTAGAGAATAAGGTCAGGTGATGAAAGGGAGGCGGCTGATTGGTCTGGCAAGTGCGTAGCTTCCACCACAATGTCAGCTTAGGGGTGAAGGGAATAGGTGAGGTCCGGTGTCGTGTGAAGTCCGTTTGGACCCGGTGACGCGCTTTGGGGACCGTGGATGTATCACAGTGAAAAGGCAGAGAGCTTACGAAGGGAAGGAGGTACGAAATAGTCTGCTGTGTTTTAAAATTTTCGTACCGAAAGTCAGGCTTTTGACTTTCTACCTTTTTTTTTGTTTTGTTTTTGCCCACTGAACAAAGTGCTATTAGTAAAATCCCCATCTAAATTGATTTATCCCAGCCCAAAATTTGTTTCATGGGCCCTTTAACTTTCCGCGGAGAGTATGGCAGATGCAAAAAGTGTAGCAAAAGTTGGCATTTTTTTTTTTTTTTGTAAAGAAAGCTAGAAGCTAGAGACATGTACGCACTCTTCCGAGTTCATGAACAATGAACTGGTGAGTCAGAACTACCCGTTCAATGATTCTATAGAGCTCAAAGGGCCTTGTCTACAGTCATAGTGGGAGTGCAGTCAAATACAAGAAGAAAAAGAAAAAAAAGTTTCTGGCGCGATTTGAGCCCGGGACTTTTACGCCGCGACGTCAAGTACCAGCGCTCTAACCTCCCGACCACAGCAGAAGGCGCAAGCCGCCGGCACTGGCGGAGGTAGATAAATATACTGCCACCGCTTTTATCTCGCATAATTTTTTTTCTTTATTTTAGGTCATATTTACCCTCCCTGGCCGTAACTTTACCTGCCGCTCCTACAGTATAAAGGGGTGGTCAGTTGGACTCCAGTTGAAAGTCCCTGCAGTCAATTTCTGCGGGCGAAATTAGGCTTTTGTGCTTGAAGCGATATGGATTTCTCCGCCATTAGGCAGGGACGCTAGGTACTTCCTTGTCCCCATGGAGCTAGTTCCTTGACAGAAAAGTCCCTCTTGGCCGCAGCCGCGGCCCCGTCCGCAAGATGAGCAAACCGGCCCTGGGGATCCCCAGTTGGCAGACTCAAATCCCGGCCAAAGTGCCCGCAGTCCGTTGGCGGCTCATTGCGGAGAAGGCGTAATGTAATCGGGATTTCAGTTTCGTGGGCAATTGTGTTTGGGTGTTTTTTAAGTGCTGGGTTTGGCCCAAAAAAAACCCAAATCTGACTTTTGGACGTGCGCCTTTCCATGGCGACAGGAGCAGCAAAGAGGCGGCGGCCAAGAAGTTCTACTGAGTGCAGATCTCGAGCCTCGCCTTGCCCTCCCCTCCCATGGAGTGGACCTCACCCCCACAGACTGCCAGAAACCAGTGTTGCCAGAGGAGCACCCCTCCCTTCTTATTGGTGGAGTGCCACAGCCATCACCCATTCTTCGAGACAAGGCCACTGTTTGTGGGAGGGGCAAGAGATTCATCCGGGGTGCGCAACAAAACATGGCCGTACAGAGGGAGGGTGCACCGGAACTGGGTCCCAGCCACATCGTTGCGTGGGAGCGCCTTTCTCCCTCTCTCTCAAGAAATTTGCGGGGGTATTCTTAGAAATAAACATTGACGTGGGTCTCGACGTACATCTCGGTGTAACATTCCACTTGCCACCATCTGCTGACCACTGAATCTTCTACAGCGTTGTTTGCTGCATGTTCTGAAAAGTTCTCCGTTTTTGGGGCAATTCAAAAAATATTCTGTACATACAGATAGATAAATGGTGTGGGCTATTTAAATATATTGCGAGCAATTTTGTTGGCTGTAAATTGTTTATTTTTTTTATGCGGTGAATTTGTGACAATAAAGTGGCACAGTACTTTTGGACTTCGTGCTCAAATATGTCATTGCTACCTACTCGCTGCAAATATGGGTGGAGTACTAAGCATTCTTATGCAAGGTGTGGCAGCATGTGCTAACCTCCATGATTATATGCGATTGGATGGATGGACAAGTGGCGTTAGGCGGTAGTTTGTCCCACCAAGGTGGTGCAGAAGCCTTTCCTTTTAAATGTGGTGGTAAAAAGGCAATATGATTTATACTGTGGTGATAAAAAAACTTAAAGGACACACCCCCTGGGAGGGTAAACTTTTGAACCCTTGGCTTAAAATTAATGAAATTTACAGGGTAGGCTGCTGGTCATGCTAGAGGGTGCATAACAAAATTTCAGGTCTGTGGGATGGGAAGGAAATTGGAATCTATCGTTGAAAACCTATCGCAATATTGAAGATTTCTGTTTGCTAGATATGTAGCAGAATGCCTAGGAGGTGCAGCTATGAAAAGTTTTTTTTTGTTGTAAAAAGTAATTTATTTTAATTTTCTCTTATGCAAAGTTGGTCAACTTTTCGGTCTTCTGTCTTCGACAAAATGCCAACATTTTTTTATAAAAGACATCCGTAAAGTGACAAAAAAATCCCATAGCCGCAATCTTTACTAAATTTCAGTCAGGAAGTGAAGAATGAGCCTTCCCTGTATTGTCATTATCAAACGATGGACTGACTCAAATGAACACATCTTTCTCCGTTCCACTTTTTGGTATAAATTCCAAAGTGCTCGAAACCCTGCCTTTTCTTTAGCTTTGGTAGACAGAAAATAATTTATAAAAAATTAACTATGCAGTGTACACTAATTAAGCTTTCTGGGAATACTCTAGATGTTGGTGGGTGTAAATATTTAATTTTTCAAAATCAACTTTTTTGCAGAAATTTTTTTTCTGGGTAGTGTCCCCCCTTAAAGGGGTATTCACACGAGGGAGAAATCCCGGGGATTTCTCCCTCGTGTGAACACCCCTTAATATGCATGGTTAAAGTCGGCAAGCACCGTGATGAAACTAGAATAATACAGGAGGAGACGCTGAATTCTAGTTTCCTCCCAGGGCCGTAACCAGGGGGGGGTTAGGGGGTTCTGACCCCCCCCCCCCCGAAATTTGTTTCTGGGTATGGCCCTGGTCGGTGCACTTGCAGCCAGCCGATTTTAATCTCCACCTCTGTGCACGCGCAGTGGCACCGGTCGGCTACCGGGTACCAAACCGGGACCGGTTCTTCGGTTTGCTATAACTCTCCATTATATGCCACCGATGCACGATTCATAGGCAAAAATAAGACAATAGATATTTTCAAAATGGCCGCCGTTGTCCCCGAAAACCCCCCCCCGAAATTTTTTTCTGGGTACGGCCCTGCCTCACACTGCTCGCCGACTTTAACCATGTATAATGCTTACCAACTAGCCCAGCTCACCACCTCTAGAGGACACTTCAGCTTTGCCTTTGAGAGTGGAATGTGATAGCAATATCGGGCCCTGTTTGCATCGCCTTGCAATTCGCTTCTCGTGGCCTACTCAGCGTGTCTGGCTTGCAACCAAAGGGTCGTGGGTTCAAATCCTGCCTAAACTCCTTAAAATTTTTCTTTAAGGCAAATAAACTGCTTTATAAAGTTAAATCATTTGACATGCGGCGACCTTTAATTCACATTTAATCACTTTCACTGCATGTGTGGCACCACGTTTCAAGTGAGCGTTGTGGGTTGTTTGAAATTCCTGTGAAAGGTCATGTGACTGTGACGTCCCGACCCTATTGACCAATCAAGACTTTCGCGTCGCACCACCAATGCCGGCTTTTCTTTGAAACGAGCTCCTTAAAGATGCCCTGCAAGGACTTTTTTTTTTACAGCTTTTTAATTTGCAACGAACCTGAGTGCACTGAACGGAGTACCTTAAGGAAACTTTTCTTTTCTTGAATTTCGCTTTGTTTTAAAAGTTATAGGCAAATTAAAATTACAAGAACAAAAAAAAAAAAAGCTCGAGGTACACCTAAGCACGTTTTACGAGTTTTGAATATGAAAGCATGCAAGCCGCTTGTCCGCTCCCTTTTTAATCCGCTGCATAGAACTTTGTTGCCGGTCAGCGCGCGTGCTCCCCTGGGCACACTCACCTTGGACGCTTTGTGTTAACAGCGCGCTGATGGACACGCAGCTTCATAGGGCGAGCGGTCGTGGAAACTGATGAGCACAGCGGCCAATGGGAGCCCCGTCAAGGCGCGCCAGCCTTTGGAACCAAAGGCGAAATTCAGCTTTACTTCGCTCCTTTGGGATCAGGGAAACTAGGTGCTGTTTTTGCGCTTCAAACTGATGACGTCAGTTCACTCCATGGGACAGTTAATACTTTCGCATTAATAACCTCCTACATGATGTCCTTGATCGCTTGAGTGGCCGTGAACTTGAGGAGGGGTAGTGAGCTCGGTGAGCACTCGTGGCTGCCGCACTCCGTGTCGACGGCTCAAGAGGGCACCACTAAAGCATGTTCTGGACAGGCTATATGAAGCAGGCGGCCAGGGTGGCTCGCATTGCATTTGCTGCGTGATCAAACACTAATTCATCATGACACTTCATCGGATGGGGCCCGAATTATTGCATTTCTTTGAATTAAGAGTGAATCCTCGGCCGGAAGTCGCCGGCACGAGCGAGTCCTTCTGAGAGCAGGCGTAGCGGAACTGACGTGCGCATTCTCGGCGCCCCCAGGCCCCTGGTGCCTCCGCGCATTCTCCTCGTTCGTTGGTGCTCGCCTTGATTCTTCGTTCGGCGGCTGTTCTCAAAGCGGCTGGTACTAGTACCACACGGGCAGAGCCCGCGTGGTACTAACAATAACAAACGCCACCCGGCTTCGCACCTGGCTTGGCTTGGCTCCGTCTGTCTTTTGAGGCGAATGAGAATGCGCATGTCACGAAGCGAGCTTTCCACGACACTCACCGGGGGTCGCGTAAAATTGTATTTTTCGTGTTTATTCAATTTTATACGCCTTCTCGCTCAAAACAACGTCATTTAGAAGTAAAGGACATGCTATGTATGCCATTGCGACCAAGAATTTCCACCCAAAATTTTGGTTCAGCATCCCTTTAACGCTATGCGCGGAAAAGCCAATATAATTTATAAATGTGGCTATGGTTTCCTTATTGCAAGGAAACACTGAATATCACTAGTGGTAGAGCTGTTTATACTAGAAGGTGCTGGCTGGGTGTGGGTGGGACTAAAGCCCCTTGATGTGCCAATGCACATCGATGTACCAATGCGCCAATGCACGAGTCCAGTGTCTCTAGCGGCCCTTGGAAGCGAATGGTGGCGCAGCACTGAAATGAGCAGCCCTTGGAAGCGAATGGCGGCAGAGCACCCGCTCGTGGCACATGGTTTGCGCATTTCCACAACAATGGTTGGCAGTACTTGGGAGCGTGAATTTTATCACGGGACTTTAGGTGGTTTGGCAGCCTGCTATAGTCTGTTGCCGGTTCAGAATAGCAGGACATATTGTTTGCGCCATCAAGATTATTGTCCTTTGGAGGCTATGTGGGGGTTCTTTCTAGGTAAGTTAGACATGCAATGCGATTGTCGTGATGCATGATGTGATAAGAGTTAGGTAAAGACCAGAAAGTAAGTCCAGTGCACTATCAATCCCAGCTTCACACCGGTGACATGCAAAGCACCAAAATTATGATCTTTACTTACTATAGGTGGAGTGCCCACCTGCATAGGAGTACCAATGGAATTCAATTCATACAAAAAGAAATAAAAGCCAGGGAAATCGTGTGAGCAGCTTTTTCTCGTATTGACATTTGTTCTAAGCACACTCCTAAATGTGCAGACGAATGCACTGAACAACAAAGAAATAGCTATGTGAGTGTGCCACAGGTACAATTTTCAATGGCCTTCGCTCCTTACATCCGTAGACAACCACTAACAGTGCTCTGGGTCGCGTGGTTATAAGAGACAACCTTTTATTAGAAGGTCTACGACGCTTGCTGCTCTTCCTTGTCGTCCTTGTGCTTCAAGACGCCCTTCTGTATCAAGTCCGGAATCTCCACTGCTAGCCATGGTCCCAGCTGAAACAACAAATAGATTAGCATCTTTGTAACTTGCCACGTCTGATACTACTGGCCTGAAAACAGAACAGGTACTAGTTTCATAGCTCATCCCCTGAAATTGTAAACTGGAATCATTTTGTCTGGGTCCACAATGTGCTCGTAAAGGTCTCTTCAATTGAAAAACTGCACACTCAAAAATACCTTTTCTCTTTAAATGGCCTGAATAGGTCACATATCTCACAAAACGTGCCCCCACCCCCCTCAAAGAAAAAAAAAATTATGCCCCAATACACATTTTTTGTTAGGAGTTACGATGACTGCTCGCGCAAGCAGACTGAAAATTGACTCTTACTTTGAGGTCACAATAATGTCAGAATAGGACTCAATTTGCCAGTCTCCCACTGGCTGGAAGGAGTACATGCCCACTTTGGCCCACCCCATACCTTTCCTCTGTGCCCTGCCAACACTGTTGCAAAAAGGTGGTCGAGAGAAAAGTAGAAAACACCCCGCCTCCTACGGGGTGTTCTTGAGTACTATATGGGCGTAAACAAATTTTCATAAGTAAACCGATGAACGGCGTGCATTGAAACTTTCCAGAAAAGCATCTCGAGGTAGTGCATTTATCTTACTCAGATTTTATCAGTGCAGGTTTCAAAAAAATAAAAATTAAGCCTAGGAAAACCTGTACACATGCTCGGATCAGTTTTCAAGTATTCATCAGACGCTTTCACGTTTTTGCTTTATATGGCGACATCTGTGAATAGCGACCAGGCCCGTTTGCTCGAAGCTGGTTAACTCTAACCGCGATTAAAAGTTAACCGCATTTCCCTACGAGGGGGAATTTTAGGTCACATGACCGGGCAGAGTAAGGATGGCGGGAAAACATGGCGGTGCCCCTGGGAGTGAGCGCCGCTCGCTTTAGAACTAATACATCGTAGTAGCTGCAATATCGGGCGCGTTAGTCACCAATGAACGGTGCAGGAGGCTTTCACTTTGCCTCACCTTACTTAAAGTGCAAAGCATAAGCAATGACCTCGCCGCATTTTTGAGATAGTCTTTTGCTTCTGGCCATTCCTATGCCTAAATGGAAAGAAAGTGGATTGCCTTGACTCAATCGGCAGGTATTGATAGCACATAAAAGCAGACAGCGTCCCCAGAGACCAGGAGTCTCAAACACACGGCCCGCGACCCCCTGGGAAGTGGTCCGCAAGCATCCCGTGTCTGCGAGCCTCTGTTCCCATGTCTCGAGCGCCACATGCGCCATAAATAATAGTTTTTTCATCGTCAACCTACTTCAAAAAAAGAAAAAAAGAAAAAAAATGTATATATATATCTGTGTGTCTGTGTGTGTATTTGCTCATATGACGTGTTTGCGCAATTTGCACTAAAGTAGTGCTGCTTCGTCTAAATATTGGTTTCTCATTATTTTCCGCTGTAAATCAACCGGAATGGCTATACCACTTTTAAGCTAAAACTGCCGTTTCTTAGAACAAAAAGTCACCCAGGTTGCACAAACTCTTGCTCAGCAGGAGAAAATCTCAAAAATAAAGCTATGCACTTCAGCTTCTAGCTGTCAGACAAAACATTTAAAATCAAATAATTCTCTCATAAGTTTGCTACAAATATCCTCAGGAAAGCAAACACTCCAATATGAAAAGAAGTTTTTATATGCCTTTTGAGCCTAGTGAATTGTGTGACAGGGCAAGGACAGCGTGCTTGCTCTCGTTTCTTATAACAAGTGTGAGCCCAGATTAGACGTACATGCAAATGGAAGCTAAATAGGGCGATACAGTGAGCTTACAAAAAGCAGAGAGCACAAGGTTCCTTGTCTAGACGTTATCTGGAATGCCGCTGATACAGTCGACAGCTTTGAAACGTGACGCACCACTGCTGTTTGTTTATATTTTTCTCCAAAAATAGCAAAATATTCCCCCCTCCCCCCTTAGCTTTCGTCCTTTCGGGGGTGGGCTATGTGGCCCCCACACTGGAATGAGTTTGAGACCTCTGCCATAGACCTTTTGCTAATTTCCCAATGACCGAGGTGCATGCTACCAATGCTACGAGTGTAGTTACACGCGCTGCACGTGCTGCCGTCTGCAGTAGTAACTGTTCTAAAGCAAAAAGTATAAAACAAATTTTGCCGTGCACGCACGTTCATCAAAGATTTATTATGATTATTTACTTCGAATCTTTTATAAGTGGAAGGCCAGCGCGCGCAGATCGTAGAATTACACTTCCAGCGTTCTCCTCGATGTTTGGGTAATTTACTAATAGGTCAATTTTCACTGGAGCCAAATTACAGATTTTTCAATTTATGACGGTGTTATATACAGTTCTCATATGCTGGCCAATTATGATGCCGGTGTACCGTCCGCCTTTCACTGCTCACTTCTTTCTTATTGTTTCTAGGACTGAACTTCGTCGTTCTCTTTCGAACTTGGAAGGAAATTTCAACGAGGCTCGTCTTCACTTCAGACAGCCAAATATTTAGACATTTTCCAAACCAATTATCTGTATCATGAGGAATAAAAATTGTTTCTTAAGCTTAAATGTATGCCGCGCTGCGTTGCAAAAACATAGTAGCGCACATTTTGAGAACCTTTCCACGGAAGCCACTTAAATTCGCTACAGTCAGTAGGTGACACCAGCAACCACCCCGTAATAAAACACAGAGCTATCACTCATCCAGCCCTTGTCGAACTTGGCTGGGTACTTGAAGGTACCTAGTAGGGAAGGGCGGTTAACTTTTAACCCGGTTAAAGTTAACTGGCTTCGAGCAAACGGGCCCTGTGGTTTTTGTCAGTTTCCTCCCTGAACACAAGAAAAAATTTTTTTTTTTTTAACACAGATTATAGGTCTGTTCGATTCGCCTGAACTGGCTGAACTAGTTCAGCAGTGCAGGAACTGGTGCATTCGATTCAACCGGAAGTTGCACGGCCGCTGCACTGGCGCGTTCGGTTCATCCCAGTTCTGAACGAGTTCAGACCCAGTTCCTCAAAATCTTGCACCGGCTCCAGAGTCAGTTCAGCGTCCGTGCAGAAGCAGACGAAAAGAGCAGAGGGCGATAGCAGACGACGCTCCTTGTCCGTCTCTGCTCGCGGTGCCATTTTTCGCAGCTCTTGCTCAAATGTCTGCGATGTTTAACTATAACGCCGATACGGACGTTGCATTTCATCTCATTTATGATAATAACGTACCCGCGGTGGACGCGGAATTGATATCATAACTGGGGTAGGAATTTGATTGATTATGATATTCTGAAAGTGTTTTAGGCACCTGCTCGTCTAGGTTTGGCTCCCTTTGGTAAGTGTTGAAATACTGGCTCACGTAAATTGTTTCTTTTTGATGCTATGTGGGGATCCCCAGTGTTGATATTCTTCCTTAGCAACACGGGAAAGGTAGTGCCCTCTTGATAGGCCCCGCCTTCAGTTGCTCTTGGATGCATTCTGACGACTCCGATACATTGCAGAGGTCTGGAATTTAGTATATTGGCCCTCGCATGCCCCGCAGCTGAGCATAATACCGCATGCTTTGTCCGCTGATATCTGGACGCCCACTAACGGGCCTGGGAAAAACGGTGCCGAAAATCGGCATTGGCTTCGTAGTTCCATGCAGGTCTTTCTTGAGAATCAGCATAAACGCTTCAGCTTGACGCCAAAGTTACGGTTGATAACTGTATTGGCCAAAACGCTATAGTCAGGCCTTCGTCTTCGAGGTGACCGCTATCGACCGCGCGCTGCCGCCAGTGACTCCCGACGCAAAATCATTCTGATGCCGCGACCCTATCGTCGAAATGCGGAACTCGGGAGACTTGGAATGAATCTACTGTTGCTAAATGAATGTGAAGGACACGAGCGCTTATGGAAACGAGATGAACTGAACAGCCGTTAAAAATGCAGATAGAAACACATTTCGTGCAGAAAACGTTTTTAGTAGCCGCGAATAAAAAAATATTCACAAGGAAGATTCCGTTACTATACTTTAAAACTAAGGAAACACGAATGGTCTCATCAAACCGCGACTCAATAAAGGTCACATCCAACGTGGCGAGGAGAAACAAGAGCCAACAGATGCAGACGACACCCATGCAGCGCTTCCGCTCGGAAAGCCGATCACAGCGCCAGGCCTAGCGCGGCGGCTGCACTGGTTCTGCGCCGCCACTGCACGACTCCTGCACTCCTCTGAACTCGGACAGAACTAGTTCAGAACTTTCTGGCCGAATCGAACAGCCCTTATGTTTTATCAGCCTATTTCCATGGAGTTCTATAACGTTTGGCTTTTGGCTGTCGGCTGTGATGAAAAACCGACACCGAAAGGCTTTACGCCCATAGGGAATCACATGAAAAGAATTCGGTCTCCCAGCAGGGTTTGAAATCGCCACTGTGAGATTGTAATCCAAGTTCTTTGCCGACGGTCGGAGTGTGCATAAGCAAAGTCATTCGGTCGACGCACGAATGCATTATTGCGGGCTCCGCGGCCTTTCTTGTCGCGCTGCTCCGTCTCGTGGCGTGCGGCGGACACGAGAGTTAGGTGCCACCGTTTGAATGCTTTTTTCTTCTTCCCTGGAAGGACCGTCACAAATTCTGTGCCTACCCGTCTTTGTCGGCACGATTGAGCTCGTATCATTTTTTTTAGGCTCCATCTTTCTTTTCTCGAAACCTACGCTCGTAAAATTTGAGCACAATGAATGCACCACCTAAATACACCTTTGTGAAAAGCTTATAAGTCCTCCGTTCATTGCTTATTTAAACACCAACTCATCTCTGTGACGTCACGGCGCGGTGGTGGCGCGTCGATCGCACTTCCAGTCTGGGGCTGTGGGCAGAAGTCCCCATGCCAGACATGTATTCCTGCGTTGTTTTGAAGGAAACCACACAAAAACCTGCCTTCTCGTCAAAACGCCGGGACTGGGGCCGTATCAAAAGAGTCGAGAAAGGTTTGAAGGTCAGTTTTCACGTGCTCGGTGCGTCCATATGTGCCGTAAAAAGGGAAAACCAAACGCCGTCGGACAACGATTGCTTGGGCGGGAAGCACTTTGAGTTGAATTCACGGATACTTGTGATTATCAGATTTTTGTTTTATTCCAACATGAGCGCCAGAAAACCATCAAGTCGTGCGGACCACCTGCAAACTACGTTCAGTGCGTCTTCAAGTTCAAACGGCCACCTGATCGTTCGAACTGTCGTCTGCTCTTTCAAACGTTTCTGCTTGTCGTCTGCTCTCTTAGACGACGCCGGCCCGTATATTAAATGTTGGCCCGGTACTTGCTATATGAAGTAAGTGCACGCCTCAAAAGACTAAGTTTGAAGGTTGGTAAGCAGGCTCGATGTAAACAGTAAATACAAGGAGATGTTGGTCATTGTTACGAGTGACCATCACTGACTTGCTATGCCTAATTGACTTGGTCCGATTCTGCTTGAGATTTTCAGTATCGACGTCAACTATCTCAGCTACGGTTCATGCTTTTGCAGCCCGTGCGGCGTCGCGACTGAAACTTGCGAGCGAAATCTCATCATGCGAATCAGGTTTTAACGTACATACTGCAGCGTCCACGCGGAATGAATCGCCACATGTCACATTATTCACGCGATGTTTCGCGGTGTAACGAGCCTCGGTAATTTCGCTGATGCCGCTCAAGTAGTCAGACATCGCCAGGAAGACGTAGAATCAACAATTCGAACGCGAAAAAGAGCAGGGGGACTCACACCGCTGCCGACAACATCGCATTTCAATGGTTTGTTTAAGAGCGACGGCGAGCTTCTTGACCACACCCCCATCGCGCATGCGCGGCGCCGGTGGCGTCCGCTAGGGGCGCTCCAGTTTGTTTGTAAACATAAAATGGTGTATATAAAAAAAAAAAAAAAAATGTGCACTTTATTAGCATTTTAGGATTCCCTGTAGACGGCAAAGCTGGCCGAACGCTGATGCAGCACTCGTGGCCAACAGCGAGCTCACCAATCAGAAGCAGCATATGATCGACCTGTACAAGCTTCTACCGGGTTGCCTACAGTGTTTCCACAGTAGAGGCGTCGCCCGGAATAAACTCGAAGTGTTCCCCAACCCCCTCTTCCGAGTGGAGGAGATGCCAGCAGCAAGCACTCACCCCAAGAGCCATCGCATGGGCTATGCCAAACTTGGGCACGTTGCGAGCCCAAAGAGGCTTGAAGTGGTCCGTCATGCATATCTTGCCTCCTCTGCAGGACAGAACAGAACGGTGTTCGGCAACCACGGGCAGTCAAGGGAAAGGAAGCGCGCAAAGAAGTGGTTGCACGTTACCGAAAAAATAAACGCAGAAACAGACACGCTGGCGCACCGGCTCGTAAGACGCTCCCTCAAATACCTCGAGATACTGCGCTCGATCAGCTCCGTCTTTGAAACAATGGAAGTTGGTTGCGAGGAAGAATTTTTAGGAGGTGGGAAGTTGGACCACTTTCAAATGTGGCATTTCATGTCTCTAATGCTTTGTGCCGCATCGGACGATTTGACGAGTGCAGCACGACCGCTAACTTGAGTGTTTTTGATGTGCACCACGCAGCAGAGACGACACAAATGTGTACACAGTTATCGTGCACATCAAAATTAGCGGGCGTGAAATTTTAAGCCGATGCTATGTACTATGTCGATAACAGTCCCCTAAACAAAAGAAATAAGAGGTAGAAATGTAACGGCTCTAAGAGGAAATGAAGTGTTCAAATTAAAATTCTATATTCCTCACCATTTTGGAGGAAAATAATTTGGAGCAAATTCCTTATATATAACCTAATTGTTTGCAAGTCTGCAGAATGCTACAATAGTCTTTTTGTTGTAGTTGTTTTGTGAAGAAATGCAAGGTAGAAAAATAATGGGACTCTGCCTTCAACTTAAAAAAAAATTGGGAAGAAATTTCTTCCCCATTTTGCTGAAGCTTAATGTTGAAGCACAATGCTTCAATATTAAAAAATATATATATAAGGTTGAAAAAATGCTCGAGTTACACTTCAGCACTTCTTACGAGTTGTGAATGCGAAAGCATACAAGCCCCTCCGACGATGTGAATGCTAGAGGCGGCGCGCCATGATCGTCGGCGTCGAGACGAGCAGAAGCACCGGCGACGATTTGGATGCTAGAGGCGGCACCATGTTGGTCGGCAACAAGACGAGCAGAAGCTTCCGAGCGCGAGCTAACGTGTCTGTTTTAACCGGCGCAGGGCCCGCAGTGGCATGGGGTTGCGGCAGTTAGTTTTATTGGCATACTGGCGGCACAGACACGCAGCGCCATCTAGCGGCGGTCGTTGAAACTGACACGTGCAGCGGCCAATGGGAGCCTTGCCGCCACGCGCCAGCCAATGGGACCTTTAGGATCAAGAACACTAGGTGCCGTTTTTGTGCTACAAACTGATGACGTTGGCTCGCTCCATGGGGCAGTTAATGCTTTCGCATTAATAATGGGGCTCCAAACTTTAACTTGTGAGGAAAAAGTATGTTTTCTGCATAACCTCCACTGTTTTCAAACCTGCAGATTACGCAGATTCGTGACAGGACACAGCTCTCTGCACAATTTTTCTAATTTGGCTTGACTGCTAGACAGGCACCATTCTAAATGAAAAGCTCCTCCAGCCTTTAAACGAGAAACAAGAAGCCAAGATTCTAACCAGAATGTGACATTGCCTCTCCATGCCATCTTAATCTTTCCTCACTTGAAAGCTCATAAGAACATTGCTATTTTGAGGAGCAGCTGACATTTGCATAGGTTTAAGCAGTGATGGGAAGTACTTTATGTCTATTGTACTTAAAATGCTACTTCAAGTAGGTTTCGAAAAATTGTACTTCACTTGAAGTATATTCCTGAGTATCTAGTGCTTGTACTTTACCTAAAGTACTTTTTGTGATACTTTCCAAGAAGAGTACAACTCTCAACTCCAAAGTACATTCCCCAAATTTGGTCTTGTTAAATTTGTATCACAAAATTATGCATTGCCAAAAGGATATATTCTACTCTCACCAGAAATGCGAGCAGATGAGGCATCGCTCATCTGGTCAATACTCTAAAATAAGAGCCTTATAAGTCAACTGTGTTAAATAGTTTGCCAGCGAGAGTAAAACAACCACTTCATGGCAACCTGACCTTATCCAATATTCGCCGCCATTTCCGAAAACAACTGCCGCTCCCCGAATTACCGCTGGAGCGATGCATACCAGTTTAAAAAAACTGTATAGGGGAATGAAAGGGCACCATGAAAGATTGTACTCTGTACTTTACTTCAAGCACTTTAATTATATGTACTTTGCCAACACTGGATTTAAGGTGTACTATGGAGCATTCCTCACCTGTACATTTTTGCAGTCTTCCCATCCAGGGATGGCAGCGCTATTTCTGGTGCCGTGGTGGGATAGGTCACTGGAATCTGTGGACCGAGAAGTGAGATTTTCAACAATGGGCAGAGTTCTCTTGCGGGAGACCACTCTCGAAAGCCCTATAATTCCAAGACGGGAACCAAGATGCTCTTAGGAAACGTAAATTTCAATATTGGCTAGCCTTGCATTCGCTTGGTGTGTGTTACACCAAATGAAGCCTGGTATGGTCACCAACAAAATGAGAACGGTGGGGCATCTCTTTCGGATGCCTGGTCTCAAGAAGGTGCTTCTTGCCTCTGCCGTGCCCCGGCTGTACTTGCACGCTTAGGGCTCACGAAACGCTGAAGGGTCATCGCGGGAAGGAAGCTCGTGCTGAAGGCGGGACTTCCGAAGGACCTCCCTGCTGTTCTCATCTTATCAGTGACCGTAGAAGGGTACTCTGTGGCACGAATAGAAATGTATGACCGAGACAGGTGGCACTTCCCTTCCTCACGAACAAATGTACCAACTGGCCACAAAATATCCAGAGGATAAAAGACATCCGCACAATCTGAGTCAAAAGGCCCTTACGTCAAATTCCACTTCAAACTCATACTTGAGCAGCTCGTGGATGTACCAGCATTTGCCAAACCACCGGGTGCCATCCTTGTTGGACTCCAACCGGAACCAGTCGTTGTCATTCTCCTTGTTGTTCTGGACATACTGCAGGATAAAAGTGGACAACAATGGCAATGTTCTATTTTCAGATGCCTACACTTTAATTGTCTCCTTTCTAAGAGCTCCAATCGAGAAAGAACGACATTTGAGTAGCCAGTGGCTACAGTGAGTTGAGATAAAGTTGGGAAAGGTAAAAATCCTAGAATTCATTCATCCGTTAACTTCTGCCTTTGCGCCACTTTAGCATGTTGTGCGGCGCTCGGACTTCATACGTTTCGTTTTGTTTCATGGGTATACCTGTTTATTCTTGTCTCTCCATAAGATGAATGAAGCTATTACGAGAAGTTAATGGCCACGTCATGCACTACACAGAGTTGCCAGCTGTGCAAGTGAAGCGCCAGTACACTGGTACGTCGGACATAAGGCTCACAATTTTAGTAGTTTGTAGCATCAACCTGTCAATCTGGCTAAAGCAATTAAGGGAGTGCTCTGCGAGTAAACCACAAGCCCGCCACACAATGTTCCCCCCCCCTTCCCCCCCCCACAAGAAACAACAAATTTACAGGTTTTTCTTTAATGTAAGAATAAACTGTGCATTGCCGAGCACTCCTTCTCCGCTCAAATGTACCGCTAGAGGTCCGAGCCAGATTCCAAAGTTTCAGCATTAACCGTTACTTTGTTCAAAAGTCAAAAGCGATTTTCTGAAATTTTCAATGGGAAAATACCGGCCGACAAAGCTCCTGAATACATGAGGGAGTTTTAGAATCGCACACACTGAAGCTTTGCATACAAAAAGAAAAGCGTCGTCGCCAGTGCGCATGCGCCGAACGCTAACCACGTTCTGCACTTCGCAGGTGCTATTTCTTGGAAATAGCGTGCGTATGCAAAGAGTCTTTGTGCTCCTCCAAGGAGGATTTGTGATGAGAAGTTGGCTAAAGCCAAGACGAGCACAGTTTAAAAATGGCGGCTCCCAGGACCATAGCTATGGTGCCTGGAGCGCGTCTTCGACTGGTGTGTTTAGCATCCTATCCCGCCCATGCATCAAAAGTGGTTGCGAAGTGGCAACAAATGACGTCACAGAAGCCCGAGTGTCATGCTGTTGCCTGTCGCGATCCTGGCAGTTGGTAGTAGAAATGCTGGCGAAAAGCGTGAGCGAATGCGAGTGTCGCTGTCGTCACTTTGTCCCAAGCGTCTCAACTGCCTGCTGCTGTGCCTTCCGTGGACCGTCACAGTGAAGAACGACTTGCAGCAGAACAGGCGTCTACCACATCCACCACAGTTGCTGGGACGCCGCCAGGATCGCGACCGGCGACAGCATGACACTTCTATGACGTCATCAGGCGGAAATCGAGGAACCGCTTTTTTGGACAAGGTAAACACACCAGTCGGAGACGCGTTCCAGGCACCATACCATAGCTGCGGCCGGTTTAGCTGCGTCGCGAAGGCAATGTTGTCGGCATCCTCGCAACTGCGATTTTCAATACGGGACGACATTGCACTCGGTTTGGAAAACCGAGTAAAATGGGCAACAATCACCAGCATCTTGATGCTTGCGACGCGCGGATATTTCTTGCCGAAGGCCAGTACACTGGACCTTTCTTACCGAGGCGACGCAAGTGGACGTAACCAGTCAACTGCTCGCATCGCATTCTCATGTTTAAACAAATCCGGAATGTTACTCGGGACCGAAAAACTTGTTTTTTCTCAAGTTATAGCGTAAACCTTGGTGGCGTTGCAAGTGCGAGAGGCTTGGGCTTTTGCGTCGCAGCGGAGAAATGCTATTCTAAAACTGTCTCGCCTAGCGAGCGCTAATGCAAGCGCTAAATTAAGCGCTAGCGTGCGCTAAAATGGTGTACATTATTCTAAAACTGCCTATTGCGCTCCATTACTGTTCTATTTGTTTTTGTTCTATTGCCACCCCCTTGTATAATGCCCCACGGGCCCTCAAGGAAAATAAATCATGATGATGATGATGACGCTAGTTGCCGAAAATGGGCTTATTGAAAATTTCAGAAAATCATTTATAAGTTTTGAATAAAATAATGGTTAATGCTGAAACTTTGTTTGTACCTCTAGCAGTACATTTGGGCGGAAAATGAGCGTTCAGCCCAGAGCCGTATATGAAGAGAGTTTGGCCATTCATTGGGAAGTAAAGGAGACAAATGAGGAGGCGCCATTGGCCGAAAGCGGGCTGGGCGTGTTCCAGGGCGTCTTCACAAATTCAAATGTGGCCAACCAGCAGGCTGAAATAATACCCTGGCGGTGGTCGCGAGAAAAAAACTTGTGTGTCAGAGTAACTCTCGGTGACTGAAAATATGGTGCACGTTATGTTTCAGTCACGGTCATCAAAAATCATGGTGGAAAAGTGTGACTAGCGGAACGATCGACATAATCCATACGCCAGGCGCCGGGAATCTGCCGTCCGTGCAGTCACACCCTGTCTGAGCAAAACAAGTTCGAGCGGCACATTTATTTCTTGCATCTTTCTGCATGATCATGATCGAAACATCATGTGCACCCTATTTTCAGCCATGAAGGGTTAGTACATTTAACCCTTACGCGCTTATTAAAGTGATTAAAACTGTTGCTCGCTACCACCGCTAGGGGGTTCTTTCCGGCATCTGGTTGGCCAAGAGAGCATGCCAAGCCCTCTTTCTGCGTCTGGTGCACGCCCTGGCTCTGCCCGGTGCCCGCACTTGCCATTCACCAGACTCTCGGTATACACGGTTCTGGTTCGGCCAAGCATAGTTTATTTTAGCAATTTATTTATTTACTTACTTTTTTTTTTTTTTTGACGCGCTGTTGTTTTTAGGTGAATCGAATTGAGAAAGTTCAATCCACAATCCTGCCCGTTTCGGTCTGGATGAGCATCATAGCGGCTTGCCGTCTTGTAACGCGTGATGCAAGTTGAAGATACAAAGTTAAATTTCTCATATACAGCGGAGACACTTACCAGACGTTCGTTACAAGTGGGTCAACCGCGTCGACGACGCGGGTGAGCTCAGGTGAACTAGGAATAACGCACCTTGATGAGGGATTGGTACTCTTCCTTGAGCCTGGACGGCCACAGGTCCTTGTCGCGAGGTCCCGCCTTGGTCTTAAGGAGAGGGATACCGCTCAGAGTTTTCCTTGTGGCGTCGTCTACCATCACGACTCGCTAGGCACGCACTGTGAAACTACTTCGAAGTCCTATTAGGGATCTAGCTAGCTGAAAGTTGCCACTGGCATAAGACATATGCTGATTATCGTAACGTATACGCCTGAACGATCGGCAAGGAGCGAATAAACGACTCGAGCCAACTCGAGCAAACCAACCAACGCCAACGTCAGCTGCGTCAGTTTCCCGTTTTCCGCCGCATGTGGCCGGATGTGTCTCGGATAGATGAATGGTATTGGCCAAATATCCCTTGATTTGAGCGGTAGCTTGCGCTATCTAACCTAGGAACATTTAGACTCCTTCTTCTAAAATTTTGCCTTCACATTGCAAGAGCAATAAAGGTCATTATTAATTTCACTGATCTCTATGCCTATTTGCTGGATCCACATGACTCTATGGCTGGGGGAATGCGGCCACGGTCGCCACGGTCCTAGAGATGTCGCTACCTTTCAGTATAGATCACTGGTATAGATAGTATGGCGTCCAGTGAATACCTCCCAATACCTCCTATTCAACTTTAAGGTTGAAGGGTAGCCTGTAACAAGACCAGCGCCTTGCCGGCCTTGCTCTCAAACGTCATCACTGTCATCACTGTTGGCCATGAAGCGCCGCCTAGCCTGCGTCAGCATTTCTAGCAGTGCGTCTCACATGTCTCGCGCAACAAGCGCAATCAGCGCAATGCTACTATGCTAGGTGCTAGTAGAGCTAGCGCGCGGCGACGTCGGGCCTGTTCGCGGCGTCTGCCGCTTCGCACTCTCGTCGAGCTTTGGTGTGTTTGCCGCTTGGGGCGCGTCGGGGATTGGCTAACAATGACGTCATGCACAGGCCTTTTCTTCTAGGGTGAATGCTCGACCACTCGTCTGGAGTTTGTTTTGTTCATAACTTGTCAACTTTATCTGCGGATAGCGAGCGAAAGGTAGCAGAAAAATCAAAACCGAGAAAAACGTTTAAGAAAGACCTAGACCATCTTCCAGCAGTTCCAGCACTTGCTTTACCTTGCCTTGGCCTTGCCGTCAAATCAAAGACGAGAACGACAACTCCGACAACTCCGACCACACCGACTCCGCTGCGATGCTAGCCGAGTGTCGAGGAAAGAAGAAAACATGGCTTGGCAGGACCGTGGGTAGGGCATGCGGCTGAAGTGCTGTCGGGCGCTTGTCCGCCAAGCCGGGAAGATAGGGCCCCCGTGGCTGTGGTGATATGCCGTAATGACGACGACGCCGGTGTTGGGAGCATACAACTCGCCCAGTTTCATGCAACTGCGCCAGCAGCGTCGGCTGTCTCGTCGGGTACGCAAGCCGGCTGCTCTTTCTGATGGCTCTCCGAAGCCGCTCTTACTGCGTGTAGTGCACGAATGAACGGACAAGGGTGCTTTATACTTCGTTACGCCTTACGCAACCGACGCTACGGTGCCTTGCGCTTTTAACACTGTTTAATTGGTCAGATCAGCTCGTACCGTCGCAGCAAACTGCTTCGGCTTTCAGTGAAACTACAGTCATACAGTCACTTTACTGCTGTAATGTTGGACAACAGCAGTTAAATATTAATTACTGTTAATGTTATTGTTACTGTTGTTGTTAAGTTTCTGTAATACTGCGGCACCACAGGCCCCGGGTATGGGCCAATGGCCTTTCATACAGTCACTTTACTGCTGTAATGTTGGACAACAGCAGTTAAATATTAATTACTGTTAATGTTATTGTTACTGTTGTTGTTAAGTTTCTGTAATACTGCGGCACCACAGGCCCCGGGTACGGGCCAATGGCCTTTCATACAGTCACTCTACTGCTGTAGTGTTGGACAACAGCAGTTAAATATTAATTACTGTTAATGTTATTGTTACTGTTGTTGTTAAGTTTCTGTAGTACTGCGGCACCACAGGCCCCGGGTACGGGCCAATGGCCTTTCTGTAATGCTGCGACCCTCCAGGGTCGAATAGACTATCTATCTAAGGCGAGGCTTCGTTACAGAAAAATACTGCATTTTAGAAAAAAAAAACAAAAAAAAAAACGAAAAGTTTTAATTTAATTTGCATGTGCTTAGTAGCCTCATAAAGACACTTTCAATAGCACTGAAACCCCTCTTTCCTGGCAGGCTCTCTGTGAAAGGGAAATTCGAGAGGGATCGTGACGTCATTAAAGGTCCTGTTTGCAGTTTGCCTTTTTGCTTCCAGCGTTGGCTATGACAAGACTGTGATAGGCACGACTACATCAAGTTTTGCAAAGAGTGGATGGAAAGAAAACACGTTTTTATTTTTGGAGTCGCACTGTGATGAACAACTTTGTTGGCTAGTGGCGTTGCGTGCTAGCTCCAGTAAGCTTGTGTAAAGAAGGACACATTTCAACCCAATGTCGTTGCGCGGCACATTTAACTTTGATGTTGCTTCACATTGCCATCCTTCATGGAAGCAAGGTGCTTGTGCACCTTGAGAGCTGGTCAAAGCTTGCACATGCACTCTTTGCCTATTAAAAATGCCACTGATGTCTCATGCAAGCAAGCATACACAACATCAGAGTAACTTCAGTCGGCTTGCAATATCGCTCATTTGCTTACACGGGCAGGATGTGCCGAGCAGTGGGTGTCTTGGCTGGCAGCGTACGGCATTTGTTTTTTCATTTTCCACATTCAGCAGTATATCTTGAAAAATGCCATTATATACAGATTCACGGGATAAACACAGTAGAAATCGCCTCCAACTAATTTTTTTTGTGAGACCCTCTTCAGCTTCCCTTTAATAATTGGAGGCACAAGATTCTTATTAAATTCTTAATCCCTGTGCTGCAGAGTGGTTGCATGATGACATTCGGTAGGCTGCGACGAGCCACACGTCGCATACGCTGAACCATTTTGACCCTCCTTGCAGCTGCCAGTGGCTGCACTCCAGGAGAGGATGGCCTTCAACGTTGTCTCCCAAGTGACCGACTACCTGTACCTAAGCGGCATCCGTGCCATCACTCTCACTGCTGTGCGCACCATCGGCATCACGACCATTATCAACTGCAGCATCGACCTGCCGGACCTGCCCATGGGCGCCGACAACATCCACTTTATCCGCGTCCGAGTGGACGATTCGCCACTCTTCGACATGTCCGTCTACTTTGACCCCATCTCGGACCGCATCCACGATGTGTACCTGCATGGCGGCAAGGTGCTGGTGCACTGCATGGCCGGCGCCAGCCGCTCACCCACCCTTTGCCTCGCCTACCTGATGAAGTACCACCGGATGCGGCTCCGCGATGCCTTCCGCTACATCAAGGCACGCCGTCCCGTGGTCCATCCAAACAACGGCTTCTTCAAGCAGCTCATCGACTATGAGAAGCAGCTGTTCGGCTCAGCCTCCGTCGAGATGGTTGAGATGCCCAACCTGGGGCCCGCATATGGGCTCATCCCGGACGTTTACCTCGAGGAGTGCAAGGGACTCATCTGGCTGCACAGCATCAAGGGCCTCTCGCAGTGAGCGGCCGCCCCTCCTGCTGGAAGTGTCTTGCATTCCGGGGATTCAATTTGGCTGCGTCGTTTCACGTTGTAAATTGACTTCTGTGTTCCGTGCTAACGTTACCCGTGTCTGAGATGCACCTTTCCAGTAACTGTGCTACCTCCGATGGGCTCGTGGCATCGTTTGTCTAAAGGTCATCGGTCCATTGTGATGCAAGATATCTGGGAGATTAACTTTCCGCACGTCCAGAGAAGCGTTATCACTTCCAAGCATGCTTCCTTCCTTCCTTTCCATGTGCTGTCTTCCACTCTCTTGCTGTGTTCACGAGCATGTAAAGATCCATGCTGCCCCTACAGAGACCTGTTGCAGCACGGGTTATCTGACGTATTCATATAAGTGTTCAATGTCCTACTACATCCCACTGCGAGATGTGGACACCGTGCTGATCTTGACCCTAGGACTCGCGTAAAAGGCTCCTATGAGCCTTCTGCAGTGGTGGATTCATTCCCCTTGAAGTAATATTATAACTAAAAAGACAGCAAATGGATACTATGTTAAATGCACACATACTGTAATCAAAATTGTCAGGATATTCTTAGTAAATATGGTGGTCATATTTTTACTCAACTTTCTAGCCTCTGTGCTGCAAATTGATCAATAGGTGATAGTAGACCTACTAATAAGCCATGCAAAAAAATTAAGCATGCTATTCTTGTGACACTATGCAAAATCATGCTGGTCAACTAGTCATTCTATCTTGAGATCTCTTGCAATTTTTTTTTACTCCATGAATCTCTTCTGTGTTTATGGGTAATCTAACACGGTAAAACTATAGTGTAATTATGCACGGGGGTACGGGTTCCTACTTCCCGCTGTTGTATAGCAATGGAAAGTTTCATTGCAGGTGTTGGATTTCCAAAATGTTGGAACATTGTTGTTGTAATCTTGTTTCTCTTTGCTTTTGAAATATATTCAGATCAGTCTCTATACGTGCTGCAGACCATGCACTTCCTTCCTCATACTGTCAGCAAATGCCACAGCACAGCTTTGATAAGGAAAATTATGAAGCATAGTATACACAAACTGTCAATAGTTTATGTTTTACCATCAGTGTTCAGTAGACTGAAGTGGGATTGCTGAAACACTGTACATGTCACAGAGAAGGTAGCAGATTAGGCAGTATGTATAGAAAATTGCAAGCATGGTGGCCTGGCTGGTGCCCCATCAGTGCAAGCAAGTGTAGTGGGCATGTGGACGTAGCTTTGGCAAGCTTGCAATTGCACAAGCTTGCTCGCACAAGCAGAGACATGGTGGCGGCCAGTTGCCCTGCTTGCAATCGTGTATAGGGTCTTAACGCTCTTATGTAAAATTATTGATATAGTAAAAGCTAAAGAGAAGCTGAAGAGGTTCCTCAAAATTTGTGCAGCACTTTGGTCATGCTCAACGAAATTGTTAACAGAAACATGCGACACCCATGTGGTTGGTGCCTTTATGGGTCATGTAGTCGCATGACCGTGTGATGTGACATCACGTCTCGTGATAACACTGTGTCGCATGGTGTTGCACGACATCACAGGTTGGCGTCTGGTCGCTTTTTTGTGTTGGTCTTTTTCCTACACAGCCAACCCTTGGTGTGCTTCATGTTAAAAAAAAAAAAGTTTGAGGTGAACTCTAGTGTATTTCTATTTCATTAAAGGGGCCCTGCAATCATATTTAAGCGTCTACCTTTTTTGCGGTTTCCACGTCTCTTGGGGTTCGGGCAAGCCAGCGGGCACGGAGGGAGTAACTAAATATCAGTGCGTCATATTTTAACCGGACGACGTGGAAACCTCCTCCACCGACGAGGGCAACCCGCAGTACCGAAAGCGCGCAAGATGTGACGTCTTTGGTCCTGGGCTTACTACTGGTCAGAGTCACTAAAAGCTTCTTTTTAGTCGAAATAATTATTCATAAAAGTAGTTTTTGTTCAGTATTTTAGATCAGAAAAGAAACGAATGCAGTTCATAAAGTACGGAAGCAAGAAATGACCCGTCGACATACCAGCCACCAAGCGGTGGAAAAGGCGGCGCATACTAGAAAGGACTAGTGGGATCAGGCGCCGACACGGAAAAGTCCCGGATGTACGCGGCGGCGCTGCGGTCGTATGGACAGAAGGATCCGACCGGCTCCGAGCGTTCCGAAGGCCTTTGCCAAGAAGCTTTGCCTTGCGGTTTGGCCGTTTCGCGGTATGGCAGCGCTAAGTGGCTCCCATTCTGAACTGATCTTTCCCCCGTGTTTGCTGTCGTTTGTGGCTAATGAAGTGTCATGCTGAATTAATATTTAATCGCGCAGCAAATGCAATGAGAGCCTCTCTGGCTGCCCGCTGCATACAGCCTATCCAGAACATGCTTTAGTGGCGCCCTCTCGCACCGTTGACACGGAGTGCGGCAGCCGTGAGCGCTCGATGAGCTCGCTACTCCTCTAGTTCACAGCCACTCTCAAGCAACCAAGGACGTCATGAGGGAGGTTATTTTTTGCTTGTTTTTGTAATTTTAATTTGCCTATAACTTTTAAAATAAAGGGGATTTCGAGAAAAGAAAAGTTTCACTAAGTTACTACATTCGGTGCGCTCAGGTTCGGTGCAAATTAAAAACCAGTAAAAAAGTCATTGCAGGGCCCCTTTAAAGGGGCGGTGCAACAATTTTCAAACTTTGGCCAATTAACTGCGGAAATTAATCTGTGTCACCTATGGAACGAAGAACAGAAAGCCATATTTTCTAGCGAGTGCTAGTTTTTATTTTAAAAAAAGAAACAAGTTGAAGGTCAAAGTGCCTCTCAACTGCACGTCGCCTTTCAAGTGACATACTGTGGGGGATCACTTGGCTTCGCCTCTTCAGAGATCCCAGCCGCTTCCTCCGCGATTGTAGACTTTTAAAGGATTAGCATCGCCGAAGGTCAGTGCGAGCGATCAACACAAAAGACGGTTTTCAGGTGCCCAGTGCGTGCCCGCGTAGGACACCAATCAGTACGTCACGTTTGTAGTTGTGGCCTTTTCAAAGAAATGAAGAGCGCACATACATAAGTTTGATCGGCACTCAGGGTATGCAAACACTACATCTTGCAAAGCCACTATATCACAAAAACTAGGCAAGACCATAAATTCATTGCAAGCACATAAATAATCAGTACCTTATTGAGGCGAAAGCCTTGTCCCATTGAGTGAAAAAGTGGTGTATATGGCCATAAAAATATGACTGAACAGCATGCGCTGCTCAATCGTATGCTCGAGAATGATGCTGTCCTTGGCGTCGTCCTTGAGGTTGTCCTAGACCTCTATGATGACCTTGCTTGTCCCATTACGCGAAAAAGCGGCGGCGTTGTGCCTGAAAGATGGCTATAAAAATGTCATGAAGCATGTGCCGCTCACGCTCAACTGCAGGTGCGTGATGTCGCTGCTGGAGTGCTGAATGCAAAAGGTGCACTTCGAACTTCATCTGTGCTCGTTGTGTGCTTCTTGCGATGAACTGTGAGGTGACCGCGTCTACATCTACGGCGGCTTCCACAGGCAAACGTGGCTGCCCACGCAAATACGCCACAGCCTCCTAAGTGTCCTCCAGGCGTCATTCTCGACGCCGTCCTAAATGTCGTTCTTGACATTGTCCTTGAGATCGTTCTCGTCGTCGTCCTAGACGCCATACTTGGCGTCTATTTCTAGGACGTCGTCCTAAACTTTAATACATGTAAAATGCTTGACTCTAAAACATTTCTTCCGCGGGACTATAACGCTTTCGCCTTCCTACACGTAAGCAGTCTTCAGTGTCCTGTAATTTTTTCCTGACCATACACGTTTAAAAGTTGATATTATATGCTAGTGGTTCTCGACAGAAAGTCTGCGGGCACCTTGGGGTCCCCGAAGGCTTTCAGAGTTCCCAAAGCCCTCAACCGAGCAATAAAATATTTTTTACTTGAAGCCGGCAGTGTTGCATGCGCACCAAGAGAGTAGTGTTGATTAGTATGTTTCAAAGCTTCAAAGTTGACCTCCATGCATTTTGTTTTTACAGCAAAGCTGTTATACACCAGGGTCTGGGAAAAAATGCGTCCTCATATGTTGACAGAAAAATTCCCATTGGTCGTGGCAAGTATGAATAAATAAAAACAGAGGGGTCAAGTATGAATAAATAAAAACAAAAAGGTGGCATCCAGTGCGAGTCGACTTTCCTTGGCATTATTGGATAGCTGGCGCACTATAGCCCCTATGCTGCTGCGCCAAAACCATTATTAGATAGGTTTTGATCCCTTGTTATCATCTCTAGGCATCGTCGTCGAGGTCGTCCTAGTTGTCCTCGAGGTCGTCCTAGATGTCTTTGAGGTTGTCCTCTAGGCATCCTCCTAGAAGTCATCCTTGAGGTCGTCCTAGACGTCCTCCTTGAGGTCGTCCTCGAAATCGTCCGAAAAATTATCCTTGAGGTCGTCCTTAAGCTTGTTCCAGACGTCCTCCTTGAGGTCATCCTGGAAGTCGTCCTAGACGTAAAGGTCATCCCAGAAGTCGTCCTACGTAAGGTCATCCTAGAAATCGTCCTTGAGGTCGTCCTTGGCATCATCCTCTAGGCATCGTCCTAGACGTTGTAAAGGTGACAGCTTTGGTCGTCCTCCATCTTCACGTGAAGTGGAAGGGCTCTACAATTTTTTTTTACGTGTTTATCATCGTCATTGTCTGTTATCCCCCCCTATGGTGGACAGGGTCCCCCATCACTTCCACTGATCCAGAAGGGGTCCCCAAAACATCGGTGGTTGAGAACCACTGTTCTATATTGTGCAGACTATCTAAAGGTGCAGACTACAGAAAGATTTGAAGACAATGTTATTAGCCAGGCAGGCTGATTGTAAATCAACATACTTAAACCCGAGATGACAGCAAAAAAAGGGGGACAAACACGTCGCAATCAAAACAAGGATTTGTTTCTCAAAATTGTTTGTTGTCTGTGTGGTTGCTGCCTAATGCGATAATCAAAATCTCACCGTTTCGCTCTGCCCATTGTCAGTGTGTTGCCACCACCTGCAATGCCCCTTGGGTGGCACACAAGGTAGCTGCTCAAGTGGAGTGCGTGGATCAACCTTGATCTGGACGGAAAACACCTACTACTTACGGCTGTACTATTTTCATCACAGGTAAGAAAATGTGTGGTCTTTCAGGAACCACAGTAGCAATACCTCCAATATTAAGGTTCTTGCAGTTATTTTCGTTTCTATTAAGACAAATAAAATCAATAAGGTCTATGAAAGGAATCTGAATTTACATTAATGTTGGTTTACCAGTCAGCATGGAGTGCTATGTGTTGAGGAACTAACGACTTACTGTTTCCAGTGTAGACCATGCACCAGGTGTGGTCTGTCTAAGGGTAAAGCACTTTTGTTTTCCAACAAATATTTGAACCTGTTGGCTTAACACCAGATGTGGACTACAGACCAGAAAATATGGGAAGAAAAATAACGTGCAAAGACAAAGTAAGTATTCTAACATAACGACAAGTCGACAACGGAAGCAAGGCGGTGAACCGCAGATGTCGCGTTGGTGTCCAGGGAAGATGTGGGGAGACCCGCGAAGATACCAAGAACTCTTTACGGCTTCACTCTCCTCGTCAAATTTGTTTCCTCGCATCGATCACACCGGAAAGGAGCTTCTCCTTCACCACTCTTTTGAAGGTGGTTTTATGGGCACTCTGGTCTTCAAATGAAAGAATAATTTTGGTACTGACAATGCTAGGAGCGAAATAAAGATGATTCAAGTGATTTTTTTCTCAAGTACAAGACCACTTCAGTTTTTCTTTTAAGAAACTCACGCAAAAAAAGACACCTCTTGCCTGCACTATATACTTTGTTTCACCTTACGATGGACAGCGAACAAACAACAATATAAGCCACCAAAACAAATTCAATGCCCTATTAGTGTCACGTGATCTTTGGGAGGAAAGCAGTAATGCATAGGGTACATAGTCATGTGATACCGTATTTGCACGAATATAACGCGAGTTTTTTTCCGAAATTACGTGCTCTAAAACGCACCTCGCGTTATATTCGGAATCGAGTTCAGCCACGAGGCGCGCGAGTCTGGAGAAAGCCAGAGGAGAAAGTCATCCCTCCTGCTCAATGCAAAAGATCCAATGGAAAAAGAAGTGGGGGTGTGGAGGGGCATTTTCTAGCCATGGGGCCACGTGAAGGGGCGAATAGAAAACATAAAAAAGCATTTTTATCGCTTTTGTGTTTTTACAACGCGCGCACGCCGCACGCGTGCACGCCATGCGGGAATGCGGGTACCGGCCAATTCGAGCCAAGCCAAGCCGGGCCAAGTCAAGTCAACACAAGCCAAGACCACCGACCGCGTTTACGCAATCGTGCAACACGAGGCATTTGTTTACGAACAGGGATCAGAAGAAGAAGTGTGATCGTGTATCGGGTTCAGCAGTCTTTTTTTCTGCCTGCGCATTGTTTAGTTTCTGCTCCAGAGTGGTCTGGTGTTTGTGTGTTGGTGCTTCTGCTTCCGCGCCTTGTTTGGATTGTGGGCTGCCGTGGAGCTCGCAAGAAAAGAACTACCAGACAAGCAGGTGCCGTCCTGCTGCTGCATACCTGCGTAGTTGCCAAGTGGATTGTAAACGGAAGGACCTGAGCAGTGAGGATGAGTGCAGTCAAAACATAAACTGATATTTCTTCTATTTCCATTGACTTTTCACTTCTGCTATGCCCCCGAGTGCGAGAAATTGACGCGGCATCGGTTCGCGTTATAATAGTAATAATATTTTTTTTCTTTTTGGGCGCATCAAAAACTGCCCTCGCGTTATATTCGTGGTCGCGTTATATTCGTGCAAATACGGTATGTTTGCAGCGCTGGATTGCTTGCAGCGTCCGCAGTAGTCCATTGTAAGATAAAATAAAGTACAGCTTCCAACTGGTGGAAAAAAAAAAGTATATTACCATGGTTTAGCACATGCTTATACCCTTTAAAATATCTTGCCATTTTTCTCCTGCTCCCTCGAGTGAGACAGTATGCACAGTGCCGTCAAACAAAGCTCCTTTAATCCGCTCAATCACTTGTAGAATTCATGTTCCGACTCGTCCTTCTTGATGTTGTTCTTGTAGCCCTTCTCGAAGTCCTTGGCCAGTACCACATACCTGTTCTCACGTACTGCGTGCATGCCAGCCTAAAAAAACGAAGAATACATAGTCAATCTTCACAGCCACAGAAAGTATTAGGTGTAGGCTATACACTATCTCAACCCTGTTACGTAACACCGCAGTGGCGGCGCTTCGGGCACACTTCCGGTCAGGGTGTGTGGGGATAAGTCGCCATGCGCGAAGGGCATTGCTGTATTGTTTTGGAAGAAACCAGACTAACACCTGCCTTCTAGTCAAACACCACACAAAAGAGCCAAGAAAGGTGCGAAGATCAGTTTCCACGTGTTTTCTGCCTGCTCGGTTCATCCAAGAATGTGGAAAGGTGCCGTGAAAAGAAGAAACCAGACACCATCAGACCACGATTGCTTGTGCGGGGAGCATTTTGGGTTAAATTTACAGACACTTGTCTTTGTTTTGTTCCAACATGAATGCGTGAGAAACGTCAAGTTGTCCAGACCATCTGTGGACCTTGGTTCAGTGCGTCTTCACATTCGAACTGCGGTCTGATCGTTTAAACTGTCGTCTGCTCTTTCAAACTTGTTTAAACTGTCGCCTGCTCATTCAAACGGCAGTGGCATGTAGACCAAACGTTGCGATAAGAAGTAAGTGCAGGCCTCAAAAGACTTTTAAGTTTGAAGGTTGCTTGGGGTAAGTAGGCTTAATGTAAACAGTAGATACAAGTAGATGTCAATTACTGTTACCAGTAGGGATGCCGCGAACCACCCGAGGTTCGATTTCGAAAGGTTTCGATATTTTCAAACCGAACTGATGTTCGATTTCGAAAGGTTTTGATATTTTCGACCGTACGGAGATTCGAATTCGAAAAATTCGCAACTTTCAAAAATCCTGGAGTTTCGAATTCGAAAAGTTCGAAGCTTTCACGGTTTTTAAAAGTTTGGGTTTGATTATTTCGAATATTTTTTTACTTGAGGTTCGAGAACTTCGAAGATTTCAAACTTTCCTAACTTGAAATTCGAGAGATTCAAATGTTTCGAATTTCTTTGAATCTGAAATTCGAAAAATTCGAACGTTTTGAATTTTTATAGACAAAGTTTGGTAAAATCGAAGATTTCGAATTTCTTTCTACATAAAGTTAGAAAAGTTTGAAGGTTTCGATTCTCCTTTAGTGCTAAATTCGAAAAAAAAAAAAAAAAAACGCAAAAGAACTTAGGTTTTGAATTTCTTTTAAGTCCAAGTGAGCAAAGTTTGAAGTCTGGTTTTCATGTTCTGCCACAGTTTCAGTTTCAAATAAAGGCCCGTTCACACTCTTGCGACCCAGTAAGACCAAGAGAGACCAGACCGGTTTTTAAGCCTCTTGCGATCTCTTAGGGCCAGCTCCGCTGCAGCGCATCCAATCCTAAAAAGTCGCCAAAAGCTTAAAAACCAGTCTGGTCTCCTTCGGTCTTACTAGTAATAAGAACCTTTAAGAAATCACGGCTGCAAGCCTTTTCTAGAAAGCATGCTTATGAAAAGGAATGGTTTGGTTACCATACTTGAAAAAGAATTGGCATACCTACCTATGTTTAAAAAAAAGACCTTGGTGAGTTTCGTAAGCACAATGCTCCAAGCATGGCAATGACTACCTTATTCACTTAAATATAGCTCAAAGTTTTTTGTGTTTTCTCTTTTAGATTAGGGGTCAAACTACAATTATAATCAAAGAAGGCTGAAAGAGTGAGAAAAACTCCCTACACTACAGAGCCAACCGAGATGCTCCGACATGTCAGCCATTTCTCCCAGCACACCGGTGCAAAGCAGTGAAGCTTGACGCCAGAGCACTGGTGCGAAGCAGTGAAACTCAATGCGAGAAATTGGAGAATTCTGAGGACATATTCATAATTTTCGAATATTCGAAATGCTAGGTAATTCTGCTTCGAAAAGAATCAAACAGCAAACATTGTTCACGAATTATTACTACTTCCAAATATTCCCGCACTCCTACGATCAAAAGTATGAGGAGTGTTCGGTAGGAATCGCGCCCTAGGCTGTATCCTTTTTTATTGAGAGATGGAATTGAGAGATGTTTGATTCAAATTAAAGTTTAGTACCTCTTCTTTCCCAAAAGAGCCCGTCACCTGGCGAAAATGTGCCCTCCGGTGGCAACGCACTTCCGTCACCAGTTGACGGAAGTGCGTTGATGCTGCCGTAGAGGAATGGGACAGCTCTTGACGTTGCAGTTCCAAGATGTTTTTGCCTCACCCACCTTACAGCCCAACCTCGCACCACCAGATTTCTGGCTGTTGCCCAAGATGAAGGAACAACTGAAGGGTATGCAATATAGGGTTGTTGCAAATATTCGAAATTTCGAGTAGTAGTTTCGAATGATACATTATTCAATATTCGCTTCGAAAAGAACTGCACTAGTATTCATGTTTTTCGAAGTGTTGATTGCGTCGGGTTAGCCCCATGGAGTGCGCTTCTTAGCGAGCACCGGAGCACTGCGGAGAAGCAGTCCTCACGAAAGAGAGCTCCGCGGGTGTTGCTTCTCTGCTAGGCTGTTGCTGTCAATGTGAAGCTCGACAACGAGCTTCACGTTGACGACTAAGTAGAAGAAAATGGTGACCAGGGCACTGACAGAGGCTGGCACAATACGCCACCAGTGAACGGTGCCGAACTCCTGGACGACGATCAACTTCCAGTCGTTCTTTTGCCCCCTGATGACGTCACTCCAACAGACATGCCTGTAGACGTGCCACAGCAGGCAAAGCCAGCAGAGCGATACGTCCTTCGGCCACGAGAAACATTGAGTCGACCCGCGCGGTATCGCGATTGAGTGCTTCTAGCGTGAGAAGCGTGCTTCTAGCGTGCTTCTAGCACGAGGAAGTTGCCGGGACGGCAACTTCCTCGTGAAGGGGGATAGTGTGATGATCGCTAGTATCGCCATAGCGAAGAAGAAGAAGCGCGCTCTGGGAGCGCGCGCCAGGGGAACGCGGACGGATATAAAAATGGTAGCCTAAGACCGAATGCTGTCGCTTCTGGAAGTGACTCTGCGACTGCAGTGCGTCATTGGTGTCGTCAACAGCCACCCTGGTTCCTCTATGATGGCACGCAGAAACTAGTGCACGGTGGCAGAAGCGCATCGCTGCCGGTGGGGCTATGTCGAAAAGTGATAGGCTAATGGGAAAGAGGAGATTCCAAACTTCGTTTGAACATAACACCTTTCAATTCCCTCACTGAAAAAAAAAAGACCCAGCCCATTGAACACCCCCCCCGTAATTCACGCACAAGAAAGGGCACCGGGTCATGACCTCCGAGATTCTTAGCGTGCAAAGCTCCCGTCCGGCCCTTCCAAATGCTTGTTTGCCCAGCAGAAGGAGTGTACAGCGCAGCTTCTCTAGAGCCCCGCAAGGCAGTGCCGATACAGAGCCGGTATTAGCGCCTCAAAGGTTAAACGTGTGTATTCGGTGTGGAGCTCACATTTTCGTTAACACTCTAAAAGCTAAAGCGAAAGACCGCTTTGGGACGTGATTCAAATACCGCTCAGCTCGCTGCAAGAGAATAATGAGAATGACATACAATCTGCTTGGTCTCACAAAAAAAATGGTATTTTTGGGTCAGAAACCTTATTGATGCATTTTTGACTCAGCCCAACGACTCAGCTTTTTACCAAAATGATTGGACATGCAGTTCATCTGAAAACAATCGGGCATGCATTTATTCTAAATCTTTTTCCGATTTTTAAAAAGGCAACACTCGAATTACAACCTACCGCTTCCTTGAAAAGAGTAATGTGTGTTGTGGTGAGAAGCAACGAGCATATATCGGGCAAATGAGCACATTTATACTATTATATCTGAGCAGCTAGTCAAACAAGCCCAATGGCAATGATTTGCGGCTCCGAACCTAGAGCCACTGCACAACGAAAACGTCCACGAGGCATTTTTTTTTATGTCCGTCTCTTTAGGCGAGTGGAGCTTTGCAAGCCGACAATCTCGGAGGAGGCCGTGACTGGGTGAAGTGAGTAGTGCGCCCACCTCCTGGCAGATAGCGTTGATGTCGGCGCCCGAGATCTTGTCTGGCCGGGCAACGTAGTCCTCGAGGTCGAGCTCGTCGCTCAGGTTCATCTGGCCCGTGATGGTGGAGAAGATGAGACGCTTCTGGCGCCTGTCCGGCATTGGGAACTCTATCTTGCGGTCCAGGCGTCCCGGGCGCAGCAGGGCGGGGTCAAGCGTGTCCGCTCGGTTGGTGGCCATTATCACCTGCGTGGGCACGCGCACTAGTTAAGGAGTGGCTCACAGCCAAAAAGGGAGATTGACGGCTGCAAGCAGGCTCCAGGCAGTATGTGGTAATCACTCAGTCGGGCTACCGAAAGTTTCTCACCTGCTCTTCGGCTTGCCATTAACTTTTTACCAAAATCGAAGTAAAGACAGCCTCAAAAGCTTCGATACTAGAGTCTTGGTGCACTGCTGCTCCTCAATAGAAACTAAATTAACTGGCACGCTTGTTCCCTTGGTAAGTGTAAAGGAAGTTAGAAGCCACAACAGCATAGAAAACAAAGGTGCTTCCCATTCTTCATTGTCAGGCAACCTGCTAGCCTCTTCTCTACCCCTTTACCAAGCACTAGCCAGCAGCTTCAGAGCTGCACAGAACCTGATAAACATCACAGAGTGAGAAGAACAACAACAGACTAAAAGTACACCACAACTCGTTTCAAAGATGCTTGGAGCTTGGGAGGCTAGTCTTTCGGGTTTCCATCCCCCTTTTCTGCTTGCACAGAAATGCATTTCATCTGTTTTATGCAGAGTAAAAAAAAGGGACGGCTTCAGGAGCCAGGGGAGAATGAAAACTGCTTCAATGAAGCAGTGGTATCAGCTCTTTCTTTGAGGAATCTTTAGAACCTGAGATTTTCCCAAATGTAGAGCTGAGCAAACCAGGGCATAAACTGTGATAATGCATATTCCCGAGGTTATTACACTGACTCGCTTTCCAGCCAGGCTCAACACTACAAACAGCTGCAACAAACAGCTCGCATGCCCCAGAAAGGAAATCTTTCTGAACAATACTCTAAGCCAGAGATCTCCAAACCCCGGCCCACCGGCAAGTCTTCCAACCATCCCACGGCTGGCCGCGGTCCTTCCAATGAGGCCCGGCCCTCCGACCTCTTCCAACAGACACGCTGCCACCATGACAAAAACATGCGCGCCTAATAAAACGGCGCCGTGCCGCACTCCAAATGCGCAAAAGAAGATACCAGAAAGAATGAAAAAAAGCTGCATCGTAATAGGGTTCTTTCACCATGACTGAATGCTGTCATCACCATTTTAGTCCCTGGCCTTAAGTATATGTGACTATGCCTTTGCGTTCTCATGCACATTGTGTCCGTTTTAGTTTTATCATTCTCATTAGTTTTCTGCACTGCGCAAATGTGCCGAATTATCCACGCACCTTCATTTATGTCTGGCGGGTTTTCATGGTCGCAATTGTTGTGTTAACGTCATAATTAGCAAAAATATTAAATTTCACATTTAAATATATGCTTTCATCCAACTTTCGGTTATTTTGACATTTACTCCAACATTCATTTCTGTGCTTAAATCCTTACTTAGGTTTATTCATGTGGTCTCTCTTCGTTTCTAATTAGTAATTACAGTAATCCCTATAAAAAAGTCAACGAGACAGCAAAAAAGTTTGATATAAGCGGTAATTCGATCAAAGCGATAGAGCCTAAAAATCCTGAGCCCTTTCACTATGTGTAGGTCGATGACCAGCGAAGCTGTTTAGCACACGACACAGACCCGCCCCGAACGCCGCAGGAATCCAGACACGTGCGACGGGACCGCCACCCCGGGAGAGCGGAGGGAAAGGAAGCTAGGCACGCAAGCACTTGAAACAATGACAAAGAGAGGACGGTGGAAGCCTAGACATGGCCGACGCGGGTCGCACAGCGGCAAATCTTTGAGAAACCATTGTTATCTACCTGAAAGAGTACTGATCTTGAAAATGGTGCCTATTGATAACTAATCTACTGAATAAACCCACTGCTAAGTTACCCAAGCATCAAGGAGAATGCAGGGAATGGTGTTCCATGCGCCGCCTGTGCCGGCATCCGCAACAGTAACTCTTCTAAAGCAACAGCCTAAAACAAAGGGCATCTTGCACGCGTGTTCGTCAATGCTTTATTTTAGTTATTCACTTCGAATCTTTTATATGGGGAAGGCGTGCGTGTGCGGCGGTGCGGGCGTAAAGATTTTTGTCACGCACACGAAAAATCCACGGAACCCTAGCCATGAACAGCTTCGCTGTAAAGAACAATGCCAGCAGCCTTGAGGGTGGACGGGAACACTGCGGAACACTCTGACCATATATTTAATTAGACAAACCTTGGTTATGAACATCCCACGGCAGCTTTATCGAGTAAAAAAATAATTTAGTGGAGTTTGCCGACAATTTCATCTGGGCATCAGTTCTCTTCGAACTGTGCCAGGAATTGCAAGAACACTGTCACCGCCGCAGCACGCCACTTTGTTTCGAAGCAGCCATAGGATGTCTTGTGTTCCTGCAGTCGTCGGAGTTTCCCGAGGTGTCTCTACAACATTGCTTCGTTTTACCCTGGCTGCGCGCAAGGTCTACGAGCAACAACAGGAATGTGAGGTTGTCGCAATGCGCGGCAGCAGTTGAAAGGGCGCACCATTTTGAAGAGCCTTGTGGGTCCTGAAGGCGGCTATTTGTTTGTATGCACAGCGGCCTTGGCTCAGAAGGGTGGATGGTGGGGGTTTTTCTTCGGCAGTGTCGGGCCCCGATAATTGCGCGCCCGCGGCAGTGTAGCCGGACAGACCCTGCACGGACGCCGCGGCCAGTCTCCCCACGCGGAGGCAGCTTGAGGTCACGGCTTCCGGTGCAGAGATCTGCTTTTGGAAGACGGCGCCCAGAGAGGGGCCTTCGGCCATTGTCAGGCTGGGCCATAAAACGGACTAATGGCTTCGTTTCAAAACCCAGATGGTTGCTGCGACTAATACCCAACAGACTGTGCCCAACGTGCTGCTGTTGGCACTTTAGCTTTGATGGTACTACCCCCCGCTACGCGTGAAGTAGGGTGCCCGTTCAGGCTTTTCCTTGCGACCCTCCCTGTGTTTAGAGACCACCCAAGGGTCCTTGTTCCGGCCCCAGGGGGGAGCGTGACATCTCACCTGTATGTTATGAGGGCGTCGCCGACTGCACCCAATAGGATGGCTATTGAACTGTGATTGGATGGAACAAGTGGCGGTCAGGAGTTTTTGAACCCGAGGAGGACTGGAAAACAGTTTTTGTACGGGCTCCGAGGAGTGACCAGATATACGCTCCCGGAGCGGGTCTTGCCGCGAAGACTCCTGCCGTGTCTGGCACGGATGACTGTTCTGTAAAATTTTGCTCTTGAAATTATTGTATTCGCTCTCAATTAGTAAACATTTTTGTTGTTCTTGTTTAAGCCAAATCTGCTTTATTCGACATCCTCGACGAGAGGCGAGACTTCAAAGACGACATCAAGCAGCCAGCATCAGCATCAAACATCGTCAGAAGGAAAAGAACTTCACTGGGAACGTTCACATCGACAAGCACAAATGAATCAGTTATCCTCGGTGGCTTTGCCAACATGTCTTCACACATTCTTGTAGAGATCGTTGCAGCTCTGGGAATCGTGCGCCAGCTCAAGAAGCATGCTCGCGAGAGAAAATTCGACGGTCGCAAAGCAGTTGGCGATCTTTCAACTTCGGGTCGCAGGCGCGCTTTCTCTTGCACGAGAAACTTCTTGCTCTGCAAAACGGTGAACAGTGTCGAACAACCGATGCCGGGATGCCGAATTCTTCGCGACTTTCGGTAAACGCTTCCAATCTCCCATACGACCCATGTGTGCATGTAATACACTGCAGGCGCGCGCATGGGGGCCTCCCGAAGGGATGATCTTCTCTGGGCTCCATTGCTCCTTTGACCTGATTCCGACAAGAGTCGGGCAGTGTCGGCCGCAGGCGCCATGAGTAGCGTCGGAACGTGGACGCTGCTCCCTGCATCGACCGCCCCCTACCCGCATCCCCGCACCGGCATCGGAAGCGGTGCTCTGTGTGCTCTACCCTCTGTCACCCGTTTGCTGTTTTTATGTCTGCTGTTTTCCCAGTTTGCCGTTTGCCTCGGTGGAGGAGGAGGAAGGAACGCAAGGGTCTCTGTGCGCCCCTGTAAAGCCTTGCATGCTTTCGGCACCGCAGCCTTCGTAATAAGCGTGGTCGGCCACCGATACACTTAGAATAATCCGGTTAAAAATGTGTGCATTTCGGTCGGGACCACGTTGAACTTTGATAAAAGCGATAATTCAAACAAAGTGATTTCGTTATAACGAGTGATTACTGTACTCTTTCTCTTCCTGGTCCTCGAGACTTCAACAGACTCCTAATCTAACCCCTTAGCCAGAACGTTTGAAGACCCCTGCTCTAAACTCACCCAGCATTGCTTTCTCTGATAGCTGTGGAGCTTACCTTGACATTTGTGGTCTGGTCAAAGCCATCCATCTGGTTGAGCAACTCTAGCAGAATCCTCTGCACCTCTCTGTCCGCTGCAAGGGTTCGGAAAGAACATGCGTGATTTTAACTATGTAGTATAAACATAGTAACATATTTAACTAAAACATAGAACCACAACACAGATTTAACTAAACAACTAATATATTAACTCTTTCCAGACTGCACCCATAGGCGATCAATCACGGGTGATTGATGGTTTCCAAGCGCCGTCAAGAAATTAAATTTAATGCGGAGAATTATGTTCTACAATCTCGTAGAGTGTACAGCCAAAGAACTGTAGTTTCAGCTTCAACGTAGGTTTCAGCTTGATCACCAGCTGGTGTGCTGTCAAAAATAGTCCTGGGAACAGTGGTTGCCCTTGTCTAGAATGGCTAACTGCTTGCATCAGTCTTCGTAACAAAGATGGCATTATTTACATAAATCAACAGTATTGTGGCATATTTTGTAGATGTCAAGAACTCTGGGGATATTTTAAATGATGTTATAGGCATCACTTAACAGATGGTTGTTGCTAAGCATCCCTATAATTTCTAATGCCATCCTGAGCTGGTGTGCACATTTTATGTTCCCAACAAGGTGGACAAAAATGCTAAATATGAAGGAACTGGAATCAAGGCTTGACAAACCAAACGTAGAACACAAAGGAAGCATTCTGCTGGGGACAGGAGTGTGCTATCCGTGTTTCAACAATATAAGCATTCCTTCGTTAAAAAGCACACGTGTTACGGAGGCTAACTTTCTGATGAATCAAAAAATCAAAAAGAGACTACGTCAGTTACTAACTTTGAGAAGTAATAGCCGTCGGTGTGGGGCACGTTTTGTATATTCGGAATTTTGTTTTTATTTGTTGTTTAATTTGACATAGCTGTAAAAGTTCCGGTATTTATAAGCCTTCTGTACATACATTGTATTTTCAGAAAACTGCATTTTAAAACCTTGTTCCACATTACTATACCTCTATTCCTTTTGAAAGAACAACTAATTGGCCGCTTTTTGATGTGTCGCATTTCTGCATACGCAAATTATTACAGAAAGTAAAAGCGGTTGCAAGGATCCTTTGAAAATTGCTGCTTTTCCCGTGGTCAGGAAAGAGTTAACTAAAACCATCCTTTAAGTACCAAATTTCCATTGGTATGCTGAAAACAATATCTTTATAAAAATAGTCCATCTTAGGCTGATTTTTTATTCGTCTGGAAACTTCAAACTGAGGGAATGTCACTTTGAACTGAAGTGGACTCAATGAAGAAAAGCTTAAGTGAGACTAATGCATACAGGAATGCTTCCAATGAATGTTGCAAGCAGAATTACAAAAAGCTAGAGAGGTCACAAGTTAGTGCTGGCTTTGAAGCCAAAGCACCACGGCCTAGGGTGTCTAGACCCGGCAAAGAACATTGTGATACATATTTTTATGAAGGCAAACAGCATCCAACAGGTAGTATGATTGTAATATTGCACTCAAGGAGATGGCAAAGGAAGCATCACACATTACCCCCAAGCTCATCTAAGATGACCTTCTGGGCTTGTCCCGATGAGGTGCTAAGATGCATGAAACACACAGGATAACTGCTTTCGAGTTAACCCTGCCAAGTGAAAATGTGGGCCAGACGAAGAACGTTGAAAGTCGCAGCTTGGTCAAACCAGCTGGTCAGTTACTCTTTCAATCTTTCTGCACGTCTCCAGGTTCAAGACACATACATATACGGGATGTTTCTTGCTGGCTTTACAGATTTGTTTAAAACAATCTCTGAAAGCTGCATTATTCCAGTCTGTACAGGTGCAGTATACGGCCAGGGGGACGTAATATAGGGGGCCAATTGCCATAACAAGCTGGATAATTAACAAAATCAGTTCATGAATTTCTTAATCAGGGAAAATAAACATATGATTCCAATTAGAAACTTACCGCGTGTTATTGAAAACCACAAAATCCACAAATTTTAGAAAGATTAGGAGCATCTGGAAAGTGCGGTAGAGTACAAAAATAACCCTCCTAGAGCAACTAATGCAAGGCTCACCATGCTTCCCACACACTCTAAATCTTACTAAAATCGATTGATTTCGTGGTTTTCGACAATACTCAGCAAGTTTCTAATTGGAACCATATGTTTATTTTCACTAACTGAAAAGTTATTAAACAAATTTTAGTTCACTATCCGGCTTATTGTGGCGATTAGCCCCCTATATTACCTCCCCCTGCATGTACAACTCACCTGCACAGACCACGTTTGTGTAGCTTTCACACTTTTTTTTAAAAAACAATCTGCAAAGCCTAAAAAAAAAACTTCGTAAAATGAGCCCCGAAAATAAGCGACTGTGTGGAGAGTCACATACTTCGCCTGACGAATAGGGGACTACGCTCGCACCTTAGTTACGAGCTACAGCCTAGTCGCCGAAATACGAGATTTGTTTTGCACTTATCAAAGTTACCTTCACGCCCTTCTACAATCTGCTAAGTGTTGCCTGGCCACGGTAAGCATGCAGACAGGCTCTCGGGTGCTCACCTCCAGTCTGGGCATCAAAGCGCTTGGTGGCGATGGCGTCGATCTCGTCGATGAAGATGATGGCCGGGGCATTCTCCCTGGCCAGTCGGAACACGTCCCGCACCATGCGGGGGCCTTCGCCCAGGTACTTCTGCACGAACTCGCTCCCCACCACTCGGATGAAGGCCGCTGGAACGAAAGGAGACACGCTGGGATCGCCATCGCCTAGCCCCAGTAGAAACTTGAAGCTTCACGTCGATTCTTTTACAAATTTGATTTTACAGCAGAGCTGTTAAGGGCAAGTTTCCCCAGTATCATGTCCGCCAGCAAACAAATGATGACACAAAACTCTGGACAGCTACCGCCATCTATGAGCGATGGCGGCAACCATTCCAGCCTTTCCACTCTGGCTTGCCGACTTGTGGCCGGCCAATAGGGAGTTTTAGAATAACGTACGCTAGCGCTAAATTTAGCGCTTGTATTAGCGCACGCGACGCAAGAGAGTTTTAGGATAGCGTTTCTCCGTCGCGACCCAAAAGCCCAAGCAGCTCGCGCTTGCAATGCCCCCAAGATACAGTCACAGTTTTTACTTCACACACAAAATGCTGTAACTTTAGAAAAAAAAAAAAAAAGTTTTTTTGGTTCAAAGTACTATTTTAGATTTGTTTAAACATGAGAATGCGACGCGAGCGGTTGACTGGTCATGTCCTCTTGCGTCGCATCGGCAAGGGAGGTATCGTGTACTGACCTTCACACATCGTACCTTCGCCGGGAAATGTTCGCGCGTCACAAGGATCAAGTTGCCGGTGATCGTTACCAAAGAGAACAATGCCGTCCCATATTGAAAATCGCAGTCGCGAGGATGCCTCCGACGTCGCACTCACGACGCCGCCAAAGCAGCCGCCGACATGATCCTGGAAGCCGCCATTTTTTTCACTCTGCTCGTCTTGGCTTTAGCCAACTTCTCATCACGAATCCTCCTTGGAGAAGCGTAAAGACTCTTTGCGTACCCACGGTATTTTCGAGAAATAGTGCACGCTAAAATTGCGCACGCAAAGCGCGAAACCTGGCTTGTGTTCGGAGCATGCGCTGTGGCAGCGACGCTATTCTTTGCATACGCAAAGCTTTAGCGTGCGCTATTGTAAAACTCCCTATTACTTCATTCCCACCATATTTTTTCCTTGAGCCATGTCGGATTGGAATAATTGATCTCCTATTGTCGCCAATTTCCGATTCCCTCAACAGTTTTCCGCACCAGCTGGCTGCCTCTTAGCGCGTGTTAATTTCTACAGATGCTGTTACCATATATGTTCATTTCTATATATGGTGTTAGCATGTGTTCATTACTTCAATGTTATTTTATCGTCTGTACTTCTCTCCTACTATACCCCTACATTGGGGCAGTGCAGCCTTGTTGAATAAATAAACAAATAAATAAACATAAACATAAATAAACAAATAAACTCCTAAATTCTCATAACATTTTTCCAAGAAGCACTTTAACGTAACCACCATATTTTGCCGTACATATTGAAAGTATTAGCTAAACCAAGGACAAAAATTGCAAAGCAGGGTCTTCTTTAGTTTGCAGAAATAAAAAACATGGAAGACAAAAGCAGAAAAACCTATCTTTCAATATAGTTCTCTGTATTTATTCTCTGTCTTTATTCTTTTGAATTGAATAATCCTATTCACAATGAACTCACACTATTGAGCAGGTTGCTCTGCATTATATTGGGCTTCTGATAGGGGTGTGAGAATATTCAAAAATTTTAATACAAATTTGACTATTTGGCTTGATTTGAGAATTACCTGCTTGTCACTGTGCATTATATACAATCAAATTACTGGGTCGTTGTTTGGACTTGGAAGAGCAAAATGGCAAGAACGCAGCAAGTGAAGAGGCACAGTGAAGATATGACAAGACTGATTTTGTCCAAGCGCCGAGTTGTGGGCTTGCAGCATAGGAAATGCAAAGGAAACTATCTCAGTAGTTGTAGCCAATCGGGCACTTCTAATAAACCAACCCCTAGAAAACTCTATGCAAAAATGCCTAACAATGCCAGCTTACAATGAAAAGCTACTATTGCAGACAATATGAGCAGCAACAGCCCTTCCTTCTTTTTGGCATACCCGCCAGTTTGTAACAGATGTGACAAGTCAAGAGATAAGGGAAAGTGGTGGGGTTCGCAGATGCAGTAAGACTGATTGGGTGTTGCAGCTCATGTTGTCCATGGGGGCACTTTCTCATGTTGGTTCTTTTTCCTTCAATTTATAGATCCTTTTTCATTAAAATCTAGCTATTATTGCAATTAAATTTTAAGTGTTGGTTCTTGCACAGTTTTCTTCAAGTAGTCCTTCACATTCCAACGGTATTAAGGAAATGGCGAAGCAGTTTGGGAGCCTATACTTCATGCCCCCGGCTGCCTCGGACAATGCATAGGATGCCCAGCGGAGGGTTATCCCGGGTCGACCCACCAGTAGTGTGGTGTGCGACGGCCTTGGCCAGCATGGTCTTGCCGCAGCCGGGAGGTCCGTACATCAGCACCCCCCGGGGGGGGTCGATGCCAATCTGCTTGTACAGCTCGAAGTGGGTCAGCGGAAGCTCCACTGCCTCTCGGATCTCCTGCTTCTGAATGTCCAGACCTCCGATGTCCGCATACTTGATGTCGGGCTTCTCGTCTGAAACGAACCGTCCGTGGTGTGTCGTGCGAGTGTGACCACAACTAATCTGTGCTCACGACCATACTCGATCGAGGACTCGAAGTTGGACCCTTGGTGAGAGAGTCGGTGAGATTTCTGACCAACGCAATTGGCCAGCGTTGTGCTCGACCTAGGCACTGGCCAATTGCGGCAGTCAGAAAACTCGCCGGGAGTTTAACTTTAAGCCCCAGGGCAGTCATCATACTATCATGTTGAACATATCTGGCTTCTTTTTCTGAACCGCATGGGTTTCCATGGGTATTTGTGTACAATATTTCTTTGTCTCCAGATATCATCTAAACCCCACTTTCTTGTGCAACATCATGTCTTAAAAAAAAAGGGAAGGTGGAATATTGTCATAAGTATTTTCTTTCTTTCACAACCAGAGTAAGATTTTCCATGGAAAGGGTGATGCAGGTTATACTTCTGTACACATTGCAGTGCAATTAGCCCAAATGAGGAATGAATGTCTACACGCGTCTAAATTTTATAATCGACCGTCCCCTAGAAATTTGAGGCTGAAAAGTTCTTCGCAAACAAGAGGTAACAACTCACGGTCAATTTCACAGCAAATTTTAATCGGCTATTAAGATTTCAAGCTTCAATACACCATGTGGAAAGCTTGAAGACTGCCCTTCCAAAGCCAGTATTATAGTAGAAACAAATATCTTCACTATGGCCAAACATTATGTACAGTAGCCTAGTAGAGAACTGGTTTAGAATAGCCCGGACGTACAGTACTTGCACGTCCTTCTGGAATCCTCGGGTCTACTGGACACCTGCCGAGCTATTTACGCAGCCACATTACAAATCATTCTGCTTTGAAATTACACTCGGCTAACTTATGAGCCAGTGCCAAGCATCACTGTAGTGATGCAGTGCCAAGCATCACAAGCAAGTTTATGCCACAAGCAAAAACATTTGACAGTACTAAAAGTCCCGAGACCCTTAACTGTGTGAAAAGAATCGGTCAAGAGAGCTGCAAGGCATTTGTGTTACTACCGTAAAATATTGCGGAAGTGCCCAATTCGTACAGGCGCCCACTTTCCCCTACTTGGGAAAGTGGGCGCTTGCGGCGGCCATGAGACCGCCGGCGGCGATGACGGGGATACCATGTGAAAATAAATGTTCTTCCTGTGATTCAATTCACCCTGCCTTCAAAGCACTTTATTGGCCACCATCTTGGTTTTTTATAGATTTGATCAAACAAGCGCACATGTCTACGCTACAAAAATGTTCCAGAAGTTGGGACTCATCAGGATGAAACAAACTACGCTACCTTTACATAACAAATATAACAATTTGATCGGACCTTTCGTTTCCTGTACAGGACACATCGTCAGTGAACCCAAAAGGCAGGAATGAGAGAAACACCAACCAGAAATCCCACTTAAGGACCGTTCCAGGTGAACAATCTGTGTGGATTGGCTCAAGTATTCTTCCAACTTGCCCAAGACAGCAGAGTCGTACAAGGTATGAATGAATGCAAAAGGAATTTGTTCGTACCTTGTAAGCCTTTCCAGTGAAAGCGGGGTGGGCGCTTGCCCAATATTTTACAATAGTGCTGCCCTCTGAACAAGCTCCACTGGCTTGTGCACTGAAATTCACTTTGCCTTTAAAAAAATACAGAACCGAAATTAAGATTCCACAAAATAAGGCCACAGAAGCATTGAACGGGACACTGTAACTCCAAAACATCACTTATACATCGATATCACAAACGGACGGCCGTATATTTAAAAAAGAAGGGCACTATCAAGCGAGGACTACGTCATAATCCTCCTGGAACAGTTTAGAATGAGGGGAAGCGGCCTCGCGTTTCTCTTCCTCGCTTCGGTTCACCAGCTCGACAGGACAAAGCGAGGAGGAGAGGGAATGTAAATTGTGATATCACATGTCTCGTCGGCCGCGTTCAATTGCGCATTTCTTTGCCAAAAATAAGGCCATCCGTTAGAGATATTGCTGTATGAGTGGTGGGTGTTACAGCGTCCTGCCTATCGCTCCAGCCTTGTTTTGTGAGCTCGAAATTTCGGTTCAGCATGCCTTTAATGAGACAAGCTCAGATAGGACCCTGGTTCAGGGGCGGACGCAGGAATTTTCTGAGGGGGGAGTCAGGTGTTGGTCAGCGTACCATTTGTTTACGAACCCCCTCTGCCTATCCCTTGTTTCACGCCCTAAATTTTACACATGCAGAAATCAAGAGGGGGGTCAGGACATCCGGACCCCCCCCCAAATCCGGCCCTGCCCTGGTTACTGGTCTTACACGTTCTCAAGCAAGTTAGCAGTGGTACGACGGTGCCTCAAGCTCATTTCCGACCAGTGTGTCCTCAAAAGCGGTCTCTTGATTGCCACCTGATGACGTTGCATAAGCATCATGCTGTTTGTTGCCTGCTGCAATACTGGCGATGGCACAGTAGCAAAGGTGGATGTGACAGACGCCCATTGCGCGGTAGATTGCTCCGCAGACAGACACAGTCGACGGAAATTAAAAGAGACACGAGTCGGGAAGCCACAACCACTGCGACCCCCGCGTCCACTTGCTCTTTTTGCCGGAACTTCTACGACCGACCGCCAGGGTTGTAACGCGGCACCTTTTGCGACACAATTTGTCGGTACTTTGGGACTGCTTTCGATCAATGCGTGGGTGGGAAGGGACAATGAGCGCACCTGTCAGGGACGAGTTCCCTGCACCGTGGTGGCACTTACCGGCACGCAGCATAGAGATGCTGCTGTCGGCCTCCGGGGGCAGCACGTCCACCAGGGCGTTGCTGTGCTTGTGCAGGGCCACGCTTGCGCTGGGCTTCAGTAACTCCCGGTCAATGGTAGACAGGATGCGCACGTAGTAGTTGGAACCTGCAACGGACACCCTTGCTCGAAATTCCCCAAGGAAGTGCTTTGAAACATTCTCCTAAGAGAAAACTTTCAGCTTAGAGCAGGCAACAGAAGCGGTCAACACCGCCTTTCTAATCTACGACGCAACATTTTATTCTATAGTTGCCGACAAGATGGGGATGGTGAAGGGCAGCTTTGGTTGTCTCGCCTCCGGCGCAAGCTCCTTCCCTTAGACAATGCTTCGACGTACTATAGCAGGAATGGCCAAACCGTGGCTCGTGAGCCGTATGCGGCTCTTTGCTGGTCCAAGTGCGGCTCGCGGATCCCTCGTAAGGGGATCCCCCCACCCCCCCCCTTCGCCCCTTTCCGCGTTTCCCCAGGAAAAAAAAAGACAAAGAATTTTAGAATAAAGCACACTGCAGCTTGCAGTTTGGTAGCCTTGTACTCCCACACGTACAGTCCCACAGCCTTGTGCCCCTATACGTACAGTCAGACTCTAAACAAAAGTTACGTTTGCCCCTCCCCCCCCACCCCGCGGCTCTTAGAAGTTCCATGGTTTTGTTTGCGGCTCTCAGGCCAGGCCAGCCTGGCCACCCCTGTACTAATGTGTACCTCGAGCGCACGTGCGAGCGGCCAAAACACGTTTTGAAGTGCGGGGTGTGGGCTGGAGACCGGGGATTCGAAAGACACGCTCTGCCGGTCTATTTCCGTCAGTGACCATAGTTTACCAGCTGCTCTGTTACAGAGCCGGCATGCCTGAGGTCGGTCAAACATCATGAGGTTCGGGAAAGTCTATGCAATTCTTCTAAAGTTACTAGTGCTTGCTCTCTCTTACGAGACTTGTGGTTCAAACAAACGCAGTGAGCATGGCCAAATTGACCACTGGAAAATCCTATCCGAACGGAAAACGAAGGTTTTGCTCGTAAACACAAAAGGGTGCAGAAATAGCCGATTCCCTCTAGCCACCACAAAGCGGTGGCAGGGATGCACTTGCGGACAGCACTGCAGTTTGGCGCACAATTCAAATGCTGCTCCAATGAATTTTGATGGGCGCAATCAATCGAAACAGAATGACTCGACGAGGGCGATCGGTTCGGGCCCTTAACCAACCCGTGGTGGATCCCACGATGCCCGTGTTGGGGTCAACGGCCTCCAGGAACTGTCCAATGACGAGGGGCACGCTCTGGATGCGCTTCACTTCCTCCTGGGCATGCAGGTACTCCTTCTTTAAGTTGCGCTGCTCGTCCTTGATGTACTCCTCCTGGACCGCCAGGAACTCCAGCTGCCGCTCCAGCTTCTGCAACGGAGGAGGAACAACGCACAAGCACTTCAACGGGCATCGCTCCCACTGTGCACATCATATTCGGTAGCCAGACAGTCACGGTACAGCCCAAGATGACTACCCATACTTTCATGCCTGCTGTAAAAACAAGTACTGATACTGGGAGAGCTTGGCAGACTTCTTAAGATGTTGAAAGTTCAGAAACCACATTAGGAAAGCTGGCAGTCACACAACGATCAAACAGTATATCTTTCATTTTGGGTTAGTGGCGATGAATGAAGCACCGGAGTTTTCCCGTGAACTAGCACACAATGGTCAGTGCCCTTTTCTGTGGTGTCGCAACCCATAAACTTGAAAAAAGAGACACAATCCAAGTGGATGACCCTGTTTTCTGTTTATGGCGTTGGGGGTTCATCGGGCACATTATCTCGATGGAGCGATTAGCATGGCAGGCTTATGATTGTGAAGCCTCGCATCAATAAGTAAAGAAGGTTCAACAAGTTTGCGGCAATGTTCAATGACTGAAACTCGTCTAACAGCCACACTGAAAATCGCGAAGTACACATTTAAGTTGCGTGACTCGTGCCCACCTTGTACTTGATATAAAAGTCTTCGGCATCCTGATCGTCGGTGCCCGCAAGTTTTGGCTCCAAGTTCAGCACCTCCTCCTGCAAAATGCCAACCGTTAGAAACGCAATAAATGTTTGCACACCTGTACTATCGCGGACAGTATGAGCTGAAACAGCTCTCCGTCCTGCGCACGGTACTACCTGCGCCGCCTGTCGCATCACTCCGCAAACACACCACACCCTGAGGTTGAGATAAATTCTCACTTGCACTCACTGCGCTGCTGCGCTCTTCCGGCCGTCTGCTAGCGAAAATATTCGCCAATGGAACCACCATCACGATGCGTGTGCCGTGCAGCCCAATGTTTCCAGCTAACATGCATTTCAGTGCCTTCCAAGAAAGCGCCGAAGTGTAAAATGCGTTGTCACGCTCTTATCTCCTCGAGGAGCGCTGCCTGGCGGAGCTGCCTTGGCCCCCAAATGGTGCCGATCTGAATATCATCGAACACGTTTGGAGGCGCATCAAGGTAGCAATGTCACTGCGTCCCCTCTACCGCGCCACTGCCGACGAACTGTGTGAAGCGGTGAGACGTGAATGGCTTCGGGCCGAGCCAGACTTCATGTCCGCGCTCCATGATTCCTTAGCAGAGAGGATGAGAGCCGCGGTCGCGGGTTAGGGGAGAATGAAGCGGTTTAACTTCTTTCGTAGGTTTTACTGCGCCTCGGGACCCCCTGAGCCGGACTTATGCTAATTGGAACAAAGCTTGCTGCTACGGCTGCGACACACTATTTCGTGCCGTTAACCGGCGCATACTTAACTTCCACGCCGACTATTAATCTTTTGTGTCTGACATTGTCCTCTGCGAATATTCTTTCGATGAAGTTTCAGGCTAGTTCTCAGGACAAATATATGACTGTTTGTCTCACTTTATTAAGACTAGAAATTTATAGATAAAATACTGGTGTCTTGCCATCAACTTTTCTTCTTTGAAAGAAACACATGTGCCCGGTAATACTAAAATAATATCCTTTAACATTTTTATTCCAATCAAGGTTACAAAACCTTGTATAATTAGTGTTGTTTTTAAACAGCTGTGCTCAATGAAAAAGAAAAAGAAGGAAATACATTGCAGCCGGCCTAAATCCGGTAAAAAGATTTTGGTTAATATTTTACGATGTCCTACTTTGTAGATGCATTTAATAAAATAAAATCAACCTGCAATGTAATGTGATGGGACTTTGAAAAACGATAATCGCAGCTGCAATTTGAGATAGCGCAACATTTTTTCTTCCCCAGTCAGCGTTTTTTCTACTTGATTCTATGCAATAAAATGAAGTAAATCAATTGCAAAAAAAAAAAAAAAATGGACGGCAACTGTAATCTTCTGCCACACCCCCCCCCCCCCCCCCTCCCCTCCCCTCTCCCGCCGTACCGCACACACGCCCGCTGTTGCACACGCCGTCTCGCTAGCAGACGGCCGGAAGAGCGCAGTGGTGCATCGAGCACAAGTGAGAATTCATCTCGGCCTCAGGGTGCGCCGTGTGTGCGGAGCAAGGCGACAGGCGGCGCAGGTAGTACCGTTCGCCGGCCAGAGCGCTGTTTCAGCTCATATTGTCCGCGATAGTACATCTATAAGAGGAGAGCGGAAGTCGCACAGTTGTTGACGGCTACCTCCGACGGCCCACCCCTGATAGTTCCTCTAATAAAAAAAAACTTGAGAGCAATGTCACTGACCAACCAACACAAAAACTGAAAGCAGACTATTGCCTCTCTCCCGCATGGGACTGGCACGATTTGGGTTCATTTTCGGCGTTAAAAGGCAACTCAGCTCAATGCCACAGATTTCGGGATAATGAGCGATTTCGCATTAAAAAGCACTAGCAAAAGACACTACGTCATTTGCTTCATGAAAAATGGTATATATATTGTTAAATCTAATTTTAAGCACAAGCAAAAATCGAAACAGAAACTTTGGCTCCGTCCGGCAACATTGGCCTCGGGGCCGCCAAGAGTTTGAATACAAAATGGACGAACCGAACAAGAAAACTAAAATTTAAATATCTGTCATCTAGGGAGGAGACTGAGCGGAACACAATGATAAAAAAGGGCGTAAAAGAAGCCGAAAGGAAAATGTGGAGCGGTAGGACGCAAGAAAAATTAGCTTTAACAATTTATAGGTCACATAAGCAGGAAATAAGAAAAGAACAGGTTTCTGATAATTCACGGGGTAGTTCCCTACTATTTGAGGCTAGAACGGGGGTTTTAAGAACCAAAACGTATAGGGCTAAATTCGAGAGAATGGACACATTATGTGCCATTTGCAAAAATGAGAACAAAACAATGGAACATCTTGTTTCGGAATGCACCAGGCTTCGTCCTGCTCTCCCGGGAAGTCGGCAAATTCGACGGGGGTGCTTGGTTTTGCGGACGAGGATGGAAAAATAGAGAAAAAAAATGAAAGCCGCTTACAACTCCCTGTAACGCCGAATTAGAGCGCAGCTCTTGAGGAGGAGGAGGGAAGGGCACGGGGGGGGGGGGTTAAACTAACCAGGGGGGGTCACGTTACCTTGGGGGTCACGTGACCCCCAATGCCGATGATGTCATCACTGACGTCACTGATGACGTCATCAGTGACGATGACGATGCGGGTACCGATGACGTCATTAGTGACGTCACTGATGACTTCACCAGTGATGATGACGATGCGAATGTCGGTGACGTCATCAGTGACGTCGCTGATGACGTCATCAGTGATGATGACGATGACGATGCGGATGCCGGTGACGACATCAGTGACGTCACTGATGACGTCATCAGTGACGATGACAATGCGGATGTCGGTGACGTCATCAGTGATGATGACGATGACGATGTGGATGCCGGTGACGCCATCAGTGATGATGATGATGACGATGTGGATGCCGGTGACGTCATCAGTGATGATGACGATGACGATGTGGATGCCGGTGACGTCATCAGTGATGATGACGATGACGATGCGGATGCCGGTGACGTCATCAGTGATGATGACGATGACGATGTGGATGCCGGTGACGTCATCAGTGATGATGACGATGACGATGTGGATACCGGTGACGTCATCAGTGATGATGACGATGACGATGCGGATGCCGGTGACGTCATCAGTGATGACGATGACGATGTGGATGCCGGTGACGTCATCAGTGATGATGACGATGACGATGTGGATGCCGGTGACGTCATCAGTGATGATGACGATGACGATGTGGATGCCGGTGACGTCATCAGTGACGATGACGTCATCGGGGGGTCACGCGACATCGGCGGGGGTCACGTGACCTCGAGGAGGGGGCCACGTGACCTCAGGGGAGTCACGTGACTTCGGGGGGTCACGTGACCCCCCACGAGGTCACGTGACCTTGGTGGGGGGCTCGTGCGGTGCATTATGGGACATTTCCCATGATGCACCGCGCGGTTACGCCGACGCCGACGGCGACGCCGCTCAAGCCGGAAACGGGCCCCTAAGAGCTGCGCTCTAAAAAAGGGTTACCATCACAAAAAGAAGATTGGAAAACTGGTGGATACAGTCTAGGAAAAATGAACCAAGGACGCACAATTAGCACAGCTGGGGGTCAGGAGGGACAAAGGAATATTGGGACTTCCTCCCACGTGGCTCCGGCCCAAAGTCTCACACCTGTCCCCCAGTGGGTGTGGTTTAAGGAGGAACACCGACGAGGTTGACCAGAGGAAAATTGGCGACTCACTCGCCTGGGGGAGGAGGCACAGGGAGGTGTTTAATTTTTTTTTTTTTTTTTTTTTGCCCTACCCCATAAAGGTTTTTCTGGAAAGTACTCTACCTGCCCGGTGATAGTTGCAGAAAGGTAAAGAAAGAAAAGGAAGGAAAAAAGATTTTTTTATAATAAATAAATTAAAGGCTAGGTGGTGCAAGCTACTGCCCGGTATAAAGGAAACTGCCAATATCCACCCCTCCATCCATCCAAGAACATGGCTATCCCGTGGTACAAAATGTCACGTGATTCTCTATGCAACGACGGGCGGGATTGGGGTGGCGTATGCCAGGCACAAGTGTCGTGGGACAAAAAAGGGGACAAGACAACATCGTTTTCAGACAATGTTGTCTTTTTCTCTTTCCTGTCCCCAGTCTCAAATTTTGTTTTTTTCTCATTATGATATTTGATGCTCGCATAGGGACCACTGCAACTCACACTGCTTATGGGATTCTCCTCCTACTAGTTCTCAGACCGAAGCAAGTTGCAACAGTGCATAATATAAGTATGAGACATTTCTGAAAGAAACAACTGGTGTTTTTTTTAAAGGAAAACCTCGAGTAAACCGCTAACATGGTAAGGTTTATGTCACATTGATGACAAAATAATATACTACTGCCGCAAAATATCAAAGCTAAAAGTTATCAAGTAGATTTAGGATTAATTCCTTAGGAAATCTGTTTGAATTTGACCAGTCCGTGCAGATTTCCCTAACTGTAAGACAATCACGGTTAAACTATAAAAAGATCTGTGTCAGCTTTGGTGGAAGACCTGCGCCATATAATCAAAGTAAGGAAGAATTGTTGAATATTTTTTTGTTAGTTGACACCTAAATTTAGGCAGCTACGAAACACAGAATGCATCCGTCCAACACTTCGTTGCACGCCAAGCTGAGTCAAGACCTGCTTTAGCAACTTCCATTTCTTCTACCCCTAGGCATCATCAATCTTGATAGAGACACAATACAATTGCTTGCCTTCACAACTACCAACAAAGCAATGCCACCCAAAAGCAAACAATGAAAGCGTAAGAAAAAAAGTTCACGGCCTTTAAAACATGTAACAGAAACTAATGCAACCTAGTTAAGTTGAAGGGTAAAACACCAAAAACAGAGATTAGAAAGCAAATGACTGGATCTGAAAATGCAGTCTGTGAGTTGGTGTCTGTTTCTTCAATTGGCATTTGCACTGATGACACCTTTTATCGGCTAAATGTATTTTCGGCTCTACGGGAGTTTTTGTTTTTCAGCTTTTTAAATAGTCGTTACACCAGCTGTAACTTTACACCAAGTTCAACCGAAACAAAACAATTAGGCCGGCTCCAGAGCGCTCATTTGGTGTCTGGCAGGATTTATCTAATTCTATCATACAAAGTTCCTTTACACAGATACTTATTACACACACAAGAGTAAGGCAATATAGCAGAAATGTTTAATAATAATAATAATCTTTATTTTGACCCAGGAGGATTGAGGTGTGCCAGAGAGGCCCGAAGCCTGTACCAGTTGGCCTAGTACGGTAGAGTAATTATTTAACGTGATGGGGAGATTTCAATATCCCTATAATGTTCAAGGGTAATCTCAAGAATCTTCCAACTGCCCAGAATTGATTTGATTTGATTTTTCTAAAAAAATTGTTAGTTTATGCAAATCGTTTTGTCTACTATCTTGGTACAACCGCGCAGTACAAGAAAGCGAAAAATCCTCGCGTTTAAAGCTACAGAAATATCGCTAAGGAGTGAAACTTAAGAGAAAGTTGAGAGGCGGTAGCGTAATCAAGAAATTTACAGAACTTCTCTGCGGCATGGTGCAGAATACTGTTCTGCAACGAAATAGTTACACTCGGTTTCCAACCGAATCTTGCGTTGTCACGGTGGGCTCCCTGTCCCGTCAAAACCTGCTTTCGCGGTGACGCTACAGAATTCAGCATATGGTCGAAAGTCCTATCAATGAGAGCAAGTATGTCTTCTCTCCTTAAGCAGCATTGTTTCATGGTCATACCCAATCTCTAAAAGTACAAACAAGAATAAAGAATTACCTTTTCAGGCAGAATGATTCCGATCTCCTCCATGTCGCCGCTGATTGGATTGGATGTGGATATGAATATGGATTGAAAGTAATATTTAATTATTTATTTATGTTGCCTTTCTTTGGCATCTGTTTCATCTGTGCCTCTTGCGGTCGCGAGACATTTCACCATATTCAAAATTTTATATTTTTTTTTATAAAATGTAAAAGTGCAAAATTATTCTACATTAAAATATTGTTATATTTCTTAAGTACCTTGATTCTAATTGTAGCTATCCAATCCATGCCAATCCAAGTAGTGAGCGGCAGAAGCCAGAAGCGCCAGAAGCACAGGCCAGAAGGGCGCGTACACACAACACTTCACGACTTCACGACAGAGTTATTTCAATTTCGAAGCACCACACTTGTGCTATTCCTAGTGTTTGCCAAAGGATGGAAGAAGAAGCAAGGGATCACTCCTACTCATTTGCTTTAGGTAACTTTGCTGCAATACATTTAATTTTTGCTTTTAGGCAGCTATACAAAATCGGTCTGAGAGCAGTCGAGTTATCAGAGTATGCCGGAGTTGCCTGATATTCACAAAAGACCGAAACTTTCAAATCTCAATTCAGTGCTGCCTGCCATAAGTGTGAAGAGATCCCTGCATGCAACATTGGCGTCGGAAATATAAGGAGGAGATAAAGGGGGGGGGGGGGGGGGGGGGGGGGGGGAGGAGAGGAGAGGAGGAGGAGGGAGGGGGGGGACTTAATTGTCTATAAGAACAGTCGCTTCCCACCCCACTTCACCCTTCCTCGTCCCAACGCCACTGGCATGCAACTTACAAATGTTGCATACTCCTAGAAAAAATGAGACACCACCAACGAAATTGACTGATCTGATAGCAGTGCCAGTATGTGAATCTTATGGACGCACGCCACATCTCACAGGTACTGTCGTGTGACATACTAGCTGATAGACCTGGCTAGGTCTCGTCAAAACATCTTTCGTGGACAAATTTTTATGGACACACGTTTTATCAACACTGGCGTTTCGAGGAAACTTGTTTCGTCGACAAAACACACACACAGACATACATATATATATATATATATATATATATATATATATATATATATATATATATATATATATATATATATATTTATTTATTTATTCAAGCTTTGGGCTTCCTCCCCTCTCTCCCCCTGTAAGCCAAGCAAAACTCAAAAAGTTTGTTGCAAAGATAGCACGGCTACAATACATACCTACAGCAACTAGCAACAAAGACCACCAGAGAGCCCGAACTCTTCTGGACCTACTTTCACCACCAGTGCAAAATGTCCCGATCCCCTGTCTTCACTCATAACGGCACACCCTACTCCAAACCCGAAGACATAGTCAAACTCTTCTCCCACCACTTCTCTCTGGCCCCAGTGTTAGTCAACCCTACAGCATCCGACCCCCGACCCATTCAACCCAAGATTCCCCCATGCCAGACCAAAGAAGCAACCACCCTTTCCTTTATAGTCATCCTCCCCAGCAAAATGTATGAAGCCCTCGCCTGCGTCAATCCCTCCCAATGCCCCGGACTTGATGGTCTTCATTCTGCGCAACTCAAAGCCTGTGCTGGTCAGATCTCCCCTGTGCTCACTCGACTCTTCAAGGATTTCCTTTTCCACAGCTTCGTACCCAACTCCTGGAAAGTCGCTTCAGTGACGCCTCTCCACAAGGGGCGTGGCACCCCCAAGTCCGACATCTGCTCTTACCAGTCAATCTCTACAACCTCTATCGTATGCTGGACAACGGAAAGAGTAATTAATAAATGCCTCATGGCCCACCTAGAGCTCTCAAACCTCCTCAGTCCCCATCAGTACGGATTTCGTCCAGGCAAAAGCTGTGAGCCGGCCCTCGCGACTGTCACTCATATACTGAGTGGCAGTCTCGACTACCGAATCTCATGCATCAATCGTTCAACTTGATTTCAATGCCTTCGACAGCATCGACCACGACTTGCTCCTGCCCAGGCTGCAAAAGATGGGAATCTCTGGCCCCCTCTACGCCTGGCTAAAAAACTTTCTCACAGGGCATAGCCAATACATTGCGCACCAAAATGCTCGCTCCTCCACTATCGTTGTTTGCTGTGGAGTTCCACAAGGCAGCATACTCGAACCAACCCTATTCAATATCTTCATCAACGATGTCACCTCATCCCTTCTTTGCACGGCCCTCTTCTGTAGGCCACCGATCTGACCCTCATCAACCCAGCCGCATCTCCTTCAGACTATCCATGTCTCCAAGCTGACTTAGACAGCATTCATCTCTGGTCCCTTACCAACAAACTCTCACTAACTCTATCCAAGTGTGCCTCAGTGCACATACTATTTGCGTCGGTTTCCAAGCCAGACAGCTCTGTTCCTCAATGGCTCCGAAATCCCCGAGAGCGACGCATATCCGCCTCCTAGGCATCACAATCGACCGCCATATTCAGGACTTTGTCTTCAAGGTAAGACAACTTTTTGTCTTCATTCGTTCCTCTAGAGGAGCCTGCCCCAGCAACCCAAGATCGCTGTTTACAGCCCTGGTCCTTCCTGTCTTGGAGCACTGCAGTTCAGTCTGGGACCCATCGTCAACGCAACTCGTTGCCTCACTTAAGTCAGTGCAACGTCGTGCCGCCTTTCATATCGTAACACGCCAGGTCGGGCAATCACCACCACCCATCCAGGAGCTGCGCACCATTGCGCTCCTCCGACTGGTTGGCTAGGGCCAGCTTCAACTGCGACATCAAGTTGCGATAGCACGCCTCCTGACTACTCTTTGCCTACCAAGCTCCACGCTTCCCTTCGCTTCCCCTTTGCGGCGCACTTGTTCCGGCGGCCTACAGCCCCTGTTAACCCGCACCCTCCGCCATTCCCCCTCTTTTGGCCCCCTCACGGTACGACTCTAGAGGTCCCTTCCCACTCCGATCACCAACCCAGCACCAAATGACCAGACATCCATACGCACACTCATAGGCATAGACTTCAGGGGGGGGGCATCGGGGCTCGTGCCCCCCCGGGCTCGGGCCATGATCCTTACCGAAACGCTGTTTACGTGCCATGTAACGAGCTTCTAGTAGTGGCATGTAAACAAAATAATGCCCACGTTGCCTTTATTGACAAAATGCATGAGAAATGGAATCCCTGCGTGCTTTCGTTAGCTTCAATCTCCAGTTCTGGCAAAAAGATAATGTGCACCCCGCCCCCCCTCCCCCCTAGAGAACTTCTCAGCTTGCCCCCCCCCCCCCGGGAAAATGGAAAGTCTACGCCGCTGCGCACATTGACAAAAAACACCGCAACCTACCTGCGGAACAATTGAGTATGTGACTCGTATAACATTTGTGTAGCCGTTGAACCCCCCCTCCCCTCCTTCCGCCCTCCCCCTTGTTTTGTATATTTAACTTTCTTTCCCTTTTTGCTTAAGAGGCACTGTAGACCTTTCGGTATGGGTGTCGCACCTGATCACAGTGACCTAACTCTCCCGAGTTAAGAATCAAACAAACAGAATGTTGCAAGGTGTGTCAATGAAACAAATGCAGAAAGCCCTTCAATGAAACGTCGCATGTTGACGAAACGATCTGTTGATGTAGAATTGTTCGATGAACTGATTGCCAAGAATCTGGCTTGTGTGAAGCCATATCTAGCTAACTTCTTAATGCAAAATACCAGCTGCAGTTTTTTGTTGCCTCGTCAAGAGCAAGCTAAGCATTCTAACTGGACAACAATATACCCCCTCGACACTGGTGGAAGGCTTATATGCCTTCCTCCAGTGTCGAGGGGCAGCGTAGACTTTTCATTTTCCCGGGGGGGTGGGGGGGGCCAGGGTGGAAAGTTCTCTGGGGGGGTGCTGCGGCATTACCTTTTCGTCAGAACTGGAGATTGGAGCTAACGAAAGCACACTTGGATCCATTTTCCATGTATTTTGTCAATAAGGGCAACGTGGGTGTTATTTTCTTTACATGCCACTACTACAAGCTCGTTACATGGCACGTAAACAGCGTCTCGGTAAGGATTATGGCCCGGGCCCCTCTGCCCCCCCCGAAGTCTACGCCTATGGGTATGACTACAAGTTTCAATTAGTTCCGGGCAAGCAGCTAACACTTGCAGACGCATTATCGCATGCACCGGCTCCAAGTGACACACACCTGGTACCTGATAAACATGATGCCGAAGTTCATGCAGTCGCAACACTGTCAGACCTGGTGAGCAATGCCGCAATGAGCAAGCTCACAGCTGTGACAGCCGAGGACACTGTTTTGGCGGGGGTGATCGGCTGCCTTCACGAACACCGGCCGCTGCCTCAGTCATGCCTTTAAAGGTCGTGCGCCAAAGAAATGTCATTCGTTCAGGGGGTGCTTCTTAAGGGGGACATGGGCCTGAGTTTCAAAATTTTTTGAAAAAAAGTCATTTTTCAATTTTGAGGTTTTCGGTTTTAGAAACTAATTATACACCCTTACACTAAAGTTCATAACGATGCACCAAATAGTTATGTTGATAAAAAATATTTTCGACACAATGTGAGGCAGTAACAAAGTAAAGGAGTTCAATGTTCGAATGCATTTTTCTCAGTTCCGCTTTTTGCTGCAAATGTCATACGAAGGAATCTTTTGTTCGAAGGTAAAATTATTCTGATATCACAATCAAGATGTTTCTAAACTGAAATTTACTGGGGAATTGGGTTATCTACTTTATTTTGTTTTACATTAAAGTCCTCATTGAAAAAAAGCTATGTTTTCAAAAATTGACATGGGACAGATATGCATCTCATATCTTGAGGTAATCACTCTTCTTGAAATATTTACATTTGAGTTATGAAAACCAGATAGCCCGAAGTCCCACATCCCCCACTTTATACTCAAGCAGTTAAAATGGTGCTTAATAGCTTCATTTGCATATCATAGATTTCTTATTGAAGAGTGACACATCTTATGCAGGTATGTAAAGTTGTCTTAGAGAGCTGAAAGCTTGCACAGTACACCTACATCTGAAGTTAAATCTCCCCTGCAAATTTCATTCCGATCACTTGAGTAGTTCAGAAGTTCAACCTCTAGCCAGAGTCCCCCCTTAAGGAACTCAAGTTATTCCAAAAAGTCTTTTGCCCCAGCTCCCCAGGCCCTTTTTTGTGTCTGAAATAAAAGATACATACATACATACACTCATGCACAGGAAGACTACAAACAAGAATTTCTGAGCTACAGGTCTTCACCGCTGGAAAAGAGTCAATTTCCAAGTGAACTCTTGATGGGGAGGAGAATCGGATTGCGACTACTCGACTTCACAGAACGGGCCCCAAAACCAGTGCACAAGCGTCAACAGAGCAGTGGGGGGGTAGACCACTTCAGCCATTACATACAGGGAGGGTGGTCCGCCTCAGGGGAGAAAACTGCTGGCCAACGACAGCCAAAGTCCAAGACTGAGTGGTGCCTAGATCCTATTGGGTCATCACCAAGAGCGCCAGAACGCTACAAAGGAACAGAAGGCACTTCCTTTCTACCCCCGAGGAGTTCAACACGGAAGAGGAAGGGATGATTTAGACCAGGAAGAGGTCCACCTCCAGACATCCTCATTCCCAAACGAACATACTGGAATGGATTGAGGATCTCCAGCTCCAGTGTGAGTGACTGTGCCACCGTTGGACTGTCCTAGAGGGACACTACAGTGCATTCCACCTTCAGTGCGAGAGACTGTGCTGCCGTTGGACTCTGACACTACAGCGCATTCGGCGTCCTCCTCAGAAGCTTACGTATGACGAAGATTTTTGGAAAAAACCGTGACTATTGTTTCAGCCTTCTCCTAAGATAAGGGGGGCGTAATGGCAAAGCCTGCAAGTTGGTCTGGAAACTCAGCCACCCATCATATACCATGTTGGGATACGGCCCTGTTGGGTGCCATTAAACACATTCATTGGAAAGTTGCTCGTCCGAGTCCCACAGTTTGTGACGCTACACCGGCTGCACTATCATACTGCCGTATTTTTAGGGCTTCTCAGACTGGGACACGAGTTTTTAAGAAATTGTTTTATACTACCGAAAGTCCTAAGCTTGCAAATGATTAAAACAAAGTAAGAGAAGTAAGTGACTAAGTGGTAACATTTACAGACATGTTATGTGCACATGGGATCACGAACTCGCTGTGGATTGCTTCTGTAGTGGATTAAAATAGCCTTTGTCATATTGCAGGTTGTGGTGACCATTCTAACGAGGGAATACAGCATAATCCAGCAGCTTCATGTACTCATCCAAAAGTCAACCTGAGCAACCTGCTTCGATGTGTTTATGAGGTGCTCAAGACCAACAAGTCGGCAAGTGAACTACCAGAGATGGTTGCTTTGAGGAATGAACATGACCAAGTGATCTCCTTCTGTCAAGAGAACTTTTGTAACATCGTTTTGGACGGGGCTGTGTTGTTTGACAGGTATCTTACTCGAGAGCTTGGGAAAGACATTAGAGCAGCTTATTACTATGGGCTAGTATTTGTTCGATGTCGAGACTTTGAAGATGCGGTCTATGTTACATTCATAAAAAATAACCAGCTGATGATTAGGTATCTTGTTTCGTATAAGCGGGGATTGCCATGCACATTTGCAGATGTTCTCAACAATAAGCTTGAAAAGCTTTCCATCATAGATTCCTGCAAACTGGTCTCGGTGACTGTAGACAGAGACTGCTTTCACTGCAATGAAATTGATGCCATCTTGCACAGTAAGAAGGACAGGGTGAATGACTTCCTTGAGTTCCACTGTGTTATCTACAAGTTAGAGTCCATGTTGGGTTATGCTCTCCAGAAATCAATGGTGGATGACCCTCATGTTTCCATCATTGCGAACTTGTGTAACATGCTCAAAAACCTTGCCCTTGCAGATGATCTCAACCTCGGTGACGTCATGTTTCATGGCTCTGAGTGCTCGACGTACACATTCTTTAACTACAAGACGTTGGACACTATACATAACCACTGGCTCGACATAGTCACCAAATTGAACAAAATACTGGTCGACTCGCTGGTGGAGGATGACCGTCAGGTGATTTCATTTATTCTGGAAACACTCAAGTCGACCACCTTCATTGTTAACCTTGCTTTTTACCTCGAACTGTTCCGTTGTCTGCATGACTGGACTCGCAAAGTGGTCAACCTGGGCATCCCTACTTATCAGGTGATCAACGAGCTTGAGGGAGTCTCGTGCACCATCCGACACCACACATCCACGGGTGGATCTAAAGTAGAAGAAGTGCGTGAAGAACTCCAGCTTGACATTGGAAGGTACAAAGGGGTGCCCATTAAATGCGACTTGGATGAGGCAGTCCTGGTCTCCACTATGGAGAGGGTGTGTGGCCTGATGTCTGACATCCTCGATGACATAGTCCAGAGATCCAGCAGGACCATAAAAACCCTGAGCATTCTGGACTCGAAGACATGGCCGGTCGACACCTGCGACTTAGATGCATTCGGCTTTGACTCAGTGAAGATGCTAGCAAGAGAATACCAGCACTCCTTGTTAGAAAACATTGATGTTTTCCAGGAGTGGGGCTCTTATAAGCGCACTGTGCTGAACTCCTTTGTGAGGGACCTGAGGGAGAACTTTGATGCTATTGCCCCAAGAATGGTTTCCTCTTTTCGAGGCCTCTACCCTGGCATTGTCACGCTTCTGAGTTCTGTAAGCCTCTTGTGCCCTGCTTCCAAGGTGCTTCAGGCGCAGTCCCAGTCCTTGCTTGAAGGGGACCAGACCGAAGAGCTCATGACCATAAGGGTCAATGGTCCGCCTCCAGGGTCATTGTCCGTGGCGGCTGTTGGACTTGACCTGCTGGAGGAACATGGCATTGAACGGAAAGCGGGAGTTTCAGACAGCAGTGCTGACTGCCTCCTCCCACTCGATGTTGTAAGGAAAATCTTTAATAGTGCCTGACATTCCTCTAGCTGTTAATATTATTATGCTATCAGCCGCAGAGAACTATCGTAGCAACCATGCTTGAGAAACATGCCTTTATAGTTCCTTAATAAAATGTTTATGTATTATGTATGTGCCGATTTTCAGAATTTTTTCCAGCTGGCAGTAACATCTATCTTTTCATGCTTATTTGTTTTGTTTCTTGCCACCCCTTTGTTCATGTTTGGTGAGTTGGTGTATATGATATGTCATAACTCTACAGAATACAGAAAACTCAGGAATTAGATTGAACATATAGCATATGGGCCCACACTCCTGTAAGCACCCGACCCATTTATATTTTAAAGCTGGCCAGACTAAAATGTCTGTCTTCTTAAAGTTCACGAATACAATGAAACATGAACAAAACCTGGAGTTTTTCTAGAAAGGTATGCTTTGTAATATGACAATAGACTATTTGCAGACCATGCAGAGCCTTCCACCGGCGTCTAGGGGTATATCGGGGACGGCTGTAGCAAATGGCAGTGGGAACCTACGTGAGCGGGCGAGGGCAGGCGATCAACTGCACTACCCTCCCTCTAGCTCTCCAGCTTGATATGGTAGACTCTGGAAGCGAGGAGCATACAGAAGATTTTCATAATTTGTTGTGCACCTCGTGTGCATTGCTCTGGGTTTTTTTTGCAAATTTATTTCTGATCATGCAGCCCATGTTAATAGGATGCCAAAAAGTCTGTGGCAATCTCCTGAGAGAAGTGGTCCTCAGTGATTTTGCAGCTATCTGTGAAGCATTCATGGCACTTCCTTGAATGCCCTTTTACAATTACTTTTTTCTAATAACAAAAGGCACTACATGTTTCAAAGGTACATTGGTCCATGATGCCATATATTTTGTCATCATCAATAAGAAGTTGAACTATACAGTAAGGACTCGCAAGTATTGGCTGCACTGGCTTGGGCATGTGTGTAGCCTGGTTGGGCGGCAATCTTTAACATCAACATAGTGCACGAGCATATGCTACGCACCATAATTTAACTTGCCCGCTTATTCAATAATGCAGCCAATATTTCCGAGCTGCCACTGTGGCATTCCAGTTCATATTGCTGATGGAAGTACAACCGCATCAGGGTAAGCACTGACCAAACTAGATTCCCGGTCATACCACAGTGTTCCAGAGCAGCTTGAACAAACCATAAGAATTCAAAGTGTTGATATTGAATTACGCAACAATGAAGTATACCAAGATTTAGGCAATGCGCATGAGCCTAAGCCTAAATGTTTAGTGAACTATTTGTATATTGTCAATGCAGTGTATAAGCGTTCATAATCATGTAAAATGCCAGTTCCTTTTCTTCTGGTTTTACAAGACCTAGCACTCAACTATCTAGACCAGTGATTCTAAAATGGGGGTCCGCAAAGGCATTCTAAGGTCCACGAAGCCCTACAGGCAACGTTACTAGAACCCTCAGTTGGGAAACTCGCCGTTGAAACGTGGGCTGCTGGCGTCCACCAAGACAGAGCTAAATACGACAGCAGCGCCACCCTTTATCATTTGTCTTTCCTGTGGTCGCCTTGAACTTTCAGACGCATATTTTTGCGTAAAACCCAACGGGAAAAAACTTTTGTAGTAACTTTTATTGGAGTTTAGTACAAATTGAGGGTGCGTGATGTTTTCTAAAATCTAGTTTGCAAGGTTTTGCGGCACAATTAATATTGTTTTTATACAACCACGCCTCAACGGTGATTTCAGGTAGCGCGTGAGCGACCTAGGTGCATCTTAGCTTCGGTAGTATTTCGCGACGCGTCCACTGGGGAGATGGGGGTGGCTCTCCTGTAACCTCTTCCACCTTATCTGTTTCGGCGCCATAATGGCCGATTAAAGCCAAAATAGAAGTCACGTGCAGTTCCTCGAGTGGCTGCTGCGGGAGAAATGGCGGCGTTGTGATCGCCATTAGCTCGGTTCTGGAGGACGGGTTGGTGCCACTTTTTCAGAGCAGTCTCTATGGCAGTTTCCCAACTGAGTGGTTTAGTAACGTTGCCCACAGGCTACCGCATCAGTCAAGCCCGGCAATAAGTGTTGTCTTTTTTTGCAGATTGAGAAGAAACACTCCAATTTTCGGGTCAGCTTTCTCGTGTGTATGTCAATGAGAGAATTCTTTTTCACACTAGCCCTTAGTAGTTAATCCATTTAATAAGTTATTATCCTAATTAACCTATACCTTTCCCTTCCCCTCACTTTGAACAGGGTCCTCCATCATTTCTGTGCACCCCCAAGGGATCCGCGAAACATCAATGGTTGAGAACCACTGATCTAGACTACAAGTTAGAAAATTATGATTTCTGGCCCTGGGGACTTTGGTATCAAACTTATTTTCAGACAAGAGGAAAATTTGTTCATTTGTAATTTGTAATTTGTAATTTAAAAATGTTCATAGTACATACAATTATAGTAGTTAAAACTTAAATGAGAAATATTTTCAGCACAAAGTCTTGCAATGCTTTAAAACAAAAACTGCCAGCCTTAGTCCCTCACAGTCAATATTACAAATTTGCTCAAACTGCCCATGCACAATTTACGTTGCATCACACCACTTAGCACCTATGGATACGCTTTCCTATTTGCAAATTGGTTCATGGTCTCGCACAGTTCGATGATTGCTGGTTTACACGTTCGGCTAGCAGTTCCAGATCGTCGTGCAATTTTAAAGCAGTCTGCCATGTCTTCCACTGTGGTTCCGTACAAAGCACCAGTCGCTGACGTGCCTTCCTTAAGATGGAATCGCAGCAAAATCCATATGGCAGGTCATACAAGACGACTGTGTCCCATGAGTATGTTTGAAGTGTTGGAAAGTCGGAATATGTAGCCACAAGAACACCAGATTTTAGTGTTGTCTCTTCGGGGCTTTGAAGCAGGGTTTCAGTGGCTTTCTCTTGAATGTAGTCGGACAGTTCGTGGTGTGCCAATAGCGTTGCTGTCAGAGCCAATGTAGACCCTTCTCTATGATCCAGCAGTGCGCTTGCTCGTAGTTGCAGCAGTTCCTGCTGGCTGTGGTCAAGGAATTCTTGCATCTGTTTAATGGACTGACTGTCAAGCATCTGTTCTGCCTCACTTCTGGCAGCAACGATACCTTTAGTTCGGACAGTTTCTTTGAGTTGCTGAATGTCTGCATCATCGGATGTTGTTTGTTGTTCACCAGTAAGCGGCAACCAATCGGCATCCAACAGAATGACATTTACGGTAAGATCCTTGGCATATGGTCTCTCTGGGCAACCGAGGCAACACTTCAGTCTGAGTGGAGTCCTCAGAAAGCAGAGGTCAGTTTCAAGGCCTCCTAAGCTAGATATCTGAAGTGCATCGACAATAGCGAGCAGGCGAGTCTGCCTGTTTTGAAAAGACTGGATGATCTTACGGTAAGGGTGGTCAACCTCCAGATAGTGTTGGAAGTCTCGCAGAATCACCACATCCAGGTCCTCGTGGGATAATCCACCCCTTGCAAGCAAGGTCCACATTGTGTGTGGTTCCATTAATGAAACACCATCAAAATTTTGGTGAGTGGGTGACATGACAAGCTGCACAGGCATTGGTAAGAGGATACGTAGGTAGTTGACGTAGTGCAAATGGTCGCCGATGCACTGGACCAAAACCACAGCCTGTCTGGGGCGTGCCACTCTAAGCACGGTCAAGCTCAGCTGACGACACAGTTCATCTCTTGCAATGGCCACCAGGCAGTTGTTGCGGCATACCTGGCAAGTCAGCCAACTCTCCCGGCTGCTGGGCTGGTACCGGTCACATTCATCCAAGCTGGGGAGGGCTTCTGGCGGCTCCAGATCACACAGCAGCTTTGAAAACTGGGTGCAGTCGCCCATCTTTGGATCTCCCATGCCTGCCATGTTTGGATCGCCACAGCCCCACTTGCAGGACAGGTGGTGGTAGTTCTTTCTTGAAAAGTCTTCCTCTTTTTTTTTCTCTTCTTGAAAATAGCTTTTTGTTGTCAAATGACAGCAGCCATGGTGTCATTTTCTAAAATTCGCGTGCCATTCACGTGATCGAGATAACGCACTGGGTTATCAGGTTGCCATTTGTTTAATTTTTTATTTCTCCCTCCTTTTTCTTGTTTTATAATGTGGCTCCATTTTGGGTGAATAAAGAAATTATATTAGTTTTCCTCTTTCTCATTCAGGGGAAATAGAGCCTTCTGTGTGAGCATACCGTTACAGGCAACAATTGCAGCGCTAACGTAAGGGTTCTCACTTTGGTTCTCACTTATCTCCAGCCCCGCACATCACCGCCTGCGTTCTTTAAAGTGCAAATAAAATGATTTTGATTATAACGAAAATGTACCAAATATGAGTCGCACAGAGACATGACCCCGCAGGGAAGGAAATTCATACTAAAATGTATTTCGCAGCATCCTTATACCACCCTAGCTAACACTCATTCGTTGACTGCAGTGGCCTACACGATGACGCCGTCATCGTCATGAGCAACGAGTTAAAAAACGGCTGCTGCGATAAGACAGCCAGTCGCCTACTTCTGATTACATCATGTGCCTCTATGCGAGGCACGTGATCTTTTCAGAAGCAGGAGACTGGCTTTCTTATCGCAGCAGCCGTTTTTTATGCGAGGCACCCGCGCCAGCCCGCGCTATGCCACTCGAGTCAAGCCAGCGCGGCACATGCGTCAAGCTTCACCTATTCGCATCGGCGCACACGCGTAGAGTTCCACCGCTCTGCACTGGCGCACGTGCGTCTAGCTTCCCCGCTTCGCACCGGATGGATGGATGGATGGATGAATACGGCTGAGCCCTTTGGATCGGGCGGTAGCTTACGCCACCTAGCCATTTTGTTTTACCATTTAAGCTTAGAATATTTAAATGTGAAATCTATATTCACTCCGCAGTGCAAAGAAAGTGAGGCTATGAAACCCCCTTGCCATCAGTGAATAAGAAAATACCTAGTTTTCTCTCGATTTCTGCCACCATTCACTTAATCTTTGCTTGGTAATCTCTACAGTCTTGAAATCCACTCTCCCTTCGCTGTCTCTAAAACCCAATGACTTTATTAAATCTATGTTGTCTTCGGTAGGCATAGGGTGAAGCCCTTTACAGTAGAGTATCAAGTGCTCAGCCGTCTCGTCCTCCTCTCCACAAGCAGTGCACACTGTATCAATTTCCTGGTACTTCACTCTGTATGTTCTGGTTCGCAGAACACCCGTTCTTGCCTCAAACAGCAATGAGCTTCCCCTAGAATTGTCATAAATGCTTTCTTTGGCAATAACTCTTTTGTTTAATCTATAGCTTTCCAGAGCCGTCTTTGCCTGCATTCCCTCTAGCCACCGATCTCTTTCTGTGGCCTTAACTTTCTTCTTAACTGAGACTTGCTCTTCCGTATCTTCGCTATAGCCCAAAAACTTTCCTCTTAATTTCTTAGTGCGCTGTCTCCACTTGGTGTCTACACTCCTCATGTATAAATAGCTGAAAACCTTTCGTGCCCATTGCTCCCCGTCCATTAGCCTCAACCTATCCTCAAATTCTACCTTGCTCACCGCTTCCCTGCTCTCAAATGATGCCCATCCCATGTCTCCTTGTACTCCCTGGTTTGGCGTTTTGCAATGTGCCCCCAAAGCCAGTCTACCTACTCCGCGCTGTTTTATTTCTAGTTTCGCATGCACTTCGGATTTCATGCATAGCACTGCGTTTCCAAAAGTCAAGCCAGGCACCATGACCCCTTTCCGAATCTCTCACCACCTCATACCTGTTGTAATTCCAAAGTGCTCTATTTTTCATTACAGCTGCATTTCTGTTGCCCTTACCTATTATATACTTTTCATGATCTCTGAGATATTCTGCACCATCACATATCCATACTCCTAGATACTTGTATTTACTAGCTCTCTCAACTGTAATATTCTGTATCTTCAGCCTCTCAACTTCATCCTCGTTAAAAATCATGACTGCCGATTTTTCGCTACTGAATTCTAAACCTAATTCCTCTCCTTCCCTACCACAGATGCTCATTAATTCCTGCAACTCTGTCCTGTTGTTAGCCATTAGTACAATATCATCCGCATACATCAATCCCGGTAAGGATTGCTGAATTTTTTGGCCTAGCTTACTGTAAGAAAGGTTGAACCCAAGCCCACTCTTCTCTAGTCTATCCTCCAATCCTCTCAGATACAACATAAACAGCAAAGGCGATAACGGGCACCCCTGCCTAAGGCCTCGTCTTATCTCTATTTTCCCTGTCGCCTTTCCTTCCCATGTTATAATCACCTTGTTATCTTTGTAAATGTTCCTTAATAGTGCTGTTAGTCCTTCATCTAGGTTTAAGTTCTCCATTATGTCCCACAGGTTTCTTTGGTTCACATTGTCATAGGCACCCTTGATATCCAGAAATGCCAGCCAGAGCTGTCTGTTTTCTTTTTGCGCTATTTCTATACACTGTGTTAGAGAAAATAAGTTGTCCTCCAACCTTCTTTGTTTTCGAAACCCGTTCTGTAACTCGCCCAGTATGCCCTCGCAATCTACCCATTCCTCCAGTCTGTTCTTTATAATCTGCATTACCAACCTGTAAATAACCGGTGTCACGGTTATAGGACGATAATTCCTAATATCAGACTTATCTCCCTTTCCCTTATATATCATACTCATCCTACTAAGCCTCCATTCATCTGGAATATTTCCTTTTGTTATCATGGTACTCACTACCTCCCTTAGTTTTGCCTTAGATTTAGGACCCAAATTCTTCACCAGCTTAATAGGGATACCATCTGTGCCTGTCGACGTGCCACTAGGGACTCTTCGTTCCGCCTTTTCCCATTCTCTTTGTCCAAAATCCGCGATGTCACAAACTGGACTGCTACTTCCTTCGGTTCTCCTATCTTCCACATGTACCCGTTCCCGAAATTTCTCCTCCATCACTGCTCCTATATATTGTATCGCATCATCTCCCTCTAATTGATCTCCCTGATGCGAGAGTATGAACCTCTGTCTAGCTTGCGTCGTTTCACCGAGTGAGTTCAAGTGCTCCCAAAACTTCTTGGCAGCGTTTCTATCTTTCTTACTTACATTACTCATCCATTCCTCACCCTTTTTCTGAATTTTCGCATTGATCAAACTGGATGCCTCTCGGCGACATGTTATAAAATTGTCCCATTTTCTTTTTACTTCCGTTTCGGACTCCCCACTACGCTTGGAATACCTGTGTTCTCTAGAGGCTTCCTGACGTTTCTGTATCGCTTGCTTCACTTCTTTGTCCCACCAACTTTTTGGTCTATGTCCTTGCTTCCCCTTTCGTTTACTCTTAACTTTGTCTAGTTCTAGAGCAAAAAGCCTAGTTAGGCTCTCATAGGTCCAATCTGTATGCCGTTGCCCTGAAACTGCTGCCTCAATTCTTTCAACAACTATTTCCAACTCTTTGTCGCTGCAGAAAGTTTGCTTTGAATTATGTTGTCTAGTTTCAGCATTTACTTCTCTGGCAAAATTCAGCTTAATACGTTTGTGATCACTACCAAGACTTTTGGAACCTTCTTCATCTATTTTCATTACTTGTAACTTACCATATATTTTGTGTGACATGAGTACGTAATCTATAGTTGAATGTAGATTGCCAGTTTCCCAAGTTATGTGCCCGTCACACTTCTGACTGGTATTACATAAAACTAAATCATGCTTTTCCACCAGTTCTAGTAATATGCTTCCAGTTGAGTCCGTATACCCATCCAGACCCTCAATATGGGCATTCATGTCTCCCATAATAATTATTTCGGAGCCTTCCCCTAGTTCACTAATGTCTCTTGATATGCAATCAATCATTTTTCTGTTTTCCTCTTTAGCACCTGTCCCTGTCCATAAGTAAACCACTCCAAGGACTGTTGATTCCCCAGCGACTTTTCCTTTCAGCCACAAGTGTTCGGCGCACTCCTTTCTGAACCTTTGAAAGTTCATATTCTTCTTAATAAATGCTCCAATTCCACCTCCCTTCCTCGTTCCCTCCATTCTGTTGCATTCTTCCCACACATAGTCAGGGTTGCAAGGTGGCTGCTCCATGTCTCTGAGATGTGTTGACGCGGGGATGCGTTCTGCTGCGACCGCTTCGCACCGTTCCCACAAGTGATGTACGCTTCAGCGTCAATGAACACGCTTCAAAAACAAACACAAATAGAGAATTTTTGTACCGGGCACACGAGGCATTCTTCCACCAAGAATTTGTCTCCCGCCAGGGATGCATTTGACCATTTTGGCTCTACGAGTGTGCATTGCAATATAATTATTTTTTGCTATTAAAAAAAAAAAAAGAAAAACAAAAAGAAGAAATACTTACCTTACTTGCAAAAGGAAGCGTTTGAGCAGTCAGCATTTACCAGTGCAAAGTATTGCGTTAAAATACCAGCAGTCCCTGGTAACTGAACCGCAACTTCTATCGATGAGGCAGAAACAGAACACATACTGGCACACAGCAAGAAAGTGTGGGGAGACTAAACATTTTCCAGATAGGACGATAAAAGTATGAAGCTAGAGGGAGGGAAAACCCACCACCAAAAAAAAAAACATTATGCATACATGTCCCACCGAAGCTATTTCAATGATGGAAACCATTGCGCTGAATTTATTCAAGATGCTTATACTAAGCATATATAATGACAGAGTCATAAGCAACAAAAGGAGGGCAAGCAGCAAGCTGGTAAAGGATAAATGTAGCGACATTAACCCCCAGCGGTATGGAAAAAGAAAACGGTGATGGAAGGAGCATTTGCAGGTTTTGTAGCGGGCAAAATATTGATTTGGAACAGTCACTCTTTTGGAGCAGATGTCAACATCTGTTAGCAATCACTTGACAATGAAAAAGTCATGGCATCACCGAGTTTATCTTTGCTAATGACTGAGGGTTCCTCTTTGATATTGGGGCATATACCACTAATTACTTTTTGTAAAAAGAATGGGTATGCATGTCTTATGAACCTACTAAACTTAAGATTCTAATATCATAAAGTGCAAAAACAACCACCCACAAATATTATAAAACCTACAGTTCTGCCTTGAAAGTTACACTGCATGTTCAGCGGCCTTGGCAAAGTCCAGTCAAAGCTCGCTTTCGATTGACTACTGCACAGGAACTACCTCAACTACCATATTTATCCCCAGTTTTTTGTCTTTTCCCCCTTTCACGGCACAGCTTTTTACAATTAGAGGTCAACCTATAACCAAGATAAAAGGTCAACCTGTAATAGTGCTGAGCATAATTTCCAACCCAATGGCGCTAATATGTCAGCTGTTGCTCCTAGCACTCCAGGGAAAAACTGTAAAGCTCGACGCACGCACATTGGTGGGAGGCGGTGAAGGTCGACGCAAGTGGTGCAAGTACTGCGGTAAACTGTAGCCCCAATATGGAGGTACGGCAGACTTGATAATCAAGCAATCTCAACAGGAGTAAAACGCTCTTGTTCCATCTTACCGCAGCAGGCGCCATCTCACTATTTTGCCAACTTTTCTCGCGACTTTAGCCCCCGACATTGCCAGCATTGTCTGGACATTCAGGCGATGACGAGCCAGTGTAGTTGACGAACCTCTATACTTTGTTTCACCTCAAGTCAAAACGCAGCCGACGCTACGGACCAATGGAACCAACCGTACATTGGCAAAAGCGTGACATTGTGGTATTTGTCATCTTTCTGTACCATATGACTGGGCTAGAGAGCGGCTTTTCACTCTAGCCCGCACCTACTCTGTACGTGTCCTTTCATCGGCTAAACCAATCAGGCGCAGCGAAGGCTCTGTACCCTGCGTTTTTAGCATGCACGTTTGTGGTTGCATGCGTTCGCGCCTTCGACTGTGCTCTGACCTAACATGAGACAAACTACATGATTATTAGAGATTCTGTGAAATACATACATATTTGTAGAATTTTACTTTCCTTCTACTTCTCTAGATATTAGGGCCCACCAATAAATAAGATGTTTGAATTATTTGCTTTGTTTAAGCCCATCTTACAGGTATGCCACAATCCCTAGCAAAAACATTTTGACGCAAGATGTAGCAGACTTTCGTTGATGGTGCAATCTGGTACAATTCTTGGCAAAAACATTTTGGCGCAAGATATAGCAGACTTGCGTTGATGGTGCAATCTGGTGCAAATGACACAGCCCTTCCATCACTAGAGAGCCTGCAATTCTCAAACGTTTCTATTTCAAGAAATCTCTGTGGGGCTCACCACAAGAAGTTGGCATTTTTGGTTGAACTCACTCAGTCACAGCAGGCTCAAACTAAAAAGTTAAAAACTCACTCACCCTCACCTTCAAGACCTCACTCAAACTCATCAAACTCATAACCTCGCATCTCTCACCGAACTCACAAACTCGTGCCCCTCACCAAACTCACGCCCCTCATCGAAGTCAGACTCACTCACTCACTGACCCCACTCACCCAGAGGTGGTTCTTCCCCTCACAGTCGTCGCGGTGCTGATGCGCGGGTTGCACGGCTTTTACAATTCCGCCATGGTTGCTTCCGTCTTCCGCCACTCCAGTGCCAGCCGTCACATCGCCGAGGGAAGAAATGTTGTCTTTTTGTTTGTTTTGCTTCGACTCCTTAAGCACGCCGGCCGAGCGCTTTGTTGGGATATAAGGGCACATCATTGTGAGTATTGTGAAGTATTCTTTACATTGTGCGTTTGTTTCAAGCATTCGCGACAACTTCGTGCAAGCATGGAGCGAGTGTCTGCACCGCTGCTTATTCAGGTGTGAATTATTATTCCGACACGCACCACTGTGGGTGTGTATTTTGTGTCTGCATAGAATATTGCAAACTTCTCCTTAATGGTAGGACAGTTTGCTCGGCAGTTTGTGGTCGAGTATGTAAACAATAATGAGCGAACTATACTCGGTATCATTTTCTTTGTGCTACTTTATCGAGGCTAGCTTATTTTCCAGTGCTGCAGCCCCACACTGCAGTGGAAGCACATGCTTTTGCCTTGCGTCTCATTCACGTGTGCTCTGCAGCTTTGACAGCGCTGCAGCAACTATGCTAGCCTTGACAGCACAAGAAAGCTGATGTGGAGTATAGGGGGTATTTGGCTCATAGTCATGCATTATTGGGTGGCTCACAACTGCTAAATATAAACTAGAAAAATAATTTATTAAGTGAAAGGGCAGCTGAGAAATTTTGAAAGGTTAGGAAATGCAATCAGTGTACTTTAAAGACCCCCCCCCCCATCGAGTCCCTCGAAACTCTGCTTAAGAATTCCACCCTACCAGCCCCTTATTCTTGTACTGCAGCCTGGCATGCTTTTTAATACATTCCTTTTATTCTGAGCATGTCCCACTTACATTCATTCACCAAAGATGGTAAAGATAGTGCCAGCATCATATTAACAAACTGTCACACATGGTTATGACCCCTTGACGATATACTGGAAATGTCACAGAAACCGTCAACCATCAAAAACCATCACACTGACCATATACTATAGAAACAAGCTTTATTGTGTGTAGAAAACAATGCTATTACGTATTAAACTTTTCAAAAGTACTAAAGGTACTAAATTGGCAATGCACCTCCTCCTCTATTGGTACAAAACAATGTTGCATGGCCACTGATGAGTTTAGGGCAACTCTTCAGAGAGTGGCACCATCACGGTGACACACATCATCATTCCATAGGCAGAGGCGTGTAACATATACATCTAACAAGGAACAAAGCAATAAGGACATCAAAAGTATGTTTGTACCATGCCACTCTGGACTAGTAAAATTCGCACAGTGGTCTCCCACGAGTTCCAGGGCAGCCTCGGCAGCGCAAGAAATTTCTAGCCGATGGCCTAAAATGTTGTGGCCATTAGATTTGGAACTACTTCAATGGTGAGTGTTGATACATTCTTGAAGCTATAAGTATAGGATCACCTGTGCGAGGAACTACAACGCTAGATAAAAAGAAACGTTCCATGGAGAAGCACCCAATTGGTTTCTTTGGTTTCCACATGAACCGTCTAAACAAGCAATTAAAAAAAAATGTTCAACAATACATAAGCAAACGGTTGCCCACAAAGAAACGACGTCGAATAGCCTCGCCTGTTTTGGGGCGATCCCCACAAAGAACAATGTTTGTACATTTCTCGCAGTAAAAGAATAGGTTTCTCGAGACTGACATTGTGACCAGTCTGTTTGTTCGAGTTATCAAGGACACTTGGCGGGTGAAGTCGAGAGGCACAGCGTGTCGGAAGAAACTGATCCGGGGGCCGCGGCCGGCCGCGCTCGGAAGGCTATGGAACGGTGGCGGCGCTCATTCCCAGAGGCAAAGGCTTCTCGTGCGCACTGGGTAGAGGAACTGGTGGCACTTGCGGCACGTGCGGATGCCGCACCGAAAACTGGAGGCTCGGCCGGCATCGCGGCACCACTTGAGCCCGCAGGGGAACCAGGCGACGCACACGTCCAGGCGACAGCCGCAGGGCGCGTCCCGGGCTAGCTGGGGCTTGGTCCCGCACGGCACCACTGCGCCCGCAGGCTGCACCGCACCGGGCAGCAGCACCAGGTCCCTGCTTGAGGCTGCAGCAAGGCACCCTTTGGAGGTTAGGTTTGAGCAACACTTGTCCGGTAAATTAATTTGCTAGCGCTTCCTGGTGGTTGGTGGTTTTAAAAGGACTTGTGTTTTTGTCACTTGCCCCAAGCAAAAACTATCGTCGGTGATTATTGCAAAGGGACGTCCTCAGGAAAGGACCTGAGTGACAAGTCTGTCAAGCGAAGTCCGACATTTGGCTTCCAACGTCCTCATGCAAGGATGTGAGGGACAAGTCTGTCAAGTAAAGTCTAATATTTGGCTTCCATCAAGTGTACTGGATCGAATTACAAAGCACTGAGGAAAGGACCTGAGTGACAAGTCTGCCAAGCGAAGTTTGACATTTGGCTTCCAACGTCCTCGGGCAAGGACCTGAGGGACAAGTTTGTCAAGTGAAGTCCAACATTTGAATTCCGCCAAGTTTGCTGGATCAAATTATGAAGCACCGAGCCGAGTGACCTCTGGAGTGTTGTAAGTTTGGCTGAAGTTGGATGTCAGGCACCAGTAGACAGACTTGCGTCGACAAGCGTTTTCAATTTAAGAGATGCACTTAGTCTATTTTATCACTCACTAGGCCATTCAAAGTAAAGTATTCTCTGATAATCGGTTGAAGACCTCAACAACAATGCACCTGTGTAATTCCCATATACAGGTTGAGTCAGAGGGATTGATGGCTGTTTGAAGTGACCGCATAAATCGGTTTCTGAACTTATCGAGCTAAGATTTTACACACAGGTGGCTTGAAGGACATGCATGTAAAAATTAAGAAATGAAGATAAGATCTCTACCTACTGCGGCTGTCTGCTAATTAAAGGCACGTGCAACAGCTGACAGATGGCGGCACGTAAGATTGCAGGCGGCTACAGGTGGTTATGACGGGCTCTTCCTTCGACATCGGTAATAACAGACAACGATGCACTCTTTTTCTGCACGAAGTGTCAGCACAAGATTATTTTAATCTACCAATAAAACAACAAATGAAGCTAAAATGAGAACAAAGCTAGAACAGATGTGTCATTTTGTTTTTGTATTTTTTGACAATCATTTTTGACTACATGTCGTCATCTGCTTTGCACTCACTGGTTGTTGCCGCACCTCTTCTCTGCAACTTTCGTCCGTAATTGTTCTTGAATGCAAGTCACCTTCACGGTGCGCTCCTAACGAGCGAGTGAAAGTTGCTCTCTGGTGCAGGGAGTATGAGAGGACGAAAGAGCTCCGCCAACGTTTTCGGGCAGAGTATTGGCTCCAACCTCTGGGCTGGTTGAGGCGCCTCCGTATATACAGACAGAATATAATCCCAAATGCATGATCCCACTAATTTACACTGGGCTTCTTTTGATAACAATCTGCCACTATAACCAAGTGTAGACTGCATTGTGGTAACCACTTAATTTCTGAACCTATCTGCAGGCCTTATGGTCATATATTTAATGTGCAGGGTGCGACAACATTAACTCTTTCCTGACTGCACTCATAGGCCATCGATCACTGGTGATCAATGAATCCCAAGCGCCGTCAAGAAATTAAACTTAATGCGGAAAATTATGTTCCACAATCTCGGGGAAAGCCGAAGAACTCTAGTTTCGGTTTCAACATAGATTTGAAGTTTATCACAAGCTGGTGGGTTGTCAAAAATAGTCCCTGGGAGCGGCGGTTGCGCTTGTCTCACATGATTAACTGCTTGCATCAGTCTTTGTAAAATATGGCATTATTTACATAACTCAACTATATATTGCGGCACATCTTTTATCTGGGCACACTTCAAATTATGTCATAGGTGTCAGGTAATAAATGTTTGTCGGCAAGCATCACTAATTTTCAATGCTGTCCTGAGCCAGCGTGCACTTTTTATGTTCCCAACAAGGCGGACGAAAATGCTGAATAAGAAGGAACTGCAACCAAGGCTTTGACAAAACCAACGTAGAACATAAAAAAAAGCATTCTGCTGAGGGTGTAAGGTAAACTATCTGTGTTTCACCAATAAGTCAAATCCCGCTAAAACGAAATTGAAGGTGTGCAAGAAAAAATTCGATGTAGCGAAAATTTTATTGTGAAACTCACAGAAGAATGGCATACCTGAACTGATAGAGTACAGAAATCTTTATTTCCAGAATGTATCGAGCGTCGCCTGCTTCCTTTTCCTTGTTAGGAACTCCGTGACGCTTTCGCATTTGGCGAGTAGGTTCATGGCAAGGTCGTCATCATGCGCAGCCACGTAGCTTCTGAGAACGTCGAACGCATCCAGTACGCGCGCCAAGGAAGGCGGAGGCTGCAGGTCCGGCAGGTCGTCTTCATCTGACTGCGCCTCGTCGCGGACACTTCGTATAATGTCCTCGTCACTCAGTTCTTCACGAGCGATAACATCCATGTCAGCATCGATGAAATCTTCCAGCGCGACACTGGACCTTTTTGATTGCATCTTTCGACTTTAGGATCGTCGACAATGAATTCGGAGAAATCCCGAACTTTTCGGAGATGACAGCTTTCTTCTGTCCACTTGCAACTTCGGCTGGGGTGCGAGCTTTATCTTATAAGGATAAAAACTTTCGCGTTTTGCTTGGCAATGCCATCGTGCCATTTGCAAAAAGCCCGCGTACCATCATTGTTGTCGTGCCATACTGATAAAATGACAACTGACAAAAAAGAAGAAAAAAACAACAAAGACTGAGCTTCGGCTTTCGATAGTCGGCAGCAGAGCGTTATCAAGCCAAGAGCTAGAGCAACATCGGTGCAAAAGCGTAGGAAGGCCAGCCTCATCGCCGTCAAGTAATGGCGGCCTCCACGCCCGGTCAATGTTGCGCTCGGGTAACGGGTATTAGTGGCAGTTTCTGGTGGTTCAACACGCAATTTAAACTTTATAGTAGACATAATTTATGTGCTAAAATGCACCAGTGCTCGAAAGTTTGTTTTCCGTACGGAAAATTCAACTTTCGAACTTCGAATCGCTCTGTAAAATTTCGTTCAAGCAAAACAGCACAAGAAACAGTGTTCGCTGTAGTGAGAATTTTTATGCATTGACTCCTATGGACCATTGACGAAGAACTGAAAAATATTCGTTGAACCGGGGTTCGACTGTATAAGCATTCCTTCGTTGAAAACCATGCCAGTTACGGAGGCTAACTCTCCAAGGAACCAAAAATAGACAATGTCAGCTAGAGTATGCTAACTTTCAGATGTACCGTATTTACTCGCATAATGAACTGATTTTTTTTCCTTGAAAAACTGACACCTATTTGGGGGGCTGAATTCATATTGCGGGGTAAAATGTTTGCATTTACACACTTTGCACAAATGTCATCACAGGTGCCATTATGACACGGCAGTGTATTGTGGCACGTCTCCACTGACGGAGGTGCACCCGTAACTGATCGTGGTTGCACCACAGTCCTCGTGCTCTATAAATTGCGAACCTTTTTTAGGGCACTTTCAGCGTGCCTCTTGCCGAAGGAAAAGTGACCTGCGAAGCTCATTCAACTCGAAGAGCAACGCGACCAGTCTTAGGCCTAACCACTTTCACGATTTCACTGTATGAAATCGGACCACAGTCGACGGCGTGTTCGTTGACATCAATACATTTGATGGGCGAAGCATGTCTGGGGCTGGACTATTCCTTAACCCCAGCTTCATTAGGTGTGCGCGCCGCTCAGTTTCACAGTTGATCAGTTCCAGAACTACACACTTGCAGCCATTACGAGAGCAGCTTGGCTGGGCTTGACTTGGCTTGGCTTGACTTGGCCCAGCCACTTGGTAGCTAGCTGAGTTGGATGCAGTTCGAGACTCGTGGAGCCGAAAATTGGAGGTGTGTTTATTATGCAAGAGAAAAAGGAAGCCAAAACCTTGATGCCCATTGTGTTCATTATGTGAGTGCGTTCATTATGCGCGTAAATACGGTAATAGCCGTAGGTGTGGGGCACATTTTGTATAATCAGAATGAATTATTATTTGTCGTTTAATTTGACATAGCTGTAGAAGTTTTGTCATTTATACACCTTCTGCACATACATTTTATTTTCAAGAAATAAAATTTGAACATCCTTTTCTCACATTATACCAACCTCTGTTTCTTTTGAAAGAACTAATTGGCCAAATTTTGATGTGTCATATTGCTCCATACGCAAGTTAGTTAAAAAAAAAAAAAATGTTCGCACAGCTCGCTTGAAAATTGCTACTTTTCCCGTGGTCATGAAAGAGTTAATGCAAACAAGTGATCACCGGTTTTTCTCGTTTCTTTCACAACTGAAGAACCATAAAAATTACAAGTGCTCATGTGGGATGACCACTTATGCAGTTAAATTTATTGTTTGTCAATAACGTTTTCAGCAGAAGCGAAGAAGCGTCAAAGTCCTGCTTGGGCTAAGGGTGTCACGCAGTGTACACTAGTCAGTGCTAAGTGTCCACATAAGGAGTCGCAGTTATGTACTATGTATGAAGCACCAGAGAATAGCTTACAAAGCAAGAACAAAACAATGATGAAAGACGACGAAAACTATGAATACAAAGCAATGCATGTTACATCCGAAGGTGCAAGCGGAGCTAGGAGCTGAAGTCACGCAATGGTGCCTTGAGTTACATAATTTCAAGATGGTAATGCCCATGTGATGGCACACGAGAAGCTCTCTGTTTGTACTACAGCCCTTTCACTAACGTCCCCAGCCCCCCTTCAACAAGCTTCATGTTGTTGATCTTTTCCCAAAATGAAATGACTATGCCACTTCCACACAATAGCGTGTTTTTGAGAAATATAGGCAGGTTGGGTCAACATCTAAAGGTTACGCAATATTTGGCAGTGTGGGATCAATCTTCAAATATTTGAAGGGCTGCTACATTTTTGGAAAAACTTCAGAAAGTTGCTTTACTGCAAATGCTGAAGCAACCTTTTATTAATGAGAACTATTTGCCAAATGACCAAAAACTGAAGCAGACCATACGCACATAGTTTATGATTATACGATAAGTGTATTGTAAAGTTCCAAGAGAACGCCCGCCCCTGAAAGACCGCTCATCCCGTTTTTCTAGCTGAATATCCGTAACATCAAAATCCCGAAACATCGCCCACCCCCCGATTCCCGTCGGACGTCACGCGATGTTCGACGGGAATCTTATTTGTCGCGCGATAAGCGAGTTCATAGCGGGCTTCCGCGTTTTAGGGGCAAAGCTCCTTAGGGTCTAGCCTTGTCCATCTGTCCGGTGTTCGTGCTCACATCGATTGCACTGCCTCCGGGATCGGCCCACTTTAAAAAAAAAAAAGCAACGTACGCCCGCAGGGGGTTCGAACTCAGGATTGCTTGCTTACAAGGCGGACGTCTTAACCACTATGCTACACTCCAACGTTGCATGTAGCCGCTCAACGTCTATACAGGAGAGGGAACTGCGGTCAAATGCTCAACTGCAACTATGGATCGTGGTTGCAACTGTGATATGGATCGTGGTTGCAACTGCGTATGCAACCACGATCCATACCACACATTCTCTTTCTGACATGGACCGTTGACTTAAGCGGTGGAGATGCGTTCCCACAACTTCTAGTGGATCCAAGTTGATCCGCTAGAAGAACCACTGGCTCTGCATTTCACCGACCATAAAGCAGTAATAATGAAGTCGAAACGCAATCCGGAACTTGGCACTACCTATGAGCAATAAAAAAAAAATCAGCACCATCAGCACTACCTATGAACAATAAAATCAGTATCATCAGCACCACCAGAGCCTCGCCCCAACCAACATCATTCACCACGTGGAGATGAGGCCTCCTTTTTGTTTGCGACTTGCGCGTGCGATATCAGCTCCTGTAACACGCGAGTTGTTTCTGCATGTACATTGCATCGTGAAATGCGAATCTGCTGCGTCTGCGATCTGCGGTATCCGCTTCTGTGACATGAGACTTTGTAGCGGATTCTCACGTTTTTGTCCACGTCCTGGGCGCGATATTGATTCCTCTAACACGCAAGTTGATCCCGCGTGTATTTGCATCGTCAAATACGATTCTGCTGCTTCCGCGATTTGCAGTATTCGTTCCCATCGTCCCGTGACATACGAGTTAGTAGCAGATTTCCGCGTTTCTGTCCGCGATCTGCATGCGCGATATCGGTTCCCGTAACAGGCAAGGTTCCCACGAGTTTATTGTGCCATAAAACCTAAATCTGCTGCGTCCGTGATTTGCGGTATTCGTTCCCGTGAGAACCGAGTTCTTGGCGGGTTTCAGCAGGTCCTTCGAACGGTAAAATGCAAATTTGCTGCGTCCGCAACCTCCGGTATTCTTTCCCGTGACACAGCAGTTCGTTGCAAATTCCCGTGTGTTTATCGCATCGTGAAACGTGACTATGCGGTGCCCGCGATCTGGGGTATCAGTTCCCGCGTCACATGGTTTGCAGCTGGGTGCCCAGGTGTTTATCATTAGTTTTTGATAAAGATTTGCTGTGTCATCCCCAAAGATGGCCCACCCCATGTTTTTCACAATTTATCTCTTCATTTTAGGCGGGCATTCTTTCGGAACTTTATGGTATTCCTGTTCATCATAGGCTCGTGCATGTTTACGAGACCTCAAAATGAAAATTTTATTCCCCCAAGGAGACAAAGCATGAAAGAATCTTGTGCTTTTAGTATGTCGGTTGGCTGTACAACTATACTGAATTCTCTAAACTATCTTTGACAGGTACTCGAGTGTCACTTAGCTCATGTTCTCGCCATTGTTTTCTTTAGATTCCAAAGGCTCTTCTCCGCATATATGGCATTCCTGAAATGAATCACTGCTTGCTTATGGCCTCCTGCAAGCAATCGCTCCTTATCATTGTAATGCCAGTTGCAGACTGTAAGATCCCCGCTTTGCACAAATGGTTTTCTCCTATTCACCGTTTTCCCCAACAAGTGCAGTGCTGCCGTGCTGGGGGGTCACGTTGGCCTTTCCAAGCATAGGTTGAAAACGCAAAGTAGTGAGACAAAGGCCGCCCCCTTTCCCCCACTATCATGGCAAAGGCAGTGGTAACACAGAATGTGATGCAGCGTCGAACTAGATGCGATTGCAGTGCTGCCGTTTGTGGTACCGTGGAAACTTTGGCCCCATAGCTCCAGCAACAAGACGTACCAAAACGAAGAAAATGAAAGGGTTGCGTTGCTATGCAACCTGCTCGTAATTAGCCCTATTCAAAAATGTGCTAAAGAAAAAAAAAGTGTTCACGCACGCACGCTTGGCAGAATTGCCGAGAACTTGGAGCTCGCTTGTTTAGGGAGTGCTAAATGTAGACGACAATAGAGGTCTGGACGGGTACGGGCCAGCCCGAGGGCAATGGGCCACCCCGGCCCGCGGGCCAGGCTCAGTCTTCACGGCAACATCCATGAAGTGCCCGGCTGGGCACGGGTCTTGCAATCAAGTCTTCAAAACAGGCCAAACCAAATCACACCAACAGCTATTTTGGTTTTAGCAGCAACTGTTTTAAATTTTTTTGGGGGGGTTTGGGGGAGGGATTATCATGGGGGAGACCCAAATGCTGAGCATGTGTGTCGGTTTGTATAGGTTTTTGTACAGTTCGGTGTGTGCAGCATACTCTTCCCAAACACTAGCAGCACAGCGTTCATTTTCGTCACTGGCGGCGTCGCCGTTGTACGGTCGCTTCTCCCCATCAACATGCACACGTACGTGCCCACACAATGTGCACCCTCGCACGCGTAAACCATCTGCACGTACGAGTGCGTGCATCCACATAATGGGTGAGAGATTCCCCTGGGGAATGCTTTTCCTAAACAATTTCTTGCAGACCACAGCTAGAGACGGCGGTTTTTTTTTTTATCCTCTTTTTTTCGGTCGTACGCAGCAAGAGGGGGCAATTTAGAACTTTGTTCGCCTTTGTCTAAACCCGTTATGATGTTTCCCTTCCTTTTCAACTTTGCCACAGAATTTTGTTTTTTGCTGCTTGCCAATTTTATTTTTTCGTCCTTTCTGATATGCAGGCTTGGTTGCGAATCAGGATGATGAGGGTGATTTTTTTAATGAGCTGTTTACGCCTGCAGACTAATCCACCTACCAATAGCAGCAAAAAAGAAAAAAAAAGATGCTTACTGCATCGCCTATTGGGTGCCGTAGTCAACACATGTAGCAGTGGCAAGCGAGCTGTCATGCTGTGCAATATGTGAGCTATTCATACTAGAGATGCCGCGAACCACCCTAGGTTCGAATTCGAAAGGTTTTGATATTTTCGAACCGAACAGATGTTCGATTTCAAAAGGTTTCGATATTTTCGACCGTAGGAAGGTTCGAATTAAAAAAATTTGCAACTTTCCAAAATCGTGGGGTTTCGAATTCGAAAAGTTTGAAGCTTTCACGGTTTCTAAAAGCTTGGGTTCGATTATTTCGAATATTTGTTTACTTGAGGTTCGATAAATTCGAAGATTTCGAACTTCCCTAATTTGAAATTCGAGAGATTCGAATGTTTAGAATTTCTTTGAATCTAAAATTCGAAAAATTCTAACGTTTTGAATTTTTAAAGACAAAGTTCGATAAATTCGAAGATTTCGAATTTCTTTCTACATAAAGTTCGAAAAGTTCAAAGGTTTCGATTCTCTTTTAATGCTAAATTTGATAAAAAACAACCTTCAAAGGTTTCCGATTTCTTTGAAGTCCAAAAGCACAAAGTTTGAAGTACGGTTTTCATGTTCCGCCACAGTTTCAGTTTCAAATAACATTGTCATGAAATCAGGTTTAGGAAAGTTCGGGTGTGATATTTAGACTGCGCAAAGTTGGTCAAGCAATTAAATGAGACGACGAGTGCCACGAATGTGCTGGAACATTTGCCAGAGCAGTGACGTGTAACAATAGATCAGTAATTGTGACCGCCAGCCCGGGACGTGCATTACGAAGTAGTGATCCTATGAATGCACTGTTGAACGATACTCATCCAGTTCGAAACGGCCAGGGGCAGGCAGGTGGTTGAGGTTCAGAAAAACCTTGATGTGATCTGGCAAACTGCCCCTTTACCCCCTTGCACGCTGGTAGAAATCCGATCGAACGCCGCCCGAGTGACGCTGGCATATAGTAAGTTTAGTTTGTACATGATGCAAAATCTTGAGACTTGGAATGAAATTTGAAACAAAAAGTGTAAGAAGACAGAAAAAAGGGTACAGGACAATGTCTCAAACTCAACTCAGCTGAAAACCCAGCTCAGGACAACGTCTCAAACTCAACTCAGCTGAGTTTGAGATGGTGGACTGTCCCCTTTTTTCTTTCTTCTTACATTATTTCTTGCGAATTTCATTCCGAGTCTCGGGATTTTGCATCATGATCAACATACACCAGCTCGCCTGTGCCTTGACAATTTTTTTGTTTGTAATTGGTTTATTTTCTGGGGCGGAAGAAACGCCGAGCAAAAAGCACAGAAGCTGACGCAACTTGAGTTCGAGGAGCGTTCTACCATACCAGTGGCGTCGGAAGAGGAAAAACGGGGGGGGGGGGGGGAGCTCCAGTCTCTTCCCCCCCCCCTCCCAGATATTTCGGGCTGTTAAAGATCTGAAATTATTTATGCATATGTATAGCTACTGTCGGTCTTCACTGCATAAAAGATTGTGTAGATGGTCATTGTTAAGGCTGGTTCTCACATGCAGCGAAGCGCTGATGTAACGCTGCTCACGTGCTGTCAGGTACTTATCGTATGCCATGAGCCACAGTTTTGACGATGTTATACAAAGCTGGTGAACGCTCCCGTCAGCACGTGCTTAGCACGAGGTCAGCGCTATACTCGTAGCACTCCGCTGCATGTGTGAACAGGCCTTTAGAAACTCGTTGTCAGGACACAGGAGGCACTACTCGTCACATGCTCGATGGCTCAAAAGTTCAAAGCTATGTCTTTTCGACTTAAATATCTGTGCCATTGGTAAAAAATAATCAATAAATAAACATAACAATAAATGCAAAAATAAAAAGGTGGAGAAAAAAAAAAAGCTATCAAGAACCCGCCGGAAGTGTTGTATTCTTGCATATTCAGAGGCTCAGAACCATGAAACAAGTTTCTCCTACCAAAATGTGTACAGGCCAAAAGAAACACGTCCCAAAAAAGTAAAATGAGAAAAAAAAAAAAAAATTTATGACGCGCTGAACTTGAATTTTTTAGAAATCTTTCCCCATGAGTTAATTTATTCCTCAACGTGAAAAAATCAATAAATACATTATTTTGTATTCTGCAGATGGTAATAATATGTACTGTTTCTGGTGTTAATTTAAATGCGATACTCAAACAATGTAGGCGAAAAAGATTACCAAGTTTAGGGCATAATCGTCTGTGGGTACATGTTTGGATATCTATTCAAAACTCGTCTTGAACAACAATAATCATATCTTAAGACGACACTCACCTAGGCTATATATAGATAATTCTTAAAAAGTTTAACATCTCTACCATAAATAGCTGCGGCTATAGCGCGCTTCAGATATGGCACAAACGACAATTGTCAAAAAACCGTCGTTCTTCGGGAATCTATTTTTCTAAAACCAAGCATGCCAGATGATTGAAATAAACGGCATTGTCTTTCACAAGGAATGCGACGCCCCATGTAAAATTGCGAAAAAAAAATTACGAATGTACCTCACCGCTTGAATCCAAATGAAACCACCCGCCGGTCTTTCGAAGTTCGACGAACTTCGAAATTTTACCCTAAAAGTTCGAAGCTCGTCGAACTTTTGACTTTTCAGGAATCGAGAGTTCGGCAATTTTCAAATTCTTTAGATTAATAAGTTCGAAAGTTCGAAAATTATCGAATTTATTAGCGTAGGAAGGTCGAAAGTCCGAAAAGCTTCGAACTTTTTAGTGCAAGAAGTTCGAAAGTTCGACAAGCATTGAATTTGGCAGCGTAATAAGTTCAAAAATTCAAAAAGCGTCGAACTTCTTAGTTTAATAAGTTCAAAAATTCAACTTCCGTCGAATTGCTCAATATGAAAAGTTCGAAAATTCAAAATCTTTTTAACCTTTCGAACCGCTTGATTCGATCATCGAAACTTCCGATTCGAAAAAAGTTTGCGGCATCCCTAATTCATACTGTGCTAAATTAGACCGGGCCTCAGCAGGCTTGTGAAAATCAGCATCGGGCTCGGCCAGGCCAGGCCGGCTGTTGGAAATGGATAGCGGGCCCCGGCACAAGAGACAGTGGGCCGGGCCCCTAAATATCGGCCCGTGCAGACCTCTGGAGGGCGTCACTGGCGTCGCCATGTGTTTAATCACATGATTGTGACCTGCGGGAGTAACTTGAATCTACTTGAGCAACACATTCAGCTGGCACTCGTGTTTTCTTCTTTTCAACAATTAGGTGTCAGTAGAATGTCTGGCACCCATCTCCGACTGGCGTGCTTGCTGCGCTAAAAAAAGTGGTCCCTCAATATCCGCCCAATGACGTCATAGACGTGTCAAGCGCTGTCGTCGGCCGTGGTCCCGGCGGCGCCCCAGCAGCGGTGGTGAATGCGGCAGAGAACTGTTCTGCTGCAGGTTGCCGTCCAACCTGACAGTCCACAGAAGCTTAGGCAGCGAGGAGTTGGGATGCCGCGACGGCAGCGAGTCATGTTCCTTCATGCTTTTTACGGCGTTAGCCGTTATGCGCTCTTCCCACCACTAGAAATGATTTCCATTGTTGATGTTACAGTTTTGTCGCTGTTGGTGTTGTAGTTGGCGATGTAGGGTGTCCGTTGTCGATGTTGCCAAATCCATGAGAAAGGTTGCCCGCTGTCCGCAGGAACCGAACCTCGGGCTGCTGTGTGGGAAGCGGGGGCGTTTTCACTGAGCTACGCCACAGCGTTAAAAAGCTGATTTTTACTTAGGGTTTTCTTGTAGTACCCATGCCCACTGCACGCACTCTCTGGAAAAAAATAGCTGATAACAAAATTCCGTTGCAGCACTGTCAGTGCCAAGAGCTTGTGCCAGATGCGCTTTCATGTGCTCCGGGAAAAAAAGAAACAAAACCGTTCAGAACAAAATGGTTGGATGTCTATTTTGTCCTGGGTGCTTTTGTTCACGCGACGCATGTTGCGTGAACGCGATGCCGATGACATTTGTTGCCACTTTGGGACCACTTTCGATACGTGGGCAGTATAGGATGCTAAACACACCATTCAGGGACGCATTCTGGGCACCGTAGTGCCAGCCACTACGCTCTGCATTAAAAGGCTGCTGGAAGCTCACCCCTGGCACTGGCCCACGCCCTCAGATCGGCCTCTCGGGCGAAGGTGGAGTGCGGCGCCTCCCTGCAGAGCGGCGCCAGGTGCGGGGAGATCACCTCTGCTCGGGACAGATCCACGCTCAGGTCCATGCCCAGCTGCTCTCGACCACGCTCCTCTTCAGGCTCCCGCACCGCCAGGGGGTTACGCTGAAATAACCCCGGACAAATAAACTGGACGCCTTCGATCAAATGAACGAGCCTTCTTTTATATTGCCACGGGGGCAGACGCAAGTAAAAGTTTGTGAGGTGTGTGCGGGACTCAGGAAGAGAAGGAGACGTGAGCATGCAGGGACGTCTGAACGCCAAGCTTCGGTTGGAATGGTTAGTGGATGGGTGCGAAGCTAGCTGACTTTGTCTCTACACAACCTTCGAACGCGTTCAAATGCCGGAGTATTTCCGCGTTCGAACGGCGACTAGAGACAAGGGCAGCTAGCCTCGAGTCTATTACTAATTCTAACCAGAGCTCGCCGTTCCGACCTCCCCGTGCACTCTCATCTCCCACTCTCCCTCATTTCTTCCCCTAATTGCCACAGGGGCAGACATAAATGAAAGTATGTGAAGCGCATAGTTTTAAATGGATTCTAAAAGCAATGTTACCGCCGCGACGTCGAACACTGAAATGATAAACAGGTGTTAGTTAAAGGGCAAGCCTCCTTTGTGCCACCTAATATGTGAGCGGCGTTTGGCAACTTACATGGATTCTGAAAGCAATGTTACCGCCGCAACCTTAGAAAATTTTGTTTCACTGTTGACAAACGACGACAGTGAGCTGCAAGCTTGTGAGAGCATAATTCTGAAACCTCCAGACTGCAGTTTTCAGATTGCTTACAGGCTTGCAGATCATCGTCGTCATTTGTCAAGAGCTAAACAAAAGTTCCTAAGGAACCGGAAGTTGGCAAACGCCGCTCACCTAATGGAGATTAATAGTACGCTCAATTAATTTTAAGCACCAGTTTGTGTTCAAAACCATGTAAATGTGTCCAAAGAAATGAAGTCTGCCAATAAACAAGTTTTGACACAAATCAAGATAGTTTCATTATGGTTCTAATTCTGCACTCTTCATCTCGACAGATTGGGTAGCGAAGCAATGAGCCAGCCGTGTGAAGCTAGCAATAAAAGAGGCATCGGGTGTGCTCGATTAATTTCGCCGAACATATTAGACACATTTTAATGTCATATGTTGCAGCAGTTGCTGTGTGGTGAACTTCCATGCTTGATGTAGTGCTCTCATGCCCCACTTGAGGACCCTGTATATGGAAATGGAATGGCAACATCCACCCTCCATGATCTTTACATTTCTTTCTCTCCTTTTTTCAATGCGTGCTAGCCCCTACGGGTTACCGATGTGCTTAAAGATCAACCAACAAATTCATCTTCTGCCACACAAAAAACCCTTCTCAGTGACCTTTTCTCCATTCCCGTTCCACACTCCTTCCACCTCCTTTTCCAAAAGAAGCGGGTCTCTCAGCTACCCATTGCAGAAAAGAAGGGGGTTTCCTCTTTTCTTGAATAAAACGAGGAATTAAGGGGCAGTTTCCTCCTAAGGTCACTCAAACAGCATGTGAAACCCCGTCCCTGTGACTAGCACCAACCAAGTTTTGGCACTTTTTGGTCCTTAGTTTCCCGTTTAAAAGACTGAAAAAGTTAAACATGGACGAGGGATGAACCTTTCTGCTGCAACCTACCTAAGCAGATGGGAAAAAGAGTTTTTTCCTGCCCTTTCTAATTATTCTTAAATTGTTTTTTTTGGGGGGGGGGGAAGGGGGGGGGGGGGGGGATCAGCGTTTTGATTGTGGCATTTTGCTCAGGAGACAAAAATGCGAGAGAAGGACACTGTTGAGGAACTTCCAGCCAGGCACTGGCTAAAATTTCCTCAGCACTGAAGCACTAGGAAGCAGGTGCTTGACTTGCTCAGGCCGCATGAAAATATCTGAACCATATGCGGTGAAGTCAAGACAGCGTAATCGTGATGGGACATTGGATTGTGATGCAGGCACAACAGGCGACATGACTCACCTGCCTAAGCTTGGACATCGCGTCGACCGGAATGAAGTTTACTTTGTTGAAACGAGTGACAAAGCACACCACTTGGTACAGGTTCTGCCCTTGCTCCTCCTCTCCCAAGATCAGGACCCGGAAAACTTGTACCTCCTGGTAGGGAGAGCAGACAAACTATGTCAGATCGAGCGACATTTAGAGACACCGTTACCTTGGTTCCATGATCTAGTACATCACCATCATTGAAATAACCTGTCAGTAGAAGTGTTGGTCACTGCAGCAGCCTACGCGACTCCAAAACAACACAATATGTTGTATCAATTTGAGTGTATTATGTGCGTACTAGCCACCGTAGCTGAATACATCGGTGCCAACTGAGCGTGCACAGATGAGAGCTTCTGCTACATTAATTTTGCATGATCAAAGTTGTTTTTCTCGACACACACATTCTGTTCGAAGTAGCTGGCATTCACGCTTTACATAGTGGGTCTCCTGGATGCACTACTTTAATCTACACCCTGCAAAAACGCGATGGTTGTGGTCCATAGAAGGACCCCGGCGAATGCGGAGGCCAACAAAATACTCCAACTAGAGGCATGTTTCTTGCTAGGATTAGCAGAGCATGAGAATGACATTCGACGTCCCAGCATGTGGTCACATTCCAAGGTTTAAACCAGGACTAGGCAAACTCCAGTTCACAGGCCCTTGTGGCCCCAGAAATAATTGTAGTCCAGAAGCCTCACTGGGAACGGTTCTACACTCTCGTGGACATCCACGAGTTGTGTAGAACAATTACTCAGACCATAGCATAATCACCCCCCTTGTCCCAAGTGTGTGTGAGCACGTGTGTATGTGTGTGTATGTATACGTATCTGTTTTCCTTTTCTTTTTTGTCTAGTCTAGTCCTTGCTCCTCATAGCACCGTCCAGTTGGCGCAAGGGGCACACTATATGTGTATGGCACATGCCTTTTCCTCTTCACCTGCACACCGAACGGCACCACAAACTTTTAAATGCAATGAAGTACTATCACTATTACTATTATAAATGAAGGCACTTAAAAAAGTTGGTATATTTGCAAATGGAAGCTGTTGTTGTTCACGTTTCTTTTATTGATGCCCTCACCACCTTGATCTCAGATCATTTGTGGGAGGAGATGAGCAAGGGGGATGATGTCGGATGAAAATATGTTAAAATAGGTGGCGAATGCCTGCCTCCCGAATGAATTTCAGGAGGGACTGGAGCACTGCCTCTCTGTCTGCTTGTTCGTCTTCGGGACTCGTCCATTCTTGGAAGTTTGTAGGATGAAGCTGATGTGGCAGTCCGAGAAGACTAATGAAAATGGTAGGAATGATTATCGCAACAGACCAACCTTATCAGACAACAATTCTCAAAATAATTTTAACATAATTACACAGACATAAATCAGCAAACTAAGAATGAAGATACCGGTAATGAAAATGTGCAATAAGTGCCATACAAAACTATCAGCGGGATAAAAAAAATCAAAACGTATAGAAAGCGTTTGGTGAGCGTCACAGCACCTTCTCTTTGCACACTCATATTTTTTGCGCCGGTAGCAGCAAGCCTGCTGGAAACGGGCCGCGGGCTAGGCGTGACTGCAAGTACCACGACTAGCCTTCGGCCAGTAAAAAGTTCCAGTGACTGGACACAAGAATGGTGAAAAATTTCAAAAAGATACATACTTGCTCTAAGAAAGGGGCATTGGAAAGTTAGAGGTGAATTCATTTGGGTATCTTTAGCGTGGCTCGACAGAACAAACCTCGTCTTTGTTTCTGAGCATGAATCTCATTTCTACAGGGTGTCACAAATCAAGGAGCTTGCAGTAAAATGAGCTGACAAAATTGGTACCTGCACATAAGAAACCAAACATTCATGTCAGCGGATCAGTCATTCCACTCTTTAAGGTGCCACAGAGCCCACTGAGGCAAACGTCGGGGCGATTCCAGTCTTTATAGGGAGTCACAGGTGGCGTTGCAGTAGATGATATCCTCCTTGAGTGGGCTCTGCGGCACCGCAAAGAGTGGAATAACTGATCCACTGCTGCTACTTTTTGTACAGGAGGTGGTACTGCTTACGTCATCGCAAGAGGAACTACTGAAAGACAGAATCAACAACAGTGACAGGAAACTCGGCCAATTCGACATAACAGCACACCCAGAGTGTCGAACCGGAACCGAACCGAAAACTGGAATCGTCTTCTTGAACTGTTTGGTGGAATGCGCGATTTATGAGTTGAGGAGGAAAGCTAAACAGGAAAAAGTTGGAAAAGCGTTTCATGGCCCCTTTAACATCCGGATATGAAGATGTGAACACCCAACGATTTACGGGCGTTTCAAGCAAAATTTTGAGTGCAAGTCACATGTCTGAAAGGATCAGAGGTCACTTGCACCTATTCAGCTAGTCCTGCCTCTAAAAGTCTTTGTCGTCATTATCTGATGCTATAAACCAGTGTCGACACTGATAGGCACGACTTTCGAAGCAGCATTTGATTTTCTTCTGTTTAAAGGGCCAATGAAAAGGAAAAAAAAATGTTTTTTTTTTTAATAGTCTGGTTGGGACACGCGTGTCGAGAAATGAATTTTATGCGAAAGAGCGCTGCATTGCAGTCTTGCGATGGTATGCGGTACCCTAATAAAATGTTAGAGCGTTCGTGACTGATAAAGCACAGAGTTGTAAAGTAAGGCCCCAAAGCAAGTGCACGTAAAACCGAATATAACTTTAGCCTCCCGGGACAGTATTCCGAGAAGTTTCCAGCTTGTGCAGGCCGATGTCCAAATGCGATTTAAATTAGAAATATATTGTCTGTAGGGACAGAACGAGCGGGTTGGTATGGATAGTAAACTTGAGGAAGAAGACGAGAAAGGACGGACAAACACATGTTTGTCCGTCCTTTCTCGTTTTCTTCCTCAAGTTTAATATTGTCTGTTCTTCGTGCTATTTATGTGTAACTAGGAACATCATTGCACGCATCTCTATTGGAGAGATACAACATATTAGAAAAATACCGACCAAGTCCTAAACAGTAAGGAGCCCGACGTTTCAAACCCAATTCACTTTTTTTATCGGGGCGACTATTTGCACGTGGAGAGCACCAGCTCCTTTTCTATATACGGAGTGTCGTTAACTTCACTTGCTTTTTTTTCTTCAAGTGCCATAGTCCGTTGACATACGCCGATGGTCAAGTGCCTCTCGACCTATTTAGCCCAACCTTTTGGAACGTCGGACTTCTAACTGTTTAGGAATGGTTGGGTAAGGTCTGTATTTCTCAAATTTTTGACCCAACCAGACAGAGTTCTGCCAAGTTTACGCTCAAAACATGCATCTGTATATATTTCTTTTTGCAGTAAGGTGTTGCGTATGGGATTATTTAGAAGAATACCATTTATTATCTTCCTTTCTGCACATGTCATGTATTTGCCTTCAGATCTATAATGTGAGAAGTCTTTTTTCGCATACCCCACGAAGCGGGTTTTTCACACTGCCAAACAGCGAAAAAAAAAAACATGTTTCCGCAGTCTCAACAGATAGCGTATCTTCGAGTATAGTCTTCCCATGTCGATCTCAAGCGGCTATGTGAACTTCATACGGTCTAATTTATTGATGACAATAAAAAAATATTTTATTACTGCCTGAAGACTTCACAACATAAATAAAGGGCCGATCACCAGCAAGATTTGCAATAAGTAAATGCACCACCAAACTACCTGAAATATGATCTGAAAATTTTTTAGACGTTTTTATCCTCGATAGGCACGTCTATAAGTGATTTGGGAGAACATTAAATATATATATATTTTTATTTTGAAGCTGATTTTAATAACATATATGTTTCTGGCGCATATTGAACTTCTCGAACATATAGAAGTATGTTGCCTCTTTTATATGGTGAGCAACAATTTTATGTGTCTGTGGGCTGGACGAAAACAAAGAACACCATGGCGCGTGGCGGAACTATGACGATTGCGCATGCAGGCCGTCAGAAAGTTACCAATTAGGTAGCTGCAGTGTCGAGTAGAGTATCAAATACTACTTTGTCTTATTTAACGAAAAAATGAGCAAGGGTGATGCTTATTTGCAAATTGAATTGACCGGCATCTTGTCAAGAACAAACCTCGAACGCCTAGCTAAGTAAAAAATGTTCACTTCGGTACGCGCTATTTTAGGCCAGATCCGATCTGAGTATGAGGGTCATTCTTTTCTGCATGATTATTCGCTCACATCACGGTGCTGAGTGTAAACAATATTGGTCAAGAAAGCAAGCATTGTGGTTACCGCTCAGTGTTGTTATAAAAGGTAGACTAAAAGGGGTTGTTCTAAAATTTTCCTGACATTTTGAAAATAATATTGCTTTTTGCTCAGTTGTGCTGTTCAAGGTTACGTGGAAGATGGCATTTCCGATCACAAATCACTAGTCTTTACTTATCCATTGTGCAATACTAAACCCCACAAGCGTGTTACTGTTACGGTACAAAATTATGCGATGGTCAATGATGTATGTATCCTTGATTATCTACAAACCCAATTCGACCAATTCAGCCCCATGTGCGACGTTGATGAAATGTGGTGCAAGTTTAAAGATATAATAACACTGTGAAACGAACTTCGTTCCTAACAGAAAGAAAACGATAAACCGCATGAACCTCTAAATAACGCGAAACATTATGCATATGAAACGCCGACTGAAGCGAAAACGTTGAAACAAGCTCGAGGCGCAAGAACTATCACGAGAATTAACATTACGAATTAACTCGGCTAGGGCAAAGTACTTCATATTACCCTACCAAACTTCCTCATACATGACCCCCAAAAGTTTTGGCAATATCTGTCGAGACGAGAAAGCCATGTTTTACAGTTTGAAATTGATGGTGCTACCACAGTTGACCCAGAAACCATATCTTCAGGCTTCAATTCTTTTTTTCAATCTGTTTTTTCTAGAGCCCTCGAAGATGACTGCAAACTAGATAGTAGTATTGAAGTGCCTGTAATGCCAAACTTGGAGATTACTCAGCCCGGAATCTTATCATTATTACTGAATCTAAATGTAAAAAAGTCTGCTGGACCTGATGAAGCCTCTGGCACAATTTTAAGGAGATATGCAGAGTGACTCTCGCACTATCAATGTCTAATTTTTGTTGAGTCACTGCGATCCTCACGGCTACCGGATGATTGGCGTTGTGCTAAGATTTTCCCGATTCACAAGACAGAAAATAAACACTTAATCACTGACTACAGACCGATTTCACTGACAAGTATGATATGCAAGTTAATTGAACACATTATATGCAAGGCAATAACTAAACACTTAGAAGACAACAATGTTCTTTATTCACATCAACACAGGTCCCGGGCAAGATTGTTTAAGGTAACGCAACTTCTAGAGGTTACCCACGATTTTGCGCTTACTATTAATGATAGACAACAAACTGATGCCATTTTTATAGACCTATCAAAAGCCTTTGACCGTGTGCCCCATCAGAAATTAATAAGCAAGTTGCAGTCAGTTGGCATTAGTCACGCTTTGATTTCATGGATCAATGGTTACCTTGTCAAACACAAACAGTATGTTGTAATGGACGGTAGTACCTCTGGTATACTGGATGTGTTTTCCGGAGTGCCACAGAGGTCAGTGCTTGGCCCGCTGTTATTTTTTATTTATGGAAATGATTTTCTGGCATGTGTTGATCCAACTGTAAAAGTGGGACTCTTCGCCGACGACTGCGTCATATATACAACCACAGCTGGACCTAAGAGTCAGATAATTCTTAACAAATCGTTGTAAAACTTAAACCTTTGGTGTAAGGGATGAAAATCAATCACGACAAAATTGCTGTTACCACTATCACTAACAAGAAAAGTCTGTTACACTTCTCATATATGTTAGATAATAAAACTATTGATAAAGTAAATGAAATAAAGTACCTGATTGTTACAATCTCCAGTAACCTTAAGTGGGAGACACATGTCACAAACATATGCAGCAATGCATTTAAAAAGTTGGGCTACTTGAGAACAAAATTAAAAAACTATGTCTGCAACTAAACTGTCTGCATACAAGGCAATGGTCAGACCAGTGTTGGAATATGCCAGTATTATCTGTCCGTATTAGGATTACCTTGTCAATAAGCTGGAAAAAGTTCAAAGGATCGCAGTAAGATTCATCTATTCTAATTACTCATGGAGGTCTAGCGTTACCACTACGTTTGCAAATGCAAAGTTGGGCACCCTAAAAGATTGAAGAAAAATTGCTAGCCTAAAGTTTTCGTACGCACTGTACCAACAACAAATAAATATAGCACAAGAAAAATACCTGAAGGAACCCTTTGTGCACTGAAAGTGAACCGATCATAACAACACAATCAGACCATATTCACCCAAAAACAACACATTTAGATATTCCTCCTGCCCCCGCATTATTGATCAATGGAATAAGTTAACAGAAGAAATTGTAAATAGTACATCAGCGCAGCCTTTTGCCGAGACTCTCATTTCTATGCGCTAGCATAACATTCCGCTTATGTGTTTTCATTTTCTGTCTTTTTATTGAAAATGTCTTATACCACTGTAGTGCTTCTTGTCTGTACAAATGTCCACTTCTGTATAGGTCTTCAATGACCTACAGTATTGATAAAAAAATAAATAAATAAATAAATGAAAACTGTATTTTAGTAATGTGGTTCATTGTGGAAAAATTCAAGGCGTGCCTCCATTCCTGCGAAAAATGAGAACAACGTCCTTGACATTTCAAAAGACAGGCACTGCATCGGACGACCGAGAAGCCCCACGTCTTGTGGTGTCACCGCATGACTGCAGAGATACAACTATCAGGCGACTCAGTCGTCTACGTCCAAGCCCTTCATGAAAAATGTAGAGGATGTTGTTTTCAATTTTCCCGGGAACAGAGATTTGACTTCACCGGGGTATAAATTCCCCACTAAAATACACCCTTGACGAAAATTTGAGCACATTGTGTGTGGACGTCGTATAACCAGGAGCTGGAAGGGGAGAAACACTCACAAAACTACCGAACTTTAGACCAGAGGTCTTGGATGGAATTATTCGGAATTGTTCAGCCTGGATGAAATCTTACTGGAAGGCGGTTGTTCTGCCCGAGGGACGAAATGCAAGGCACTCCCTAAATAAATACCGCCCCATCCACCTTTCTCCTTCACAATGCGAGAGGGTAGGTGGGGGGCGGATCCAGAACTCTGGTTTGGGGGGGGGGGGGGGCAGAAAATTTGTAAGGATACTATTGTCCCATTCTTTCTTGTGCACCGGGGGGTCCACCCAAGCCAAATTGCCCTCTGAGAAGGCGAGAGGGGGTAGATGCATGCTTGGTTGTGGCATTGGGACATAGTGTTGTGCACATTGTCACAGAGATTATCAGAGTGTGCAAACAGCGTAAAAAAAGCCACGATACAGTGGTTGTAGCATCCGCTCTGAACTGGCACAAGATTGGGGGAAATATATAAACAGTGAGTGGTCGTGATATAAATCCCTTAAAAAAATATTCTCTCCCCGTAGATCTGGAAATACTGCACCAAGGAGTGTGTGCAAGACACTTTGGCGCTCGAGAACCAACGAGTGTAAACCAAAGGGCTTCGCATACCGACTGGAACACCTATCGCTCCCCTGGGAACGGAATTGATGCACGGCTTCCGACATCTTAGGAGCGACACAAATTTCTACTTCGCGGAATTAGCACGATTCGCTTACACAGATATCCCCAGGCTGCTGTTCCTTAACATAATCACGCTGTTTCCTCGAGGAAAGTGGCCCGTGCCCTCACGATAGCTGAGAGCACAACTGTGCATGCAGGACATGAAGGGTAGGGGGTTATACACCTAAACGGGTCTGCCGCTGTTCGGACGGTCGCCCCACCGTAGTACACTCACCATTTTAAAGTCTATGAACTGGGTCACGTGGGTCCCTTCGGACTTGTGGAACTCGAGCGTGATGGTTTCGTCCGAAGTGTTGGCGACCAGGCTCTCGCGGAGCACGTCGCCCCCGTGGTTGCGCACATTGATCACCAGCTGACTGAGTGAGATCCGGACAAGCACATGACATAGGCAGAGCACTAGGTTCACCTTGCACATAGTCGGTGGCCAGGGAAGAGCCTGCACTACTGCGCCAAGCCCATGTTACCGAGCCACACCGCTCGATCATTCACTCATTCACGGTTGTCACTTGAGTAGCGGTAGAATTCGCAGCGGGCCGCAAGGCTGGCAGGGCGGCTGGCGTTGCACGGGATACAGCTTGGGGCTTCGTCGGCTTCGTCGCTTCGTCTTGCTCGTCTTGTGCTTGCACGTTGCACCGCTGGCGCTTCCACAGGGACCTGAACCGTTCGGTTGGATTGGTGTTCTGTCGGTTTTGAAACAAAAATGAGTAAGGAGAGGTGATGATCAGTTGATCAAGTGGTTGATCACATTACGACATTAGTGTGGTAGCTTGAAACAAGAACACAAAATATCTATATTGCTTTCGTTTCCGCTCTTCAGCTATGAAACTATTTCTTCTTCATGCAACAAAAGCTGACTTTACTGTTTTAAGTGCGCGTTAGAGAGGTTGCATAAGTTCCAGAGAGAGCCACTAAGCAAATTTATAAAAACAACATACAATTTTGAATTAGTATTATACGGATTGTACCAATCCAACCCAATCCAAAGCGGACAGCCAGCCAGCTAGCCGCCCAGCCGCCAGTCGCCAGGCAGCATCGGTGGCGTCAGCTCGCGTCAGCTACGTAGTAGATAAACAAGGAGGGTGTACGGCGGATGTAGTGAACCCCGTGGAGAAGAAAGTGATTACGAGTCTTGACGCAATAGCCGCTTCTGAAGGCAAGACATTTCTGTTTCTGCGCGGAAAAAGGATCATGAGACAACTTTAACTCCGGAGTACCCCCTGCGTGTCCTGATGCTTGTTACGGGGAGCGACGACGCTAGTGACGGCCTCGAAGACGTGCGCTACCTCTTCGAAGCCTGTCACCTTGGCAGCAAGAATGATCCACACGCAGACGGTCACAGCTGTCGCGGCACTTCTTTCGACGAGGGCTACGCGTCCTCTTCCTCTAAGGAGGACGACTCGGACCCAACGGGCCTGGTCACCGGCCTCTCGACAGTCTGCATCGACGATGCCGCCGTGCTGCGCCGCGGGCCCACCCGGACGAGAGACGATCGCCCGCGCCTCCAGCCATACGGCCACCAGCAGGAATATCACGACGAGCGATGGCGGGAAGAGTGGTTGGGCGCGCGCTTGGTCCTCCCGCCGTCGCCGCCAAAGCCCGACTCGGGGGCACCGAGCGCGGGCAGCGGGGGCATTCGGGATTGGCCCCAGGGTAGTCCTCTGTCTCAACCGTCTCCCGTGGAGCCGCTGTCAGTAGACTCGAACGTCTCTTCGTCGCCTCCGTTAGAAGTATTCGCGTTGGGCTGTAGCCCAGGGAGCTTCGACCAGAGGGATGCGCTGGCCTCGAGTGTGTTGCCCCCCAGCAACCTCAACGCACTCAGCCGCGATGGACTCGCGCTCATGGGCGACATACAAGCTTGTCAGCCGCACCAGGAGCTTGTGGACGACCTGGGAGCCCTTCTGCTGGCGGAGCCCGCTCAGCCGGACGGCGTGGACAGCATCAAACGGTACTTGATGGACGAGGCGCCACTCGCGCCTGGGCTGCCCGAGTTGGATATCGAGGACGTGCTGAGCCTGTTGCCGCCCATTCCGATCCCCAAGGAGCAAAGGGCGCAGCCCCCAATGGCTCCACCTCTGGCACAGGAATCGAGGGCACCCCCTGAGGGGACGCAGGCCGTCCAAGCGAACTCGAGGAGGTATCTGCCGATCCTGCCCAAAGATCCCAACACCAGGTGCGTACAGCACACCCTAATGCACATATAGGCATATCTTATTGAAAGTGGCATCTCAAATTATGAGTTTTGAGGCACTGGTCTCACCTCAATGCTTTAAATGAAGCTTTACTAGCAGCTCAATGAAATTATAAAGTTGGAAATGGGCTGATAAATAGAACTTCACCGACAGAATATCCTCAGATGTGCATCTCATTAAAGGTGTGCAGAAAGGAATGTTTCACTTTTATTACTTTGTTTAGATATGAACTCTTTATGGCACTGCTTCAGGAACATCAATGTTTCTATGAAAAATGTTAGAAAGTAATTTGAAAACAAATGAAACTATCACCAAATTTTGCTTCTGGTGAGTGCCTCTGAATCTTCATTGGAACGTCTTAATATTGGTTGCCTCACAGGGCAGTGCCAGTCCAGGAAAGTACAGCTCACTCGTGCTGATAATCTAGACTTGAACACGATTGAAACGCCTTTGTAGAAAAAGCCAAAAGAGAGTCAGACTCTGTGCATTGTATCGGCGATAGAGGTGATCGGTCATGCACAAGCCACACAAACGACAAGAGAATCAACATGATCTCAGTGCAGCTGCCAGGTGGCAAGCAGTCGGAAGGCGCGCTTCCTGTTCTCTTGTGCCCAGCTGGTGTGATACATGCAGTGTGTTCCGACATTTGGTTTGTCGGACGTTTCAAAACTTTGGGGATCTTTTCTACGCTTAGGGAAAAGTACTGCAACATTGTGAGACAGAGTACTGTGGTGGATACAGTACTCTGCCGCCGTCCTCACTGTCTCCTTTTTGTTGTCGTCATCCTCACTAATTTCAACTTCTTAGCCCTCATATTCTGTCTTCTTGCTGGTGGTGCATTGCACATGCAACCGCTCTGTGAGCCCCGATTGGCAGTTGAGATGGCGGCACAGAGGATGCAGTTAGCATGGGGCCCGCAGCTGTGGTGCTGTGCAATGGCACAACCCCCACCGAAGCGTCCGCGAGGATGCTTGTTTCATTCGAACCACAGATCTCATTTCGTTTCCTTCTCTTATCGGTTTGGGGACGTTTTACAAGTATTCAGCTACATTCCCTAGAAATTGGGGAACGTCTAGCATGCGTCCTACTTTCTTCGACCGAAGCCGCGATGAACCCCGATTTTTCATCTGAACACCAGAAATTGACACCGAAATACCCGAGGTCTGTGGGGGAAATAGACTCCAAAACAACCCTCCCAAATGTGAAGAAAACTAGACCCCGAAACCAAGGAACCCCACTTGTAATGCTGGACATTGATGTCTCGTCCTCGGTGACAAGTTTGCAGCTTCTTTATAATCGCAAAAAGGGTAACTTCCTCTTTTATCCCCTCGTAATACTTAAAAGACTCTTGTTAGCATCTTTACGACGTGTCTGGTTTCTCCATCTTTAGTATATATTAATATCTTTTTAATCTTGTGCTTTTTCTTTTTTTAGTTTTGTATAATGTGCTGTTTATGTCTACAATAAACAATGACATTTTTTATCACTCATTTTTTTTTTTACCCAGTTCTTTAAAGGTAGAAAAATGAAATGGCCCTTGTAATTGAAATGGCCCTCTTCCGATAATGCTCTGTGAGTGAAGGGTAGGAAACTAGTTAATAAGTTGATAAACAGTTTCCACTTTGTTTTTCTTTATCAATGTAGCTTTCTACATAACAATATTGTTTGCAATTAGTCAACCATTTCAGTCTAATCATTCTGGATCTAGTACAAGAACAGCCTGAACAGACAGCATTCACAAAAAAATATTTGTTAAATTATGCAAATTGCAAATTTAAATTTCACAAGCTTCTAAAATTGCTAATGAGGTTATTAAAATAAAATTGGTTGGAGAATTCTTATGTCATATTATTTGATGGGAAAAAGTAGATGCCACAGGTAGTCTTTGGAGCTTAATTCCTTGAGTGTTTCATTTCATTTCATTTCATTTATTATACTCTCAAGGCCCGAAGGCATTACAGAGGGGGAGAGCAACAAGAAGGTTAATGCAAATAACATAATACATATTTAGACACACTCAGTAATGAAGTAATTAGTTATTGTACTTTTAAAGAGCTCAGAGTCCGTGATAATGGCAATCGACCGGGGAAGGTGGTTCCGCTCCTGGGATGTACGGGGAACGAAAGATGAATAAAACGTGGTTGTGATAGAGTTAGGAATACCCACCTTATGTTGATGATCAAGACGGGAGGAAACATAGACAGGCTGAGCAATTAATTTGTCGCGCAGGAAAGAATTATGGTGATACATTTTATGGAATAGGGAAAGACGAGAAATAGGGAAAGACGAGAAATTTTACGACGTAGGGATAAAGGTGATAATGAGAGAGTTGTTTTCATAGAGGTGACGCTAGCGGTGCGGTGATAGTTTGTGAGGATGAAACGAGCGGATCTGTTCTGAACGGCTTCCAATGTAGATACGAGAGTGACTAGTCCGGGATCCCAGACAGAAGCTGCATATTCTAACTTGGGACGAATTAAAACTTTGTAAAGAGTTAATTTCAGGGAGACAGGGGCTAATGAAAAATCTCGCTTGATGTAACCTAACATGCGGTTAGCGTTAGCTGAAATATGCTGAAGATGTGTTTTCCATGAAAGGTTAGAAGCTATATGTACGCCTAAATATTTGTACGAAGATACCGGTTCTAGATGAGCATTATTAAGGAAATAGTTAGGAGAGTCCTGAGACTGGCGAGACACACGCATGACCTTGCATTTGTTAGTGTTAAGCTTCATAGACCACGAGTCAGACCAACGGTAAATAGCATTAATGTCTGATTGGAATATACAGGTGTCATTATGATTGAGAATCTCGCGGTAAAGTACACAGTCGTCAGCGAACAGAGACACGGACGAAGAGACACTAGTGGGTAGGTCGTTAATATAAATTAAGAATAGCAACGGCCCTAAGACTGTCCCTTGCGGAACCCCTGACGCAACTTTGACAAAAGAGGAGTTATTGTTATTCACAGTGACAAATTGAGACCGTTGAGTTAGAAAAGATTGTATCCATGCGAGAACGTTATTGTCTATGTTAAGTTTGGAAAGTTTTAGAAGCAGAAGATTGTGAGAAACTTTGTCAAATGCTTTGGCGAAATCCAGGAAAATGCAGTCCGCCTGGGATCCTCGGTCCAGAATGTGATGTAGGTCATTCGTGAAAGATAGCAGTTGGGTCTCACATGAAAATGTTTTTCGAAAACCGTGTTGGGCATTGTTGAAGAAGTTGTTAGATTCTAAGAAGTTGACGAGGTGAGAAAAAATTATATGTTCAAGAAGTTTGCAAGGAATGCTGGTTATTGAGATCGGACGATAATTAAGAGGGGAATGTTTATCTCCAGCCTTGTGAATGGGTACCACCTTCCCTACCTTCCAGTCTGATGGGAGAACAGCGTCTTGTATAGATTGTTCAAATAATTTTGTTAAAATAATTGAGGAGTATTGTTTAGTGTTTTGTAAAAACTTGGAATTAATGCCGTCCACTCCTGCTGAAGATGACAGTTTGAGTTTATCTATGATACGACCGACGCCAACGTAATCAAGAATCTTTTTATTAAATCTTTTACAACTTGTAATTTGCAGGGTTTTATTCAATTTGCTATCTCAGTTAACCATATAATTTAAAGTCATGCACAGGAACTTCATCTCTCTTTTTTTGTGTGTGTGTGTAGTTTCAAATGGTATGCAGGAAGCTATGTACAAATTGTGTACAGGTTTATTAAATGTGTTCCAGGTGTGGAGTAGCTGCTAGTACTTATCTCTACTTCATGTGATAGGGGGGCAATGCAATGAATTGGAGTTGGGAGCTAACTTGGATAGGAACACTTATATAGCGAAGTGATCATTGGCCTAGAGCCAGTTAGAGCTGCTTATACTATTTATAGCTATTCTCACACTCATTTGCAAATAACTACATTATTATGCACACACAAGCTGTGGACACTAGACATATAGACAAACCTGCTTTTACAAGCAAAGTGTGTGCACATAATTTGTGCTCTAGTGGGCCCCGCCACTTTGGCGTGATTTTGTAGACACAAGTCTGCCGGAAAATACAGCAGGCTGGCTCATACTTCCAGGAATTTACATAGGAATGACGTTCAAAAGCAGGACAGAAAGCTTCTTTGAAATCAAAACAGGAAGCCATGAGGTGTAGGTATACATTCAGAATAATTGCTGTAATGTTGGTACAGTTCAATGTAAAAGAAAAAGAAAAAAGAAAACTTTCTAGGACCTAGGTGTCTTTCTAATTCAGCAGAATGTAGTGATTTTTTTTTTATTATGTTTCAGTATATGCCGTTGCATCATACCACCTGCTTTTAGTTATATTCATGCTGGTTCCAAACTTGAGTTTTACATACTGGAGTACTGACATACACATGCATTCTTTCTACAGATTTATTGGTGACGTGTGCTGATAAACAACTGAAAGCATTTTTGTTTGGATCCATATCACTTGAGCAAATACTGTTTTAGCGAACAGCGGTCATTTGAGAGAGTCAACGTTTTAGTGAACAACTGGGGTGCTTGTTAACCCCAGTTGCCTGCGTTCACACCGCTTCGCAGCGGCAGTGTGCGGCGGCTCTTTGCAAAAATGTTATGTCACCTAATCCACCCATGAACGCCGCCTCGCGGCGGCCGACCGTTCGCTAATGTGTCTTTCGATGAAAAGTCGGTTTTGCTAAAACTTTATTCGATGAAATGAGTGCGACCTGTCCCATAACAACATGGTGTTCTCTTTTCTAACCTGCATATCTCTTTCGTATGGGAGCAGAAATCTCTACTTATTTTAGGCAGTTTATATATCTTATCAGACTATACATACCAGAGTGACCCAAGTGAGTGTTGTTCTGACTCCGAAGTGAAAATGTTTCGAATAGCTCATAAAATTATTTCTAAAATCATCCTTTTTATTTTTTTTTTTTTGCTGGGGATGGTAATTGTGGCATTAATCATGATGCAATCTTTAAACGTCAAAAGTCTATGAAGTGAGCTTTGTGAGGTTTCATACATCTCAGCAACTCTCTTCCTGCTTCTCAAATGGTGATCGCTGGAACCTTTGAGGGGTGCAGAGCCCTCCTATAACAACTAAAAATAGCAAAGCGAATAAAAAAAATATTCTAGTCAACCTTTTAAAACTTTAGGCCATTTTGGTTTGGAGCAACAGGAGCAGTTTCTGTTACCCACAACGGGGCTGTGAAAATTCTGCTTCAATCCGTGCAAATCGAGCACAGAAAATTGTCCCTACGTGGGTGCAGATATATTTGCCTAAATCGTTGAGCTTGTATGTAGGAAAGGAAGGCAGTTTTGTTTAAGTGTTATACTCCTGATGCCTTCCCAACGCTTAACAATAAAAGAACCCATGTCACAATGCACGAGTCATGGATGTCTTAATTGTCATTCATGCTTCTTCCCTTTTTCCCATCACTGGTCAATTCATAAAGGATCCCAGACATATTATTATTATTATTATTTTCCCTCTCTTGTTTACAGTATTTTTCTAAGATTTTTTTTTCGTGTTTCAGCAAAAAGGCCACTGGTTGTTCTTGGACACTCAATAAACATTATTATTATTATAATTACTCTTATTAATAATCTTTCCTCTTCCAACAAAAATAATACATTGTTGGTGGAGACATTGGGAAAAAGACCGCTAATTAAAATTTTCCTGACAATTCCCGGTTGCTAGACACCCTGTCTAGCAACCGGGAATTGTCAGGGACATTTTAATTACCGGGAAAAATCAGGTAATTGTCAGGGATATTGTCAAAAAGTGAGCCCAGTCAGGGAAAATGAGCTGGAAATGCCATTGACTGCCCTGAGCAAAGACTTAAGAACTTGGGGGCAGAAAAATAGGCAATAAATTCTGCTTAGAGCGGAGCGCGGGCTCTGCTCACCCGAGGCAGTGTGTGCTACCCAAAGGAAAGGGAACAGCCGACAAATCCAGTCCAAGCCTTGGATTGGATTGAACTGAGGGCACGAAACTAGGCTAGATCCAGTTAGAGCTACTAGATTTAGTAACAAATGGGAAAGCCGCAGACCCCAATCCAAGCCTTAAGCCTACAGTATACAAAAGTGTGCATCAGGCGGCAATGCTGCCATTCTTGACATGTGTGGTTAAGTGTCATGTTTTCATCGTGCTTCCGGAAGTGACCTCTTCACTGACGATATCGGCGGCAAGAGAGTGCTCGTTTAATCCAGACTCAATGAACCCGAATATTTTGGAGTATGCAAGATGGATTAAACCCGTGCAAAATGATCCAAACAGTGCTCAATGCCTTGTGTTGTAATGGTCTTATATATCTAACCGCCTCTACAGTGGTCAGGGAATTTCACCTGAAATTGTCAGGGAAAACATAGAAAAGTCAGGGAATTTTAAAATAATAATTTGCTAGACACCCTGATTAAAAACAGCTTGGCCCAAGACACACCAGAAGAAAGCATCATGAATAAAACATAGGTACCAACATATAACTAAAAATTGAATTATTTAATATAGGAATATGCTTTATACACAAAGCGCTCACACAATCCTAAAATAAAATCTGCAATAAACAAAGAAAGGCACTATACATCACAGACTATACAGGAAAAGGCGAATTGTAACCACTAACATTTACATGATTCAGTTAAAGAGAGTCAATCCCCAGAAGCTGCTTACTGACAGTGTGTGAAGTTCTATACGTTGTGAACTGAGTTGATTAAGAATGGTCGGTAGGGTTTATGCCGTAGTTTAAGAACAGTAATTTGTTTTTGTTTTTTATTGATACTGTCAATCTTGTGCGAGATTGTTACAGGAGTAGTACATCGAAACACTTTCATGCAGGGTGCACCTGCTGCGACAACGAAAAACCAAAGTCTGAATATGTGGTAGCGCTTACAACGTCAGGTGGTAGGTTGTTCCAATCGATGATTGTATGAGGAAAGAAGGAGAACTTAAATTATCATTTTTATATTTATATGGCTTTATTGTTTTGCTATGTGTGTCTCTGGTAGACCTGGGTCAAAAAAAGTTATATATTTATCCTTCTTTATTCCAACCTCGCCACTGGCGATATGCTAAAGAAATTTAAGGCGGTTTATTCTCCTTCTTTCCTGTAGGGTTTCCACGCCTGCGTCATTACAGAGTTTGGTTGGAGATACATATATACATATGAGGAGTACACAGAGCACACTGCTAGTCTTTAAATTTGCTCAAGTTCTGAAATACAAGATAAGGTATATGGATCCCAAATGACGCTTCCATATTTTAGCACTGGCCGAACTAGAGTTTTATAGAGTAGTAGTTTTGTATCACTGGAGGCCTGCCTCATATATGCAAGAAACCCAGCTTACACACTGCTTTACTAGCGGTTTCATTGATTAGAACGTTCCATTTAAGATCAGACGTTATTGTCAACCCCGGATATTTATATGAATGTACTCTCTGAAGGCCACGGTTCCCAATCAAATAATTAAAAGTGATAGGCTTTTTTTTTTGAGTAATTGACATACATACAGTTTTTGATAAATTTAGTGACATTTGCCAGTCATCACACCATTTAGACAGTTTTTCTAATGAGGAGTTTAGTACTTCACAGTCTGCAGAACTTTTGATTTTTCTAAAAATAAAATAACACAATCAACTGCAAACAGTCAGATCTTTACTGGAATTCCACGAACAATATCATTCACATATATTAAAAACAACAAAAGCCCGAAGGCCGATCCCTGTAGGACGCAAGAGGTTACGCGTGGTACCGGAGCATGCGGCGTCAACGTGAACAAACTGCTGTCTCAGAGATAAGTAACTTCCAAGCCACTTCAGAATAGCAGGATTATTTAAAACTCGTGACAGCTTTATCAGTAACTTTTCGTGCGATACGTGATCAAACGCTTTAAAAAAATCTAAGTAAATCACATCAGTTTGCCCCCTTACATTAATCACAGAGGCAAATTCATGCACAGTTTCTGTCAGTTGGGTGATGGTAGATACTTTTTGGCAAAAACCATGTTGAAAATTAGTAAAAAAATATTTCGTTCAAGATATGTCGATATGTGTTTAAACACGACATGCTCCAACACCTTACTGCACATACTAAGCAGAGAAATAGGCCTATAATTGGAAACTGATCTTGAATCACCAGACTTTAAAATTGGGATCACCTTTGCGACTTTTCATTTGGAGGGCGCCGTGGACATCTCCAGAGATTTTCTGAATATCAAAACCAAGTACTTGGCACTCTGTTCTGAGGGGGGGAGGAGGAGGAGGAGGGGTCTACCCTCCCCTCAGTACCCTTCCCTCGTCCTCCTCCAGAGCTGCGCTCCAATTCGGCATTACAGGGAGTTGTAAACGGCTTTCATTTTTTTTTTCTTCAATGAATGGAGATATTAGCCGCTCTAAAATGCAGCCAGTTCCTAATGGTAATGAAGTAAGTGCCGATTCAGCATTCACTGTAGCGCATCGGTGTCACTCTCCGCGCGCGCATCTTTCTTCGACGCAATGAAATCGAGGGACTTGCTTTCAAAAACTACTCATGCTATGAAGGACGCTCCCAGCGAAGCGCCTTGGTTGAATTTCAAACCTGCAGATCAGGATTCTGTTGCCCTTCAGGTTACCTTGGGACAACCTATGGAGGTGTGTGCGGGAGAGGCTCTGTGTAAAAGTCGAAAGAAAAAGGTGTGAGGTATGAAGCCGAGGCCACCCCAAAGCGATAATTCAGAGCTTGCAAGCGCATTGTTTGGGGTACGACCAGCTAACGGTAAGACTCTGAGTGCCATTTCAACTCCACTTCTCACATGGACGTCTCGTGTTATTTATATTTGTTGCCTGGAACCCATGGGAGTGAACTTGGTTCGATCTTTGTCGAACTTTTGCTCAAAAGTTTGAAGTTCGTCAAACTTTTAAACTCAGCAGGTTAAAAAATTGTGGAATTTCTTAGCGTAATAAGTTCGAAAGTGCTGAATTTCATAGCGTGAAAAATTGGGGGTTTGAAAACAATCGAATTTCTCAGCGCAAAAAATGTGAAAGTTGGAAAATCGTTGAATTTTTTATGCAATAGTTTCTACGTTTTTAAACTTTGTGAACCTTTTGAAGCCCTTGGTTTGATCTTTAAACCTCAGATTTGCAAAAAGATTGTGGCATCTCTACTTGCATCAATTAATATTTCTTCAGTTGGATTTGGCGTTGGTGCCGTTGCCATTGGTAATACTAATTTGTCCCACAACAAAAGTTGCACACAAGTATTACCTCGATAAACATCGATACCTTAAAATCAATAAACTCCTGGAGGTAGTTTGCTAGGAAGCTCATATTCATCCTATCCTATTCCATCAACCTACCCCACGGCTGCCCGAAGTGGAGTGGTAAAGTATGTAATAGAGAAGTTTCAATTGCCCCTCTTCCCCATTTAATGCAATCTCTAGGGTCCATACCTTTCACGGTTACAAAAACACAACCTCTCCTTCCTCTAAAGCACAAATAGTATGGCTCGAACTGGAAACTGATACAGTGGCTTTTGTCGTGACCCAAAAGTACAATGACCTGTTATCCTGAATGAACCTTGATGAGATAAGTGGTTAAGAACCCTTTTGACAGTGGTCGGAGGTTTGAAGAATAACTGTGGTGGCATTTTTGCAGGACCATTCACCCTGTGTGCTGATCAAAACTTTGTTAAAAAATATTGTCTTGTGTTCTTTTTTTTTTTTTTTTTTTTTTTGTGGGGGAGGCGGGGTGGGGGGTGTTGGCACATCAAAATTTGGAGTTTATCGGATAAATCTGAATTGACCAAAATTATACCGGCAAGTGTTTTTCGGATTTATTCGAAAACACAAACCCTACCTATACTTAAAAACATTTAGTTTCAAACCAACTTTGGCTTACTTTATAGGTCTATGTCCAGGTTTTATTGTCAATTGATGCCAAGGTGCTTGTAAGCACCTACTGGTGTGACCTAAGATGCTTTATGTCAGGGTTCTCAAACTCATTTAAGTGTGTTTTCTTTGTAAGGCAGCCAAGTCTTTCAGTTTCGCCCAGAGATTTCCTAAAAAAGGGATCTCGGGCTACCTGCTTTTTGTAAAATAGTTGTTTTGCCAGTGCCGTCTTTAGCTTTGATTTGTTCATACAACTACCTTGGGTTTGTACCAAGAGCGATTACAAGGTCTAAAATACCACCCTCTCGCCAAGGCACCGGAATTTTTCAGTAGAACTAGAAACCAGGCACACAATCGTTAATCTGTCGCTCACTTTACTTGGGAATTATCCGAGTTCAATACGTCTCGGAAAGGAAATCTTTTCATACAGTAGTTTTTGCTTTCCCAATGATTTCTGCAGTCGAATTATAAGAAAATATTCGCATCTCAATTGTATGTAAGATGAAACAATCCTCGATCTCAAAAAGAACAGATTAGAAAACGTCATAAGAGCAAAGCTCTTATGACGTTTTAACAGGAACACTTGCAGGTCGTGCCCCAGAGAGTTGCGGGCTGCGTGTTTGATACCCCCTTTATCTTATTGATTCACCTTGATTTGGGCCTAAGGCTTGCCCCAATGAACTACGTTCGGTAGTAGAGGCTTGGGGTGGTCAGTGGATGTCCAGTGACTTCATTGCATTCATTTCTTGCAGCCCTCGTGGAGATGACACTGCGCCGGCGCCTGCCACCTGCCAGAGGCAGTCGCGTGTCGAGAAGGACGCACTGCGGGCCGAACTGAACGTGCTGTCCCTGAACAAGGCCACGGTGCTCGTGCGCCTGCTTCGCAAAGAGGGACGGCTGCGTAACAGGAGCCCCGTCAGAGGATCGACGTATGTGCATTGTCTCAAACTCTGTGCCCGTGTTCGCTTCGCACATTACGCTGGCTTTCTGCTGACAATCCCCTGCTTGACCGTTGTTTGCCACAATGCTCCCGTGATGGCTTTTGAAGGATGAGTGTAGCCACTTTTTACATTATCTCCTTACTTTATTTCTAAACAATTATGGTACATGGTGTAATGGACTTTTGCCGAAATTCGGCACCATTTAGGGGCTCAGTACTACTAGTCTATAGAACTATTGTGTTGTTTCCTCTGTCACAATTGCTCTTGTACATCAGCGACAAGTGGGAACGTTCTCCTTCACCATTTACTCTTTCCTCGGTTCATTTCATGTTTCATTGTGACCAAGCAACAGCCGGTCCTCACGAGATGCAGTCCGTTTGAGATGCATTAGCCCTAGTTTTCCGCGGCAGATTGATTTATCCCGAGTCTGGGTAGAGCACTGATGCTGCGCTTGTATCTAATTTCTGCAAGCGCGAGCCTTGTGTTGTCTATTTCTTCGACTTCTCCCATCACTGACCACCGAATGTACCAGAAGGCTGCCATTAGTATTGCACAGATACTAATGATGACAGCATCATCCAGCAACGAGGAAAACTTGAAAATGCTGGGGAATTCTCTCCGCCCTAAAAGATTGAGGACTGTCGGGGAATATGGCCGAGAGTTTAACCCTTTAAGTACCTTGGACGAGCCGAGCTCGTCGGCCGCTTTCTGGCTAAAAATGCCATGGACGAGCTCAGCTCATCCAGTGGTTTTCTCGAAAGCCCTCAATTCCACGGACGAGCTAGGCTCGTCTGAGTAGTTTGCGGCGCTGATCATAGATAACAGCACTCGTAGTAGTTGGCACATTTTTTTTTTTTCGCCGCCGCTGATTTTTGAGTAATAAACTTTTGAAATTTTATCAGTAATACTAGATGAATAAAACTTTTAAATAAAAAAAAAGGGCACTTTTAGGTTACTTCAAGAAAAAAAAAAAGTGGCACTCAAAGGGTGTAAAGTGATAAAACGGTGCATGCTTTTTTGGACGTATTCTGGGGGGGGGCCTGTTAATCAGTTTTCAGTGCACTGGTGGTACTGCCAATAAGCTAGAAATTATACAAATATAAATTAATTCATTGGCAGAGTAGCAGATTTATGTTCATTTTCATTTGTGTTCTAAAAATTGAGTAGAAAAGAAGCATTGTCATCGTAGCCACAGTGAGTTCACCCTCATTTCAATTCACATTCCTCAGCGGCTGTGCTTAAGTAACCGAACAACGCAGTGATTTTCATGCAAGTTCAGCACCGATTCCACTGCCTACGTAGGGATTTCAGTTGGTTTAGTATGTCCACCATACTAGTCGCTTGTAAGGTTAGTTTGAGTACAATGTGGCAAGAACCCTTCTGGCAGGTATCTGCACCATGCTGTAATCGAAGACGACAAGGCGCTCCTTCTCCGGCTGGTGGAATCCTTGAGCAAGCAGCCCGAAGAGGGACTACACCTAGACGTGCAGAACTCCAGAGGCCATGTGAGTGGGATCCGTGGGGCACCTTGAACAGCTCGGTTTGATGGGAAAGTTCCCGTCTTGAGGTCCTCGGAATAATACCTTGTGATGTGGTGATGTGTACATTGAGTACAAAATTAATTGAATGCACTGTAAGTGCACTGCAAATATCTATTTTACAATTCACAATACTGTAACTTGTTGTTGTGGCTCCTGCGTTGTGCTATGCCTGGCAATGCTTTGGCCGTGAATGAGCTACTATTATACAACTTAAAGTTTGTGAGTCATCAAAAGCTACATGTTTGCATTAAAGGGTAAGGAAGCGGAAAGGACTGCTAGGCAGTGACACGCCTCCATTAACCCTACGAGTGCCACGCTCAAGTGTGCTTGGGCGCACTCCCACGTACACCCACTGCCGTGGCCAAGTGTGCTCGTCACATGGTTTAATTTCTTTGTTTTGTAGTGTCGTTTGTTTTCGGCAAATGGAAATTTTTGTTCAGGCGACTTTTATTTCGGTGGTGAACTACCGAGCTATATGCCAGGATGGTGAACCTTTGCCGTTAACCTCGTGCTTTATGATGAAGACGGAGATCTGAATTCTACAAATGTAAAAACGAGAAAGTTGCAGTTTTGAATAAAAAAAAATGCCGAGCAAGGCCGCCCACAAAGGGGTGCCCCCAGGTTGCGAGGTCGAGGTACCTTTTCGCATAGCACCATGTCTCGAAAAGAACAGCACGGCGAGAAGGCGTCCAAGGGTGGAGGCGTGCAGACATTAACTAACATTATGCCCATAAATAAATGTTTGTTAGATATGCAAATAGAGTATTTTATAAAGCATGCTACTATTCTGTTACTGGGACTGACATTTGCATATGATTTGGCAGTCAAAGGGTTGAACGAACACTGAAGTTTATTTCTAATTTCTCTTAATTATTAAAATATGAGGTGCATCTACCACAGACAACTCTGACCGAGCTTGACAGATGAGCAATTCTGGCCAATGTCACGGATATCCAGCGACTCAACGATAGATGGTCAGTGTCAATTACAACATAGAAAGTGGCTCTTTGGAGGCACACCAGGACAGCCACATCGTAGCAGACTTGTCGTCAATTGTAGAATGTCCTTCACGAGGATATCTTTATAGCTGGCTTCAGACCCTTGAAGCTGAGATGCTGGGAAATCCCCTTCTTTCCCTTGCCCCGACCTGGTTTTTCGATACGATGCTTTGTGTAAATATAGACCCTTTCAGTCAACATTTCGTGGGCGCCGCCATCTTGACGTCACGTGACCCTGCCGCCATAGCCGCCCTTCAGTTTCTCGCCGTTCCTCCGCGTTGTGTGCTGCACCGGCCGCTACCGGAGCTTTGTTTTCGCGTTCTTTTACGGTTCGCGTTGAAATCGTCTGTTTTCTTGAGGTTGTTTCGATATTTCGGGCTTTCATTTAATCATTTGATATCTATATTTCGACATAGCTCTTGTATTTTCTTATTCATGAAATGGAATCGGACAGCGAATGGATCGACGATATGAGATTATGGCTTCAGAGGCCATGTAAGTTCATCCCATTCTAACGTTTTTTCTCGCTAATAAAGGGCAGTCAACACCATTCCGACATATGCAAATTTCAATTAACGCAGTAAGGCAATCCACTCGTGCTTCTCGCTGCATGTGGGCGCTCGTTTCTGTAAAGCCGAACCGCATGTAAGTGATTTTGCGTGCGACGAGACGAGCGACGGCGACAACGACGATAGTCAGCGACAAAGATTTCTCACTGTCGCCTGTTGCATCGCTCGGTTTTTTGGGTTTCTAGAAAACGTCGCTCATCGTCTTGGTCGCTTTCTCCCGTCGCTTCCATGCGGTTTGCCTCGTCGCGCAACTGCCCGAGCGACAGCGAAGCGGGTCACCGTCGCTTGTCTCGTTGCTCGCCGAATCGTTTGCATGCGGTTTATACTTAATATCGAGGCGCCAATGGTTCAATGCTGCGTGCATGGAAATTAATTGAGTATAAACCGCTTGTAAGCGATTTGGCGAGCGACCAGATAAGCGACGGCGACCCGCTTCGCTGTCGCTCAGTCAGTCGCGCCACGAGGCAAACCGCATGGAAGCGACGGAGCAAGCGACCAAGACGGGGAGCGACGTTTTCTCGGAAATCCCAAAACCGAGCGATGCGACGGGCGACGGTGAGAAATCTCAGTCGCTCGTCTCGTTGCACGCTAAATCACTTACATGCGGGTCGGCTTTACGGAATCGAGCGCGCACATGCAGCGAGAAGCACGACTGTGATAGCCTTACTGCGTCAGATGCAATTTACTAATGTAGCAATAGTGTTGACCGCCCTTTATTAGCGACAAAAACGTAAGAATGGGATGAACTTACATGGCCATTGAAGCCTCATAATCTTGTATCGTCAACCTATTCGCTGTCCGATTCCTTTTTATAAATAAGAAAATACAAGAGGCTATGTCGAAATATAAATATCAAATGAATTAATGAAAGTCCTAAATGTCGAAAAGACCTAAAGAAAATACAAGATTTCAACGCGGAACGTAAAAGAACACGAAAACGAAGCTCCGGTAGTGGCCTGTGCAGCACACAACGCGGAGCAACGGTGAGAAACTGAAGGTCGGCTATGGCGGCCCGGGAAGCGCGCGAAGGGCGCGCCGACTGGTGGCAGCTCGAGTAACTGACTCGCTGAAAGCGTCTATAAACTGACAAGGAAACAATGTTTCAGACGCCGTTGCACCTCGCTTGTGTGAAGGGGGACCCCATCCTAGTAGGCTTCCTATGTGAGGCCGGAGCCAGGACTGACATTGAATGCCTCAAGCAACGGCGACCGCTCCACTTGGCCGCAAAGCACGGTGACCTTCCCTGTGTCGCCAAGCTACTGCAAGTTGCAGAGCTAGGCCTGGATGCACAAGACTACAAAGGTGTGTATGCCCAAGGCCATTGGAATTTCCTGGTGTAGCTTAACACACGCTGCTTTGTACAGCATGCATTTTTGAAAATGAACTTGAAACAACCTCTGAAACCCCTATGAAAGAAAGCAAACTTCGTATATTGCAAATCTCTTACATGTTAATCTTGTAAAAAGACTTAGTACATAGACATGTGGCCACCTTCCTTTACTTTGTTGACGAGGCAGCTGGAATTGATCTTTGTAGCTTTTATTATCTAGTCATAAACAAACACCTAGCCATGGTGAAGAGATGAATGGTGAAAAATATGGGATGGGTGACCTTTTGGGTGTGACATCAAAATTTATATCAATACTAGCAATCCATCCACAACCACCCGCTACAAACTTTTGTGACGCATGAACCAATCACGCACACCGCAAGCATTGTGAGCTCGCATTTCACGGTGCCGTTTTTTTACTTTTTCTTCCGATTACAGAAAATACTTTTCAATGTTTCTGGTACCTATTGTGACCCCCTCTGTGGCTTTGCACTAAGCATGCAATGAACAAGAGCACTGCACGGGCCTACCTTTTGGAGCCCGGCCCGGCCCGGTCCGGTCCCGCTGGCTCTTTGTCTTGCCCGACCCGAACCCAGCCCGACAAGATGCCTACCTAATCAGGCCCGGCCTGTACCCGGCCCAATGGAATGCCTACCTGATCAGGCCCGGCCCGGGCCCGGCATAGTAAGAGGCCAAGGCATGCCTCATCTCTTAAATTCAAAGCTGCCATTGGGAGGTTTTGGTGCATTTAATTTGTTTAGCCTAATTGGCATGAAAAACCCTGTCAAGATGTTATGTGTCGGCAAAAAAAAAAAAAAAAAAAATGAAAGACGTTTTCAACTCCCTGTAATGCCGAATTAGAGCGCAGTTCTTAAGGAGGAGGAGGGGATGGTACAGAGAGGAGGGTATGCACCTCCTCCTCCTCCATACCCTCTCCTCTCTCCCTCCTCCCCTTTTCATCCTGCTCCCTCTCCCCCTTCTCTCATTCTCCCACCCTGCTCCTCCTCCCCCTCCCTCCCTCTTCCCTCGTGATGTCACTCGTGACCCTTGTGATGTCACTCGTGAAGGTTGTGACCTTCATAAGTGTCCTTCGTGACGTCACTCGTGACCCTCGGGATGTCACGTGCGACTTCATTATGCGAAATGTCCCATAATGCAACGCACGGTTACGCCGTTGGAGACGCTGCTCAAGCCAGGAACGGGCGCCTACCTGCTGCACTCTAAAATGCGAATGTCAACATGGAGATCTTAAAGGGGTACTCCGCCGTTTTCTTCATAGTCCCCGATTTGCCGAAAAACTTGCTAAAAACACCAACAAACGTCGCTGAAATAGTAACTCAAATATTTAGACAAAATAACTTTTTTTCACGAAGTTACAGAATTTACAATTTTGGTCCTCATCGTGTTTTTCAAAGTGAAAAGCTCTACTGGCAACATGGAAAAATTGATGTCATGGGTAGGCAGGGGTTCACTTTTTGGGCTGTAGATTTTGTTCCCAACTGATTACAAACAGTTTTATGGTGTCAAATAAATGCTGTGGAAGGTCGCTCCAGCTCTCGTGCAGCAGCATGAAACAAATGCTTGGCATAGTTCACTTTTAGGCTGCCCGCTCGAACCGCAAGCCGGTCCACCCGTAACGTCACGGCATTGAAAAGCGCGGGTGTGTTCAAATCTTGGTTTTGATGTCGTTTTCATTGGCCGATTTCACAATAACTATTCTGAATTTCGCGATACTAAATACCATACCGGAAAGAGTAAAGGACAGCGATTTCGAAAATATAGTTAATTGGGGTCGCTCAAAAAATCGGCGGAGTTCCCCTTTAATAGCGCTCTCTCAAAAGATGAATAAAAGTTCCGAGACATTATAGACCATTTACAAGTCACAGATCCTACGCAGTGCAGTATGAACTAAAGTCACGATGGATTTTAAAATTTGCGGTATTTACGCGTTTTTAGGCCCAAGCCCTGCCCGGGCCCGGAAACAGTCCATACTATTTGGCTCGGGCCCTTCCCAGGTTCCGAAACAACCTGTGCTACCCGGCCCGGGCTTTCAAGTCGGCCCGACCTTGTGCAGAGCTCTACAATGAACACTCGTCTTATTGCACAAATAACCATTGAGTGGCAGATTGCACCACACTGCCTACAGTTGTCACTGCCAACTTGATGGCACAGGCTGCCACCTGACATTTTGGTGTCTGCAACCATACGCATAAGCTTATTTGTGCACATGCTGCTGCTGATGTATAAAATGGCAAGTAGGAAATCTTGGGAACTCACTTATAGATTGGGAAGAGGGGGTGGGCGGCAGCTGAAGTTTCTATATTAATCCCTATACCACTCCCGCAGCTGTGGGGTAGAATAGTAGAATAGCTAGAATGGAAGGGGAAGAAAGAGTTTCCCAACGACTATGCTTAAGAGTCGAGCAACTTATCAAAGCACACTTGCTTGCAAGTTTCGTCGTGGGACGACTAGTATTTCCAGTGGCAAGAATGCCAGTGCCTAATCCAGTTTAAGAAATGTAATTTGATACAAGGGAGTTATAAATTGAGGGTAGGTTGGTGTCCAATTTCAAACAATAGACCTTTCAGAAATGCAGTGCCATCTAGCGGCTCAAATATCAGTCCAAATTTTTGTATGCTAAAGGCAGTTAAAATCTAGTTATCTATTCATCAACGGCAGACGTACGAATGTTAAGGTGTTCTTCGCTGTACACTGCAGTTACTTCTCTATTTGTTTCAGTTTCGATGATGTCCAGGGGCTACGATTCTGTATGAGGCGCTTAGTTCATTTAAACTCCTGATAAAATTCAACACATTTTATTGCCATTAGCTGCCTCTGGATCGTGCCGAAGCCGAGTATTCTAAGGATTTACATGACACCATCAAATGCGTATTGCATAGAAGATTATCAGTCTCGTCACGTCGACATCAAACAACAATACAGTAAACTAACGTCTGGAATCTTACGGCTTCATATGTGTTCGAATTCTTCCTTCATCAGCAATCAAAAGGCCGCCATTAGCATGTACAGATAATATACACTTTGGGGATGATAGTTATCAAAGTGGCGAGACTGAATTTCGGAAAGGGTCTTTTGGGAACACAGCAAAGTTAAACTCTAACTTGGAATATATGAGAAGTGGGAATCTAACAAAAGTAACCTCCGATAAACCCCGAATGTTCGAAAATGTAAATAAACGCCAGAGAACGCCCTCAGGTTTTCACGAAAAATAAACTCTTAAAACGCAGAGCCCTGGCTACGAGCAAGTGCCCGTATAGAAAGTATATTTATCCCTGTGAGATGGCCCCCCTTCAAATTGTACTTTGAAGCAGCATTTATTCATCTCTTTACCCGCGTTGTTCGCGCTGCCGTCGCAGGCCGCACTGCCCTCCACTGGGCGGTGCTCGTGCACAATTGCCTCAAGGTGGGACCCAGTGGCAACCAGATCATCGACACAATCCCGATGGTCAGGGAGCTCATCTCCCACGGTGCCAGCCCTCTCATCAAGGTGGGCAGGCATCCAAAAAAGCTTTGTGCAGACTCGCTGACCTCGGCATTACCGCGACTCTCAAACGTCGCTGATCTTCAAATTTTTTGTTGCCCTACGTGGTGCTTTCCTTAGAGACAGATTGAACTGCCAAAGGCATGCAGAAGCAAGGTTCATCGCAGAAGCGAGGGAATCTTGCTTCTGTCACACTTGTGATGATTTGTGATGCCACGTGAAGACTAAAGGCTGGTTCACAACTGGCAACTGCTTATGGTTGAGTGCTTTGAATGGAAACCTCTAGTGAACACTTTAGATTTTCGTATATTCTCTTTTCTTTTTTTTTTGCACACTATTCTTTTTTTATAGGATTGAAAAACTTTAACAATGTTATAAACAACCATTCCTCATAGGCATATCTACATTTGATATTGCAAATACAGAAAAACCTTTGCTCTAGTGATATGCAGTTAAAGGGCCAACGCGTTCCCTCATCGTAAGAGATTGAACGCAAGAACTCGGTCGTAAGCAAGAGCAAGTTTGTGAACTAGCGTTAATGTGTCATGGTAATAGGCAGTTTTAGCATAGTGTTACCCCAGAGCCATATATGGGGAGAGTTTGGCCAGTCTATAATCTCGCCACCGTAACGTCCCTCTCCCGAGTGAGCCAATCAACCCGCGGCGCAGAGCGAGAGGCGCGAGTGCCTGCACATTAACTCTTGGCTGTTCCCAGCTGAGCGGAGAGGGCCGCCATTTTCATTCATTCACTCAGAAAAATGCATCAAATCGACATCCAAATTTCGGTTCTTTTCTTTTATCTGGCAGGCTCTGGCAAGAAATTGATAAAATGTTATTCCTCGGTGGCTTAAAAAGCTAACAAATTAAGTTTCTCTACGTTTGAACAAAAACTTTGATTCAAGCGAAAAAGAAATAAGCCCGTAGCAGATGACGCACAGCCTCCAGAGTGCTCCGCGCCGACAGCGTTGCTTTGAAATGGCTGCCATCTCCTCTTTGGTCCCTTTTTTATTGCTTACTCCTTCGGCGCTCTCCTCTCTTTCCTTCGCTTTTCTCCTGGCCAAACTCTCCCAATATACGGCTCTGTGTTACCCTAGACTACTGTGGGCATGGCAACGCCCCTTACGCACTCTGAAGAGCGCGTTTTGAAGATGCAGCGCGAGCTTCTGGTAGCACTGCTGCTCCGTATGGCAATGCTATGCTAAAGCTGCCTAATAAATCCAATAAATTAAACAGTAGGCTGCAATCGCACAATTAAAAAATGTCTTCACAATTAGAGCCTGGGCGCAAGACTGCCGCCTCTGGTGATGCGTCACTCTTGTAACTCACTCTTTGACAATGCAGCTGCTCTCGTTTCGGTAGCATTTACATTATTTTTATCTTTTATGCAGGATGTTGCTGGAGAAACTGCTCTGCACTATGCAGTTACCAAGAAGAGGATTGATATGGTGGAGGTGAGCGTGCGCTCGGAGGTTGTATGAGACAAAGGGGGCACGTCTGCACAATTTTAAGCTTTGAAATGTTGATTCGAATGATGGCATATTTTAGAAAATTGTTGAATTAAAATGCTCATGTGGCAAAGTGATTCCCTATTCACAGTAGGTGCTTCAAGTTCCTTCATTTTTCTTTGTTTCGACAGTTGTATATGTCATCGTCCTCTGCAGCAGGTATTGATGTTTTTAACTTAGCCTTTGTGGGGTTTAGATTGTTCTTGACTAATCTCTAATCTACCCATTCTGCATCATTATTAAGGCATTGACTGGTCATGGGTGTGTAAGAAACATGAACAAATGAATGAAAGAATAATTTTATTTCCTCCTATTTTACATCACATTCTTACTTATCATAAATACTAATATAGGCTCTTCATTTCTCTTACAAGTAATCATATTAAGGATTTTTTCTGTCTCCTTTTTATTTGGAAGAACATAACACAGGATGTTTTTTTTAACGATTTGTTTTGTTTTGAAAGCTGCACTAATGCAGTTTGTGCAGGCGAGTTATGCAGCTGGTGGGCTAATTGTAACAATAAATCAGATAATTAACTGATATTTGTTAAATAATTTTTAATTAGTGAAGATGTATATGAACTTGCCTGCATAAACCACATAAGGGTAGCCTTCAAGGCTTTTTCTAAAATAAATTGAAAGTCTAAAATAAAACACCGTGTACAAAACCATATTACTGATTCAATTTAACATATAATAAGTCCTACTTGATTAGTAACTGTGAACATACAAAATGCACACAAAGAAGAAGTACTCGAGACGAGCGCTGCATAGTTCTCTCCAGTCTTTGTTGTTTTGCACGCTGATTTATTGCATAAAGATGAACCAACTCGTCCACATCACCACTCTAACATAAACAATCAGGAATGGCACACTTTTTTTTTCTACATTGTGTAGAAGATCTTAAAGGGAAACTCCAGTCAAAAACGAAACCAAAATAAATGACTGGTATTGCTTTAGTGGCAGGAAATATGATCACAGCTGAAATATTACGTCAAGGTTAAGCTTCATTCTACTCCACTAAAACCGATTTTAAAGATGCAACCAGCTTCTCTTTAGTGAGCGGCAAGCAGGTTAGCTTTTAGTCATGGAACACTGGCGCAGTATCCTTGTGTGTCACGTCGCGGTGGAGTTGTGGTTGATTGGTTGTACCGCCTAATGCAGCACCACGTTGATGTCATGCCGCGGCCATATGGCTGATGATCAGTGTTGCCATCCCTCTAGCAGATGTAGTTTTGGTTTTGTCGTAGACCCTAAGCCAAACTTTGAGCCGTAATATTTGTAAAATTACACACAATACCTGAAGAAAAAAAAAATGATATGTTGTAATTTAGGGAAACTGCTTTAGCTGAAAGCAGTCGTAATCCCAAATGAAAAAAATTTGGACCCGATTTGCCCTTCAAGGTGCAGTTTTTTGTTTGTATTTGTTATGAAAAAGGGAAGGCGGTTGAAGGCAGACATCATTCAGCATACTGTAATTGACATAACGTAACAAACATCCTGAGCAAGCGCCCACTCAAAGTTTTGAGATAGTCACGTTAAACTGGGGATGGGCCCTCTATAGGTCAACAATCTGTGCCCTCTGTGTATCTTCCGAATGCTACATTATTAAAGGGTGAGCTCTTAATGTGGAATGGGTAGCTGCTCAGTATTCTACAGTAATTTTTTTGAAGAATTAGATTTCACAAATTTTGGTATGTGAAAAATATTTCATAACTTTATTGCACAAATGCATCACCCTGTGATGACGAGCACCCACACTTATCAAAATTCATGAAATATTGAGCCTAGAAAAATAAAGTAATTTACGGTTTCTAGAAGCGGTTGGCATGGGTAACGGAAAAAGTGTGTGTGAAGCTTTAGGAGCTTTAGTTTTACATTATAGACATAAGTTAAGCCCCTTTAACTTCAGTGCTGTGGGTGCATCTGGGCTGCCCAACTTCAGCAGTAAACCAGGTAGCAGAGATGCCATACTTTAGAGGGTTCGCTCTAGACACTAAAGCAGGGGTTATCAAACTTTTCAACCTTGAAGAATCTGTATCTGCCCTGAATGACCCCTCCTAATCTCAGCATTGGTGCAATAAAGTAGTGCAGAGGTCTACAGACCTTGTAGACTACATTCTGCCTACTAGAGAGTGCCTGGCTCATGGTTATGTGTCAGTGAATGGTTGAAATCTGCTCGGATAGCACTTAAATTGGAAGAACACATTACTTAGGTGGAGGGACTATCGATGAAATTTGAAAGTTCGAGGAACCCAAGACCCCTGGGTTCCTAGAAAATACAGATTGAAAACCTATCCTCTAGAGCATACTTCATGCACCTTGCTTCCAAGCAGAAAATTCATGCTGCCGGTGTTTTTTTGGGGGAGGGGGCACCTTTGCCTAAGGGAAAGGGCAATCAAGAGGGCTGTGTGGTCTATGTACCATATTTCAAAATTAGTTAAACACATTTTAATTTTGCTTATACAGTAAAACCTCGTTATAACAAAATGGGATATAACAAACTAATGGATATAACAAAGCAATCATAATTCCCCTTGCTTGCTAATAGTGGGAAGAAATGAACATTGACTATAACAAACTACTGGTTATAACGAAATAATTATGATTGCTCCTTCAACTTTGTTATAACGAGGTTTTACTGTATGTATTATTATTTGGCCGAATGGTCGGTTCAGGTGCATCATTTGGATTGACATTCACAAGTTGAATATAAAATACAAAATTATTAGAACACAATCAGTCTTTATTTCTCTTCAGTTCTGTTCAAAAGAATGTTGCTTTTCGAAGTGATTATTTTTGTTATTGGGATTTTGAGCTTTTTTTTTTTTCTTTTTTCAAATTGCGCATGCACATAGGCTGTATATATAATGTTCTTTGTGAACGTAATTGTTTCCAACAGTTGTGCATTTTTTTACAATGCTCTTTTCTCTTATCAATATTCTCAATAGTTGAATCTACATATTATGAAATTTGCAGGCAACCTGTTGTTTTCTTTCCTTTCTTAGACACTTTGGTGATATCAGATTTTTCATGCTTTGTTCCGTAATTCAGTTCTATGTTCTTTGCCTCCCCATTACATAATGCCCTCCTGGGCCTTTAAAGGTGAAATACATAAATAAATGAATAAATTCCGTTCATCGAGACTCACTCTAAACTGCTTTGTGCAAAGCGTGTACTCGGTTGTGCGTAGGCAACACAAAGAGCTGCTCGGCCTTGTCCGTTCCCCGTGCAGACACTGTTGGACTACGGTCCGAGCGCGGGGCCCCTGCTGGGCGTGTGCGACCGGCACGGGCAGACGGCGCTGCATGCAGCCTGCAGGCTGGAGGTGGAAGAGCACCTCCAAGTAGAGCTGGTGCGGCAGCTGGTGCTCAATGGGGCCTGCCCCCAGGCCAGGGATGCCCAGGGCCTCACGCCCTGCGACCTGCTGCCCCCGCACAGGGCACAGGTGAGTCTGCCAGGCGCCTGGGGATGCGGGGAGGAGGCATCGATGGCCGAGTGCGTTATTACCCTTAAGTTGACAGCGCGGTGGGATCTATGTGGTCGCAGGACAAGCAACCGCTCCCCTTTCATTACCTGACTCTGCTCTTTGTGTGTGAGCATCGGTGGGAGGGAGATCACGTGATGAAAGATAGGCGTACGACTGGTCCAACGAGCAGAGAACCGTAGCTTCTACTGCACAGTTAAAGGGGCCCTCCGGAGCGTTCTGCGATGGTCTATTTATGGCGGTAACTCAATCTACAGGCCCTAAGGATCCTAAAAATCATAAAATTACGGTCATGCACGGCGGATTTCCCTATTTAAATTGCTATCAAAGTCCCCGGCACGCCCCCCTTTCTGAGATGACCCCGGAAAACAGGAGGGGCATCTCTTTACGCGTCAGCCAATAGCAAGCGAAGGATTCCGGCGTCACTGCGCGCCACCAACGCGGCCGACCGCCGACCCGCGGAGGAATCTCTCCGGACTTTGCGCTCGGCAGTCGTCGTTCATCGCACCGCACCGTCGCGCTGCTACTGCAATACGCAGTCGCATTCCACAGATGACAAGGAAAAGTTATACTCGTTGACGTGGAAGGATCGCAAAGCTGGCTTCGGAGTCGGGATCCACGGGAAGAAGGAACATGTGTCCCGCAAACGCACGCCTGCAGACGCCCCGGGAGGCAGACGAGCCGACGCGCCGACGCATCATCCCCTAGCAACAAGCTTGCGGGAAGAAAACATAGTTCGCTGGTTTTGGAGCGATAATTGCGGACTATGTTTCCCACACCACAATCAGTTTACGTTTTTCTCAAACTCTAATTTACAATAAGCTTAAAAAGTGTTGCAATAATAACATTCGCACTCACCGCGAGATGCAGCATTTCCATTGGTCAAGTTTTAGCGATGGGCAGGGAATGGGGGATTGTATTCCAAGAGAAAATAGTCCCGATATATTTCTTCTGCCATCTGCTTAATAAACGGTTTTGTAATCTAAAACTTTGTATACATATTAACTTGCACCTATACTACGCAATATAACAACATAATCAGACGATCGCAGAAAGCTCCGGAGGGCCCCTTTAACTTAGGGGTGAGCAAAGTAGAGTACTGTACAGCTCGGAGCATGTGAGGCAAAAGCTCATGCTACAGAACCCAAGAATTCCGAGTTCAATCCCCACCCCTGCCCATTGGGACCTGGTTACCGGTAAGCTTCGTGCCGGTATGTGGTCATGTGTCGCTACTGCTTGACACAGATTAAAGACCCCAGGCTAACAGTCATACTGCACTAAGGAAATCGGCCGCCAAGTGCCTTAGCACACTGCAGCTCTGAGCACATAGAGCGAAAGCTTGCGCCGCAGAACCCAGCGACCCTGGGTTCAATCCCCTCCCCTGCCTGTTTCAATCTGGATGAGCATCGTACCGGCATGCAGTCGTGCATCGCTACTACACGCTGCACTGGCTAAATATCTCATCTACAGCGTAAACCAGTGTCGCCATACCTCGAAAAGCAGACGGACCTCACTTTGTGTAAACACGAACATCTACAATCTTTCTCTTGTGGCACGGGACTGATATAGCGGGACATTTATGGACTACCAGAACCGGGGGGCAGTGAGGTGTCGCGCTCCTAGTTTCCACCAGAGTTGGACAGTTAGGGGCACATTTGAATGCAGTCTCAAGTTTTGGCCCACTTATTACGGTGATAGCAGGATTCCAGTGAAAAGGGGAATGAATAAATTTGGTGATTCCTTCAGGGCTCTTTAACACTGGTAAGCTAAGAGTGATCTTGCCACACGGCCGGCTTACAGGCTGACAGGAACGATACTATATAAAAGCTGCATTCGTTGCAGGGTGCAGTTGGCTTTAGAAAGTAAAAGCACAAATGTGCAGTGCAAAGATATATTATCCATTCTACAGGTTATTACTCAACTGTGACCTGGAAAATAGCTTTCTTTATTTATTTAAGCTTATTGTGCCTCACATGGTCCAAGCAGCAGAGGCAAACATACATACTGTATCAAACAGACATTATAAAGCTCATAACTAACAACATGAAATTTACAATTGGGCCCTAAGGAAGCACTAATGGCAAAGTGCATGGCTTTCGATACTTGATGCTTGATCGGGGTGGGGGGGGGGGGGGGGGCTTTGAGATCTCTGCACCAGATGGAGGACCCTTGCGTCACCAGGTGCCCTTCAGGTGGCACAGCATGACACAATGGGAGGCACAGATTTTTTCTATTCTCATCTATACCTGTTTTCACCTCAAGAAAAAAGCAAGTTTTGCACCTTGTTCGAAGTAGTTCTTACGAGATTTGGCTATCGAAAGAAAAAGCTATGCTTTCGGCATTTGGAACGTGTATGTCTTGATAAGATACGTATAATTCAAAATACACCTGCATATATCGTAATTATCGAAGCAAGAGGGAAAATTAGTCATGCTCCATGAGGAGCCAGACCAGTTTTACTACGGTTCTTGAAGTGAAAACGGGCATAGTTTGCCAATTTTAGTACTATTTCAGCATAGATAAGGCATGCATTTTGGCATCACTACAGGCTAAACTCTCCCATTCTGCTGAATGAGTATAGTATTTGAACCTGCTCCTTGTAGAAGGCTCCTTCCTTCAAGGAGCTAGTGGTGAACACTTGGCTTAGGGCTTACCATAGATATTTATGTCAGCATATGATGAAAGAGGTACAAGTTTGTGTCAATGGATACTCTGCGGAGAGCAAGTAGTCCGCTTCTTGCTTGGCAGTTGTGGTGACGTCAGGGCGATGCCGAGCTCTGATTGGCTTTGATTGAAGGGATAGTGGGTAGACCTCAATGCTAGATGCCTCGAGGTCTATCCAGTATTTTGTTCAATCAGCCAATAAGAGCTCCGCATTCTGACATCATCGCAACCCCTGTGCAAAAAGCAGGCAAACTTGCGCACCGTATAAACATCTTGTTGATTGTTACTTGTTCTGAAGCTTTGAGGTTATTTTTTTGTTCTCTAAATTGGTACTAGTCATAGAATTTTGTTAGATTGATTAGGAGATATCTAGCAAAGTCAGGAAATTTAGAAGAGGAATATGTTATACTAAATGCAAATCTTGTTTATTGTTATTCCTGTTGATGTTTTGAGATTTTCTCTTTTTTTTTTTCTAAATCAGTGCTTAGATGTAATTATTTTAAGGGAAGCCAACAAGGTGCAGTGGCATAGCCAGGGGGAAGGCTTATGGGGATTCAGCACCCCCGAAACCCAGTCAACCCTATTATATACACCTGCATTTTAAACCCCTCCCCTCGAAAACAATTCCTGAGTATGCCACTGCCAAGGTGGGGAAGATTTGTGCAATATAATATTCAAGATCAAGACTGGTGGAAACTGTTAACATTTGTTTGCTCTGCTGACTGGCAGCTCCTGGTTAGCTCAGTTAGTATAGAGTGCTCCGCTAGTCGTGCAGAGGTCCCGGGATAAAATCGCGGACCAGGCGGGTTTTTTCAGTTGCCACAAGTCGCCTAGAGGCTGCCCCGTTGCACTCCCTTTCAGGTGGAAGTCAATTTATTCTTGCGTAAATTGGCCTTAGTCAGGGAATTTTAAAAATGGGTTTAGAGAACACTAGCAAAATTTTAGAAGAGAAATATGTATGCTGGACAGCCAGATACTGTACGCTGAATTGCTTTGAGTGCATTCCCCTGCTTCCTTCTTCGCTATTGAAGTAAAATCTATGAGCTTGTGGCAGAGGTGTCCTTAACTTGAGCCTATTTTCTGAGGCTTTGAGCACTTTCTTGTCTATTAAAATTTACCTTAAAGTGTTTGCTGTTTATGTTCCTGAGGGTACCTTGTAGCATACCAGTGAGTGTTCTTAGCAAGTCCAGCTTTGTACTTCTACTCAAGGGTGTCTATCTGCGCGCGGTGTGTCCATCCAGGTGCGCCGCTGGCTGTCCACTCCAGTGACCTCGTAACCATCCGAGGGCGAAGGCACCGCCCAACGCATGTTGGTGTAGGTACAAGAAACCGGTGTTTTCTGATCCTAAACAAGCCCAGCACCCTCCTTCCTGGCTATGCTTGTAAAGTGTACTAGGAAGGTTCTCATCACTGCTGTCTGGGTAGCCATACTTATAGTCTGGAAGTTAGAGCACTGAAGCAACGTTTTAGGTACTTTAAACATGTCAGATCTGCTGTGATGTGCCCATATAAGCACAATTTGTGGACATTTGTTGGCTTTGTGGAAGGTGGCCTGTAATGAACTGTTGAACCTTATGACACTCAGGTGGAGGTGGAGAAATGGTACTAGAGGAAGGAAAGGTCCTTTTCTCCTAACAATTCTTGCGCTATTTGCAGAAACATTAGTGGTACAAGCTTTCTTCCTTTATTGGTTTTTGCGTTTTTAGTTGCACTGCCACTTTTCACAATATAAACCTTTGTTTATTGTGCTTATATATGTTTATCACATAACGTTTGATTCCGTTCAGGTGCCTAAATGGATACTTTAGTGCCGATATGGCAGTTGCTCTGTAGTTGTGGCATTTTTGAGCTACTCGTACTTAATGGGAACCATGAAACCGCTTTAGAAAGTGCTGCTGCTGGCTTTGATAACCCGTGCAGGTCACATGGTGTCAGAGAAAAATTGTGGCTTCAGAAGGGTTACCCGCATTTTAGTAATAGAGAATTCTGACGATCGGGTAGATGCCTCGACTATCTCAGCTTAAGCCTGTTACAGCCTCAAATAACCGTCAAATCAGGACCATCTTTGTGCGCTTGTTAGGGCACTGCTCACCGCAGCGCTTCTTTCGAGCTCACTACCGTAAAATCTCGTAAGAACGCCGACCCAAAATGAAAGGATAAATGTGGAAATATATGGGGTGGACAATCTTTGGGGATGCAACAGTAAAAGTTTATAAAGAAACTGTTGTGGTCCTGGCTAAGTTAAGCACATTGGTAGGTGCAACACTTTATTAATGACAGAAAATTAAGGATGAGTAACCTGCTCGGCTACATTACAACCTAGCCCCACGACGACATTCCAGAATGTTCTCTTCATACGGGTGCCGGCCCAATGTTGCCAGTCTGACAGGGTTGTCAGACCAGAAAGGGACATCAGTCAAACACCACAGAAATGAAGGATAGATTTCTGAATTGGGAACCGATACGAGAAATTACGGACACGGCAGATTTGCACCTTACGGTGTAAACACACGAGAACCCTTAACAAACATATGTCACGGGAAGGGGTACCGCCGATTGCGGACGCAGCAGATTCGCGTTTTAGGTGCGATAAACATGCGGGGAATCGCTACAAACTTGCGTATCACAGGAATCAATAAAGTGCGTGCACATCACATAAACAAAACAAAAAAAAAAGAAAAAAAGGTGGGAACAAGTTTTGTATTTGCACGTCACAGGAATGGATATCGCGGATGCAGCACATTTGCTTTTCACGGTGTGATGAACAGAACGGTACCCACAGCGAACACGCTTGTCACGCATACCGGTACCGGAGATCGTGCGGTTGATGCAATTCCCGCTGGACATCGTGTGATCGACATTCGGTGGGAAACGGGGGGTGGGTCATGTTTCGGAATTTCTTGTTTTACGGATATTCAGCCCAAAAACCGGGATGGGTGGTCTCTCAAGGGTGAGCGTTCGTACAGATTTTTACGGTAAGCACAGAAACATTCATTCGAGCTGTCATGGGTGATTTTCATTTCAGTAATCTTTGCAGTAGTGCTAGTCCTGGCTTACACTTGAAGCAAGTGCCATGAAGCCACAAATTTTACTCTGGAACGAGGCATTGTTTTTGTGGATGTCTGGCCGGTACACTGTTTTCGGCGTATTCATGATAAGGGTTCACGCTCAGAAAAAAAAAGAAAACAGTCCATTGTTTACATCGTACTGTAAGATGTGGGAAGCATAAGACCTACCTTTGTATATTGTTATTACTGTTAATATATATCCTAACGAAGAAAACTCTGGCTTAGTGCCACATGTTCTGGTGTTCAGTAGTATGTTACAGCTGTACAGCAAAATTCAAAAATGCAGTAGAACCTCGTTGATGAGTCTTTCAGGGGACGGCGGTACAATGCATAATCGTGGAAGCCCTAACGACGGACAATGTTTTTTTGGGGACAAGGGAACAACTGCTGCAGGACAGCATCTTATTTTACACGGACTTTCCCGGCTGTGGACTAACACATTTACTCAAATTGAGGCCGACTTTTACAGCGGAGCTGTTAAGGGCTAATTTTTCCAGTATTGTGTCCGTCAGCAAACACATGATGACACAAAACTCTGCACTGCTACCGCCGTCGCTCATAGATGGCGGCAACCTCTCCAGCCTTTCCACTCTTGCTTGCCGACTTGCGGCCGGCCATTACTTCATTCCCACCATAGTACAGCTTCGCTAGTCTTCCTTCTTCACCAGAGTGGAAAGGCTGAAAGTTTTTTCTTTTCTTTTTTGGAACTGTTCTTTAAACTTGGGGTTTCCGTCCATAATTGTAACCAGAGAACATCAACGTATAAGATTGCGTAAGATTTCGGAGCCCATTGAGCCAGCCCAGCTTGTTCTCGCCACAACTGCCGCTCTAAGTGCGCCGGTGCCGATCGGCAAAGCTCGACGTATGTGTGCTAGTACCGAGTCGAGCCGCCGTGCTCGATCCACAGCGGACCCTTTTCAAAAGTGTACGTTATCTAGTAGCTGCTACGTCTATCATCCGAGTCTACCATTGTTTGGGCACATATTGGACATGAGAACCACATCGACGTCCGGCGTGAGCTCGGCTCAGCTCGTACCGAAAACGAGTGCTGCGTCAGCATTCGGCGAGGACTCTGGTCCAGACGCACGCTTCATGCTTAAAGGGGTACTCCACCGGTTTTTTCATTGTCTCCGATTTGCTGGAAATTTCGCTAAACCAACCAACAAACATTACTAAAATAGTATCCCAAATATTAGGTCAAAATATTGTTTTTTCGCAAAGTTATTGAATTTACAGTTTTGGTCTTCACCATGTTTTTCAAAATGAAAGTCTCTACTGGCAACAACAACAAAGTGACGTCAGCGGAAGGCAGGGGTCAACGTTGGCAGGGGTTAACTTTTTGGACTACAGAAGTAGTTCCCAACGGATTTGAAGCAGTTTCTTGGTGTCAAATGAGTGCTTTGGAAGCTCGCTCCCGTATCCGCACTCCAGCACGGAACAAATGATTGGCATATTCTATTTTTAGACTACTTGCTCGACTGGCAAGCCTGCCTGCCACTGACGTCACGGCACTGAAAAGTGCGCGAATATTTGAATATTGGTTTTTGCACCATTTTCATTTGCCGATTTCACAATACCTATTATGAATTTCGCGATGCTAAATAGCATACCGGAAAGGCTAAAGGCCGGGGAGTCAGAAAATATAGTTAGTTGAGGTAGCTCAAAAAATCGGTGGAGTACCTCTTTAAGCAATGGCGACCGCCAGTGTTGCTTGATGCGGTCTCGAAGAGGGCCTATTACAGGCTCCGAACTGCATGCAAAATGAAACGGCCGAACCAGAGGAACCGAGAGCGAAAAAAGAGCTCCCGAGCGTCGGAGAAAAAGAGGGGGAAAGACGAACGGGCAGTTGCAGAGATTGAATCCCTTTCTAGCCAGCTTATTCCAAGGTCGTGTCCTGCGGGGCAGAGAGTATGTTGCAGATAGGCAAAGAGGGAGAGAGTGAAGCAAAAAGAGAGAGGACGGCCACGGCCGGGCGGCAGTTTTGGAGTGTAAGACCGGGGGAGGCAAACACAGCAAGGGGGAAAGCGAGAGAGAAAATAGTTGTTTATTGACAGTCACAAAGAGGTCAATCTCCTAGGAAGTTTATTTGCTGCTTTGCTATTACTGTTGAAGTATAGTGCGACTGATGCTCGGGAACGCGAGAGCTGGGAAAACTTAAAAACTGAGAACACATCAACGAGGTTCTGCTGTAAAATAAATAAATATAATCTTTTTTTAGTAGGTGGGAAAAAAAGGGGGGGGGGGGGGGGGGGAATGCTGGTTTTTGTGGCCTTTTTTTTCCTCGCTTCTGTTCTTATGGCATTTGCACATTGCATCTCTTATTTCACCTTTGTTAAAAACGCACAATCTTGACAGAAAGAGTTCTCTGAAGATCCTGTTATAGGGCGATCTTTCTAAGCCATCTAAGCTATAGTATGCAAGGAATGTCTGCCATATGATGGAAAACTCTTTTACTGAAAAGGATGGACAGCACAGAGATGTGTGGCTAAGGACACGCACATAAGATACAACAAGCACATATGATGTAGAACAGGTGCATCTGAGATAGGACAGCCATACATGACACAGGACAGCTGCCAATGGCAGAACACAGGCACACAACCCAAAATCAGCTCACCTACCATCTTTTTTTCTTTTTGTAAAAATGTTTCCTGAGGATACTCGAGGGCCAATTCTGATGTTCAGGTGACCTTTTCCATCCGAGATTTATCAAGTAATAAAGTACAAACGTGAGTTTATTTTTATTGCCATCATGTCTCATTAATATGAACACTGCAGTGTAAACCAAATTTTTAGGAACCAACCTTTCTTATAGAATTTTGCCCTGTTAATATGAAAAATGTTAGAATGTGTGCATCTTTGTAGGATTATTTGAGGCAGGATTTTCCTGGTGAAAGTCGACAAAGAGCAAAAAGAATAAACAATGAAGCCCTCGGGGCCCTTTGTGACCCAAGGGTTTCATATCTTTTTTTCTTGCTCGATGCCCTTCTTACGAGAGGGAGATGACGGGTGCATTGAAGAAAGGTTAATACCGTGCCACACGGGCAACTCGAATGCCATTTACAACGAATGACATTTGAACGATCGACCAATCAGCGCGCGACACTCCGAACTTGGGGCGTTCCACGCGCGACAGATCGCGAGCCGATTCGTTGATCACACGAATGTCATTCGTTGTAAATGGCATTCGAGTTGCCCGTGTGGCACGGGTATTAGTTTTTCAGGACTTCCAAACTAAACGGGTCACATTCCTCTCCTCTCCTGTTTGTTTGCTCTCGTGGATGGCGAACCTGTACAAAGCTCGCTGGTGATGTGTGCCCCTCGTATAAAAGTCAAGGCAGGATGCCTGTCCTGGTCATTTAGTAGGAAGACTACTATGTTAGTTGTAACCTGGAGACAGGCGGGAAGCACTCACTTGATCGAATGACGTTTTAGCGAACGCCCACGTTTCGCCGAATGACACTTTAGCGAATAGTCGGACGCCGCCAAGCGGCGTTTTCGGGTGGGCCAAATGGGTTCACATTTTTGTAATGGGCCGCCGAAGACTGTCGCCGCGAAGCGGCGTAAGCGCAGCGCGGCGGATGGGTTAACACGCGCCCCCGTTATTCGCTAAAACGTCGATTCGCTCAAACGTCGCTGTTCGCTAAAACGCCATTCGCTCATGTGATATGGACCCGAGACAGGCAATGATTGTGGCAGGTGTAAAAGCTATAAGCCTTGCGTATTGGGGACATTTTACGCTTTTTGGAGAGGTAAGGTGCAAAAGGGTTTAGTGTACCCTTTTTGTAGTTTTAACTTTGTTCCATTGTTATGGGTGACTTGCATTATGGGCAGTTTTTCTGGGGAATAAAGTCATTCATATTAATGAGACATGGCTGTCATGCAGACATCTGAATGAGTATACCCCTGTTACAAGGGAAGCTGTCTGCAGCATTTCTTTTGGCCATCTCTAAAGCAGTCTACTAATCAAATGAACATGCCATCCCATTCATGCATGTATTCCCATGTGTGTCAATCATAATTTTGTCTAATTTGTTTGGATGTCTACTTTTTATGCTTCAGATTTACATCTTTGTTTGCAAAGACGAAGGATGATGTCTTCCTCTCTCTTTATCTATAAAGCGTTTCTACAGCAAGCGCTGATTACATTAGAAGGCGACTTATGCTGAGAACTTTGGATTTGGAACACAATCAATGCTGAGAGGTAGAAGTCCTAGTTTGTTTGTGTATATTTTTATTGGCTGAAACTGATGCAGAGAAACAAATGTTGCCTTTTTGTTGGGATCACTTGTGCTGCATTCTGTATATTCAACATATTTTGGTATCTTATATTCTTGCCCTTGCCTATGAATGTGGGATGACAGTGAGCTGGCGCCAAATTCTTGTTCATACCACCAACATTGTCTTTCCCAGTACTAATTAAGTTTTAGGACGATCATCATCGTCATTTATTTTCCTCAAGGGCCCGTGATGAGGCATTATACAGAAGGGTGGCAATAAAAGAAAAAGTAGAGCAGTAAACACCAATATAACACTGTAAGCAAGATCGCATGCGCCGTATACATATAGGCAACTAGAAACTAGTATTCATTTGCGATCTTTGCATCATGTATATTCTCTAAAAGATCTGATCTCTAATTAGCTGCAGTGAATTACAGACCCTTTAAATGATTACGAACATGACATAATGCGAGAATGCACGAACAATTTTTGTTTGCATAGTTTTTGGTACAAACTCATTGTTTAGTGTGAACTAAAATCACACTTCTGGAACTCTGTGTAAAAAAAAGATTTCGCCGTTTTTTTTATTGAAAAAATAAACTATGCATTGTCAAACGCTCATTCCCCGCCCAAATGTAGCGCTAGCGGTACAAACCAGATGCCAAAGTTTCAGAACTAACAGTTATCTCAGTCAAAAGTTGCAGGTGATTTTCTGAAAATTCAAATTAGAAAATGGGACCCGTTTCAGGTAGCTGATACCATTCAGCTCTATGTATTCGAGAGATCCATCGGCCGCAATTTACCTATTCAAAATTTCAGAAAATTGTTTAAAACTTCTGAAGGTGACGGTTAGTTCTGAAAATTTGGCATCGAGTTCTGACCGCTACGGCTACATTTTTAATCGTAGAAATACGATGGAACCGAAACTAACCTGCAATTTTATTTGTCCGCCATGTTGTTTTGACGCCAGCTGTTTAAACATGAGTACATGGGCAGCTTGAGCCCGCTTTGCCCAGCGTCACAAGCAGAAGGCCGTCGCGATCGTCCAAGGGGAATAACGGAATACGATTAATCAAGCTCGTCATAGTCAAGCAATAACCAGCAAATGTTTTAGGACATTCAGCACGAGATTTTAGACTACTCGCCCCTCAGCACGAAATTTCAGACGATTCACTGTCGTAGTGACAGTGAATCGTCTGAAATTTCGTGCACAACGCACAAATGCACAACGCCATGGAATAGGGCGTGTCTTCTGCTCTCGGATACAAGGTTTGACGTCGTGAGTACCCCTGCTCGTTGTTGCCAGTAGAGCTGCAGCGAGTGATTCGGAGGTGCACGCGTAAATTTCAAAATTCACTTTCTCGGAAGAAATTTAATGCTTTGAATACATATTTTGTAGACATACTCACGGGTGGTCAGTTAGTACACGGTGCAAATTTTATAAAAATCAATGACCATCCATATTTCGCCGGAGCCTTGCCTTTTGCTATTCTTGCAGGATGGGAGCATAATAATAAAAGTATTATGTAACTTGCGGGGAACTGGAGTGGTATGGCGTCTTTATGGGCTCGCTGCTTGCAATTTCCCGAGTTTATTTTCTTGCTTTATGTTTTACTGTTCTTAGCGGATCGGTTGTGCACAGTGCCTCTATTAAAAGATTTGTTGCTCACTGAAGCTGTCTATGTGTGTTTTATCATCTATTAGTGTATCTCGAAGAAGGCCGATATAGAGCTGTACAAACATACATGCAATAAATCTGACTTGAAAAAACAGCGCGGCTGGAACAAGGGCGAAAAGACGAAGAGAACGCAAGACAATCGCTGACTAAAAACTGGCTTGTTATTAGAACATAGGCAAGAAAGAAAAGAAAACCATGGAGTCAAATGTTCACGCGCTTGCTGGGTGCCTCGTAAAATATGTCCCCTCGCGCGCGCGCGCGAACATTTGACTTCATGGTTACCTTTCTTTCTAGTGTTCTACTAACGAACCAGTTAGTTAGCGCTTGTCTTGTGTTCTCTTAGTCTTTTTGTCCTTGTCCCAGTCGATCTGTTTTTTCACCATGAACTCTCCCCAACGTGCCCAGTTATGTAGCCTAATAAATCTGACTCCTTCGACAAAGGGTCCTTCCTGACAACTACAAAATAAGTTATAACCCCCCCTCCCCTCAAAAAAAAACAAAAAAAAAAACAAAAACATTAGCAACAAAACTTTTTATTTGCGCAAATGTAAATTACATTACTGAACGCTCCTTCTCCACCCAAACGTAACCCTCGCGGTCCAAACCAAATGCCAAAGTTTCAGAACTAACCTTTAACGTAGTCAAAAGTTGTGAACGATTTTCTGAAACTTTCTATGGGCAAATGGTGGCCGATGGACACCTCAAATACGTGGAGCTGAATGGCACCAGTTACCGAAAACGAGTCCCATTTTTATTGAAATTTTCATAAAATCGTCTATAACTTTTGATTTGAGATAACAATAATGAACATTTAACAAGACGTAGTTTATTTCTGAAAAAAGAAAATACGTGAACATTTTTAGGGGACACGCTAAGGATTGTTTGGAAACATTTGATGTATGCGGATGATGTCAATTTGAACGTTTTCAACTAAATGTTTTGTTTTTTTGCTGGAAGAGCACGAGAAACAGCCTAGAACAGCAAATAAATTTCCCCAAAACTTTTAAGATAGTTATATATGTAGGAATGCGATACAACCGAAACCGACACTAACCTGCAACGTTAGTGGTTCGCCATCTTGTGATACCAGATGTACTAAAATCGGCCAACGTTGACATTACCACATGGCATTGGTACATGGGCAGTTTCAGCCTGTTTCGTCCAGCGTCAGAAGCAGTCGGAAGACCCTCGCGATCGTCTGTGGGAAACAATGAACTGATGGACTGCAATTCATCATGCTTGTTTGACTCAAGCAATGACCAGGAAATGTTCTAAGATTTTCGGCACGAGATTTCAGACGATTTGATCAGTGGTCATCGCTTCCGAGGGGACCACCCGTGGCGACTGCATTCGCGTTCCGCCGACATGTGGACCCAGATGCCGCTTCAAAAGCAAGATGGTATCTCCCCTTCACTTGCAGAGAATTCTTGGTCTGCTGCACTTCTTCGTGGCGTTATTGCTCCCCACAGCACATCACCAATTTCCCCACTCTCCAATGTCTAGGCGCTGGACTACAGCGCACAACGCCAAACGAGCCCCGCCGCTCGACTCTGTCGTCTGCGTCGCCGTCCGCCGTTGACCCTGGCAAGTTTATTGGCCTTATTTTTTTTTTTTTTTTTTTTTTTTTTTTACAGATAGGGAGATACGCTTGTAATTTTAGAAGGTATCTCACTATCTGTGAAACCCGTGAAACACACCTTTGACGAAAACTTTAGATTACGTGCGGGTGCCGAATTTTAGGGCCAAATTTAGATCAATTCCTCGGTAGTTCAGACACCCTATACCAAATAAAAGCTTAATTAAGCAAATATCTATTCAAGAAACACGATAATGGCCAAATGCTTTTGAATTAGGGTCAGATCAGAAAACGTTTATTAAAAAATGATTGGGGTCCGCCACACCTCTTGACTGAAGTCATTTGGTGTTGAATTAGGGTGTCGAACCGAAACTCTTTTTTTTTTTGGTTCGGTTCAGGTTACGGTTCGTTCACATGGTTCATGTTCAGCTCCAGAACAAAAAAAAATAACGGTTTGAACCGGTTCATAAAACGGTTCAAGGAAAAGTAAAAAATTTAACCGAATACTCGCACGCCCCTACTGCCATGAAGTAGATTACCATGGTATAAAATAAGCGCTCATTTATTGATTTTGCGTACTCCATCTGTCTATCGGAATGATCTTCAAAAATTCAGGACGTGACCATGGGACTGGGTGGCAACCTTTTATTCACCAGACACAAAATTAAATATATCTACTTCAAGAATGGACGAGTGCCTCTCCAAAATTGTTACATCAACACGCCATTTTAATTTTACTGATGTGTACGCTCTGCCTTGACTGCGGGAAACGACCGGAGGGTAATGACATGATCTAGTATGTCCGGGCTCAATCGCGTTCGTTTGCATGATAGCACGTATTTTAACCCCGAGGAGGACCTTTCCACACCGACTTGCTTGGCCGGTACCGCAAGAGCGACGAGTGCAAGGGAATATAAATCGGGGCGCCCGGACTTTTCCTTTTCCCAAAATTCCAAGACATTCCTACCCTTGCTGATTCGGGGAACCTTTTCAAAGCCGCGCAGTAGGGTCTGCTTTTCTCCAAAGAGTTTGAAGAATGGTCGCTAAATGCTTTCAGGCAGCCGCTCTCTTTTTCCATGACGAACGCTTCAAGGTCGTCATCAGGGCAAGTGGAACTCCCCGTTGTGCACGGTGCTCTGGACCTTTCCTTGTCGGCGTGACGGTATCGAGGATCCAAAAAAGTGAAAGCCGTTTACAAATCCCTGTAACGCCGAATTGGAGCGCAGCTCTTGAGGAGGAGGAGTGAAGGGTACTGAGGGGAGGGTAGACCCCTCCCCTCATTCTTTAATATGCTCCGGGGGGGCGGTCACGTGACCTCGGGGGGGGGGGGGTGTCACGTGACTTCGGGGAGGGGGGTCACGTGACCTCAGAGGGGTCACGTGACCTGGGGGTCACGTGGGGATCACCTTGGGGTCACGTGACCTTGAGATGACCTTGGGAGGGGTCACGTGACCTTGGGGAGGAGACCACGTGACCTCGGGGGTCACGTGACCTCAGAGGGGCCACGTGACTTGGGGGTCACGTGACCTTCAAAGGGTCACGTGGGGTCACGTGACCTTGAGATGACCTTGGGAGGGGTCACGTGACCTCGAGGGGTCACGTGACCTTGGGGGTCACGTGACCTTGAGATGACCTTGGGAGGGGTCACGTGACCTGGAGGGGTCACGTGACCTTGGGGGTCACGTGACCTTGGGATGACCTTGGTTACGCCGACGGCGACGCCGACGGCGACGGCGACGCCGCTCAAGCCGGGAACGGGCCCCTAAGAGCTGCGCTCTAAAAGTGAAAGCCGTTTACAACTCCCTGTAACGCCGAATTGGAGCGCAGCTCTTGAGGAGGAGGAGTGAAGGGTACTGAGGGGAGGGTAGACCCCTCCTCCTTCTCACCTCATTCTTTAATATGCTCCGGGGGGGGGGGTCACGTGACCTCGGGGAGGCGTGACCTGGGGGTCACGTGACCTTGGGTGTCACGGGGGGTCACCTCAAGGTCACGTGACCCCCAAGGTGACCCCCACGTGACCTTAGGGGTCACGTGACCTTGGGGAAGAGACCACGTGACCTGGGGGTCACGTGACCTTAGAGGGGTCACGTGACCTGGGGGTCACCTTGGGGTCACGTGACCTTGAGATGACCTTGGGAGGGGTCACGCGACATTGGGGGTCACGTGACCTGGAGGGGTCATGTGACCCTGGGGAGGACCCCTCCAGGTCACGTGATCCTCCAGGTCACGTGACCTGGAGGGTGTCACGTGACCTTGGGGAGGAGACCACGTGACCTATGGGGGTCACGTGACCTCAGAGGGTCACGTGACGCCACTCGGGGGTCACGTGACCTTCAAAGGGTCACGTGGGGTCATCTAGGGGTCACGTGACCTTGAGATGACCTTGGGAGGGGTCACGTGACCTTGGGGAGGAGACCACGTGACCTCGGGGGTCACGTGACCTTCAAAGGGTCATGTGGGGTCATCTTGGGGTCACGTGACCTTGAGATGACCTTGGGAGGGGTCACGTGACCTTGAGATGACCTTGGAGGGGGTCACGTGACCTTGGGATGACCTTGGTTACGCCGACGCCGCTCAAGCCGGGAACTGGCCCCTAAGAGCTGCGCTCTAAAATATAACCTCCCAGAATATGTCGCCTCTGAGCAGAGGCGTCGAAACTATTTTTCCTCTAGGAGAAAAAAAAAGCTACTATAAACATTATTATTATTATCATAATTTATTTTCCTTGAGGGCTCATGCAGGCACCATGCATACAGGGGTCGTACAGATGAATACATAAATAACTAAATACAGTTAACCATGATAAACACGCTACAAGTGGGCTCACTAACTGCGACGCATAATTAAAAAGCTAGTGCCAGAAATGTATCCTTTGTGCTACGTTTTCTCAAGTTTTTATGACCGATATTTTATTTGACCATACTGTCTTTTTATGTACATGCATTATTTGACACGATGACGTTTCTCCTGTGTTGATAAATGATTAACGTAATTATGGGGAAACCAAATACCAGAGAGAAGTCTGTAATTATAAGGAAGACGGCAATGCGATATATGAAAGATGCATGCGTATTAAAGGGCAACTCCGCTCAATTCCGAAAAATCTAGGCTTCCATGTGATTCACATTCATAAAGCACTACTAAATAACTCTACGTCTTCGGATTCGCGAAATGTGGAATATTATTTGTGTAATCCTAATTTAAACATCAGCAGATACCGAAACCGAAACTTCGGTTGCGTCAGGCAACATCGGTCTCGGGTCGTCAGAGGCATGGCACGTCACGTCGAACCACGTGGTCTTGTGACGTTCGGGAGGGAGCGAAAAACAGGACGCGCGACGCGGGCAGGTTTTTTTTTTTTTTTTTTTTATTATTTATTGGATGCGGGCAGGTCGCTTCGCGTGGCGTGGACGGTGATGGCCTGGGGGAGAGGGGGAAGGGGAGAAGACGAAAGAGAAGGGGAGCGGAGAAACAGACCGATAAGCGCGCAGGGCAGCGCAAAGTAGCGCATCCGTGTTACGGTGATCACGTGAACGCCCGGTCAGCCAACACCGGGAGGAGAAACTCATGATGTCATCGTTCAATTTCGCTCTGAGAAGTAAAAACAAGCAAAACGTGAGAATGACGTATGCCTCTGACGTAGTGGCTCAACGTTGGCCACTCCAACTCCGTGGCATTGACTGCGCTGATGATTGCGCCTCGCGCCGCACGCTAGAGTTGGCAGATTTCGGTGACTTGGCTCGCTTGAAGGTTTGCTGGCCAGTTTATTAAATAAATAAACGGAATTAGATCGTAATATTTGACGTGGGGTCTTCCTATCGGATACTGAAGAGGGCTACATAGTTTTCTAAATATCAAAAATGAAGCGGAGTTGCCCTTTAATGCCGCACATTAATTTTCTACATCGAAGCGATCCAGTTATTTACAAAACCAAAGAAAGGAATTTCAGGGAGAACTCGTGGTCGAATTAAACTTAACAGAGTTGACATTGAGAAATCTATAAATCGATGACACAGTTGCCTTGTCGCTGGGGCAGCATTGGAAGCGACACCAAAGTTACAAAAGCTACACACGTACAGACAAGCCAGCACACATGTCCCGGTATATATGTAGATTGAAAAAAAGGAAGGTTGGTCAGCAGTACCGCAGCTTTTCACTAATCACATAATACGAACTCCAGACAGAACACAGCATGTTATGAAACATAAAAAAAGATTCCGCATGAAATACCGTCAGCTGGGAGGAACGAACAAGCAAATATTGTAAACGTGCTCCAGGAAAAATTACGACGTTTACGTATTTGTATCGTAGACCTAAAATGACATTTCAAAAGTAATGTGCATGGGTACGTCAGCGAAAAAATGATGTTAACTCAGTTACAAGCATAATTTACATCTCTTGTGCACACTTTACAAACACTGAAACATAAACGAACACTATTAGCCGCGAAAACGAACAGAAGCGTCGCTACAGTTTCCGCCGTGACGTCACGGGAAGAACAGATTTTTTTCCGTGAGATTATGATTGCACAACTCAAAATACAACCACGCTATCGAAAAATAAAGCAAAAGGATCTTCGCACTTATCAGCAGCCGATACCCAACCGTTCGCAAGGTGACTCGGCAGCAATATTGTTTCCTTGACTCACTCTGGCAGGCCGCCCAAAGGAGCCACTCAAACTTCTCGGGGCTACTAATAACAATAGCATGTAATCAATATAGAGTTCAAATATACCCTTCCGAGTGATGTTAGAACTGGTCAAAAGTCGCACAAACACATTTACGCATTTTTACATTTCACTGTCTTGCTGTGCCAAACGTGGACTTCCCTTCCCGCGGTTCGTACGACAAACGTCTGAATTACGGAATCTATGCTCAAAGTGGCCGTCAGCGCGCCGTGCACGTGCAATAGGAGTAGATCAGTCAACTTTTCCTGTGATATCGTGCTTCGAAAGCAAGTTTTCATACGTCGCAGGGCACTGAACGATCCATCTTACGTTTCAAAGTGCCGCGATCATCCACTAAAAATTCAGCCTCTCCAGAACTAACAAATTTCAAAAATCCCCCCTTTTACTTGCTATTGCCGACCGGAATTCCTCACCCGCTCACATCGTCCATGAAACTGATACCAAAATTTCGCGACATTTGTAATTCCCATTTGTAAAATGTGACAACTTTTTTTTTCTGTTTACATTTTATTTTTGTGCATTGAATGTTGTGTTTATTCCCTCCCCCTCATGTAATGTATCCCAATTGGGATACCTTTGAGAACATAAAATCTGGTCTGATCTGATTGTTGGGATGATACCGACGACGCGGGGACCGTGAGGACAAAAATCACAAGTTTAAAAACTTCCCCAAAAATTAGTTTCACGTTTGGAGCCTTCATCCTTCAGCAATGCATGAACATCTTGGATGGTGTCGCGCTTGCTGCTTCCAAGTGACGGCAGCATTATCAATTGTGCAGCAAGCCGGGAGACGTCGAAATCATAGGTGTGGAGCCCCAGCTCCTCTTCCAGGACTGCGGCAGAGGGAGGCTTATCCTCTTGGCGGCATCAGTCAGAATACCTTCTAGATGAACAAGCTCGCCGAGTACAGACTGCGTGAATCTCCTGTGAATTTCCGCCGTCAGAGTATCACCCAGCTCGACAAAATCCTTTCTCAGCGCATCTTTCAAGCCTAATGACGCTGGCGAAACTGGACGGCTGGTAGATTCCAATTTAATTCTTTGGTGGCATTTTTTTTCTTTTTTTGTCTTGGAAGGACATTTGAGACTGTCTATCTGCTTTGGCCGCTACAAGAAGACATATCTCATCGAAAGCACCATCACTCCACAGATTTCTCAGGGTCAACTCGAGCTTATCGGCCGACTTCCTTGCTTCGGCGGGAGAGCAACTGGAGCTCTGAAGTGCACGGGCGAGTTCCTCGCAAGGACCTAAGACCTTGATCGATGAAATTAAATAAAACATCGTCTCGAACCACTGCAGACGTTTTAAATAGCCCTGGAATGCAGCGCGGCGGTCGTCTCGAATAGAAGTTTTCTCTTTAAGGATCTCCGCGAGAGTGATTTGCACCCGACCGGAATTATCCAAGAACCTCGACATGGAGTTCTCGCCGAATCAACGGGTTGGATACAGAGGCAACAACTGCTTCACCGGCATGTCCATTTCGCATTATGATGGGCACGGAGCTGACACAATACCAGTGTAGATTGACTTTCTCTTTGCCGAATTTAGGATCGCGTTGGACACGTCTTTCACAATCGTTAATATGGTATACAAATGACCTCAGAGCTGCAACCCGCCTCCTGAAGTGCAAGGTCGAGGGAGTGATTACAGCAGTGAACATACGTTGATTTCGGCTGCTCATCCTTGATTAGCTTTTGTACCCCGCTAATGTTTCCAGACATGCTGACCATCAAGACAATGTCCCCGGAGGTTGCGGAAGCTAAGCGATAGCCTGATCAGGTCGTCTTTGATCGTGGAAAATAATGGTGCTGCTTTGGCGTCCGGTGGGTTGTACATGCCCATGAACGCTTCATGCACATCAAGTGTGCCGGGGGAAACGTGCCTTACGCACACGGAAAACTGTTCTTGACCCGACGTGTCAGTCGTGGAGTCTGCCATGATAGCGTAGAAAGGTGATTGGGTGATTTTGTTGACAAGCATTCGCTGGACACTGTGCGCCATTAATTTTAGTATTTCGTTTTTCACGTCGCCACTAAGCCACCTGTCCCACTTGTTGAACCAGCTTCTTAGCGCAGGAACGTCTTCTCTCTTCCAAAAGCTGCACCAGGTCTCCGTCGCTTGAAAGGTGGCCTTAAATAGACAAACCACTTCGAGCAAGGGAGCGCAACGAGCTTACAATAGGGAGTTTTCGTAGATCGTTTTCGCCGTCCCGCAAGGCCCTCCGCAACCCGCTACGATAGCGGGAACTCCACAGTCAAGGCTATCGGCGCGCAGGCGCAGCAGCAACTTCTTCGTTGCGGAACGCTTAGCGGAGGGGGCAACGCGGTCTACGAAAACTCCCTATTAACCCGTAAAGTCGCACGATTCTCTTGCTGCTGAAGACTCTGCTTCGAGATGAGTGCTGCAATGAATGCGCCTTTCTCTCTCTAGATAATATGGTGGATCGAGTATCTGTGATGCTCGCTCTTATGCATTTTGAATTTGTGAGGTCCTTCCGCCAGTTTCGAAAACCTGTCTTTAGAAAGCCGGCTGTACAATATGGAGGGCGTTGCGCAGAGCAACGCTCACCGCAACCAACGATACCTGGAACTCTACAGACAAGGCCATGGGCGCGAAGGCGCAATAGCGTCTTCTTCGTTGCGGAGGGCTTACTGGAGGGGAAAACGCGGTCTACGAAAACCCCCTATTAGGGAGTTTTTGTAGATGGTTTTTGCCGTCCCGCAACGCTCTCCGCAACTTGCACCGATACCCGGCTCCCGAAAACTCTTTGGTGGCGAAACGAACAGAAAACGCGGTCTTCACAAATTATCTGGGCGCTTCCCCCAGGCATTGAGATTTTTGAAGCTTCTGAAGGTCGAGCACTTGTCCAGCCGGCCAGGTCAAGAGTGGTGTCTATCTTTTTTTTAATCTATATATAGTCTGAAGGTCATTCACGGGAATAGTATAAGTTTAAAACGGTGAGTATCGTTAGCCGACAATCACAAGCTCTCCGGAAACCAAACTGCTCCCCCCCCCCCCCCCTCCCCCCTTACTCAGTAAATTGGAAGGCTATTTTAAGTTAACCCTAGCTTCCGAAGACTTTTTTTGACAGTGAAATGGCTTTCAGCGTTTTGAAGATCCCGAAGGCCGCGTACTTGCGACGGGAGGCCCAGCTCGACGAATTCTTCCTACGAGGGTCATGTACAACAATATATCTGCTGAAGACAGCGAACTTCAAAATCGCTATCTTTCCAGGGTAATTAGTGAACCGCGCCCCCGGGACTGGAAGCGAATATCGTCTGATCGAAACCCTTTGCCTGCTGCGAAGAAGCCAGAATTTGCTGGCTTCTTCAGGCGCCCTTTGACCGACGTAGACTGGGGGAGCCGTGCTACCTCATTTGTAAATGAGAGGGAGAGAAAAAACGTAGCGCAGGATGCCTAAAAGATATATACGGCAGAAAAACGTACTTGGGACGGCTGTTTGGAGTTTTATAAGTTATAACATATCATTCGTAAAGTTTGTCGACGTTTCGGCCCGAGACAGACCTTTTCCAAGACTGATTACATGAGACGAAACATTGACACACCTTGGCTACATCACGTGGCCCATGACATTATGGGATTATGCTAATTCACAACACTTGGCTCCTTCAAGAGTCCCACGATAGACTCGACACAGTTATCGCCACGAAAGCCGATCATTTGGGGCCTAGCCCGAAGGATACGCCACCAGCGTAAACTCGTGAGACACAAAGTTGGGGCCGAAGCAAACGGAGCACACCGATTGGCCTGTCACGGCAATGACGTCGTGCTTTTGTTTTGCCGATGTCCAATCGGCGCGCTCCGCAAAATTTCAGCTTCAACTTTGTGTTTCACGAGTTTAGGGCCCCAAGTCACCGCCCCCCCTACACGTGTCAAACCTCTGTCTGTACACTTCGTCTCCTTGTCCTCTTTTTTTTTGGCGCTGTTTCACTTTTTTTTTTTTTAATTAGCCAGTTTTCTTGAGTAAGGCGGTGTACATCATTGTGTGCAATAAACTCGTCGCAGAAATCTCTCAGCTCCAGCAGTCGTCGCATCATGGCTCCAAGGGACATCCACTTCGTTCGGTGGCAATCAGTTCATCGAACAACGAGATTGTTTCATCAACACGTGACGTTTCATCGATCGTTTCATCGACAGCTTAGATTGACTTTTCTATGTGATAACTAGGGTTCGGAGTTTTTGGTTTAAACCGATAAAAAACGATAAAAGTACGCCGAATCCATTTTCGGAAATTCGGGTTTAACCGAAAAAAGGTCAGTTTTAGGTTCGACATTTTCGATTTAAACCGATAAAAACCAATAAAAGTACGTTGAATCCATTGTTTTAAAATTCAGTTTGAACCGGAAAAGGTCACTCTGACCTTCCAGTCGTACCGCAGAGCTGTGGTGAAAAAGTGGAACGACAGTGTCCATCGAAACGCGTCCGAATGTATGCGATACACGGATGCCATCACGACGTTATGGTTTATGTGCGCATCATCGTTCGGAACGTGAAGTCTGAAATGCCCCATGACTTCGCCATGTACGAGCGCGTTTTCAAACTCGTTGTAAGGATGACTGACTGGTGCAAGCTCTGCATGTTGTGTTGAGCTTCAAAACGTCGCACCATGTCTCTTTTGGTGGTCACAATTGGTTGATTGGCCGATTTTGGCTCGGGCAGCGCTTCATCGCCTCAGCCTGCCAGTGTCCAGCGTTAGCGTTGAGAGGGCATTCTCGAAGTTCAGGGTCATATTAGCAGGAAAGAAAGAGTGCGAATCAACGTGGAGAACCTGGGAAAGTACATGTGTGTGCGTACTATAATAAGATCACGTAATCCTGATGTATAGAAGGTGAAGTTTCATGTTTTTTGGGCATAGGCTTCCATCTGACCTGTTTGTACTGTTTTTTTCTTGTTTCTTTTACAGTTGCACACATGTGCCAAATAAAGTGCCCATTTCTTTTTCAATGTATATGTGCCGTAATTCTTTGAGTGATCACGAATATCAGGCCTACAAGGATCATCTGATCCGGTGTCCGTTGGTGTTTATTTTATATTCACCGAAAAAACCCGATAAACTTGCGGGCATAAATATGCGCCGAAAAAAACGAAAATGTAATTTTAAAATAAACACCGAAAAATGTACGTCGAAATTTTAAATAATAGAAACCGAAAACGCGGAACCCAAGTGATAACCTTTTTCTTTTTTTTGATGAAACAGCGCGGATGAACAGTCACACTCACATGCACACAAAAGGAGACAGACTCGCAGCGTTGACTTACAACTCAGTCCTATATTCCTTCTTCCTCAAATTTTCAACTTCTTTGCCGTTAATGAGAACCATTTAAATTTTTTACACACCAGAGACCAAATAGCCAATAAACATTAAATAATAACTAATAATTAAATAAATAAAAGACAACTCAAAATACTATTAAAAATTAATTTAAGCGAAAATTTTCTCATCACTACTGGTGCTTTCATGACATCTCTAGATAATCTAATTCAAGCTAAGGATGGTACACTAACACATTGGTTGTCCAACCTGGCTATTTTTTCAGCTTCGATGATCTCTCTTGTCAGCTGATACCACTTCTGGCAATGACAGTGCAGTTACTCAGGTCCGCTGAACACCCGCAATCCCGGCAATGGATTCCTAGTTTCCCTGATATTACTCTGTTTATGTTGTAATGATGCTCTCGTAACCGGTCACTGAGACACCTCTCGGTCTGCCCGACATACTGTTTTCCGCATGAGGGGGGAATGGCATAAACCACCCCTTCAGAGCATGGAACAAACCGGGAGTGGTGCTTTTGGTACAACCTAATGTCCTATCGGAGGAAGAATTTACTTTCTTACATAAACTAGAGAGTTTGCATGGAGCAGAAAATACTGCGTTAATGTTTACGCGGTTGCCTATCTTTTTAAGAGCATGAGAAATGTGGTGAATATAAGGCACAACCGCTGGGCTTTGGTTTCTGTCCCTCCTGTTACGTTGGATTAAATTGGGATTTTTGATTTTCTGAAGGAGTTTTTCTGCGACAGATATTAATACGTGATTAGGGTACCCCCCTGATAGTAGCCTAGCTATCTGCGCATCAAAGCGGGACGGTCGTAACTCAATGGGACGAACTAGATTTCAAGAAATTTTAAGCGGCACATTATTTCGCTCTCAGCGAAATTTTTAAAAGCTACACTTTGTTTATCGAGCTAAATTTAAAGGCTGTATGCCGAAAATAAATAGAACCTAATTTTCAATCGGAAAAAGAAAATAATGCGTTATCCTTATGGGAGTACGGCGATATACAGAGACTTTTTTGAGTTCAAACTCGATTTATAAACTAAACACTCCGTATCTCGAGTTGCTCTCTACGGTTCTATAAGCTCCAGTTCTCCAACTACATCTTGGTACTATTTTCTTCACGATATGTCAATTCTACCATAGTGCCCTGGTCATTAAAAGAACAAAAGGCAGGGCTCTCCAAATGGATTCAGGGCCTGTTTAGAGCAGTAAAAAGCTGTTTCTCGCGCATAATGACAGTAAATGAAATAATATTACCATAAATACTACATGATAGGTGCATTTTTTATTCTGGGCACATATTTACTGCCAAAAACCGTAAAAAAGGGACGTGTCACCGAACATTCGGGCAAGCGCGCCGCTCTCCAGGAACCTATAGGATTCAAGTCTTAGCGAACCCTCAGCAGTGACAGAAGATTATAGAGCAAGTCTACTACGCAGAAAGCACTTGAGCTTTCTGTGTGACACTGTTGGACGATGCCTCCACTTCCCCCCCGGACATCTCAGAAGTTTATTGTAAATAATACGGGAGAGAAAGGGAGAGAACCTTGCAAATCCGTTCACAGCGACGAATCGCTGCCGACTGCAGAGCTCTCTCGACAAAGGTGACGAGCTTGCGCAGCCAGACAGCTTCAGGTCGTGGATAGCTGAGTCCTACTTGGTCAAGACTAAACACGGATATGCTCCATCACGTGATGCAGTTCCCTTAAGTTGCAGCTTGCATTCAGGACACGTCACCTGCAAAGTTGAGTGGGTTCTACACAAATGTATGAGTGAAAGCAAGGAAGGCTATAGATAGCCTTCCTTGTTTTCACTCAGACATTTGTATTGCTTTGCTAGGTGAATGTTTCAGCTAATTACTGTGAAATGACAATTTCTACAAATAAAAATGGTCACCTTTTGTTCGCAAACGAAGGCCAAGTAGCCAGCCATGTAAGCCAGCGGTGCGAACTCAAGTTCGGAAGGGACCTCTTTGTCTTTTCTTTCCAGACGGGAGCTCATGATAGCAGAGTTCCAGATTTCTCTCGGCGTTTGACTTACAACGCGGCACGCAACAATTTTTAGGCATCGCGTGCTCCGTAACTTATCTGCACACTTTAAAACTGCGGAGAGACAGACAAAAGGCGGCTGTCTACGTCTCTTCTTTCTCATCCATCAGTGGCTATCGCCACAAAACTATAGAAACGCGTGAAAAAAACGATCAAAAACACAAATCACACACGCAAGCACAGGGTGACTACGATATTTTGTCCGCGCAAAGTGGTGCAAAGGTGAGGGGCAAGCGAGTTTTGCGGCCTTCTGCAACCGCGGCAGCGCCTCGATATCGGCGAAGCCAATGACGGGCAGATATTTTTTCTGGGTCGCGGAGCAAGAGTGCGTTGGATGCGTTCTCTCTAGCTTTCAGCTCACAAGACCACAAAGCGATGAGCAGCGCCCCCACGGCAGATAGGAGAAGTTTTCCTCTCACGCGCGCTCCTTTGTTTTCGGAAAAATCGGCAGGCCGCACCGACAGAGGGGATCGAGCGGCCGTGGCTAGTGCATGAACAAGCATTTTTTTTAACATGAAAGGGCAAAAAAAGCTTTAACATTGTACAATAAACAAGCAACATTTCGCAACACGGCAAATGTGACCCAACTGCTTGTTCCACGACAAATCGGATTCGAAAACGATGCCCATGTATTTAGTGTTGCCAACCTACTCAACTGGAATACAGTTGCAACCTACACAGTCTGCACCAAGCAAGAAAAAAGGAATTGTTTATAAACCCTTGCTTTAATGGGTTTTGAAGACATATCTAAAGCTTTACTATTTACTTGATTGCAATATATTTAGTGCGCTGTCAAATATGATGTGTCGAGAAATCAGCGTAGTCGGCGTATAAGTGACATGAACATTGAGAAATGGCAGAAGCAAGATTGTTGATATAGATGTTAAAAAAAAAAAGGCGATAACGCGGAGCCTTGAGGGACACCCGCTAGCTCGAAGATAACAAGGGGCGCTCGTTCGTAGATCTGCTCCACACTCGCTGCGATCGACCAAATAAAAAGTCCAAAAGCAATAAAAAAGAAGAAAAAAAAAAAAAGGCCCGCGGAAGCCTTATTTAAACAGTTCACTCAACAGAATAGGATGATTCACCGTTTCAAACGCCTTGGTACGTCCACAAAAAAGGGCACATGAAAACATATCATGGAACGCCGAGGGCAAATAATCGGCGACGTCATCTAAGAGCAATTGCGTCCGCCTTCCCGGAACGAAACCGTATTGCGAGCCAGATAACAATGGGTGACTGTCCAAAAAACTGCTCATAATGCGGGAAATGTGTTTTTCTAAAAGGTGTCCTAAAACCGGCAATATGGATATTGGGCGATAATTTTCCATTTGTTGGTTTGCCGCCCTTAAAAACCGGCCGCACAATAGCAGTTTTCAGCTCCTCCGGAACTGATCGCGACGTAATAAAACTGTTCATCATAAAAAAGAATCACGTATTTTAAGGAGTTAAAGTTCTTTTCAAGAAAACCGACTGTTAATCCGTCAGCCCCAGGAGATCTACAACATTTCAAACTGAATAAAATCGACCGCAAACCTTTCTCGTCCATGTCAAACAAAAAAGCCGACGCACTATTTGCCTCATTGAAGGTCACCTCCTCGACGGGCACACTTACTGACTGCTCAGATGAAGTTGTTATCCAATACAGTTTATTTATTTATTTATTTACTTATTGTACCCTCAGGGCCCGAGGGCATTACAGAGGGGAGTGGGTTATAAAAAGAAAATCACTAGGAAACAAAATGACAACCTAAGAATAGAAACTTATCAAAGCTGTGTGTTGGGCTAGTTGGTATTGGTCTTGGGTTGCCAAAGGCATGGTAGCGCTTTTTTGGACGAGGACAAAAGAAAGAAAGACAAGACAGACACGAGCGCTGACTGCAACTATTTAATCAACATGGAAATGAGGCATATATACACGCTTCGATCCTATCAATCAACCAACCCCAGGCCTAGCCGCCACCTGCATGAACTGCACTTCCTTATCGAAAAGGTCGATAGATGCAACGCTGACACACCCCAGCCCTGCCCTTTTTATTTCGTCTGCTTCAATAATCTCCCTAACAGTTCTATTTTTATGTTTAGCAAGTACGGAACATGAGTCAAACAAAGGTTTGCATCCGCAGTCATGGCAGTGCACTGAAAGATGGCCATCCCGATAGTTTTTTACGTTCAGACAATGTTCTCGGAGCCTATCGTTCAGGCATCTCCCAGTCTGACCAACATACTTCTTACCGCATGTTAAGGGAATCTGATATACCACACCCTCAACACAAACGACAAACGGATTTCTGTGCTTAATCCCACAACCCAGCGAGGCTTTCCGGAAAGGGTTCGTCAAATGACTAAGCCTGGCTAGCTTCTCTGGCGCAGAAAAGACCACCTTAGTGTTTATGCGGCTTGCTATTTTCTTTAGGTTATGCGCCGTCTTGTGCATATAAGGCACGACTGCAATCCTTTGTTTACTCCTGGCCTCTTCTGGACGGGTGTTGCCCTTAGCTCGAAGCCTCTTAAGGATCACCTCGGCTACCGACACCAGTACAGCCTCCGGGTAGCCAGCCGCCAACAGACGTTCAGACTGCTCCTGGACACTCAAATGTGCCACGTGGTGACATGACTTATGAAGGGCGTTCTTGAAGCACAAATTAACAATCCCTCTCTTAACCAGTTTTGAGTGGGACGAATTAAAAGGCAGCAGGGGCTTGTTGGCTCTAGGTTGATACATCCAACATACATGATTCTCGACGAAAGTAAGCCTGATGTCGAGGAAGCGGATGACACCATCTACGGGCACTTCATGTGTAAGTTTCAGGGGATGAAGGGCATCACTAAACATAGTTAAAAGACTATCCACCACCGAATGGAAATGTGTCGAGTCGCAGTTAAGAAATACTAAAAAATCATCAACAAATCTAAAACACTTCCTTACGTTAAAATCGCTCAGGCAGTCCGAAAGGACTCTGTCATGATACGCTAAAAAAATGTCACTTAAAATGGGCGCTAAACATGAGCCGATACAAATACCTTCCTTTTGAAGGTACGTTTCTTTGTTCCATTCCGCGAAAGTAGACTTAAGATAAAACGAGAGTAGATCTAAAAAGTCATCCACCGTCACGCCCACAGCGTTTTGAAAAGCCACAACCCCATACCCCTGAATACAATCCTCAACGCAACTTCGTAATTTGTCATGAGGTAAGGAGTAATAAAGATCTTTAATGTCCAATGAACATGCTAAAAAATCTACGTCAGCGTTCATCTTCAAAAAATCCACCACTTCGTCAGAGCTCCTGACCAAAAACGGGTCGTCAATGGTAAGGATCTTTAGTTTATCTTGCAACCACAAGGCAATCGACTTTTGCCAAGTGCCATGCTCAGAGACTATGACCCTCAAAGGCCAGTCTTCCTTATGTGTTTTCACACTGAACATAATCTGTAAACAACCACTTCTGCTATTTTCAACGCTTTTAGCCAAGCGGGTCAGGTTTAACCTATTACAAAGACGCTTCCCCTCTCCCTTCAGTTTTTTCAGAGGCACATCCTGCCGTAGATTGAACACGGAGGTGATAGCCTCGAGGGCTTTCCCTCCGAATTCCCCCTCCGTTAAAACAACAAAACCCCCTTCTTTATCAGCGGGAAGGACCGACAAGTGCCGTTCCCTTAACAAAGAGACGACACGTCTAACTGGCAGACGGGACGGTGCCGGTTTTTTACGGGGTAACGCATCCACACCCTCAGATATGCATCTCTTAATTTCGTCCTCTGGAGCGCACCTAGAGACATCCCGGACAAGCCCTAGAAGTTCCGGAGCACTCATAACCGGTTCAACGGCAAACTTAGGCCCTAAAGCAAGTACCCGTCTAGCTTCCTCAGGGAGCTGCACATCACTTACAGTCCTGACGTTGCAAGTAACCACTGGACGTTTCTTGGGTATGCTGCCTCTAAGACGTGTCAGCGACTGCTGCCAGATGAATTCCGTGCACCGGTCCACGATGACGTAGATTTTTTAGCATGTTCATTCGGCATCGTGGACCGGTGCACGGAATTCATCTGGCAGCAGTCGCTGACACGTCTTAGAGGCAGCATACCCAAGAAACGTCCAGTGGTTACTTGCAACGTCAGGACTGTAAGTGATGTGCAGCTCCCTGAGGAAGCTAGACGGGTACTTGCTTTAGGGCCTAAGTTTGCCGTTGAACCGGTTATGAGTGCTCCGGAACTTCTAGGGCTTGTCCGGGATGTCTCTAGGTGCGCTCCAGAGGACGAAATTAAGAGATGCATATCTGAGGGTGTGGATGCGTTACCCCGTAAAAAACCGGCACCGTCCCGTCTGCCAGTTAGACGTGTCGTCTCTTTGTTAAGGGAACGGCACTTGTCGGTCCTTCCCGCTGATAAAGAAGGGGGTTTTGTTGTTTTAACGGAGGGGGAATTCGGAGGGAAAGCCCTCGAGGCTATCACCTCCGTGTTCAATCTACGGCAGGATGTGCCTCTGAAAAAACTGAAGGGAGAGGGGAAGCGTCTTTGTAATAGGTTAAACCTGACCCGCTTGGCTAAAAGCGTTGAAAATAGCAGAAGTGGTTGTTTACAGATTATGTTCAGTGTGAAAACACATAAGGAAGACTGGCCTTTGAGGGTCATAGTCTCTGAGCATGGCACTTGGCAAAAGTCGATTGCCTTGTGGTTGCAAGATAAACTAAAGATCCTTACCATTGACGACCCGTTTTTGGTCAGGAGCTCTGACGAAGTGGTGGATTTTTTGAAGATGAACGCTGACGTAGATTTTTTAGCATGTTCATTGGACATTAAAGATCTTTATTACTCCTTACCTCATGACAAATTACGAAGTTGCGTTGAGGATTGTATTCAGGGGTATGGGGTTGTGGCTTTTCAAAACGCTGTGGGCGTGACGGTGGATGACTTTTTAGATCTGCTCTCGTTTTATCTTAAGTCTACTTTCGCGGAATGGAACAAAGAAACGTACCTTCAAAAGGAAGGTATTTGTATCGGCTCATGTTTAGCGCCCATTTTAAGTGACATTTTTTTAGCGTATCATGACAGAGTCCTTTCGGACTGCCTGAGCGATTTTAACGTAAGGAAGTGTTTTAGATTTGTTGATGATTTTTTAGTATTTCTTAACTGCGACTCGACACATTTCCATTCGGTGGTGGATAGTCTTTTAACTATGTTTAGTGATGCCCTTCATCCCCTGAAACTTACACATGAAGTGCCCGTAGATGGTGTCATCCGCTTCCTCGACATCAGGCTTACTTTCGTCGAGAATCATGTATGTTGGATGTATCAACCTAGAGCCAACAAGCCCCTGCTGCCTTTTAATTCGTCCCACTCAAAACTGGTTAAGAGAGGGATTGTTAATTTGTGCTTCAAGAACGCCCTTCATAAGTCATGTCACCACGTGGCACATTTGAGTGTCCAGGAGCAGTCTGAACGTCTGTTGGCGGCTGGCTACCCGGAGGCTGTACTGGTGTCGGTAGCCGAGGTGATCCTTAAGAGGCTTCGAGCTAAGGGCAACACCCGTCCAGAAGAGGCCAGGAGTAAACAAAGGATTGCAGTCGTGCCTTATATGCACAAGACGGCGCATAACCTAAAGAAAATAGCAAGCCGCATAAACACTAAGGTGGTCTTTTCTGCGCCAGAGAAGCTAGCCAGGCTTAGTCATTTGACGAACCCTTTCCGGAAAGCCTCGCTGGGTTGTGGGATTAAGCACAGAAATCCGTTTGTCGTTTGTGTTGAGGGTGTGGTATATCAGATTCCCTTAACATGCGGTAAGAAGTATGTTGGTCAGACTGGGAGATGCCTGAACGATAGGCTCCGAGAACATTGTCTGAACGTAAAAAACTATCGGGATGGCCATCTTTCAGTGCACTGCCATGACTGCGGATGCAAACCTTTGTTTGACTCATGTTCCGTACTTGCTAAACATAAAAATAGAACTGTTAGGGAGATTATTGAAGCAGACGAAATAAAAAGGGCAGGGCTGGGGTGTGTCAGCGTTGCATCTATCGACCTTTTCGATAAGGAAGTGCAGTTCATGCAGGTGGCGGCTAGGCCTGGGGTTGGTTGATTGATAGGATCGAAGCGTGTATATATGCCTCATTTCCATGTTGATTAAATAGTTGCAGTCAGCGCTCGTGTCTGTCTTGTCTTTCTTTCTTTTGTCCTCGTCCAAAAAAGCGCTACCATGCCTTTGGCAACCTAAGAATAGAAACACGAACATCAGAAATTTTAACTTAGAAAAGTGGTTAAACAACGCTTAAACATAATGGCATCTGTTACAGACACAACTGACGATGAAATGTGGTTCCACGTGATTGTTATTTTGGGGATGAATGAATTATAAAAAGTAGTGGCTTTAGATACAGCAGTGATGTGATTGGCCTAAGCCGTTTTGGAGCACCTTTTGGAGCAGCCAAAACAGTGTTTTGGAGCAGCAGAAGTGGCTTTTTGGAGCAGCTAAAACAGTGTTTCGGAGCAGCAAAAGTGGCTTTTGGAGCAGCTAAAACAGTGTTTCGGAGCAACAAAAGTGGCTTTTAAAACATATATTCTTAGAAAAAAAAAAATTGTTTCAAGTGCTGGACAAACCAAGGACACTTTGCTCGCCACAATAAACAAATTATAGTCCAGTTAGACCACCTTGGAGTCTCTAAACACGTAACTGAAATGCCAATGACATGACACATTCTGCAATGCTTCAGTTAAATTATACGTATATATGTACCCGCTATAGGTAAGTAAGAACCAAATTGCACATATTAACATTTATTTGAAAATGACCAGCTGTAAATAGCACAGCATTAGGTTGACTGGTGATAAAATAAATGAAAGCAGTCTCCAACTGATGAAACACGTGACGTAACTACTGCAGTGCAATACGAAATTGTCGCACGATCCGCCGAGATGGCTGTACGATCGAAACCATGCCACTCCGCTCCGTCGCCGACTGGTTCTCAAGAATTTTACACGAAATGCTTGTTATGGAAATGGGACGGTAATTGAGGGGAGAATGATGGTCACCGGTTTTATGCACGGGCACCACTTTACCCACCTTCCAATCGTCTGGTAAACAGCCTTGAGTAAGTGATTGCTCAAATAATTTAGACAGTATTATCGAAGAATACTCTTTTGTGCTTAGCAAAAATTTAGAATTAATTCCGTCAACTCCCGCGGAGCAGGATATTTTTAACTGATCAATTATCTTTATAATTCCACTTGTTTGCATTAAGATGGGATACATGGGCAGAAAAGCGCGTTGTTGAAGTTGAGGTAAAGTTGAAGATATACAGTTTAAAAATGATTCAACAAATGTAGAATTTAAAACATTTGCACAGTCATCGGTGGAAACAGGTTCACCTGATAAACTAAACAGAGACAGTGTGGTGTTTTTATTGCCGTTAATCGCATTTCAGAACTGTTTGACGTTGTTGGTTAGGTGATGGCAGGGTGATAGAAAAATAAACTGACTTTGTATCCGCGATTGCACCTTTGTAAGCATTGGCAGCCTCATGATACTCGAGCCATTTAACCTCTGAATTTGTTAACTTTGCTGCACGAAATTTGCGCTTCTTTTTATTGGAAAGTCTTTTTAGGGTGTTATTGAACCAAGGGGAATTCGAAACAATTGGGAGGTTACGTAGCGGTATATGTTTATTGGTTAGGAGCTCAACCTGCGTCTTAAACAATGTCCAATTTAATTCTAAAGAACGGTCAGAAAAGTGGTCTAAGTAATTGTTAAGAAAAAGGCCAAGGGCACCGTTAATAGAGTCATAGTCACCTCTACCATAGTCTCGCATTTTTTTAAGAGTTCGCTGTGATGTTTTGGCTGGCACATCGAGTGAGAAATGTAGTTGCGAAGGTCGCTGAGAGCTGGCATGAAAGTAACAGAAGAAATAAGTTCAGGTGAAGTTGACAAAATGAGATCCAATACGTTTGAAGTTGTAGCAGCGATTCGAGTAGGAAGAGACACCAGCTGCCGAAAAACTGAAATCATCACATAACTTTATAAAATCTTCCGCATCTGATGAGAAAGGGTTAGAGAAAATATGCGGGTGAGACCATTTGATTTGAGGATAATTGAAATCACCAAGAAGGAGTATAGGAGATGAAGGAAAGCACACTATTATTGAGTTCAAAACATCATGAAGATTTGAAACAAAAGAAGGATTAGCTGATGGCGGACGATAACTCACGGCTAAGATAACTTTTTGGAAATTCAAACACAAGCAACAACAAACTATTTCTAAATCACTATTCAAACGCACACAGAAAGAATCAATGTGATCGGTAACTGCCAATAAAACGCCACCTCCATTTCGTGCACCCCTATCACAACGGTAGACATTAAAACGCTTATCACAACTAAATAATTCACAGTTCCGAACATTCGATGACAGCCACGTTTCGGTTAAACCTACTACGTCAGCGCTACAAGAATCAATAAGTGAACACAATTCATCACGATGACGTATCTCCAAAATTTTTAACTATCACGTCATCAAGAGAGCGCGGGCATTGATAGCCTCGAAGCCCATTCACTAGAGATGAGGTTTGTGGGATGTAAAAACGACTTTCCGAGAACTTTTTCTGATAATAAATTCGTTTGGCAGATCGAACAAGGGCATTTACCCTGTTTCTAGCCGTACGAAACTCTGCTCGTAGTTTAACATTTTTAGGTGGTCGCTTACAGCGACCCACAACTTTCCTTTATCTGAGATTGTGAAATCATTAATAAAGATGTTAAAAAGCAAAGGGGATAAAGTTGAGCCTTGCGGGATACCGGCCTTTATTTGTAATTTACTGCTACAGTTAATTTTATCGCCTAATACTACAACTTGGGATCGATCGGAGAGGTAATTTTTAAGAATCTCTTAAAAATTTCCACGAAAACCAGTGTTGTGCCCGTTACCGAAAATAAGTAACGAAATAGCGTTACTCGTTACCTTAGAAAAAAGGCTAACACGTTACAGAGCTCCGTTACAATTTTGCAAATGTAACGAAATATCGTTGTCGTTACTTGCCATGACTAACGGACGTTACTTTTACGTTGCTTTGTCGTTACTTTGTGTTTCACTGTTAGTATATGACAGCTGTTAGTGAATGACTGTTAGTATGCGACTGCATAGCGTCTCAACCACAAACGTCGCCACAAGTTTGTCGAACCGTTCTTGAGAAACGGGGACTTGATGCATTCGGTCGATCTTCATCCTTCAGCAAGGGGGCGTCGGGAAAGTGGGTTGTAGTCTCGGTCTTTCGTTTCTTTGAACGCACCTAGAACTCTGATAGCTTCTGCAAATGGAGGAACTGGCGGAAAATAAGAAACAAATTAGGACTGATGCGAAGCAGCGCTGTTAATTTCTGGTTATCAGTGGTGGGGTACAACGAAACATTAACTAAATAAATTACATCACGAATTAGGACAGTAAAAGGTATATATATATATATATATTAAACAAATATTAAATCGGCGTGTTTATATATAGCTGCCATGATTTATTTACTTTCCTTCTGAAATATACAAGTAAACTCATTGAAGCCGTTTTCATAGTGTTTTCGCTGGCTGACATTAATGAGCACTGTGAGATATAGCTGAAATCTATGCGACTAACAAAACGATATCTAAAGAAAGGTGCGTTATTTTGCCTAACAAAACTTAGCCCCGACATTTTTACTCAAAAAAAGTAAGTGCCATAGAAGAATAACTTACATTAATGTGCTTTTTCATATTACGACGTCCCTGGTGTGCTCAGCAGCTTGAGTTTCGGCATACAGACTAGACACGCAAACAGCAAATTGTCTGACTTCGTTTACCTCAGTTCAAACATAGCACTTAGCCTGGGCCATAGTAACGGAGTTTTTGTGGCCGTTGCCATCTTGCACGAAAAGTGAGTTGGAGATGGCAGTAAAAGAGGCATTTATTACAAGCATTCTAAAACGGCCTTGGTGGTTAGAGGAAGACGTTGCATGACAGAGACAACTGTTTAGTACACGGACTACTCACAAACAAAGCACCTCATAGCCACGCCGGTTTTAGTAACGGTCCGCTTTAGGCTACACAAGCAACAAAAAGAGGACACCGATCGCTTATTATAACCAATAATTATAACCAAAGACGAATATGGGTGAATATAAACGAAGTATAACGGGGCCGGCCATACTTTGGTTATCATCACATGCGTACTCGTAGTATCTTTACGTGTGTATTTGACTAAATAAGGTGGCGAGCGTTTATAAGCTATTTAACCTAAGTTTCTTTTTCACCGCCAAACACCTTTTTCTCTTTTTTTTTTTTTTTCACGCCGGCAGCAGCAGCAAAGTAAAGGCTAAGCAGACGAAAGCCATCACTATCACTGCTACGAATGTGTCTCTCTGGATAAATTGTACCGTAGCCTTCGCACACACAACCAGGAACTGCGATAAGGAAAAGGCGGGAGGAGCGTCCCTCAATAGATAATTCGGTCTTTGAATGCCAAAGAGTTGGGGGTATGCTTTCTAGTGGAAGGCTACGGTATTTATGTCTGACGAACTGCGATACAGAGAAGGCACCGTCCGTGGTGGTGATGCAGTTTTTCGTCTTTGAGGCGCTATGGGAGAAAGGATGCCCAGAGGATTTGGTGAGAGGCGGCCTTCTGAACGGAAGTCGTCCTCCAGCGAGAGACCGCTCCTTTGTACCGCGGCGGCAAGGATTCTAAAAGATGGTGACGTCTTTCTGGTGACGGACGCCTTTCAATCCTGTGATAACCTTGCCACTAGTTTTGGTTCAAAGCGTGGGAACGTCAACGCTTACAAACTTAGAGTTTGTCCTTTCTGTTGTTGACAGAACGAGAATTTATTTGTTTTGGAGAGGAGGATGTGACCAGCTAGAGTAGCTAAGGACGCTGAGGCAAATCCTTTGAGCGGCGGCAGACTGTAGCCATATGAACGGATGTCTCTTTCCAGAGAGACGGCTGCTCCTTCATGGTACAGCGACGGTGATTTTAGCAGCTTCTCTACAAAAACTGCACCAAGGATGCTTATGGCGAATTCGATGGGCGATTTGGAGCGCGCCGGGATCAGTTGACCAGATCCGGAATGGAGCACACGATCCGAACGGGGTTCGCGCCGCCTACGGATCCCCAGTGGAACATGACCACTGATCCGGGATCGGCGGATACCTTCCCGTCATTCAACTACCCGGGAATCCCCATTCCGCGGCTGCCGCGGTCGTTTCGAAGACGTTTTCGCAATCGCGGCGCTAACACGTGTTCGACGCACGAGCGGCAGGAATGGCTCAGGAGCTTCTAGCAAAGATTGCCGGAATGTCCGTAGCTCGGCAAAACCTTCTCTTCTCCTTCCTGGAAAACGAACCGGCTGTCGAGCCAAGGGGTAAGCAAGCGACCATTACGAATTCTTCTGAGGTGAGATGGGCGAGATCAGGCGAGATGCCCCGCGAGAAAGGAAGTCACATGTGTGCGCCGAGGGCTGGCCCGGCTGGCTTCCGGTTGAATCCGCCGAAATCGTCGGAGCGACTTTTCTCGGATCCAGATTGAGATCTGGAACGGGAGCCAATCCAAAACGACCAGTGGAACACATCCGTCTCGATCCCGATCGCCCAGTGAACTAGGCTCGCTCCAGAAAAGTCGATCCCGGCGCGCTCCAAAACGACCCGTGGGATTCGCCATTAGTGATTCCGCTCGGCGATAATCTCGCGCCTTTTATTAGGCCCGGTCGTGGGAACTCTTCCGAAGGAGTTTGAAATGACGCCGTTATTTGTGCTTTGTTGTACAGAATAAAAATTATTTTGTTTTCAAAGCAATCATGCGGCCATTTTAATAAAAGTGATGAGTAGCGGGTAACGTAATTTGATAGGAGATACCGCAAAATAATAATGACATTACTTTACTCGTTAGTCACTTGGAATTGTAGCGAGTACGTTAGTGCGTTAGTCAAAAAAGTAACGCGTTACCAGTAACGTCGTAATTACTAGTAACGCGTTAGTTCCAACACTGACGAAAACCCACCGAATAGAAGTTTTGTAATAAAATATGATTGCTAACAGTGCCGAAAGCTTTTGCTATATCTAAGAAAATAGCACAGCTATACAGGTTTTTTTTTTCGAATGCGCCATGCAGCATTTGTGAAAATTCTTCTAAAAGTGGTATGGTACCTCGTCCTGCACTGAAACCGAACTGTGGGCTAGACAAAATATTTAATTTTTTCCAGAAATGACGTCATCTCTTCGAGCAGAAATTTTTCTAATATCTGCGACAGAATTGGCAATATTGATATTGCACCGTAATTTTCCATCTTGTCCTTTTGTCCTCCCTTAAAAAGTTGCTTGACTGTAGTGGTCTTTTAATTTTCTGGAATAGCCGATTTATCCAAGAAGCCGTTTAACACAAACTGTAAAATATCAGCAAGAGCATTGAAGTTCCTCCGGAGCGTAAATGCCGACACTCCGTCAATGCCGGGTGGCTTATTTTGTCGAAAACTAAATATTATCCTTGGAAGTTCAGATACGGTTAGAGTAGGCAAAAACGCTGAGGCTGCTAATGTTTGTTTTAAGCGTGCACCCGCCATATTGCACCGAAGACGAGTTTTCCGAAGCCCGTGCGAAGTAATGACTAAAGTTATCGGCCACTGCAGTGGGATTTCTAGTAAAATGATCCAAGACAGCGAAAGAGTTATCTCTTCCTCGAAAATGATTTATCACATTTGCCGCGTTCCTCTCCGATTGATTGAACTGTTGGAAAAAGTACCGTCGTTTCGTAACACGGATAAGAGCGGCCATTCTCTTTCTTGGAACTTTGTAATCTAAAGCTAAGGAATTTTTTTTTTTTTTGTAGCACGTCTGTGGCGCGTTTACAGCCAGTCTCGATATGCCATGGCGCGAATAACGTCCGAATTTAACCAGTTGTAATTTTTTTTCTACGTTTCTTTATAAGAACTCATTGGTTGAGATTTTCAAATATTTTTAACTGTTCACAAAACTTTTCGTATACTTTATCAGGAGGATTACATTGAATAAGCGTTAACCAATCAAAATTAGTGATTAGGCCATTGGACTTGTGATGATGGAGTATCACAACTTTGATTTTATTGGTTTTTCCCTCGCAGTTTGAAGGTCGTGAAGCAAAAAGGGATGAAGTGGTTGAAAAACGACAGGCCTCAAAATAGTGATCCGCTAATTGTTGAGGGAAAACGCAGGAGCCCATAGAACTATTAGGTGCACGCACTGCAACATGGGCAAAACAATATTTTACCATCTGCTTATTATCTAACTATTCTCGAGTGGGAGCAATTATCGTACATTCCAATCCATATGGAGATAGAATCGACAAGTAATCCGACACAGCTACTTTACTAGCACATAAGATATTTATGTTCAGGCCTCCTACCAGACAAATCTGATCTGTCGACCCCCACAGCTGCAACATGTCATCAAGTTTCAATAACGTGAAACACTATTGGAAGGCGGGCGATAGAAAGCAAACACAACGAGAATAAAATTGCCAATACCTGACACCCCAAAGGCCGTATTCTATTTAATTGTCTAAAATGATGCAAGTTGTAGTTATAGACACGAAAAAAAAAAAAACAAAAAAAAAAAACGCAACGCGAAAAAAAAGATTTTTTTTTGAGCGCGCGCCTTTTTCTTTTTGGCTTTTATATCTCTTGGGCTCACCTCCTTGCTTCTTTTGATCGGTGACGTCAAAAATCAGGAAATTTGGAAGCTTGCTAGGTGACTTTTCTATAACATTTAATAACGGCAATCGTAAAACATGGTTTTTAACGCAATTCCGAACGCACTACAGCCCCTCTTTTCAAAATAGCAAAAATCAGAGTTCGGTTTGATGTCGCTTCCTGGATTTGTATCCTCCCTCGGAAAACTTGGCGGCGCTCGAGCAGAGGATTATCGGCGAGTCGGGGAAGAAACGGTTTTTTTCCCGCGCCGGCGCCCTTCCACCTTGCCTGCTCACCTCCTCCTCCTCGCTTCGGGTCGCGGTGGCCACGGGGCTTTGCTTCATAGCGTGCAGCGGAGGTCCGAAAGAAAGTCGAGTTGCAGGAGACCGCAAAATTTGACTCACTGCACTGGCGAGGATCGCGCAAAAACTTCAAATTGGGCATTTGGAATTTTTTTTTTTTAAATTTAGAAAAACTGAATTTCAAGTTTCGGCATCGTTTGCAATCGTTTCGGATAATAACAAAAAAAAAAAGATTTTGATGTTTCAGTGCCCCTTTAATGGTTAGGCATTATGCATGCGAAAACGCATTGTCGATGGGTGACACGGCATAAATATTCTTTACAAAAAAAAGCTGCCCCCGCTCCGACGTAGTGGTCGCGTTACAAAATATGGACAACAACCTTGCAAAGTAAACACATCTAGATTCTTCTGTAACATTAATTTCCGTGACAACAAAAATATCAACAAAGGCTGCTAATGATTCAACCACAATTTTGAATTCTTCCCAGTACTTTCGAAAGCTTCTTATGTTTATATTTAACAGTGCAAACTAACTAAAAAAAAAAAAAAAAGCCAAATTTGGGAGTGTTACATTCCAAACCAACGACGGGCATCTGGCACGCCCCAGTGGAGGACTGAGGATTAATTTCGAGCACCTGGGAACCTTTGGACGTGCAACCGAAAGCTCGGTTACACGGCGCTTTCTCCGCAATAAGCCTCCGTCAGATTGCGGGCAATCAAGTCATGCTCTGTATTTAAACCAAACTAATCTTAAAAAAAAAAAACACTCAGGAAATTTTTAAAAAGTAAAAAAAAAGTTCGAGAAGTTCACACAACCTTATCGATATCTGTTTGCCTGTTGACTTTATATAGAATTTTGTTTTCTGATTTCTTTTTTACATATATTTTGCCTCACTCGGAAAACACGAACTTATACCCCTTTTCTTTTGATGTAGTCCTTGCCTGTCAGAACAGTTCTCGGTTTAGTTTCGAAAGGGTATCGTTAAAGAACAGCTTTGGTAGCTCCCTCGATTGACGAAACCGCTGCACCTTCCGCGCGTGTTGGACCAGCTGTCTTTAACGGCGACCGATGAAAAACGCACCAGGACTGTTGGAATTGCTTCCGGTTTTCCTGGAAGGCGAAGAACCGCCAGAACATCGGTGATCGAAAAATTTGGCAATTCAAGCCGTGAGGCAAGCTGAGTTAGCCTCTCCCTCAAGTTCTGATTTTGTTTGTAGGGCAGGCCCCGAATTTCCAGGTTGGCATTTCTACTGTACTGTTCCAGGTAATTTTGCTCATCTTGCAATTGCTGCAGCTAGTCCGCCTGCGTTTCAAAAGTTTCTCTTAAGCTGTTCATTTCAGCCTCACGTGTAGTGTCGCGCTCTTTTACACTCTTCACCGCGACATCAAGCTCCCGAACCAACCTAGACAGCTTTGTGAACTCCTCTTCCAAAAGAGCATACAGTCAACTTTTGCATGCAACGCTGACGAAGATTCCGTTTGCTTTTATCTCTCCGATCTCACGAAGCAACAATGATTCAAAGTGCACGTTTTCTGCTTCCTCATCCTGAACTGGCTGGGAATCAGTGCCGAGACGTTTCTTGTTTGTTCGGCAGGTCTTGCAAACCCACGCGTCTCTTTTGTCTTGACCCATAGTCGCAAAGGCTTTTAAGGCAATACCCGAGCATGGTTGCCCTAGGTGATAGACGCTTTTACAATTTGCACAAGGCATAGATGTATACCATCGTCGGAAAGGGGTTTCTGACAAGAGATGCAGAAGTAATCCATTACAGTCCACAAGTCAACAAGCGGACCGGAGGACAATTCGAAGATGGGATGTGCCCTGGCGCTTGGCCAAATCTACCGCAGCCTCACGTCCGCGGAACAGGTCACAGATCACAGCACGAGTAGCGTCAATAGGGGAAGACAGCAGCACTCACCAAGTGATCCATGCTGATCCCAGCTCGCCGTCGAACAGTCCTTCGATGTCGCCTGGCGCATTCCCGGCGAACACGGTAGCGAGCCGGGTGCAAAAGTGCAGCGTGACGTTGCGGAGCACACGTGGTTCGACGCGCTTGTTGTGGCCCCCGAAGAAGAGAGCGGGAACAGCTTACTGTGCAGGCTCGCCGTTTCTGATGTTGCTTGGCTCGTTCCTCGCCGGGAAGTGTGCGGTGGAGCGTCCTCAGATAACACTCGGCGCGCTCCCGGTGAACACGCTAGAGAGCGGGGGGGGGGGGGGGGGGAGGGGAGGGGGAGGGGGAGGAGGAGGAAGAAGAAGAAGAAGAAGAAGAAGAAGAAGAAGAAAAAGAAAAAGAAAAAGAAAAAGAAAAAGAAGAAGAAGAAGTAGAAGAATTTTATTGACAGTCTTGAGATACAAATCAGCGGTAACGGGTCCGTCAAAGCCTGTAATTGCTTATGGAACGTGACCCGGCAACGGCGTAAAAGAAAAACAACATAGGAAATCGGAATATAAACATACATCACAACAACAACAACAAAAACTACAACTCACATTGAATGCACGAAAAAAACAAAAAACGTAAACATTTCTAATACTGACAACGCAGCAGAAAAGAGCCAATACAGTAAAATGAGGTAGCACAGTAACGAGGTCTAACACTTTGTACTCAGAAATATTTTTAACTGTCGTTTTGAGTTCATATCACGAAGTGGTACAGTCAATTTGTTAAATATATCAGGAACATAAAATGACCGCTTTCTTTTTCCATATTTAGTGTATACTCTGGGGATCGCAAAATGTTCGCTGTCCCTTAGTGAACGCTGAGTTGTACGTGAAATTTTAAAAGGACTATTCCAGTAATGCTTTTCTATGACAGATCTCTCGAAGAGTGCTGCAAAACAAGGGAGATGTAAAAAAGGAAAAAGATTGTCAGATGGGATGTCGGTACCGTATGCTGCAGATTTCAAAATTCCTTTTAGAATGCTGTCAATTTTGTTTTGCCAACCCAAGGAACAGTTAGCGTGCAGAGTAATACCGTAGCGCAGCACACCATAAGCCAGAGCATTTGCTATCATTTCTCGGACTGTGAAAGGCAAAAACACTTTTGTTGAATAAAGCAAACATGAAGCACTACGTAGTTTTTTAGCAATATGGCAAAGATGGGAATTCCAGGAGAGATCACTATCAAACAGTATTCCCAAATACTTGGTTGTACTAACATGCTTAATGCGTATACATGTACAATCAACACAGCTCGATGAGTGTTGAGGAAAAGGAGTATCAAGAACCTTACGTTTAAGGGGACTACAGAAACACAAGTTTTGTTTTATGTGTGTTTACTTTTATAAAGTTAGAATTGAACCAGTCCATCAACCGTGTAGCGTTTGTTCGTAACGCAGTCATTGCACTGGCACAATTTATGTGACGCAATACCAACAAAGTATCATCGGCGTACTGATATATAGTTCCCATCCCGACACCGCCTTTGCTTGATCGTTCACATACAGGTTAAAAAGTACGGTGCTAAGACGGAGCCTTGCGGTACGCCCGATTTTAAAGTGACATATGTGGTTCTAGTGTTACAAATAAAAACCTGTTGCGTTCTGTTTGACAAAAAGCTACTGAGTAACGAAAAAAAGGGCATACGAAAACCGTAGTCAAATAGTTTCTTCAATAAAATTTTGTGACAGATAGAGTCAAAACCTTTAGATACGTCTAAAAACAATGCGCAAGCGAATTTGTTGTAATCAAACGAGGCGTACAACGTATCGGCAAGATCCTCAAGTAAGGAATCGGTGCCACGCCCTGCAGTAAAACCATATTGTCGTTTTGACAACAGATCAAACTTATCTAGAAATGAGGTCATTGTTTTTAGTAAATGTTTTTCGAGTATCAGTGCTAAACGCGGAAGGATAGAAATTGGTCTATAGCTTGCAACGTCATTGCGCTTACCTCCCTTGTAAAGCGGCCTTACAATAGCGGCTTTAAGACAGTCTGGAATAACCCCAGATTTCATAATTCCATTAAATATATACAGCAGTGCATTGCCCAGAGTCTCTAAATTGCGACGCAAATCACACAAGCGAATATTATCAGCCCCTGGTGCTTTATTAAGTTTAAAAGGAGATATCAGAATACGAAGATCCTGCTTAGTCATTTCAGTCAAATGCGCAGAGCATTTAAAAGAAGGGTCTAGGTTCGAAGGCACTGCATCGTCATCGCGCGAGCTACCAGACACCGAAGCAAAAAAAAAAAAAACAAACAAAAAAACAGTTAAAGCTTTCGGCGATTGATTTTGAGTCTCATCCAAAATTTCGAGTAATCTCGTCATCGAGAGATAACTTAGAAGCGCAACCCTTGACCTCATTCACCAGAGACAAAGTCCTGGCCATGTCAAAACGTGACTGATAAAATTTATCGTTCATGCGTTTACGTTTTTGCGATCGAACAATTGCATTGACTTGGTTTCTTTTACTTTGATAAGCTGCTTTGAAGTCCTTATTTCCCGGATAACGACGGCAGCGTGCCCAGAGGACATCCTTTTCTTTTATAACTGAAATAATATCTTCAGTTAGCCATGGCTGGTTCGGTTTCTGCCTTTTTACTCTGAGCACCTTCGTACTTGCGATTTCAGACTCGTATAAATATCGACAAACTTTGAATAGGCCTCCTCGGAAGGTGTGTTTTTGACGAAAAAGACCCGGCAGTCATAGCCTGCAATCAACCCATCAAGATGACAGGAATCAGTGAAACTGATCTGTCTATGCTGTTCAAATATTTCGTCTGAGCCATTTACGGAGCTTAGTCTAGAAGCAATAAAATAGTGGTCCGCTAGCTTCTGCTGGATGATGGCAACTGCTACTGGTAGTCCCGAGTTTCGTACACCTACGTGATCAATGCACGACGTTACCAGTTTGTTTTGGAGGATTTCTTCTCTAGTCGGTGCATTAATTTGACTTTCTATACCATAACTGGCGAGAATATTTAAATAATCGCAAACTTGAGACTTGGATTGCTTTAGTAAATCAATATTGAAATCACCCACCACGAAAACATTATTGGTGATTGCCAACTTTTCTAAATTTGAATCCAACTCCTCTAGGAAGCTAAGCACATTTTCAGACGGCGGTCTGTAAATAGCCAAAAGTGATGCAACTGAAGTACGGTTAAAAAGGTTTAGAGCAAGGCATTCGGCATGATTAAAACTAAGGTTCAAGTCAACCGTCGACCTTTTACATAAATGGCTATACCTCCTCCCCTGGATTTACTACGAGTATAAAAGAACGCATCATAACCAGGTAAGGAAAATTGGTTTTGCGAAACTTCGACGTCCCAAACATTTATTTCCGTTAAAATAAACACGTCCACACTAACCCCCACTTTTCCTGCAACGTTTTGAAATTCATTCCAATATTTTCTAATGTTTCTTATATTGACATGTAGGACCGTAAGTGTACTAGCACTAGGAGGAAAAGAGTCGAGAAACGAAGTGAAATCAGGATGTATTATTGTGTCCTCCATTATTACGCTATTTTTTCTAAATCTCTAGTGCTAAAGATACGGAGCGCCAGTGACGTTTCATCGTTCTTAGCAAGAATGACGGCGTTTTTTACCCACGCGAACTTATACGATTTTTCTTTACCTTTGTTTCGCGCCTGCCTGAAGAGGTCCTTATTAGCTCTGGTTAGATTGTCGTTGAAGTAAAGCCTCTGTTGGTGCTCTGACCGAGAAAGCGCAGCCAGCTTCTTGCGCGCGCTCATCCAGTGTTCCTTGCTGGATACCGAGGTGAATTGCACCAAAATTGGCGCAATACCCTCGCGCCTGGAGTGCAAGCGATGGCAGGCTACTACTTCAGCGGGGCCAAACTCGCTACATCTACTTTTTGAGCAAGGTCGACTACAACGGCTTTCAATTCTTCACCGCTCGTACATGGCACACCATGTATTTCCAGATTGCCTCTTCGACTGTACTGCTGATTTGTGTTAATGTTTGACTGGAGTTGCGCAATCATTGTCGCTTGGTCGGACACTGCAGCTTGCAGTGCACCGACCTCTGATCTGAGTAGCTTCACCTCCTTCTCATTTTCGGTCACAGTTTGCATCAGCGATTCGCATTTTCTTACAGATTCCTGGAGCCCCTTAATCGTTTCCTTAATCGCATCAACTGAGGGCTTTAGCGAAAGAAGGCCATCCACCTTATTATTATAATTTATAATAATACAGCTTATAATAATAATAATATTATTTATTCATCATTTGAAGTGGAAACAAGATACAGAAATAATAATAATAATAATAATCAATGTTTTTATTGAAGTGCCCAGTAACAACCTTGCGGTCTTGGTACGGGTGCACTCAAGAAACATGAAAAACATAACACTGCACACAACCAACAAACAGTAAGCAATAAAAACACTTAAAACAGATCACATATACGTTACATAAACTCTTACGGTATACCACCACGATAGCGAAAAAAAAGGAAAGCAAGAGTATAAAATTTAGTTTGAGCAACTTAATCAAGTGCAAAAAATGGTAAGCAAAATTAAGGTGAGGCCCTTTAGCGCTCTGATAAACTCCGATGTGTTACTGTTAAATATATCAATAGTGTCTGTAAAGGAGGAATTGTAGGTGTGTCCAATTTTTGACACGGGGTCGTGAAGATTAGTTATGCGAGCATTGTAGAAGGATGCATTTTGCCGTGTAGTTTTTACGGGAATTTTCAGACGTACATTTAAGATCAATGATGTGCAGTCAGTGATGCCATGAATAAGTTTGTACAGAAATAGGATATCGGCATGTTCTCTCCTACGCCGCAGGGTGGGCAATGCCAAGCTATGTTGGACTGGGACTGCTGGATCATCGTTTGAGGTAGACGCATTGTACGACGAGAAACGATGTCTGTTGATATATAAAAACTTATTCTAAACACGTTCGATCCTAACCGAGTTTGTCGCGCAGATTCCATTGCATACAACAGGGTCATACTCGACGTGTGGTCGACATAAAGCATTGTACAGTAACAGTGTGACAAAAGTACTAGGGTTACTAAACTCTTTAGTAATGCGGCACGTAATACCGAGCGTGCATAAAGCTGAGCTGACAATTTGGTCAACATGACTCGAAAAGCGTAATGTACCATCGAATACAACTCCAAGGTCTTTGATTTCATTCACACGTGCCAAAAGAACTGACTGAATGTCATAAGAGAATATAATATTATGTGTCTTTGGAGTGTAGGACATGACTTTAGTTTTAGAACTATGTAGTTTTAGGGCATTCTGATTGCAAAAGTTTTCGAAAGCATATACATCATTTTGTAGCAAAACGCAGTCGCGTTCGTCTCGCACCTCTATAAACATCTTAATGCCATCTGCATATTGTAGAAAGGAGGAGTGACGGATCACAGCCGAAACATCATTCACAAAAACTGAAAGCAGAAGGGGGCTGAGAACGGAACCTTGAGGTACACCCGTCGTAGCCTAGTAAGCAGCAGACGAATTACCACTGGAGCTGACAAAACACATTCTATCACGCAAGTAACTTTTGATCAATAAAAGTAACGAACTATCGGCACCAAGCTTTGACAGCTTTGCTAGCAACATGTCGTGATTTACAAGATCAAACGATGTAAATTACATCAAGTTGGCCTCTGTTAGAGACGACCTGAGCAGCAGTTGACATGAAACAAGTGAGGTTAGTGGTGGTTGAGCGACCCGCCATAAAACCATGTTGGCTAGGGATGAGAGAATGTTTGAGCTTAAACGACAATATTTTGTGCAAAGCTGTTTCGAAGAGTTTTGAAAATGTACAAAGAAGAGATATAGGCCTGTAATTTGAGAGGCTTGTTCTTGAACCGGACTTATGTACGGGTACAACAAGTGCTGTTTTCCACAAGACGGGAAACACTTCAGTTTTTACGCAGTTGTTAAAAATGTGTACCAAAATAGGGATAAATATTGCACTATAGGCCTTCAATAGGACCGACGGAATGCCGTCATGGCTAGAGGACAAAGACGGCTTCATATTTTTTACAAACTCATGTGATAGCTCCTCCTCAAAAAACGCAATATAGGTTGCATTACTAGAAGCAGCTGGCGTGGCGTTAATGGGAGAGTTTGGTTGATGCCCAAATACGCACTGAAACTGGTGGGCAGAAATTTAGCAAACATCCGTGGTCGAGTTTTCCTGTGAGTTCATCAATGTGATCTCCCTCCCACATTTTGTCTTTGATCGAGACAGAACATATTTCCAACGTCCCATGGGATTCTGAGTTAAATGCAACTCAACAGAATTAACGTACGTCTGACGATCACGCCTCACAACTTCCTTGCATGAAGACCTTAGACGCCTAAACTCTGATTTTCATCCAGGGAGACTGTTCTTTTTAAATTTTTGTAACGGGATAAACTGGTGCGTCCCTTCTCGAACGATGCGTGTGAACTCACGAACCTGTTCATCAACGCCAGTGCATGGAATGATCGATGACCAATCGTAATCGGCAAAATGGTTATATAAACCAACGTAATCTTCAGCGAAAAATTGTGACTAGCCACATTAGAATGGCTCCGTAAACAACGCCTCATGAACTCTTGAAGAGCTACCACGATCTCCAGAAAAGGGGGGGGGGATATTTGTCAGTTGGACTAAACTTGAGGCACACTCAGTCATATGTATACCATCTAAATCTGAGAAATATAAATCAATCATGTTTCCCTGGCAATTGGGAATACAATTGTGTTGCTTTAAATTCGTAAATGATGCAAAGTTAAGTAAGAACGTAGATTTCCGAGCAAGGTAGTATTTATTAGAAGACGCTATGGCTGTTTCCCAGCTTATATTGGGGACATTGAAATCACCAAGAACAATAAATTTGGGTTTGTCTAGGGCACTAGTTGTCCTTTCAATAGCAAGAAGACACTGGTTAAATTCAGCAGGAGAGCTGTCGGGCGGCAAGTAGTATGCATCAAGCAGAATGCGTTCACCATTGACACTTTGCAGTTCTATCCACACTGGCTCAAGCGATGTCTCCAGGTCTGGACGTCTTATGCATGGTAATGACGCATCAACTGCCATCAAAACGCCTCCCCCGTCTTTTTCTTATTAGAGAATTCGCGATCTCGTCAAAATACCGTAAAATTTGGTGGGAAAAAGTCAGAAGAAGAACTATCTGGACAAAGCCAAGTTTCTGTTAGAACAATAATGCAGCAGTAGAAGCGACGTTAGAAAAAATTCGTTGTACGAAGACCACGGACGTTCTGGTAATAGATATCTAGGTTATGTATTTTCGTCAGTCTCGAGGTTTCAGAGAATTATGCTTGCACAAGCTAATCATCGCCGTGTGTCAACAGTGGAACAAAATTTCCTAAGGAACCGGATGTTGCCGGCGTTTGGCAACATCCTCCCTAGTCCATTTTCGGTTTCGCTTTCAAGCAGTTGCTTTTTTTCACTTTATTAGACATATACGTGACGCTGTAGTAAAATATTTATTGGGTGGTCTTCTGACACCACAATGAATCGTGTCAGTGTGCCTTTTTTTACCCATTTTAACGTCCCTTTGTGGTCACAACAAACGTTCTTCTGAACTTACGTTATTATATATTCTATGTAATTGTATGCGCAGTGCTCTTCAATCTTAACGCCGCCACTTGGTTACCCAAATATTGATCTATTGCCGGCTATTCAAAGCTAAATTGGTCATTTCAGCAGCTGGAATGTCTTCGCCATGCTAAGTTGTGATCGGAGATCAAAAGTACACCACGTAGTTGAGCCAGGAATGTTGTTCGGAGGGGGTAGGGAGTCCAAATGCGTGTGTATATTATAGGCAAAGTTGAACTGACAAGTGGTGATTTGGAGCAGCTCCTGTAGCAGGGAAAAACAGGCTTTGGAGCACACATTCCCACTATTGGAGCACCCAATTTTAAGCTTTCACGCAATTTTTTTTTGTACAACATATTTAAAAGTTATAATGTGAAAAAAAAAATGCAGTTGTTGGAGTGTCGGGAGAATATTTAGTTAAAGTGTCATACCTACAGGGGACCTGACCGCTAGATATTTATTTATTTATTGAACAATCATAGGGCGGCAATTTTGCAGATGTCTGAACCTATTACCGATGGCGTCTTCAGTCTGTTTGTATCACGCTGCTTTCGCTCGGATTCCACTTGCTACTGTTCATAGAGCAGATAAGCGGAGCATATAGCTGCTCTAGCCGATCACAATGAATAGCGCTAGCTTTTCATAGCGATCAACGTAAGCACAATTCGCAAAAAAAAAAAAAATAAACGATAACTGTTTGTTAGGCATGTGCAAATAATGAATTTTGGGTCCGAAGCAAATTCAAAGTGAATAGTGGTTTTGGCCGACTATTTTTGAATGCTTGCTGCGCCTTTCTCCACGCCTTTCCCTACTGTTACACCATGTTTAAACGAAAATTCAGCTGAAATCTCGAAGGTTGTTCCTAAGCTTCAAATTGCCCACTTGTGAGCTCTGTTAAATTTAATCTAGCTATAATTATAGACTGTGGCCTTAGAAAGTCCAACACCTACATTGGGATAACAAGTAAATGACAGATTTGACATCAAAGTAAACCTATAAAGGAGCCCAGTCACACTTAATTGTGGTGATTTATAAATCTTCTTGCTATATAAAAATAATTTCTTCAATTCTGAATTAAAAAAAAAAACTATTTAACACAGGTTTTTAGAGCCAGGGACTGAAACCGTAACCGTAACCGAAAACCGTTTAGGAACGAAATGCTTTCAATAACCGGAACCGGAACGAACCCGTTATTTGAAATTTGTGTAAACCGTAGCCGTAAACGTAACCGTAAATTATTTACCGGTAACCGATGTTAACCGAAAAATCAAAAATATTATTTTTTCTCAAGAATGACTTCGAGGAGAGATCTTGAAATTACGTGGCCATTTGAGAGAGTTACCGTCAGCGAACGGTGCATCTTTTAATACACTTCCGTTCAATATAAATTTAGGATTAAGAATACTTAATTGGAATCATTGGTCAACCCAACCTTACTATAACAAGTGTTTTTCTAAATCTGCCACAGTCCTAAACTCGCCACAAGCTTTAAGCAAGTGCGACCTTCAGGGTATTAACAAATAAGTCAGAATTCTAAGATGTCCACCCAACTTGGCTCTTTCAAAACTACCGATGTTCTTGAGCTGCATAGCCAGGATGAAGAAACGAGGTAAATTGACCATCATGCAGAGCTGGCGGAAAACAAAATCTGCTATTAAAGTCGTCTGTGACTGTCGTTCGTCCTTTTAGTCTTAGTATTTGTCGGTTGGTAGCTCTAAACTTCACCACAGACGTAAGGCCTCGGTTTTCTACAGGAAAAATAATTACCTTAACCCCCCCCCCCCTCCCTCCCCTCCGTCTCCCAATCGTCTAGTTGCCTCATAAACGGCGAGGGGGGATAATACGACTAAGACCAATTTGAAGAGGGTATGGAAGAGGACGTACTGAACAAAAAGTGAAAGCGCAAAAGTGTTGTACTACGCTTTGCCGATTTTTGAGCTATCTAAACCAAATTCATCATCTGATTCACTCAGGTTAATTAAAAAGTTATAATTTTTTCGCTGTCAAAACCAATACATCCTTGTCCTCAGTTTTTCCCCATTTTCCCCCGCTATCCAAACGTGACGTCACCGGCGGGCAGCGAGGCGCGCGGCCGGCAATCGGTTACACCCGCGCCCGCCTTTCTCGCGTCAAACAGCGAAAAAACAGGGGCGTTCGTGATATCTGAAGTGGATATTAATCTCCAGTTGTGCAAAGTATGTCCTTGGCCTACGTCCTGAAGTATGAGATAGGGTAAAAAAATGGAAGCAATTGAGATTTTGAGAAAACCGTTTTTGCAACTTGGTACGAAATCGCTAGCATATCTCTTCTCCTTCCATCAAAAGCTGGCAGTAACGCTGTCAAAGAAGGGTAGAAGAGTTACGCAATACATGTTTAGACAAGTTATCCGAGCACCGCGGAGAATGCTCGGAATGTGGGTACAGGTGCCACACATACTCGCGTGACCTGAAGGAACGTGCAATTTGCTTCCGACTTTTTTTTTAGAAAAGTTACTGTTGGAGATGCGAGCGCCTGTAACTACTTTTGTAGCATGCTTATGCTTTATGGTGCTTAAGTTATTTAGCAAAATGTAAATAGACCATTCAAGAAAAGCGCTTCTGGTCGGAGCCATTTGCAGCGTTCGCGCGTGTAGCGCGTACTTTGCTCTCCTTCAAAGACGGCGAACATGCGCACGCTGGGCTGGGAGCTAACACATATAGACTGCCATTCACGTAAATAATGACATGTATAGAATGGAATGATTTGCATTCGTGTCGGCCAGATGGCAGGTTACTGTTGATAAAGATCGTGCTAAAATGACAATTAAAAGATCTCCACAATCACCAAGCTAAATATCAAGGTGCAATGAATGGGTATAAAATAGAGAAATACACTATTTATCTTCAAATAAATAATATTTGCTTCAAGACACAATAGTGCGTAAAGTACAGAAATGCATAATAAAATTTTCAATTCAAAATAAGTTAATAAAAGTTGCTCAAAGAAAACTTTGTACCTACGCTTCTCTTTTTTGACTGTCGTAGTTGGTTGCGACGTGTTCAAACACCCATCTACGAGTGCGCAAGGGAAGGAGGTAATTCTATATGAGGTTTTTATTTAAACTAGGTTTTGGTTTTGCACAGTCTCTACCAGCTGCAAATTTACATGCCTCCCCTCAACGACATTAATATTTTCATGGTTTTAAAAACCTTTCAGCCCCATATAACATTTCTCCGTAATAGAATAAAATAATAACGTTTTCGCCTCCTCTTCTGCGAGAGAATATTGCGCGCCAACCATTTGACAAACCAGGCAACGGCTTTATCGTATATTAATAGAACTCAGCACCTGCTTCGTAAACCTCTGTAATGTGTCGAAAGTCATGTCATGTCTAGCGATGTGTCGAAAGTCATGTCTAAACTCAGACTTGAACTTTGTTTAGACGTTTCACTTCTCCAACAGATCGGCCGCGTGAGTGGAACTCCGAGAGTAGCCCCAGCTTGATTCGACGCCCAAAACGAATGTAATATTTATATATATATATATATATATATATATATATATATATATATATATATATATATATATATATATATATATATATATAATACAGAAAAAAAAACCGATGCAATTGTGAGCAACAAGTGCTAGAATGTGCCCTTCTGCAACTCGCAACACGCGGCTATACACTATTCCGAGCATAAATGACCATGTTTCAAGTGACACTAGTTCTCTCGGCACACAGTTGGCGCAAAAGTACCTTGACGTGGCTGACCTCCATTGCTGCCGGAAAGCGCTTTTTTTTTCTTTCACGAAGACAACGCTATGGAAGAAGCTTTTCCGGGCACTGTTCCTACGATCTACCGCGGAGCACAGAATGCTACCCATTGCAAAGGCTTGAATCCGGGAAAAATTAATCTCGATCACTTCGCGACTGCCCGAGTCGTTCGTCCGCCTGCCCGCCGGTGACGTACGCGGGTAGGGAGAACTAGGGATTTTTCATTGTTGCCAGCAGAGAGTCGCCTCCTAAAATCCTCGCGGCCGGCGCAACTTAGAAATTCAATAAAATTAGAGAGCATTTTTAGTTTTATAAAATAATGTGGCTATCAGTTAAGAAAGGGTTATTGATGCGGCCTGCCAATGTCCGGAAAAATTGAAGACTATCAATAATAATAAAAAAAAAGGGAAAGCCGTTTACAACTCCCTGTAATGCCGAATTGGAGCGCAGCTCTTGAGGAGGAGGAGGGAAGGGTACTGAGGGCCACGTGTTCTCGGGGGAGGGGGGTCATGTGACATAGGGGAAAGGGTCACACGACCCCCTCCGAGGTCACGTGACCTCGGGAGGGGGTCACGTGATCTCGGGAGGGGGTCACGTGACCTGGGGGTGTCACGTGACCTAGGGGGAAGGGTCACGTGGCTCCCCAGGTCACGTGACCCTCTTCCCGGGCACGCGACCAAAATTTCCCCGCTAGATTTGGTGGGGAAATTTTTCCGCTAGATTTAGCTTGGAAATTTTTCCGCTAGATTTAGCAGGAAAATTTTTCCGCTAGATTTAGCAGGAAAATTTTTCCGCTAGATTTAGCGGGAAAATTTACCCATAATGCACCGCGCGGTTACGCCGACAGCGATGCCGACACCGCTCAAGCCGGAAACGGGCGCCTAAGAGCTGCGGTCTAAAAATTGGTGGAGTTCCCGTTTAATGCCATGTGTGCACTGTAACTAGGGGTTTCGTGAACCGGTTGAGGTTCGAGTTCAACCAGGTTCGACTTCTTCGAACGTTTATTGGAAAGTTCAAGAGTTCGACTAGGGTTCGACTGTTATTCGCATGCGCGAAGGGCTGTCTCAATTGACATTGGATTGGATGGTGATGACCAAATGATCAAGTCAAACATTCTACTTTTAGTAATGGCAAAACTGTTTGGTGGGTTGGTAATATAGCAAGAATAAATTATGGTATTAACCTTTAGGTTATTAGAAATATTTTCCGTTGATTGTAACTATTTATAAAATAAAACAAGCTATTCCGTAAAAAACATTTTCTCTAATCCTAGAAATGCTTGTATCAGAGTCTAACTAGACTGTCCACAAAGTCGAACCTTGTAGAACCTGGTTTCAAGTTCGAATGTTCGTCGAACCAGTCGAACCTTGAGGTTCGACGTAAAATTCTGGTTCGACAAAACTTCGTGACATTCCTTGTTGCAACACATCTGTAGGAGAAGCTCGGCCTCCAAACCCCATAGAAAAATGGCGCTACCATATAAATGAACAGTTTTTCTAGGGTCACAGAATCGGACGCCAAGAAACGTGCGCTTCTAAAGCTCCATGCATTTGCTTTGATATAGCAAACATGACGTAGGTGTAACAGCGCACAAGAACGGAGAAAGGAACGAACAACACAGGATATATTTGTACAGATTTCTGTGTTGTTCGTTTCTCTCCTAAGCCTTCCTTGTTTCGCGCTATTGCATTTACATTGTTTAGGGGTCACCAACTAGCTCAGCTCACAATTTTATTACTTTACTCTGCTTAAAAGTATTTTATCAAAAAAAAAAAAAAAAAAGGGGGGGGGATTATAATTTTCAGTGTGGGCGAAGCCTCTTCTGCATATCTTAGGTTGCAACAAATTATAGCGACGAGAAGGTGTGAATGGTTCTTCCCGCGCACAGTGGAAACTTTCTGAGGGTTGTTTACAAGTGTAGACAACAAATACTTTGTTGCTTACACATGAAAAATAGCGATGTTTATTTTTATCATTATTATATAGGATGCGATGATCCCCGAGTAGCGGGGGTAGCATAAGTGCTTGAGTATCAAACTAAGTAATGTAATTAGATGTAGTGAACAAGTGTTGGAGCTAGAAACGTGCGCAACGTTTGACCTATAAGTACTAAGACGCTTTTGAGTTTTTGTTATTGTGAACGTCCCGTTGTTGGATATCTTGGACTACTTTAAACTTATTATAAAACGGCTATCTAGCATTTCAATAAAACAAATTACCGGAGAAACCGAGAAAAAAAAAAATAAAGGTCTTTAGGAACATGTAACCGGTAATCGAAACCGTAAAAATTGAAATCGTTAAAAACCGAAACGAAACCGATATCAACAGGAAACGGTAACCGTAACCGTAACCGAAACTTTATATTTGTTTATATGAGTCCCTGATTAGAACATCGGTGCCCAACTTACACCCTTGCATAATAGCCACAGTTAAGGTTGGAAGGTTTTACTGTAATATAAATATTAACAATCACAATGTACACTGTTTTTTTTTTTCTTTTTAATACACAGGCGCGCGTAAACCAGACTACTTTGAAGTGCGTTTATCGCCTAAGCGCGTGTCTCCGCTGCGGCGAAGCGAGTCGCGAGATCGCGTTGTCAACTTTGCGGGTATTGCTTCTCCGCAGTGCACAGGTGGTTGAGGAGAAGCGCACATTTTTCTGCTAAATCTAGCAGGGTAGGTTTTCCACTAAATTTAACAGGGAAAATTTTCCGCTAAATTGATGGAGGGCTTTGCCACTACGAAGGGTAGGGCATAGAAGTTAAAAGGCATCCGAGACAAAACATACAAATAAATGCCTCGAGAGAAGCAAGACTTCTGCTTTTTCCTAGGAATTCGAATTTTTCGTCTCTTAACGACTGTACAGGAAATGGAAAGGGTCATAATATGTACACTCTATCGTTTCATATTGAGATCAACGAGAAATTCATTCGTCTACACGACACCGATGCCACGTTTAACTTCAGCTCCTGGATATTGACGGAATCTGCTAGGTACCGATAAGGATAACTTAGACAAAATGCCACAGCTTTGAATAATTCTGCAGCTGTCACGTCGACGCACGTAATCTGTAGGAAAAGATTGTGGACTGCAGGCTGTTTCTCTCAAAGCGGGCTTACCCAGAATTATCAAGACCTGAATAAATCTTTCCCTTCATTGTCCAGTGTGGAGACAAGAGTGCCTTTCCCAACCTTCGCATCACCACTCAGATACTGCTAACCATATCAATTTCCATCACTGGTTGTAAAAGTGTGAGAGGCTGTTCATCAAGTTGTAATTAATACTTTTGAATTTCGCGAGCTTCCATGATCCAAAACAGGCTTTGCGATCTTGCTCTGCTGAGTGTAGAAAGAGGAGAAACTGGGCAAATTCACTTTCACGGCGTAGACCAGTTCGCTTCAGCGAAAGTAAGAAAAGTTATGTTGAGGTTCTTCTGCAGTGCCATGATGTATAGGGTGTCTGAAATAATCAGGCTCGATCTGAAATGGGCCATCAAAATCGGCGCCGGCACGTACCAATCTAAACTTTTCGTCGAGGGTGTATTTCACAGGTAGGTTTTATCTTGTAAAATTACAAAGCCTAGCTCCCTTTCTTTAAAAAAAAAAAAAATAGGCACAAAAAACTTGCCAGGGAAAACGGCAGACGGTGACGCAGACGACCGAGTCGAGTGGTGGGGGAAGTATGGCGCACGTATTGAAAGATGATGCTACCTCCTTATCGAGACTGCTCGCGACGACCTAAAATGAACATAATCTTTTTGTAATGCAGCTTTGGTTTAAACATACGTGCGAAAAATAACAACAAAACTTGAAGCAAAAAGAAAACGCTGTTGCGTAACGACGGGCTTCATGCTCCCGACGGATTTCGTCTGTATGTCGTCTCCTTTCTTTCGCTGTTCGTCTAAACCTTCCGACGCTGCTCCCGACGCCATCTATGAATACGTGCGCCTTACTAGTCCTGCCACTCGACTTGGTAGTCTGCGTCACCATCCGCCGCTGACCCAGGCAAGTTTTTTCGCCCATTTTTTACAGCGAGAGAGCTACGCTTTGCAATTTTACAAGATAGGACTGACCAGTGAAATACACATTTGACGAAAAGTTTAGCTTGCTACGTGCAGGCGCCGCTTTTTATGGCCCATTTTAGATCGAACCTGGTTACTTCAGATACCGCATTCATTTCTGTCTTATACTCGTTTGTTAATCAAAGGTGAATAATGAAAAGTGGCAAATAAGATATGTCAGAATCCTAAATATCATATTTCTTCTCATACTATAACTATGTACCAACACAGTGTTTACAAACAAGCTCGATTTTCCCACACGAGGCGAGGGCACTGCGCGTGTGCAGAAACCAATTTCGGGAGGAGTGAGCGTTTGCGCATGCGCAGTACCGACAGCAGCGCCACCGCAGTGGCGTGACGTTTGTGAGTTGAGTTGGTCTATAACTTTATCTAAGCGTCTTCGTGATTTGTGAAAATGTTAACATGCCCATTTCGTTTTTCTCTTCTGTGTGGTTCGAAGTTATTTTTTTAGAACCAATGAAGTTTTTAAATGCCTATTTTATTTTTATTTTGCTGCAACATATGAAAGCCATGCAAGGATGTGGTTTGACAGGAGCTATATTGTTTGGCATCTTTTTTTTTCGTGTGTATTCAATGCAATGCAGTGGAATGAATGTGCTGAGCTTTCGTGGACATGCGGAATTCTATACAAAATTATCATCATAATCATCATCATCATCGCCATCAGGGGCGCTAAGAAACTTCTTGCGATGAGTGCTATCAGCCCTAAGTACGGCACTGGGCGCACGACATATGACATCCATGACATCACGTAACGTCCCTTTCTCAGCTATATTTAGCGGGGAAATGCGTAATCTGTCGCTTGAGCGTAACATGTAGATATTGCAAAGCTTTTTTTTTTTATCAGAAAGTGGTTGATACAACACATTCTGTGTTCAAAGGGAAGTAAACCAGTGGGACGACCACGGGCTAGGAGAAATCAACACGCAAGAAAAGGGAAACCCTTTTCGGTTGACCGTTTTTCCACCCATACTACGACGAACCCGAGAGCGCCGTGTCGCCGTGCACGTCGTGGGCCAGTGTGGACAACGGCCGTCGGTGGGAAGAGCTGCGGCGGGGCTCCCTGTTGCGGGCTGTTTGCTCGGCGTACACAGTGCCCGCAACTGCGGAGGTCTCGCCAAAGGGCGCGTCGTGTTCCAGGAGCATTAGCGAAGCGGGCGTGGAGTGGTGCCAGCGGCATGCGTCCGCCTTGATCCCCGAGAGGACGCCCCGGGCACTGCTGCTTCCGCGCCCTCACGTGTGCTCACACTCGCCGAGCGGACGAGCCGATGGCCAGGACGCGACGAGTCGAGAGTGGACAAGATGTCCGCTCTTGCAAACTGTCCGCCGTACGTGGAATCTTTTGGAGACGCTGATACAGAAATCTAAGACAAGGGTGATAAAGAGGCGAGTTGGTTAACGTTACGCATGATTTTAACCGGAAACAACGGACGAGACAAGGGAATAATTTCACACACGTCTCTTCAGACGTGAGGGTTCGTCTTCTGTCCCCTGTGTCGTCCGTCGTCTCCGGTTAGAATAATGTGCAACAGGGCCGACTTGCGAGAAGCAGCGTCTCAGCCTCGGTGTAGTCTCAGCTGAGACTGGGAGAGAAAGCACTGCCAAAGCCAGCCCACGAGCTGAGCGAGATTCAAACCGCGTCTCAAGACGCTCACGCGCCCCAGCCCTTGCAGTGATTTCTTTCACCCAGTCTCCCAGTCTCAGCTTGGATGATGTTCCAGGAAGCCGGCCCAGAAATCTATATCAGAAATCAATATTATATATATATATTTTTTTTTAGTTTGGCGCGCGTTCAGGGTGAACACTTTGTATCTTGGTGTCGACATCAAACAAGTCACTGACATGATGAGAATGGCACGGTATCTCTTTCGAATGCCCGGCATGCAGCACGCGCCCGTTGCCTTCGACCGCGCTTTGGCTGCGCGTGTTCAGGGTGAACACTTAATAACTCGGTGTGAGCTTAAATTCTTGGCGCTATTAGATGCAGGGGGGGGGGGGGGGGGGAAGGGAAAAGAAAGTAATGTTGCATTCTAAAAAAAAAAAAAAAAATGTGTGTCGTCTTACACCTTTTTGTCCCATATAATGCACCCCAAAGCTTTGGTTCGACGTACAGAAAACTGACGTCGAACAATCGGACCCAACTTTTACGAGGGGCTTGAGAACGGGAGATATACCTCATTAAACAGCTAAAGTACGTTTCAAAGTCTAAAAAAAAAAAAAAAAAAAAGAACAGGTTCTGCAGTAGGGCCACGAAAACTCAGATTACTTTTTTGTAGTCAGTAACACGTACACTAGTTATTTTAATAAGTTGTATCCACTCGACTATCAAGCCGCTCGTGAAAGTTGGTAAGGTCGCTTCGACGTGAGAGCATTCATTATATGTACATCGAACTGAAGTTATGTGGTGTTGTATATGAGACAAGGGGTGTAAGAATATACCCATTTTTTTTCCCGAGAGTGTAGGAGGAGACCACAGGGCCGTGGGGAACGAGGAGTCACGTGTTGTGGCACTGGTTTGTGGAAATTGTGTTTGTTGCATGGGGTTTAGACAAAGGGAAGCTGTACGCTGCCTTTGTCTTGTGCTTTATCGTAATTTTAAGCAGATCACGCCTCGTTAAAAGTTTATAAGAGACAACCTCTTATAATGGCCCGTGGTGTTCACGCCAGTGCTAACCCGGGATCCTAAATGGCCATCACTCAATAACAATTACACGACGGCATGCAGGTAAGGTGACTATCCATATCGAGCGGGTAGGGTCGCTTGAGCTTTCGTACTACGCGCACCGGACTGTGGTGCGCGTGGGCAGTCTGCCACCAAAACTCCGCCGGTTTGTGCAGGTATAGGGTTCATCGCAGTCACGTGCTGTGACGCTTGCGCTCATCAACACAAGTTGTGTCATACACAGGGTGTGTTTTGTGTTTTTGTTAAACTTAACAGATTTGTTTAAAAAAAGCCGTGAAAGTGACACTAATGTGGTTTGTGCGGGTGAGTTATACGGCCAGGGGGATATGGTATAGGGGACTAATCGTAACGATCAGTCGACTAATTAATTAAAATGTGGTAATTAACTCATTAATTATTGAAAATAAAAACATGGTTCTTATTAGGAACTTGCTCAGCGTCACCGAAAACCACTAAATCAACTCTTTTTAGGACATAACGCAGGGGCAGTATATTACGGCGTTCCGTAAAAACATTGAATTTTGACGTGTTTCTAGGTTTCGATTTCTTATCGGAGCGCATCTCTGCGCCCGCGGTCCTGATCTCCAGTGGCTAAGACGCGCAACACACGTGCGCCCAACTTCCCTCCATGTTATGAGGGAGGCGAAGGGGGTGTCTTCGCGCCGCGACCACTGGGGGGCAAGACCGCGGGCGCAAAGATGCGCTCCGATAAGAAAGTGATACCTAGAAACGCGTCCAAATTGAGCGCTGTTTTAGAACGCCGTAAAATGTTTCCCCTGCTTCATGTCCTTCTAAAAAGAGTTGATTTAGTGATTTTCAATGACGCTCAGCAAGTTTCTCAATAAAAACGTATGTCTATTTTCATTAATAAAAAAGTTAATTAACGAATTTTAATTAATTAGCCGACTGATCTTTACGATTAGCCCCCTATACTCTGTCCCCCTGGCCGTATAACACACCTGCACAAACCGCGGAAGTGTAACTTTCACGGCTTTTTTTCTTTTAAAGAAATCTGTTAGAAAAAAAAACGGTATATAGTTACACGGGGTTTCCTTAACCACAGTTATGTGTGGCTGAGTCCAGACCTAACAGCGGCTAAGAGTGTCCGTGTAACCAGGCGGCAGTAACTGCTATCTGCGGTTTGGGCTAGGTCACCTTTAACCGCAGTTAAAAGCAACCTCAGTCACACTTAAAATCCCGCGTAACTTGTGTACAAGGCGGCACGGCGAGCGATATGACGCATTGCTTGTGTCCTACACGTGAGTCGCATTTGGTTGTAGCGTATTTACGTCACATTAAACGCTCAGGGTTAGGTGGAGTTCATCCAATCTAAGTTTGGCGGTGGACACGTCGCGACTTGGCAGTGTACATAAGGCGGTTAGGTCAACAATCTATTTTGGAGGATAGAAGGAAAACAAGCCCGTTCTCGATTTTGAATTGCAAGTTAAATTAAGCTTTTGATTCATTACCCTCAAGCGTTGCACTATGCTTGTATCATACTGCATGACATACACCCCATCAATGTTTGTAAAATCACAGCACAGCGGGCAATCTTCACAGCTTAGCACACGCATGATCGTCGCTTCGGAAAGAGAGCGAAACAATTGTCATACGCACGAACGCTAAAAATGGCATCGACCAGCCGGCCCGAAGCCCGTTTCTGGAATGGTCTATGCGATGTCATACAAGCTTAACCCAGTACCAGGAAAATCTAGCTGACCGCTCGCTTACATTAAATGAATAATCCCAATAGCACCTGGTTCCCGACGTGCAGGGGCAAGCTCTCGGATATGCGTGTTGATTGAGTGCTTCTCCCGGCACTTCTATGTGCTGCGGAGAAGCGAGAGAGGGGAGAGGTGCGAACAGTTGGTTTGGCGGTGTAGCCAATTATTGATCGGATTCCGTTATAACTTATTTACCACCTCAGTGGAGAAGGGCAGCGAAAAAGAGCCACATCCCTGCGCCCATGAAGCCCTGTACGCGTAAGTGCCCTCTGTTTCTACCTTCTTTGCTTCGCTATATCGAGGAATGCAGTTCCAGAAGAAAGAACGCTGCAAGTACTAGTGAAACAAGTTAAATCTTCAGCAGACCCGCTTGACTATGTCAATGAGGTGTTCAACAATGCAACGAAAGCTTTACAAAATTACTACTGCGAAGTAATTTAGTTACAGTGGCATGAGCTGAAATTCAATTATGTTACCAATGCAGCCATTTTACAAATATAGTGAGTTGCCCATAAAAGCAAATGAGTTACCTTATAAATACCTATTAAATGTGGTATTGTATCAAGACGTATGGCTGTTGTAATTACCGACCTTCCGTTCACTTTTGAATGGCAGGAAAACAACGATGGAGTCTTCTTTCCGTTTAACTGACTCGACGTTTTTATATAAATACGTAGCCCTCATCACTTGGGGACAGTCCGCAAATTTTTACGGACGAAAACCTTCTATTACGTGCGTGATGCATCTTGTTCAAATTCCTGAAATATGCGGTCTACGAGCTGCCAAAAGTAAAACAAAATTCAATATATTACGAAAAGAAGATGGTCCCGTTTTAACCTAGAAAAGTCAATAATTAAGACAATAAGTTCAGAGGTCCGTACTGCTTTCCACTAGCAACATTGCGTATTGATGTGCTAACACACAATTGCCAGTTCATCCTTGAAACCAATCTTAGGTACGGCAGCTCAATTCACTTAATGAAATTCACATTAAATGTACAGAAACCGGGGCCACACCACATATCAGATTACCTGAAGAACAGGAAGAAATGAATAGAAAAGTTACATCGGAACACTTGTTGCGCGCAGTCGCACACAGCGTGTTCAGTAGGATATGTGGGCATCTTTTTACATCAGTGAATTAGTTTGCGTGCAGAAAAGCACTGCTCTTCTTGGCGGTTAAAGTACTAATTATGGCGTATGTCAACTACGCTACCAGCACAGCCAACATGCTGTCACTATAGCACATGCTTGCACTTCATTCCCCAAAATGAAGCGAAGTTGCATGAATGTAGTGCAAGTTTTATATATATATATGGGTGGTTTCATCTCAAATCGTGCAGGCAAAAAGGGTCGAATTTTTAATTTCGATGAAAAAAATATATGTTATGGCGCCGTTTCTAAAACCGCAGTCGACGCAAACCGCTAGTTCGTCGGATTTTTCGTTCTCGACTTATGAATTTTTAAAGAGGCCGCGGCGAAAAGCAGTGTTTTTCACACCCGTCGTGGGTCAGATGTTTCGCTTGATCTCCCGCCATGGATTTTCAGTCCACATTGTATTATCTTTTTTGAAGCACTCTGTGGACACATTTAAAAGGCTCCAATGCCATGAAATAATTTTAGGCCTTTTGCTTTTTTTCTGTAAAAATGTGAAAAACGCCTCCTCGGTTAATTGTTGACGAACTTTGACAATTAATTACTGGCGATCTACTTGGGTTACACCGATATTTTTTATGTCCACGGAGAACCCAAAACACGCTCTTTATATTTATTATAAAATGCCTTGGCTGTATAAAATATCCTTTGCGGTACGTTTACGTTAATATTATGAAAAAAACAAAAAGTACCATTTTTGAAATTGATTTTCTCAAAAAACCCATTTTTTATTTTTTTATTTTTTTGTTAAAATGTAGATATGATAGCTGTCTACACAAAAATTAAGCCTAGAAAGTGTATATTTTGTTTGTATGTTCTACATTTAAGCATCAATATCGTACAAAAACGTGTTTTTACGGCTCGAAATGGACTTGCGAATTGCGGGTCTTCACAAGCTTAGAAATAGTTTTTTCTTTTTTTCAACGTTCCGACATAAAAATGAAATACAGTATTTTCACCCTGATATATTTATTGATTATTTAAATTTTATTATAGGCGGCAAGCTACATCGGAGGAGTTCCAAAAAGAGAAAGCAACACTTCTTAACAGACCAGCAGGTGTCGTAAATTTTTAACACGTAGGAGTCGGCAGACGTCTTATTGATTCGGGGCCCTCATTGGCCTGCATGAACGTCCCGCCCTTTCGGAGCCAGCAGATGACCACGACCTTTCGCGCTCGTTGTGTTAGATGGGACGGCCCGTGACAGTAAAGCGAGCAGCGCACCCTGTGTCACGAGGAGTGAAATGGTACGATTGTGTCGTTGACGCGGCGAACAGTGACAGCCACCCAGGAGGAGTCTGTCAGAGTATTGCACAAGGGAAAGCAAAGGAATCGTTGCCTGAAAGGATGAGGACACCACGGCCTTACAATGTCGACGGTCAACAACTGTTCTGCCAGCCAAAACAACGCCGCGTGCGCGCTAAAACCGGCGGCGCGGGACAGAAATCCCGCAGACGCACACACGAAGATGGGCCGGTTTCGTTAAGGATGTGGGAAAATTTGAAACCAGCCATCCGTGCATGCGTGAAACGATACCGCCTGTTAGCCCTAGCTTCGAGCGCCCTATCCTTACCTTAAAACGGCCGTGCTCTCTCTCTCTCTCTCCGGGGAGATCCGATAGCACCGAAGGGTTATCTATTAAACTTAAGGAAGAAAACGAGAAGGGAGTGTTTAAGTTTAATTATCCCCACCAACCCGCTCGTTCTGTCCTTATAAAGGGTTATCTCTTTTGGAAACAGCAAAGCCCGGAGACTGACATTAAAACGAGCGTGTTGGTAAATATACTTGTGTTTGTATTCTGCCCGGAGACTAGTTGGGTCCAAGTCAGCCTCCTTGTCAACTATAACCGTTTGTGAAAAGTGGGCTTCTCCCGAGATGAAACGTTAGCGTCGGCTGACGTGTTCTTTTGAAAAAGGGAAGGGGAAAAAGAAAGTTTGAGTAACTGCAGAAACTACCTCGAAAGCTCCTCCCCGATAAGAAGCTTGAAGCATAGTCTCGGTTACCTTCTCGCGCATCGCCTGCTCGAATCTATTCTTCACTTTCTTTCGTACATCCACGGTTCCGCACAGTCGTCGTGGATGTGCGTAATAGAGGGAGGAACAGATTCGAGCATCATCTGGACGCCGTCATCCTGCCAGACTTCAATGTCGTGGGACCGACTCTTGTGTGTTTCTTCGCCCCGCTGAACTTCGTTTCTCGGGTGCGGTTTTTTCTGAACGTTTTTCTTTTTTTTCAATATTTTCTTACTAACTGTTTGTTAGCACTGTTCAGTTGTTGAGTTTATTTCGTCATGGCGTAGCGGCCTGGCGGTGATGTAGAGAGTGTGTTCGCACGCATTTGGTTGCGTCCCGTTTAGGAAATGCCCGGGGGAGTTGGTTATTGTTCTTGCCATGTGCGGCTGAGTTTTCCCGTCTTTATTAAATTATTGATTTTTTTTTGTTTTACCTTTACGTGCCGTCGACTTCTTTGTCTGACTCTCCACCAGGCGTGGACCTATCGCCTTGCCACCGCTCGAACCTAAATACTTTTTTTTTTTTTTACGCAATTTTCGTTAAGACCGGAGTTGGGCAATTTAATTCCTATTTATTTATTTTTATTTCCTACCTCTCTCCATGACACACTCTCTGTGTGTTTCGGACCGTTTCTGTGTCACCACTTTTATGTATTACGGAAGTGAAAGGACATTCCCTGGTGACCTGTGCGACGTGCGGTGAACAAGCCCCAGTGTTTGGTTTCGTAAAGAATTGTATATAATATATCGACGATTTGGTGACTTTCTTTGTCTTAGTAATATGACAGCTAATAGCTAGTCGTGTTAGTTTACTTTGAAAGGTTTATAAATCGAAACAATACAACGTCTGTGCCTTTTGGTTATTGAAGGTCTACTAGGCCTGCTGATTTGGTTAGATATATATCTCATGGTTCCCGCTCTTATCAAGACACACATAAATATTCAATACCACAAAATCCGTTTATAATTGATTACAAAATGTAGAAGAAAATTCAAGAAAACTTTTTCACAATTCATAGAGACGCATGGGTCGCTATGTCTGACTTAGGCCTTGCAAAACAAAGACGTCTTTTTCCGATATTGAGGCCTAAATATAAAACATGCAAACAAAATATACACTTTCTAGGCTTGATTTTCGTGTAGACAACTATCATATCTACATTTGAACAAAAGATAAAAAAAATAAAAAATGGGTTTTTTGAGAAAATCAATTTCAAAAATGGTACTTTTTGGTTTTTGCATAATATTAACGTAAACGTACCGCAAAGGATATTTCATACAACCAAGGAATTTTATAATAAATATAAAGAGCGTATTTTGGGCTCTCCTTGGACATAAAAATTATCGCTGTAACCCAAGTAGATCGCCAGTAATTAATTGTCAAAGTTCGTCAACAATTGACCGAGGAGGCGTTTTTGACATTTTTACAGAAAAAAAGCAAAAGTCCTAAAATTATTTCATGGTATTGGAGCCTTTTAAATGTGTCCACAGAGTGCTTCAAAAAAGATAATATAATGTGGACTGAAAATCCATGGCGGGAGATCAAGCGAAACATCCGACCCACGACGGGTCTGAAAAACACTGCTTTTCGCCGCGGCCTCTTTAAAAATTCATAAGTCGAGAACAAAAAATCCGACGAACTTGCGGTTTGTGTCGACCGCGGTTTTAGAAACGGCGCCATAACATATATTTTTTTCATCGAAATTAAAAATTCGACCCTTTTTGCCTGCACGATTTAAGATGAAACCACCCATATATATTCGCATACAGCACCGCCTTATTTTACTAGATGCACTGCCGAACCTTATCACCTCAATATTCCTAACTGATCATCAATTTCTATTTCACCTGATTGCAGTCCTTTAGCCGTCAAATGAAGACTCATAGAACGTACACATCGCGACATTGTTAGCGCGAACACGACATCGGCGTATTTTCGCATTTTACTTCTAAATAGTATTAGTGAGCACGAAATGTTATCAGTTACATTATAGGACTAAATGAGCTCTTTCCGTAGCAATAATAACTTGGATGACATCCCTTGGTTTCAAAGAGAAAAACTGGAAAAACCGGCGATCGCTTGTTCGCGCTAACAGTGTCGCGCTCTGTACCTCTGCTATCATTTGCGTTAGCGAAAACAAACAAACAATAACAACAACAGAATAGTTGAGAATCCACTTAAAACAGCCAGGCTTGCATTGAGCAAGTCAACGACCTTTCTAGTTTACTGCTGTTGATTGCATCGTAACTTCGACGGTGTTGAGCTGAATGGTCATGAGGACCTATCCCCCGGGAAGTTAGGCAGTGAACGCGTGCAAGTCGCGCGTGAAGCAGATTGAAACGTAAACTTTCCTCTCCCTATCAGTAAAGAGGAGGCACCTCGTTCGGAGGCTAGTCGACACTGCTAGCTGCCAAAAATGCCAACTTTTGCCGGTAAACGACACCGAACGATTGGAATCGAACGCAGCATCACGGTTCAGTGGGCACTGGGACGTTCGAACTCGAGATCGAGTCTGGTGATTGCAGCCGAGAACCGTCTCAGAGTTGCGTAAACATAAAATGGAAGCTACTTGTCGAACGAAAACTTGGCTGCCCAGTTGATATGGGTCGTGGCTCGAAGTACAACACGCACAAATGTTAGGAATCTGCCTTTGTCTGCGTGCGAAAATGGCGCCATAAGCCTTCTCCGGTGTAAAATGTGCTCATACTATCAAAACGGTTTATATAAATTGTCAGCACGTTAGCATAAGTCTTGTGGTTTGTTCGTCACAAAATTGTAAGCAATAAGCTGTGCGTTTTTTTATGCCTAATATAACTTATGGGAATAGGTATCTCTTCGAAAAAATCTCTCCAGTTCTTTAAACATTTTGATGATAGATGCGGATCGACTAGAATATCTAGAATATATACAGTTCAAAAACAATAATTAGGAGAAGATAACTAAACTCGGAGACTCACAGAAGTAATCGGCAAACGTCAGTAAAACAGTTTGCTTAAGGGAACACAGGTCTTGGACCTTTTTTTTTTCTTATTTTATGACCGAACCTATTAAAACTGCACAAGCTTGTTCAGCTTTTTGTGCTGATTTCAGATATCTGGTCATTTTTTCAGTCAGTAGAATTATCTTCAAGATAAATTAAACTTGCCTGCCTTTGTTTAGAGGAATGATATTAAAAAAATGCTCAAGAAAATATCCTTTTTAACACATGGCTAGATACTACAAAATGTAGAGCGTACAATGTTGGAAGTACTTTTAAGATAAACCCATGATTAGTGATTTTACTACACATTGAATTTCAGTGCTCAATGCATGGCTAACAAGTAATAAAACAAAAGATCAAATAGACAATATTCTAGACTTATGTCAGAAAATCTGCTTTCAACATTGTATGCTTCACACATTTAGCTACACATTTCATTAAAGGTTATATTTCTATCTACTGTAAATGCTGAAATATCCCTCCTGCAAATTTTCAACAAGTCCGAAAATTGTGTCTTGTGAAAACAATGTTTTAAAGTCAACTTCAAAGCACATTCAACCTGCATATACATTCTTAATTGATTTATAACCCAAATATTCATCCACGAAATTAGCAGAATGGTAAACTGAGAAGGACAACAGCCATCGCCATTTTCAAAAAAATGCAGTTTTAGGGTGGTTTTGGCTCCAGAGACCCATGTCCCCCCTTAAATTTTGCCAAGGAAAAATTACGTAACTAACTGGCAACAAGCTGTATTCGGTGACAGGTTAAGAATCCAGTAGACGCTCTGCCTCAAGTGCGAGCAGTCTGTCTGCCTTTGATAACGCTTTAGCGCACGCGTATCCTCGAGGCTCAGCGGATGGCGACAAGCGCTTGCTGTAGGCAGAGCATCTATTCAGTTCTTAACGTGTTACCGACTTTAGTACTTTTAAAAAGCAAGCAGGCAAAGTCGACAAGTTCCATGTTTACAAGATACCTCACGTGTTTGAGCGCGTTAGTAGGTTTTTAACGGTAATTGTAATTGAACAAGTTACAGGTTACTCGAAAAACGCAAACGAATTACAGTTACAGCTACACTCAATTTATATTGCAGCTTCAAAAGTATTTAGTTTCTAAAATGTTAACGAATTCCAATAACACCTGCGATTCGTTACTCTAATCATTAAGAATTGAAAACGAGCGTCTTGGGGAATACGAATACATGAAAGAATAAAACATTGAAAACGGGGAAGGAAACAGGACTCCTTTGAAAAAAGGCATGTTTCCTAAAATAATAGATTTTAATAGAGTGACGTCAAAAGAAGAAAACAAAATTCTCCCGTTCTGGAAATAATGTAATTGGCGTGAAAAAAAATACAACCTGAAAACGAAGGACCACCTGTGATTCGTTACTCTACAGCTGTGCGTTCCTAGTGGATCAATCCAACTTGGTGAACCAACCGAATCGAAAACCACATCGCGAAGCAGCTATTAGAGAGAAACCTATATTGCGAAGGAGCTATGAGAGAGAAACGATGACAAAACGAGGTTGTTGACACACTGATTATTTACATAGTTACCGCAGAATATGTTTCTGAGGCTCGAGCCTGTCAGCGTCATACACACACGTCTTCGCGCGACATGATGCTGTGCGTCGTTCACTAGAACCTTCTTACGACGACCCGTATGAGGTCCACTCCAGAGCGGACGAACACTTCACCGTGGTCTACCACAAGCACTACATCGGACACTACGAACAGAGCATATTCTGCCGCACACAACAAATATTCCACAAAAAAAAGGAAACTTTTCCCAGGAACGAGTTGCCAGCCATAACGAACGTCAAGGATCGAAAGCAGGTACTACATGTCATATCTGGTTAATATGGCTCCCGTTATTACAGATACCCCTCTAATGACACCATTTTCGGAGACAAACTGGGAAAATACGTGAATTTGTTTCTCATTATTATGGACAACTCACATTATGGATGATTTCTGGGGGTAAGGAGGTGTCCATATTAACGAGATATCACTGTAATCAACTGAGTAATTAAACTAAGATTTACTAAATAACTCTTAAATCATAAAAACATATTGTTCCAATTAGAAATTTGCCGAACACCATAAAAAGAAACCGCTAGACAGTTTAAAAATGTACTATAAAACATGTACAACACTTTACAATAATCAAACAAAAAGCTGCTACACTTGAATGCGTTTCTAGGTTTCGGTTTTCTTCCGGAGCATACCTTCGCGCCAGGGGCCCTGCACCCACGTGACCGAGGCGCGCAACGCACGAGCGTCAGATAATCCATGCTACGAGGGGAGGCCAGGGAAATCGGTGGCCGAGTGGGATTCCTGTTTCCGGCACTCGTCGAGTACGGACGCACGGATGGCTGGCTCCGCGGGAGCTGAGATAACGGCCTTATCGGGCCGCGGTTTTGAGACATCTGCTGTTCCTCAGGATTATCGGATTGTACTGCCGCCCCTGCCAACAGGTATCATCATGCACAACAGCATTTTTCTGCACTGCGATGTTTCGGGAAGGCCGTACAAGATTGGCGACTTCAAACCAGGGCTTCAGAGCGTCGGCGTCTTGCAAGACCTCAAGGCATTTGGTTCCTACCAGATGAACCATGTTTGGATTGCTACCTTCCGCTCACTGGCATCAAAGCAGAAGATCCAGGAGGCAAAAGAACTGCTCGTCAAGGGAAAAAGGTGCCTCGTGCTGAACCCCAACAAGGCTGAGGTACGCTTAAAACTGCACTGGGTGCCGTGTGACGTCCCTGATGACGGAATCCGGAGGGCTCTTGAGCCTTACGGAACCGTTCAAGGTGTTGTTCGTGAAAGTTGGCATGAAGACGGCTTCCAAGGCGTGGAATCTACTACTAGAGTGGTGCGTCTGAAGCTCAAGGACAGCGTGACCTTAGAAAGGCTGCCGCACCAACTGCGCATGCCGCACGGCTCAGTTCTAGTCATCGCCCCGGGGCGCGCACCAATGTGCTTGCGTTGCCGAAGGACAGGACACGTTCGACGTGAGTGCAAAGTGCCCCGTTGCGAACTGTGTCGGCGCTTCGGGCACGAAAAGGACGACTGCGTCAGGAGCTACAGAAGGTGCGACCGGAAAGGATGAATTCGAAGACATTATGGATGAGGAAGAAGCTGAAGTCGCGGCAGGTGGCAGCTTGCCGGCCAGTAGCAACATGGACGTGCTGTGTCCCTTGGAAGCGGAAGCTGCAAAGGACAACACCCCCTCTCCGCCTGCCACTCCCTCGGCCTCCCCGGTGTCTACCGCTCCTGCGAAGGAAGACACCACGAACAGCAGTGCAGAAGTCAACGCATCTTCGAAGACTGCTTCAAACCGCCAGGAGGACCGCCCCAGCGGCCAGGACCAGAGCACAGACGTCAAGCCGATGCAAGCTGCACCGACAGACACTGGCACGGCTGTTCCGAAGTTCAGGAGCTGTGAAGACTGGGCCAGCACGGATGAAGACGGACAAGTGCTACCGGACCAGCGCCTTAAATGGAAACCAGTCAGCCAGCGGAATTTTCGATACGACCCAAAGACCCGGATCCCGACTGAAGCTCGTCGGCAAAAGGACTCTCAGTAGGGTCTTGCATGTACTGTGATGCTTTCTGGCGCATTTCTTCTTGTTTGATGCATAACCCCCTTGACATGAGTGTGGTGAGAAAAGTACTTGCATTAACTCGCAGTGTTCTATTTAAAAATAGTTACTTTTAATTGCGTTAGCTTAATTGCACGAAAGAGACAACAGTGGTTACTGAACACCCTCTTAGAGTTCACGTCGCACTACTGCAAAAAACTAAATTAACCGCTCAGCATGCTAATCAGGCCGTCCAATTTTTCGAAAACCACTTTGAACTCCGGTACGTCAACGCCATTTCACATAGTGCGGGGACAGCCGTACTAATTAAAAAGAAAAGCGGCATTACAGTATTCCCTGAATGGGAGACGGACCGGAGTGGAAAAATTTGCGCTGTAGACGTGCTATACAATAATGAAGCTATTCGGATAGTCGCAGCGCATGCGCCAAACCAACCGACAGAAAGAAAAGGTTTTTTTAATCAGCTCCGACAGTATATCAGCACTCCGGCACACACACTACTGGGGGGTGATTTCAACTGCGTGACTCCGCCCAAAGATTCGTCAAAGGGACTTCGACAGGACTCCAGCATAGCAGAACTTAAGAAGCTACTTAGAGATTTTGATTTGCAAGACGTAACTGAATTTGTACAAGCACCATCTGCCGGATACACTCATTGGCAAGGGGAATGTCACTCGCGACTAGATCGCATATATGCTTCGAGTGGCTTGGCGGCAAATACGATAGCCTATAACGTTATACCAGTAGCTTTTTCAGATCACGCTCTTGTTACGGCGCAGATAGGCAAGGAAAAGAAAAAGCAAAACTGCGATTCATCCTGGAATACGTGGAAACTAAACGAAAGCGCGCTTGAGGAGGAGGAGCTTCAACAGGAGCTAAAAAGGCTTATCACAGAGAAAGCGAAAAGTCATGAAGTGAACGCTGAGCACTGGGAGCTGCTGAAAGAAGAAATAAAGATGAGCGCAATCGCCTTCTGCCAGAAAAAATCTATGGAAAGGAAATCCGCTAAAAGAAACCTGATGAAGACATTGCAAACTTTAATAAGAGAAGAGAATTTAACACCTGGCTTGTTTACGGCTGACATTCAAGAATGCAAGGCCCAACTGCTGGAACAACTAGAGGAAGAATATCGAGGGGCTATGGTGAGGTCAAGGTTACGCACGCTCGAACGGTCAGAAGACCCCACAAAGATATTTAAAACGCGCGAACGTGAGCGCGCGTGCCGCAACAACTTCCATGAACTTCAGAGCGGAGAAAACATACTCTCGAAACCCGAAGAAATAGAATTAGAGTTAGTCGCCTTTTTTTAGTAAAATGTTAGGTGAACAAAAATCTCCGAACAGACAAGCAATGAAGGAAGTGCTAGCAGTTATGCCCAAGGTACCGGAGAAACTGGTGGAGTGCCTTAACGGGCCCATCAGCGAGGCGGAGGTACAATGTGCAATTAAGGATCTGGCACCAAGGAAGTCACCCGGGGTTGATGGGCTCGGCGCAGCTTTCTACAAAATGTTTTCATCGGAACTGATGCCAGTTTTAACGAAAGTGTATGCGGATATATACAATCGAAACCTCCTTCCACCTTCAATGCAGCAGGCAACAACGGTACTAATTCCAAAGCGGAAAAGCGATGGGTCAATCAGAAGTAGCGAAGACTTTCGACCAATAAGCCTTCTGACAACGGATTATAAGATCCTAGCAAAAATCATATCAAAACGCCTCGAAGTTGCATTCCATACCATTGTTGGAAATCATCAAACGTATGGTTTCAAAAATAGATCGATATTCACTAATCTGCATACAATGAGTATTATAGCAGAAACGGCAGAAGCGATGGGACGTCCTACGGCTGTCCTACAAATAGATTTAAAAAAAGCGTTTGACAAAGTGTGTCACTCATTCTTATTTTCATTATTAGAGCACTGTGGAACCGGACAATTTCTGGTCAATTTCATCAAAATATGTTACAGGGACATAAGCACACGGATCCTTATCAATGAACGCAAGTCACGCTCCATTCCCGTGAAGTCGTCGGTACGCCAAGGATGCCCAATGTCGCCCATACTTTTTGCTATCTATCTAGAACCGATGTGTAAGGCAATCTTGAATGACCTCATCATAGAAGGCGCAAGCCTGGGTGCAACGTCAGCACGGTTGCTGGCTTACGCGGATGACGTCACCCTAATTGGTCAAAATCAGAAAGATATAGTGCGGGCCGTAGAACTTGTAAGGCAGTTCAGCGACATTTCTGGAGCTGAAATTAACCCCAAAAAGTCTGTTGGAGCCTGGCTGGGGCCGTGGGCATCCAAGCCAAAACAATTCTTGGGCATCATGTGGTCCACATCCATTTCCAACTATCTTGGGGTTGGGCTGGGCACAGAGCAGCTAAGGACCGGACTGGATGGCATTCACCTGAGCACACTGAGGGCCAAACTTCCAGAATGGCAGGGCAGATACGTGCCGCTACTGAACAAAGCGGTTATTAGTAATACAGTATTTTTTTCCACTGTCTGGTATTCGGCGCAAGCTGTTCCATATAAGCAACTCGACGTGCAAAAAGTGCATCGGTCTTGTGCAACGTTTGTGTGGGGCTCTGGGTTTGAAAGAATGCGCAGAAACAATCTCTTTATCAGCAAGCAGAAGGGAGGGCTGGGACTTGCAAACCTAGACATAAAATTGAAAGTGCAACGTTTCCTTGTCTTCCCAAACCGAGCAACCAGCCCGGTGTTGATGGCGGCGTTAAAGGAGCTTGGTGGACCATATCTGGCTCCATGTACTAAAGAGACCGTTGGCACTCCAGAAAGGACCTCGATCCTACGATACTATAGAGAAATTAGAGATGCGATTTGTTTTTTTGAAGAACGTTTTTCGTGGGAATACCTAAACAGCGTCAAACGCAGACGTTTTTATTGGGACACTCTAGACCTGGTAATGCCGCCTCCAATGTATCGCCAAATGTTTCCTGGCTGCGAAAAGTCGGACGTGTTCAAGCGTCTGAGTCTATACCCAGTTCGGCCAGGGATAAAGGATTTTTTTGTGCGCTTTCATACCGAAGTTTTACCGGTCAAGACTTGGGAGGAACAAAAAGGTTTTTTTCTGCCTTGGGGAGTCAATTGTGTCATTTGCCCTGTTCCCGAAACACTGCAACATACATTCATGTATTGTACTAATGCAGAACTATTTTGGGCTCAGCTCCGCGCGGAGCTTCGGATCAATCTATGCCCAACCTGGTACAGCATGAAGTTTCTAGACACACCGGAAAAGCAACAAAGCAGATGTTACGAGCTCCTGACCCTGATCGGTTTGCATGCGATATGGAACTCGCGTACTGATCCCACCTTGGTACGAGAACGAGGGAAGTGTGCGTGGCGCCACTTCTTAGAGGGATTTCACTACACGTCATCCATCATAAAAGAAACTTCGTTCAAGGAGACGGAACACTGGGAGAGGTTCAGGACCCTTTTAAAGCTATAAGGTCCCGAAGGTTTTGCACTCTTTGGAAAGGTGTGGCTACGCAGACCAACTCGACAAACAGCGTCATGCTGAAAATGTGCGCACAATTGTGAGAGGTGTGTCAGAAGTGCTGACCTTTTAGGTTGTAAATAGCAAAATGTTTTTAAACAAATAAAAGCCAAGCTGGCAAAAAAAAAAAAAAAAAATCGGTGGCCGAGTAAGCTAAAGCGCACACCCAGCTCGACGCGCGCGGAGCGAAAGCTCGCGCTGCAGAACCCAGGGATCCTGGGTTCGAGCCCCACCCCTGCCTATTTCGATCTGGATGAGCATCGTACCGGCGTGCGGTCGTGTATCACTACTGCGTGGTGCACGTTGAAGACCCAAGGCTAGCGGCTGTACCGCACTGGCTAAATTTCTCATCTACACAGCGAGTGACTGGTCGCAACTTTGAAATGGCTACACGCTGTTAAATATCCACACAACCCCAATTATTAGGGGAAGCCAGGCGATAGCTGGACACCTGGACCACGTGGAGGAGGGCCACTCGAACAACGCGTCCGAACTGACAATTGTTTCGGAACGCCCCACAAAATGCTGTACATGCCTCATATATTTCTGAAATTAGTTGATTTAGTGGTTTTCGATGATGCTTAGCAAGTTTATAAATGGAACCATATGTTTATTTCCCCTAATTAAAACGTTAATTAGTGCACTTTACTTAAGTATCCCGTTAATTAGTTATTGCAACCCACGACGTCCACCATGACTGGCAGTTAGTTCCTCTAAATATATTTTTTTCTCAGCCACCCTATTTTTAGGAATTTTGAACGTATTCGTTGAGACAACCTACTTGCACAAGGGTCAACCGATCTTTGAATTAAAGGACTGTTACGACAAACCGGTACTATGTTTACTTTCTGTAGCTTTTTTTCTTCGTAATTTAGTTTAGCTGCAGCAGTGCACACAAGAAAACTCATTTTTGACGGAAGCGCCGGTTGAAGTTGAAATTAACTGGGATCACAGTTGAATTCATAGTCTGTTCTACCCTTACACAATCTTACGCGCGCTTTTTTGTAACTCGGACCTGTGCGGTGAAAACCGACAACTTCAAGGGATGGCCCCGAACGAGCGGTAGAAAATCAAGCCCTCGATGAAACGTCCCGGAAAGCGCGCTTAATCCATTCAAAAGGCCCGCAATCTGATCAATCTCGAATGCCACAAATTAAAACCTCTTATATTAGCAAAAGGCGCGGCTGTGCTCAGCCGATAAACGTTTCGCCGCGGTTGGGAGAGTGATCTCGGTTTCCCAAAGCGGGACAGATTTCTCGACGCCACTTCGCGTTCCGCGCCGCTCGGTAGCACTCATTTTGGAGTATATCGAGCGGTTAACTTTATGGGCGCGTGCGCGCGTGCATAACACATGTGTGCGTATGTGTGTATGTGTATATTCATACATGTGCGCATTCATGCATGTGCGTTCGTGCGTGCGTGTGTGTGAGGGGAGGCGCAAATGCTTAGCGGAACATCGAATGAGTGGGCTTTCCTTATGAAAAATGACGACACAGATCTTCCGTAGGAGCTCCGAACCAAATTCTTCCTCAATCTGATTGATGTCTCGGTTCAGTATCGAGAAGACAAAGGTTATTCACGTGCCAGCAAATGAGAACGCGCAACTTTCTCTAAAAATATGACATGTTCTTAATTTAGTAGCATAGAGTTGTGCTGTCGCTTTAATGTGATTACACGGAAAACACTGTTTGCATCCTTGACTGCACGGAAATCATCACAAAATTATCGGTTCATCCACTGGGAATTTTTTTAATGCGTGAGCATTAGAACGTTTGTTTTGTCGAAAACCCGGCGGTGTTTTTCGTGTCTCAACGCCGGGGAGAGCAGGATAAGGAGGTTGAGAGGGTAACGCGTGCGACGCTCCAATTGGTCTGATGTGCTGACGTCAGCACTCGTCAGGATCTCCCTCTCTCTCCAGCGCTGACAAACTGACAGACGCCACCGGGTTTTCGTCAAAACGAACCTTTTCGTTTTCGAAGCACAGCTGGCACGGAGCTAGAGAGGAGGACACGGCGCGACGTGGAATCCGGCGTGCTCATTCGCCGCTCTGATGTCGCCGGTTGTTCTTCGCTCTGGGTTTCCGTAGTAGTGGTGCGTGGGCTGTGATGTGTGTGTGTGTGTGTGTGTGTAGTTAAAACGATGGATGCTGTTTCCTCCACGAGTGATATGGATGGGGTTCTTTCCGCGAGGGGTATGGATGTGGTTCTTTCCACGAGTGACATGGATGACCGTATCCGAGGGCGTCGACGTACTCTGACAGGCAGAGTACAGAAAAGGCGTAAAAAAATTACGGGAAGATCCATTGGTGGATTCTTAAGGAGTGCATTAGCATGACACTTGGGAAGCGCCACACACGTCCCCTTTTGAGAAACATTAACACTGACTCTGTAACGAGGACAAAAAGAGTCAGCAAAATATAAAGGAACCAAGAGAAAGCCAAACGAGAAAGCCAAAACAGAAAAGTGAAGGGGTCAGCGTTAGCGATTCTCGAAGGGGGACATGTGTGGCGTTTCCGAAGGTTGATGCTAACGCATTATCTAAAAATCCACCAATGAATTTTGTAAATTTTTTTTCACTACTTGGTCTTTTTTTTTTTTCTTCCGCCTCATTTTTTATTATTAGCCCTCGCTTCCCGATTTTAAATACAGAGTGTCTCAAATAGCAGTCAGACTATTTAAATCGACCGTAAAAATTGGTTTCTTAATTTGTCGAGCTACGATTTTGTGCAGCGTTGCCCAAAAGTGGTGCATTTTTTCTATAAAATTTGAAAAAAGTGAACTTACCAGAGGAAAAAAGTAAAGAAAGAAAAAGGCTTAACTCCTATGAGAACACAGCGAAGTTACCGGTCGTCAAACAATAGGGCGCACTATTGTTTGAAGACCGGTGGCTTCGCTGGGTTTTCATTGGAGTTAAGCCTTTTTGGTGTTTTACTTTTTCCTCGGGCAAGTTTACTCTGCAAATTTTATAGAAAATGCACCACCTGTGGCAGGCACGTAGCCAGGATTTTGTTTCGGGTGTGTGTGTGTGTGTGGGGGGGGGGGGGGGTGCCCATGACAAAATGCTGTATGAGGGGAGTGGGAGAGGAGGCCCCAGCAAAATGGAAAATTTCGTGGGGGGAAGGGGGATGGGCCCCATGCCCCCCCCTCCCCCTGGCTACGTGCCTGACCTCTGGGCAACGCTGCACAAAATCGTAGCGCGATATGTTAAGAAACTGATTTTCGCGGTTGGAAATTTAAAGAGCCTGGCCTTTATTTGAGGCACCCTGTAATTTGAATATGATAATAACAACCGAATTCCAGCAGTTTTCGAAATCCCCAAGACATGCCTGGATGTTCACAAGGTCAGGAGCAAGCGGGTAATTAGTTTGGACGTTCCAAGGTCAAGGTCGCTATTTATATAAGTTTGAAGAAGTTTTCTGCAAATGTAGTATCGCCTTTGCAGTAATAGACATGTTGCTAAATAACCCGAGCGTAAAAGACAATGCTTGGAATGTAGAAGTCTGCGCGCAGCACGTACTGGCGTATGCAGCAGTAACTGTTCTAAAGGAAAAGCCTAAAACAAATGGCATCTTGCACGCGCTTTCATCAACCTGCTATTTTGGTTATTTACTTCTGATATTTTATAGAGGGAAGGCGAGCGCGTGCGGCGCGTAGACCTACATTCCCAGCATTTTCCTTGATGCTTGAGTAATTTAGCAATACGTCTATTCAATGGTGCATCTCGTGTTCCTTGCTCCTAATGCTGGTTGCAAACATTGAACAAAAAGTTATTGACAGAAACGAACTTTTCCAAATGAGTTCAATCAATTTCACATCAACAAATAAAAACTCAACAACAACAACAACAACAACGACAACAAGAACAACAACAACAACCACAACAATATCGCCCAAGGGCTATTGGAGGATTTTCGCAGCCTAGTGGCGAAATCGACTCGTCGTTGGCGGAAAATCTAGATATAGGTCCCGTATTGATCGAGATTTTTCGCCAGCGACAAGTATATTTCGCTACCCCGCTCCAAAATCCACTTTCCGCCTGCGCAGGTCCGCCCACGAATCCGCAAGTGTAAGCGTGCCATTGGGCAGTCGATGCCTCTCAGCGATTTTGGTGGTCGCTAATCGGCCTCAAAATTGGCTCAGCACCACTGATAGACACGGCTGTTCCAATACCCAAAGTATTGTGTGAAAAAAAAAAAAAATCGTGAAGGTATTGAATTTTTAAATTTTGTTCTCATCGTATTCCTCAAACATAGAACCTATACTGGCAACACCGAAGTGTGACAACAGAAATGGCACAAAGTGGGCAGTACCCTATTTTACCAACTGGTTAGAAGACGTTTGATGGTGAGAAAAAAAAAAATGCTTGGAAGCTCATTCATTGAGAGCGCGCGGAAATTTGAGTGTTGACTTCGGCTTCATCTTTATTTATAGCTTTCTCAATAGCTACTTTGAAACTGGAGACAATAAACAGCGTACAGTGGAGGCTGAAATTCAAGTATTAAAAAATTTTTTTTGTGTGTGTGTTTGGGGGGAGGGGGGGGTGGAGTTATAAAGACGGCCGTTCGGCTACGGCTCGCTCTAACGTGCGCTTGCACGAGGTCACGGCACGCTCTGCGGTCCCTCGATGCTGGGTCGGTGGTTTCGAGTTCAAACGACCAGCTTTAAACGACATTTCCGGACGGCCACGACGCCACCATGATCGGATCTTCTTGTCAAATCCCGGGTTCCCTGTGCCAAAACTTTCCTCTTCCCGTCAAGGCTACCGCGCAGAAACTGCTATCGTCGACGATCTCGAATATGAGCGGCTGGCTCTGATTCGGCGCTTTCAGCGGGCGCGGGCCGAATCAACGCCGCGTCGTGAGGCCGAGATGCCGAATCAGCGTTGTGAGGCCGAGATGTGTTTTAGCGTAGATCGAACCCTGTTTTTCTACGCCTGACAACCACGTACGATGCTTCGCCACGCACGCGGCCATATGATCACTCTGAATGAGAATCACGGGAGATTCTAGAGTAGTTTACCGTGGAATAGAACACTTTTGCCTGCTAAAATAAAGAAATGCGCAACCAAGTGGTTAAAAAAAAAAAAGATCGAGGTACACTTAAGCATTCCTTATGAGTTGTGAATGCGAAAGCATGCAAGCCGCTTGTCCGCTCCCTTTTTCGTCTGGTGCGTATTTTTCGTCGCCGGTCGGCGCGTGTGCTCTCCTGGTGACCTTGGACGCTCCGCGCTGATGGATGCGCAGCGCCATAGGGTGAGCGGTCGTGGAAACTGACGAGCGCAGCGGCCCCGTCGACGCGCGCCAGCCAATGGAACCGAAGGAAACTATCTGCCGTTTTCGCGCTTCAGACTGATGGCGTCAGCTCGCTCGCGACAGTTAATGCTTTTGCATTAAAAATCTACGCATCAGAGATTATACGGCTTGCAAGTTCGTCCACTCCTTGCTCACCTCGTGCGTTTGTTTATCCCCGATGTCAACCAAAGATGGTGCGCGCTTGGCTGCTTCGTCATCGCACGTGCCGTTGCGTTCAGATGCGCAAAAGACGCATTTCGAAACACTTGCTCGCCGTATAGAAGAGCTAACTTCAAAATTAGAGCTCTGTTTTTTTTAAAAGTGACTATTGACAAAACTTTCCTGATCAATCCTAAATTAAAAAAAAAAAAAACTATCTAAATACAAAGTCAACTTTCTTGTGAACGCTTTCGTCTCGCAAAAAACTATCGCGGCTTTCTAACAAAAAGAAACGTTTGTCTCGCTTGGAAAAATTATCCAATTCTCAGCACAGAGAGGACGCCTGTTCGTCTTGGAGTATACGAACTTTTCGCTGGTTACTTTCCTACGACTTCCACTCACTACCATACAACACCTTCCATACATCACATTACTTACTTATAATAGGCTAAGATAAGGTATGCTTCTGTATTTCATGACTAAGTAAAAAAATACCACGTCTAACCGGAATCTTGTAGGGGAGGTGCAGGGCCAAATTAGAAAAAAAAAAGCAAAAAAGTCATTACATGTATATAAAAAAAAAAAAAAATGTTTTGAGTTAAATCAGGTCTAAGCCGTTTCAGTCACATTTGCTAGAAAAGAGTTATTTTTGTCGAGTGATGTATTCTTAAAAATGGCAACCGCACATGTCTTCTTTGTTTCCTTCTTTTCCTTAAATGCAACATAAATCCCCGTGGAACGCATACCATGATAAACAAACGGTAAATGGAAATTATTTTTGAGATTCTTTTAGGGGAAAGTGTCTGATTTAAATCATCGTTGCTAAATCGGTGTAATATATATCACAATTTGTATCGTCTTGATTTTTAGTCTCCACCCTGGGTAGGGCATTCATGTCTCATCAACCGTAGTAAAAACCTCACCAACCGTAGTAAAAAGAACTCCGGCTCTTCACGCAGGATTACCAATTTACATCTTTATGTAGAGAAGTAAGATATATGTAGCTGGCATTTTAGATTCGATATATGTTACGTTATCGAGGCGCATATATTTCAAACGCCTTAAAGGGTTACGGAAACAAAACTTGAAATATGCAAATTTCGTTTCGAAATGAGTCAAGCATGACGGATAATAACCGTAAATGATAATCGCACATTTGCATTTTGAACGACTGGCTATATTTTTCGTTCCAAACGGTTCACTCGAGCAAGCGCTCGAAGAGAAGCGAAGGAGAGCGCGATGCGTCATGGGATATCCGGCGCAAACAAAAACACAAAGAAAAGATTCCACACATTTGTGACGTAGTAAGGCTGGCGTCGTTATGAGCTTTGCCCTTAATGGCGCTGTCAGCATTGTGGTTACAATCGAGCCGTTCGAAGTACCCGTGGGGTGACGAGCGTGTGGCTAGCCCAAGGAGCACGTATCTTCCACAACACTGTCGGCTTAGGGCTGAACGGGGTGGGAAAAGCAACTTCTGTCCGAGTTTTGAGCGACCGGCTAATCTTCTAGGGGCTGTATCTCGGTGCAGGAACGAGGGTCCGAGGAAGAGGGGAGTCATTCCTTTTCGTCTTCTTGGACTGTTTGGTACAATACGCGGGAGGAAAGCTAAGAAGGAAAATGTTGAAATGCCTAAGAGCGGCGCCGCTCCGATGAAGCTTGCTACGTCATGACTACGTAGCAAGTTCCTCAACGTTGCTAGATTACCTCCCAAATAGGCTCCAGATGCATCCACCAGGTGCACATTGAAAGATCGTTTAATTATCTTTAAAATTAGTTCGATTGTGCCTTTCAACGAAAGTCTGGTATTTTTGAGGTTATGCTGCAAGATGCAACACAATAAAGCTAAAAAATGAGCGCTTGAATTTCGTTTCCCTACCCCTTTAAACATCGCTTCTTCCTCCGCCAACCTAATTTTGCAAAAACTGCTTTCCGCAAAGAAAAAAAAAGAAAAAAAACAACAACAATGCGCAAGACTTTCTATTTTCTTGGGGTACCGAACGAGTATAGTAAGGTTTTGCTGTCTACAGTTCCCTGACATGGGGTATGCGTTTTACGCATGCGATCAATGAAAGTACACGCAAACTCGCACGCTCACTCTCTCCCTTTATCTCAACTTTAGGAGGGTTGCATTTTGCTCAGAGGTCACGAGTGAAGTGTCAGATAATTTAACAAAGGTTTCGAAAAGCTACTGTTCGATGGTGTGCTCCTCATGCCCTCTCGAAGGCCAGAGAACTGCGGACAGATTCTCCGGCGTTTCAGGGGTTTCACTCTGGTCTGTCCACATTTTCTCACCAGTGAAGGGTCTTCAACCAGTGCCGCGCTATAAACGTACGGCCAGGCACTTTAACGAAGAATGTGTTTCGATTTACATAGTAACAGTAAAATGATTCATATTGAATAATATATTGTCTTCCACGGCCGCGCCTTTTTTTTGTTTTCTTTTATTATTGGGGTAGGCATTTTATTTAGTCCCGATTCAATAAGACGGTGACCAGTGTGTGTAGGTTCGGTACTACTAAAAAAAATAATCTGGAGTAACTACAACTAACTGGAGTAACTTTATAGCTCCAGGAAGCTCCACAATTACTCCACAGTTAAGATATCAGCCCCTTTATTTGGTGCTCGAAGAACAGCAGACGAAACTGAGAGAACCTGCCGAAGTCTCCCATAATGTTCTACATTAAAAGGCGGTCAATTAAATTTACAAGGTCCTCGGTGTCATTCAATTTAATTTGGGTAGTTAGCTTCAGTATACGGTTTTTATTTCCTCCGAGAAAAATTTGTTTATCAAGAGCGATGACTTAGTAACAATTTGCACGTTAACACGGGTGCCGGTATTGGAGTCGGTCCAAAAGACGGTGGAAACGCAGCCCACGAAGAGTGCATATCAACACAGACTAGCAAGTATTTTGTTGCGTACTGCAATATTTTACCGAGACTATAACGCCATCAGAACTTACAAAAAAGGTATCCAAGATGCGGGAGTTCAGTCTACAGTGAAATTGCTCTTAAAGGTGTAAGTGTGCGCCAAGTTGCTGCTAGAGGAACGAGTGAGATTATTTGTATATTTACAGGTTTTGAAGTTCTGCTTCTACCTTTAGCGATTTGAGTCCACGTGCTGTTAGGGGAAGTATCGGCAGTGCAGTACGACTGCTTACCATTTAACTTGCATCGCGCAGCTGCGGCTATACGAATGCACGTCTCCAATATTATGCGGATAAAACATCCGAGCAGCAGTAAATGTAGCAATGCTGTTAGGAAAAAGGATCTATATTGTAAATTCTTGCACTCTAAAAAAATAAATAAAGTTCCGTAAGTTTCTTTTTTCTGCAGAACACGACACAGTAAATCACGGCGAATGGCAAAGGGATTCTAGCGAATGACAGTTTTTATTACGACTATATATATATAAACAATTTTTGGCTGTACAAACGAGCATGACGTTTCAATTGCTCATTTTCCCTGTGCACGTTAATTTCTTTCTGTCTAATCAGACTTTATGTTTTGTAATTCGCAGATCTTTCTGTTGTTCGCAGTGATCGGCTGTGTTTTCATTCTACTAAAGACCAAACTCACTTTTTTTAGAGCGCAGCTCTTAGGCGCCTGTTTTCGGCTTGAGCGGCATCGAGTTCGGCGTCGGTGTCGGCGTAACCGCGCGGTGCATAGTGGAAAACATCCCATAATGCACCGCGCGGGACCGTCGTGACGTCGCGAGTGTCACCGGGGACGTCACGAGGGCGACGTTTTGGCATGGGAACGTAACGAGTGACGTCACCAGGGTGACGGTTCGGCACGGTCCAAAACGTCCGGCTTGAACGGTGAGGAGGGGAGTAGGAGGGAGGAGGAGGAGGGGAAGGAGGGGAGGAGGAGTAGCAGGCAGGATGAGGAGGTGAGGAGGAGAGCTGCGCTCTAATTCGGCGTTATAGGGTGTTGTGAGCATCTTTCATTTTTTTATGTGCAACATGGAAACAAATGTCCGCAAATATTAATAAATGCATGCATTTATGTTTCACGCGCTCGTCCCCCCCCCCCCCCCCCCCCCCCCCCGTAACAACATTAACACTAAAGGACACCGTCCTCCAGGCCACTATTGAATATAAATATCTTGGTGTTTATTTAACTAATAATTTATCCTGGAATAATCATGTTAATAAGATTATACCCCCAGCTAACCGCTCTCATGGTTATATTCGGCGTAATTTCAAGACGGCTCCTTCTAACCTCAAAAGACTTCTCTATATTACTCTTCTTTGCCCTAAACTAGAATACGCCTTATCTATCTGGCATCCCCACCTTGCATTTCTCGCTAATGCAATAGAAGCAGTCCAAAACCGCGCAGCTCGTTTCATTCTTTCCGATTACTCCCGTTTTTCCAGTGCCACTAAATAAAATTTCAATTAACCCTCCCTGACCTTTATCTGCGCCGCAAGATTTCCAGGCTTTCCCTCCTGCATAATGTGTATTACTCTCCCTCTTTAAATCAGTCTCTCCTTAGCCCATCCAACTATGTTTCTTCAAGACTGGTCCACACATGCAAGATTGCCCGACCCAAGACCAAATCTACAGCCGACCAGCATTCACTTCTACCCGAAACTATTGTGGACTGGAATGGCCTTCCCGATAACATCGTCACCATCGCAGATAACACCAAGTTTCGCCTCGCACTAAACCACCACTCCCTTCTGTAATGCCGCTCGGGGCCCTGAGGGTATTTGTAAATAAATAAATAAATTACCTGATTCAAAAACCCCATGACCCGGAATACATTTTTTTTTGTGTGTTCTTCAGATGGTACTTGAGCAGCCAACTTCTCGCGTTCGTTGGTGGTCAGAAATGCCCCGATCGCTCTCATCGCGTCTAGCAAGCGAGACAATCCATGCGGGGCGTGCACGCGCAGGATCGAACTCGAAGATGCTCGAGTTCGATTCCCAATTTTGCCGGTTTTGACATGAACGACGTTCAACTGCAACGTCCATTCGTTTAATTTCGAATGCAGAGTGCATTTTGAAGAAAATGTCAGTTGTGTGCTGCAGTAGCCAAATTATCCGTTTATTGGGCAGGAGCTCGAACTATAGGAGGAGCTTTATCGAGCTTGTTGTCCCTTAGTTGTCCCGACAGCCCGGTGTTTACTAACACAGAATAACAAAGAAATTGAACCTCGCCATGCACGGTCTGGACACGAGCGCTTCACCCTTACCAGTGCTTTGGTTGCACGAGGAGCGGCCATTCGAATCGTCACCATCAATATCGCTGATCAAAAACAAACAAGAAAATTTGGTTTGTTGTCCGCACAGCTGAAGCGTCCCACCACAGGCGTGAATGTTCGATCTCATCCCCAATAGCGAGGCAACATATTGGTTGCAAACGTTACAATATTAATTAGGGATAGTGAGTGAGAAAAGCCTCGATGCCACACAGGAGGCCAGTACCCAGAGGTACATTGTGCAGCGCTTAGTGAATATGGTGACGGCGTACGCGGAGCGCAAGTTCGTCTGCTTCTTGCAAAGGGTAGCGAAAATGTCAAAACGCCGAGCTCTTATTGGCTGCTTGAAACAAATAGTGGGTAGAATCCAAGGCAAATATGATTGAGGCCTATTCACTATCCCTTCAAATTGAAGTGAACCAGAGCTCGGCGTCGTTCTGACGTCACTGCAACTCCTGCTTAGGAAGCAGACAACTTGCACACCGCGTAGTACACAAATAACGGACTCGCTTATTTTTGACGGATTTGCGTGACGTTTTAATAACACGGGGTTTCAACAATTCAGCATTCTGATTTCGGACGTCCCGACATTTATGTTTTCGAAATCTCTGGCACAGTTTTAAACGTTTGCGTTAACTTTCATACCGTTCAGTTTTGGTATTTTTATTTTTATAGTTCCGTCTATATTTGGGGGACCCGATCAATAGACCTTTAGCCAAATTATCCAAGCATCAAGCAGTATACGCTGGGAACGTATAGGTACACGCGCTGCACGCGCTCGCATTATCAGTACACAAGCTTCGAAGTAAATGACCAAAAAGAGGCGTTGATACACGCGCGGGAAAATGCGATTTGTTTTGCAGGAGACGTCAGCCAATACCACCTGAGAGACGAATCTTGCGCATGACGTCATCCTTAGGGGATCCCCTGACGCGCCCCTAGCAGCAAAGACGCTGAAGCTCGACGAGCGTCGCCGCAAAGCGGCAGACGCGCGTCCGCGGCAGACGCTGCACGACGCGCTGGCGGCGTCGCTGACGCAAGCTGTGAGGGCAGCAACTGAGGGAGAGCAGCAGGTGACGGGAGCGCGCGGGGACGTCAGGACGCCGAGCTCTGGTAGGGATGATTATACTCTGTTTCATACTTAGTGTGCAAGGCTGTCAAAGCTACTGGCGCGAGCATGGGGCTTGATCTCGTTGATCATTTGCGCGCGTTCTCGCGTAAACAAAGCCATAGATGAAGCCACGCGCTCGCGCCAGTAGCTTTGACAGCGTTGTACGCTAAGTATGAAACAGAGTATAGGCTGGTTCACACATTTGCAACGGTTGCGTTCGCATGCAACCGAAACGACCGTAACGACCAAAGCACTGTAAAAACCGTGACTCATGAATGGCTTCGCGAAGCTACCTCTTGCGTCGCTTGCCATGCTGTGTACGGCGAACACTCGACCCGGTGACTTTGTCGTTACAGTCGTTTCGGTTGCATGCGAACGCAACCGTTGCAAATGTGTGAACCAACCTTCAAGTGAGTGTAGACGTGTCTACTGTGCACGAAAATCGCAGTCCACACGTGCTGAATCCCAGTTCAGCCAGTGCTCGCGCGCAATAGACCTATTACTATATTACCCAAGCATCAAGGAGAATGCAGGGATTGGTGTTTCACGCGCCGCACGTGCTGGTCTCAGCAGTGGCCAATTTTTGTAAAGCAAATACCTAAAACAGATCGCATCTTGCACGTGCGTTCGTGAACGCTTTATCATGGTTATTTACTTTGAATCTTTTATACGGGGAAGGCGTGCGTGTGTGGCGCATGGAACACTAATCCCTGCATTCTCCTTGATGCTTGGGTAATATCAGACTTGTGCCTATCTCAAATACTCTACTCAAGATACTGTATTTAAAATACTCTTTGTAGTATCTTGGTATCTTGCAAATACTTTTAATCTAGAGTATTTGATACTCTATTTTAATGACATTTCTGAGTATTTTGTACTCATTATCTGAATTACGTTTTTGGCATTCCGCCATTTTACGATTTTTTCGGTATGAAGTGGCGTGGGCGTGGCACGCGTAAACGTGAACAATCTTTCCGACAACCAAATTCTGTTGCTAGCTCCAATTAGCTACGGTGACTTTGACGGAGCTCGTGAAAACATCGCTTTTTTTGCCGATTGTGATTCATATTTGAGCCCAAAGTTCCTACAATGAAGGTTTTCCCCTCGCCTTGCCAAAGGCGCCCTTTTGTTTCCTAGAGGTTCCCCAAACAAAATCTTCAAACAAAACAGGTGGTTTTACGGACGTAAAGATTGCCACCCTGAGGCGTGACGCAGACCGGGAAACGACTTACGACAACTAAGTGCCAAGAAAATAATGAGTAGAAAATAAATGATAGGTGAACAAACAAATTGTTTTGCTTCTTGTATATTTGGCCCTGCTACGGCAAAACGTCAAGGTTTTCTGTTGTTTATTTTCTTTTTGTGGTCAGTCCGTCACTTAATCCAGTCGCAAACACTGTCTGTAAGCGAACATTGATAAGCAGAGAACAGGACAGGAAACGGACGAGCAGGATGACCTCTCAAAATGCCAACCAAGCGTCCCCAAACGTTGAGTGCCTTTCTGAGCAACACCTACTTAAAGAAGGTGCGACCACTGCCGTGGATGTGGGTTCTGTTTGTTATCTATTCACTCATTTCCGTATCCCAAGTTCGATTATGATTGTAGTTAAACGATCCGTCGAAGGTGCGCCGCAGGACGTGATATTCAGTGATGTCACTATTGGCGAGGAGCTCTGACCCGTTTTTGCCCCCACACTTCGGTGACTACATAACACAAGGCCTTTGAACATGCCCACAGGTCTTGTGGGCATGTTTATGTCATCTTCTTTAATAGAGCGCAAGGCACAGTGTACTAACAATACACACTAACAATACATACATACTAACAATACACGGCACAGAATACTAACAATAAGCAAAGAGACGCTAAGTGCCGGATCTCTCCTGAAAGCGGTCGTCAGAGGATGCGAGCTTGACCCACTTTGACCCACCTTGGATGCGAGCTCGGCACCTTGCATGCTCCGTTGTTCATGCCGGCCAGAGTGGTAACAAAAAAGACCCTCTTCCCACTCACCGGAGAACACGAACTCCAAATCCAGCCGAACGCTGACGCCGCGTTGGGTTATGTCAACCGAGCGCTGAGTCATTGTGTTTGTTGTCCCCGTCCGTGTAGCCCTAAAATTATACACTTTGGGCGCCACGGTCTGATCTCCTACCCTCCTTGTTGTCCCAGATATTTTTTGTAACGTGTATCAGTGATATTGCCACGCGCGTTGCCGAGCGAGCGCGTGGCCGAATGATTACCACGTTTGGCTCTCACGCGGAGGCTCCGGGTTCGATTCCAGGGCGGACCTCTCTTTTATTGAATCTCTCAGCGTGACAATTCTCTTTACTTCAAAAACCTTGTCAACTGATCGAGATTCGAATGTTCTACGCGCCGAACATTTAAAGCTGAATTTTCCAGAAACCCACGCGGGCACAATAGGTGCCCCGAGTAGCGGTCCTTAGTCAGTCTCGATCCAGCGCTCCATCCTGCTGTTTCGCCAACATCGACGCCTGCGACGCTATCCTTTTTCTGTTTAGTTTTGGGTACAAGTTCGCACCATTAAACGTTGAGTTTATTCAGTTATTTGCCGCCTCATCATTTGTCATTCGTGACGATATCCTGCACCTTATAGTTGGACTGCATAAAATAACCCTACGATACTTTTTTTTCCCCCGTTTTGTGTTGTTGCGTGTTAATAAACCATTCGGGTAAACCAGGTTTGCGCAACCGTATAATTGTCGTTGTGTCTGACGTCGATAAAAATTACACAATGCGGAAGTATATTCAAAAGTAATTAAATTACTTTTCTAAGTACTTGTACTCTACTCAAGAAACTTTACAGTGAGAGTAACTTGAATAGTATTTTAAATACTTTACGAAACAGGCATTTAGTAACTTAACTTAAATACTTTTATGGAGTATTTTGTCCGACACTGGGTAGTATAGCAAATGGTCTATTGCGCCCATGCAGACAGAAAGGGCGCGTGCATAACACACAAACGCAGCAATGAACGCGTCCTCAAACGCTTGGGTAATTTAGCCAAAGGTCTATTTCGGCGTCATAATTTATTGTTTTTCGTAATTATACCATTAGATCTTCTTTTATCTTGAAAGACAATCGTTTTCTCAAATAATGCAACAATAAAAAACACGTATCTAAGGTTATATGCCTATATACTAGATGCCTAATCACTGCTAAGCCGTACAAGTTCCTTCGAAACTGTTTTCAAGACGTGTGCAATCTGTATCATAGAATGAAGAGAAAACTCCGAGGATTGTTTGTCCGTAAATCTCGTCTACGAATATAATGTGGCACAGGCTCTGCAAACCTTTGGCGCTTTTTCAAAAAGATTACTTAAATAGCCAGGGGCGTGCTATAAAGTAGGGCGGGGAGATAAAGCTCGTTAACATGAAAGAACCATTATACGCCTACCCGCGCGAATTTCTAAAGAAATGGATGCCGATCCATTAAATTTGCGTGCCCACGTTTGTTGCACGCTAAAGTGTGTACTACGTTTGTGTATTGTCCATTATTTGGCCGAAGTAGTTGTGCAGAGCGTGAGGTCCCTTGCTGTCTCCGCTTGCAAGGTTTGCATTTTCGCAGTCTTTCTCGAAGAGCTTGCACAGACCCGCAGCGTATAAAAATATGACCTATAATTACGTCGATTATACTTCGATTATATAATAATCGAAGTCTGTGTGCTAAAAGAAAAGTAACTGTGTTGTATATGTATGTCTAAACAGCCGGAAGTTAACCAGCCTCAAAGGGCGACTTGTCTCTCAACTGTAAAGATGAGAAATTTAGCTAGCGCAGTGCAACCGCTAGCCTGGGGGTCTCTAACGTGCATCACGCAGGCGCTGTTTACAAACAAGCCCGCTTCGCCCACACCAGCTGTGGGCATTGCGCGTGAGCAGAAACCAAATTTGGTTATGGTGAAGCGTCTGCGCATGCGCAGTGGCGGGACGTCAGGGAGTTGAGTTGGTCTGTACGTTGATCATTCAGATCAAAATGGGCAGCGGTGGGTATTGAACCCAGAGTGCTTTCATACAGACGCGCGCTTTTGCTAGAGTGGTGACATCTCAGCCATTTTTCCGCCCACTCGTTTTTTTTATCCATTTTGAAGCGCGCGCAATCCGGTGTCATTCCGCTCGAGGGCGTAGCTTTGGCTAATGCATAGACGCCATTTTACCGCCCAAGTCACGCACCGAGTGCGCCAGAGCGTCACGCGCTGGCACATTCAGGGCAACAATGGATGTCTTCACCCTGAGACAGACAGACATGTAGGCACCCTAATTGAACCCAGAATTCCTGGGTTCCTAATTATAGACTTGAGCGTGTTGGTAATCTACATTGACTTAAAACGAAAGAAACACACAAGAGGACGAAACAGACGACACAGCTTCCGAAGCTGTGTCGTCTGTTTCGTCCTCTTGTGTGTTTTTCTTCGTTTTAAGTCCTGGGTTCCGTAGCGCGATCGATTTTGCTCCACGCGCTCCGAGCCGCCCCGCGCACAAGAATTCTGACGTCGTGCTAGTGATATCGAGCGAAGACACAGATTGGATACGAGTGGTGCGTCAGCGTTCGGCGGGCCTCGCGTCCAATCAACGCATCGAAGGACGCTGGGCGTCAGGCTCGGGTCCAATGGCTGAGCGGGCGTCAGCCGACCGCGATGCGCCGTTTCACGGAGGAAGAGGGATATGCACGCAGGCTTTTGTTATTCACTAGGTGGCGATGAACGCACACGCGTGTGTATAGCGTAGCGTAAATTTCATATTTGATCTGAGTGACTGCTTACAACAGAAGCGGATGTAAACCTTCAAACACTGAAACCAAACGTTCTTTGCGCGTATACTTGGACAGCGCGGAAATACTGAACATAAAATTGTGCTGACTAGAAGCCTCAAGTCAAAATTAAAAAAAAAAAAGACGCAAATATTTTGAAAAAAAAAAGCTTAGCAAATTGTTGGGGAATTGTGCTGCACGTGAAATGTGTGGCGTTTACGCTCTCGGCACTCATCATCGGTTAGTTTAATGACTGGCTTAATGCGTGGCATGTACACTCGATAGCTATTCCTGTAACGGAGAAACCCGTGTTTTAAAAAAATTTGGCAGCGACACTTAAGTAAGACTGCTTACCCGTGGGAGTGAGAAACGATAACTAGGCACACCCTCAGCCAACTAGAACCGTGGAGCCGTATACTTGTGCAACAAGTTCAAAGTGTGTATCGAGCGTCTGAAAATGTACCCGAATGGTGTAGTATTTTTAAACCTGTCCTCCAAATGCGAGGATTTTAGTTATCGGTCCCAAAATACATGGTGGCTATTTTATTGAGTGACTGAGAGCACTGCAAAGTGAGCAACCTTGTCTCATTTCTCACGCAATAAAGAAAAATTGCGGTAGCTTAACTCGGCCATGCCAGAACATACGTAGCGTGAGCTTATGCGCACAAAATGAGAGGCGCTATCAAGCGGCTCCGGTGCCGTGTCAGACTTGGCTACTGCGCAACGGAGGCGCACAGCTCGGCACGCGGCGGCGTCAGTGCGTCTGCCGCGGCTATGATGTCACCCCTTTAGAATGCGCACACCGGCGAGGCGGGCTCGGCGGCGGCTCCGGCGCGCCAGCTGTGCGCCGTGTGACGTCACTGCTCCTCGCGCATGCGCAGCACGGAGCACGGCTCATTATGCGAGCCACGCGAAATTGCTCAACCTGTGCCAGTGTAGCTCACGCTACAAAAACAAATTAGACCCGTGGAGCCGCTGTGGCGTCGGGGAAGCGTGCTGGTCTCGCACCCCGGAGGCCGAGTTCGATTACCACTCAGACCGAAATGTACCGAATTTTATTTTCAAAGCCATTTATTTACTTTGTTTGCAGGAACCTCCCTGGGAAGTTTGACATCAATTCAAACATTTTTTTCGCGTTTTTACTCTTTGGGCCGTCGGCCAATTTTTGGTACCATCGCTCGGCCATGCCGCCGACGACACCGGATTTTCGCGTAATGAGGCATATAATGCTTTCGCATTAAAACGTGTGACGGGGTGTGAAGTTGTTATTTGCCGAACGCAGAGTGGATGCCTCCTACAGTGCGTACCCGCCGAATAACAGGTCGACTCACGGCGATGTGTCGTGACATGACAGCGCGTGCATCAGTCGTCGAACGAACAAGACGTTCAAATCATGAGTTCCGAAAAGGCGTTTATACAGTGGAACCACGGCCCTTGCAGGCCGTGGTTCTACTGTTTCTGCGTCGAATGCATCGAATGGTGAGAACCAGGTTGTTCTGCCATCGCTATCACGCGTGAAATTGCTCTGAACTCAGTTACCCTGCACTGTGATGTCAAGGGCCGCCCACACAGGATGGAAGATTTCAGACGCGGACTCGAACAACTGGATGCCCTGAAGGAAGTGGCCTCTAAGAGCCTGCAAAATGAACCATGTTTGGATTCTGACCCTACGATCGTCGGCCGCAATGGAGAGGTTAGTTGGTGCCAAGGGGATGTTAAGGACAGAAGCTGTCTCGTCAATGACCCAAGCAAAGCGGAAGAGAGGTTTAAGCTTCACTGTATCCCTTTTAATGTGCCCAACGACGTAGCACAGAAGGCACTGGAACCCTATGGCAAGGTTACAGAACTTTCATGAGAAACTTAGTACGTAGAGCTTTCAGGGTGTTGAGTCTACAATCATGGATTGTGTGGATGAACCTCAAGGAAGGCGTGACGACAGTATGCTGCATCAGCTATACGCTTGCTCGGCGAGAATGCGTTGGTTGTGGTGCCTGGACGCGCAGCGGCCGCATCGGACGAGACTGCCGCGTTCCAAAATGCCCCGAATGTCACCGATTTGGCAAAGAGCAGACGACTGCGCTCGAACGCATGTCCTGGCTGCCAAGCCTCAGACTCGATGAATCGAGCGACATGATGGTGGACGCCGAGGAGGCGGAGCAGGTTGAGGCTTTGAGGCCAGCTCGTTGGGCGTAACGGACGCCCACCCTGCACGTGCTTTCCGATGTTTGCCTGACAATGGCGTCCCCAAAAAGAATGAGAAAGAGAGAGAAAATCACCTCTGTGAAAATGTAGCTCCACCGAACCAAGAAGGAGCACCTGCCAATGATGAAGAGTTTCACACTGCAAAGGAAGGAGATATCCAGAGCAGCGTGCCAGCGAGAGTCTGGTATCGGGGTTGACATGGCGGATGCAAGCCTGCTAAACAAGCGATCGTTGGACGAGCTGCAGCATCAAGGAACAGTTAACTAAGACGACGAACATAATATGAGAGGGAACACGGTCGTAAAAAAGGTGACAGCTTTCACAGCGAGCAACCGATGATAAACCGGACACATCTCTAATAAAATAACTCTTGCGATAATGCAGATCATGCTATTTGTAGCTGTGCTACAAATAGCATGATCTGCAAGAAAGTGTCTGGGCGCCGCAAGGTAGGAACAAATAAAACTATCCTGGGTAGACGTTATATTAGAATATCAAACATAACACTTAAAAAAAAAAAGTGTGAACTGCATTATCAGTTTTCTTTTCTTACCTTAAATGCAAGAGGTATGAATTCTAGTAGAATGCGGTACCAGTTACGACGATTACTGGCTAACCAACAATTAGATTTCGTGGCGATTCAGGAAACAAAATGTCCGGCGACGAAAAAATTTAGCCAGCATTACGTCCATTTCTTTTGAAGTTTGCGGTTTGTGTAAGCCATTCCGTTAATCGGTGTATTTTTTTTTTCTTGAAGAAAAATGTACATTTTTATTTCGTCGGTACTGACGATGAAGGGCGGTTTATTGTTTCTGATTTCATGTTATCGGATCTAGATTGGCGAATTATTTGAATTTATGCTCCCAACAAAACGAAAGGGGAATATTTTTTAGCCCTCTTCGTCAGTATCTGAAATGCGACCGAATTGTTGTCTTTTTGGAAGATTTCAGTTGTGTCTGCAATGTTTCCGATCGACCATCAGACAAAGAAATCAATGATAGTAGTGCGAACATTTCGAGAAAAATGATTGATGAATGCAGTTTAGTAGACGTCGTACAAGTACAAAACCAGAAGAGGCAATTTCAGTTCACACATTTCACCGGCCATGCATGCTCGCCTCGACAGAATCTACGTATCGGTAGATTATTCAACAAGTAGCGTTAAATAGTACCAAGAATAGCCTTAATTTATACCCATTGTTTAGTAACAGCAGCGTTGGGACGAACCAGGAAGATAAATAATTTTAATTAGTAAGTCGGGAAAATTATTAAAAAGAACAACAAAACTATTAAACCATTGGACGCACCACTTGCGGCGAGTGCAGACGAGCTATTTGCAATGGCGATGAGAGAGAAAAAAATACCCCCACTGTTGAAAAAATGGGACCATTTAAAACAGTAAGTAAAGCAAGTGGCAATGGAAAGACCAAGCGTTCTCAAGTTTTACGCACGCGCTGAAGAGATGCGACTAAATCATGTTCTGCGTGCACTTCACGTCGCAGAGTGCGCAGGCCCCGGTAGCAGTATAGAAGATATCCAACACGTAAAAACGCAAATTCAGCATTTTTCATCACGAATGTTGCCAAAGTACCGTTGCGCGTTTTCGAACGCACACCTTTTTTATTGGTGAACATCCTACACAGACAGTAAGCTTCGGAAAAAAAAAAAAGTACTTTAGTTAGAGATTTACGAAATCGAATACAACAACACAATTCTGTCTGAGAAAGAGAGCATTGAAGATGTTTTTGTTCAAAACAATTTGGGAAGAGTGACCACTATTATGACCAATAAAGTCTGAGAAGTTCGTTGGAAAGAGTGCCACAGCTGCAAGATGTAACAGAAAGTCTCGAAGAGCCGATCACTTTGGCGGAAGTTGAACAGTCAGCAGATGAGCTACCCAATCTTAAAGCGCGTGGCCCTGACGGAATTACTACCGAACTCTATAAAAAGACAAAAAGTCGCGGCTGCGCCCTTTTCTAAGAAGCACACTGCAAAGCATACGACCTTAAAAATCATTGCCTCTCTCTTAAAAAACAAACACTGTCCTTATACCGAAGTCGGATGATCCTGTTAAACTACGTCGTGTCACTAATTATAGGCCAAACACTCTGTGTAATACTGACTATAAAATATTCACCAAAATAGCGTCAAGACAACTTCAGGATGTCATTTGCGACATATTTGGTGAGCATCAAACGTGGAAGCACATTTAAGGCTAGGGGAGAAAACGCAAATAAATAAATAAAAGTTGTTTAACACACGACATGGACGTGACATAGAATTTTGAAAAAGGGTGCGAACACATTTATACCCGATTTTCATTTGTGGTGTTTGTCGCCCGCCGCCGCCGCTGACATTGTCGTTGCCGTTCCCGCCGTTGCTCTTCGTATACGCGTTGCTAGGCCTCCCCATTACGACGAGAGAAGTGAAGTGAAATTGAAAATGGAGAACGGCAATTTTTTTGTCTGGTTTGTTATATACATTCGCGTGGACAACTATCACTGCCCCGAGGAGCCAGAGGAAACTAGACACGCGCGACGGGACTGCCACCGGGGCGGAAAGTAGACACGCGCGACGTGACCGCCACCCTGGGAGAGCGGAAGGAAACTAGGCGCGCAAGCGCTTGGAACGATGACAAAGAAAGGGCGCTGCGAGTTTTTGTTGACGCACATGAAAAATCCACGTAACCTTAGCCATATACAGATCCGCTGTAAAACTTGGAGATGCCCGACGTGTCGTACTTCGAAAACTCGGGGAGCACAGGTGCAAAGCAAAGACAAACGAAAGCCGGATCCTGACCTCGGAAAACTGCTGGTTGAAATGAACAAACTGGGCGATCTCGTAACCATACGGGGAAAGGTGGATTCGTTGATGTGTATGAAAGATACTGTCTATAACATTGAAAAGAGAGTCCAAGAACCGTCGGACAAGTATATGACCAAGTGCTCGCGCAAGTGAAGGAGCAGTCTAAAGAGATCTCCAACATAAAAAAAGAACGAGTTTTGAATGTCGAGACGCAAGGCAGCGCCGAGAAAGTAAAGAGACTAAAACAGAAAGTAAACAGTCTGTAGCAGTATAGCCGACGGCAAAACTTAGCAATACACGGACTATACACGGAACGAAAATGAAAATCTGCTAAGTAAATGAAATCGCAAGAAAACTGTAGCTGAGTGAACTGACAGAAAATGATCTGGTTGGCCTACACAGGCTGCCGCCCAAGCCAGGAAAGATTCCATTAATGATGGTACGCTCTCTGTCGTGGGTGACGCGACAGGAAGCGACGCGTGAACAGTGGCATATCTAAGCGGGGCGGCTTAAGAGATGCCGGTTTGAATGTCCGATGTTTTGATAATTCGACTGCCTCCAACAAAAAGCTGCTGTGGATGACAAAGACAAAGGCTCGTGAACAAGGGTGCACGTTTATATGGCCGGAAAACGGAACGGTGTTTGTATGAAAGGCGGAAGGCCAGTGCGCCATTAAAATCAAATCCGATGACGATCACGGCAAAATAATGTAAAATGGTTGACACAACACTCATGTCCCTGTACTATAACCAAGAAAGATTTAAAAAAAATTTGTTCAAAATAGTGCATCGTTTCTTAAAAAAAGATATGTTATTTGAATGCAAGAAGTATTGTAGATAAACATGATGCTGTTACTATGTTTTTGAACTCTCTGAATTACAGTTTTGTCGTTTTGGCTTTCACGGAAACTTAGGCTTCTAAGTTTCCGTGAAGCGTGAAAGGTCAAGTTAGTTTTGAAGGCTATAAGAGCGAAGGGGTATTTAGATCAAACAAAAAAGGAGGGGGTGTTTCATTGTGTTTTAGTAATAGCATAGGGTACAGTTTTATGTTCGAGTACTCACTATAACTAGAGACTATGAATTGATCGTTGCCATATGTGACGGATTCGTAGTGGCTGCTCTATATCGGCGACCTTCTTGGCAATATAATTATGTAGTTAAACTTTTGGAGCATATGGCCTCATTGAATTTACGAATCTTACTAATTGGGGACTTTAATATCGATCTGTCGGGCTCGCATCCGCACTGTCGACACTTCCTTGATACTATTAAATCACTCGGGTGCAGTAACGTTATTACTGCGCCATACAAGAATAACTAAAGATTGTGCAACCATAATCGATTTATGTATCACAAGTAACCTACTGAGTGAAACAATCTCTAAGATTGTTTCCTGTCCAGTCAGTGCTCACTGACCTCTATTTTTCATTCTTCCTTCTCATCGGAAACGAATAGACACAAAGCACTCCGTAGCTGTCACAGCTTGTAGGAGTATCAATTATGCCAATATAACTAAGTTATATAACCTCTTATCAAACATTAATTTTGAATATTTATACAGTGAAAGCAATCCCGGTATATGCTACAACATTTTCAAAACTAGGATTGCACAATGCTATGACGAAGCGTTTCCCTTGCAAAATGTTAAAAAATCGCAAGCGAATAAAAAAACCATGGATTACGCATGATATGTATAGAAGAATAAATCGGCGAAATAAACTCTATGATACTTTTATCAAAACAAAAGATGAGTCGGTGTTACGCGAATATAAAAAGATAAGGAATAAGTTAAACGCAGACATTAAGAAAGCACGCAAGCAGTATTACGGTTTAAAATTCGCGTCCGTTTATAATGATCCTAAAAAAGTATGGAACACCGTAGGGTGTCCTATCTCCCGGCCTCGCAATGTACTTTCAAATGAACTGGTAATTGATTGTATCTCATATTCAAATTTCATCCTTGCGAACAAATTTAACGCTCACTTCTTAAGTTGCTGTGCCTGCCCCACCTCATCTGTATCTAGTTGTAGTTTCGAGCCATACATGTTGCCAGTTGCAATTGGATATTCGGTTTTCCTCTGCCCTATGACGGAAACAAAGAGAATGAGGCTCCTCCAGAATTTAAGTAATAGCACAGCGGCCGGATTGTATGATATAAAAGCGGCACCGATTAAAGCAATTGCGAACTTTATAAGTTCTCCTCTAGAACATATTTGTAACATCTGTAACAGATCTTTATTGACTGGCATATTTCCGGAAAAAAAGAAATTTGGCAGAGTTTGTGTCATGCATAAAGGTGGTCCACGCAACGATATGAATAACTATAGGCCATTTTTCATGTTACCCTTATTCCTAAAACTTCTAGAACAGGTAATCAACGTAAGGCTTTCTAGTTACCTTGAAACAAGTAACATAATTGTAAAGCAACAATATGTCTTCCAGAAAAACAAGTTCACGGAAAAAGCCTTGTTATATATCAAAGATAAACTAATTAATAGTTTTGGAAATCAGTTATATACTGTAGAATTTTTCTTTCTTTTTTTTAGATTTTCGCTAGGCATTTGATTTGATTAATCATAACATTCTTCTCAAAAAGCTGACGCACTATGGCTTAAGGTGCAAAACTTGGGACATAATTCATAGCTATTCATCTGTACAATCGCGACATGTAGAAATAAATTATCATGAATCGCAACTAATGAAAATAAATTATGGTGTGCCTCAGGGGTTAATTCTAGGACCCTTACTTTTTCTGTTGTAGATAAATGATATAGTAAACATTCCGCGAACTTCAGATATCACACTACTTTATGCAGACAACACCAATGCGTTTTTTTTTACAAATATTGATCGCAGTGTAATAGAAGGTTTATCAAACATGTGGCTACGCGAACTTGCGCTGTAGCTAGGGTTTCGTCAAATAGAATTAAATATTAACAAAACAAATATGTTATTTTCATGTCTGTGCATAAGCAACTCTTTAGTAACTTCACGGTACAATTTAGAAACTCAAAATTGGGATGAGTGTCCTCCCTAAAATTTCTAGGGATTTGGTTCGAAGAAACCTTAAGCTGGACAGATTACTTATATCATATTCGCTCTAACATATCCAGATCTATTGGAATATTGTATAAACTTAAACATCTCCTTCCCTCTTGGCATAAAGGGGCACTGACACCCCAAAGGTCGTATTTTTATTTATTGTCTAAAACGATGAAAGTTGTAGTCATAAACGCGCAAAAAAAAAAAAAAAAATTAAGGCGAAAAAAAATTGCCTTGCGCGCGCGCCTTTTCATTTTTGGCGTTTTTCTCTCCCGCTGCTCACCTCCTTGCCTCTTTTGATCGGTGACGTCAAAAATCATGAACTTTAGAAGCTTTGTAGGCGATATTTCTATAACATTTAATAACGGCAATCGTAAAACATGTTTTTTTTTTAATGCAACTGCGAACGCACTACGGCCCCTTTTTTTGAAATACCAAAAAGCAGAGTCCGTGGGATGTCGCTTCATGGATTTGTATCCTCCCTGGGAAAACTGGGCGGCGCTCGAGCAGAGGATGATTGGTGAGTCGGGGAAGAACCCGGTTTTTTCCCTCGCCGGCGCCCTTCTATCCCGCTCCTCACCTCCTCCTCGCTTCGGTCGCGGTGGCAACGGCGCTTTGCTTCACAGCGTGGAGCGGAGGTCCGAAAGAAGGTCGACTTGCAGGAGACCGCAAAATTTAACGTCACTGCACTGGCGCGGATCGCGCGGGAACTTCAAATTCGGCATTTGGAATTTTTTTTTTTTTTAAATTTACAAATATTAAATTTTGAAGTTTCAAATTTTGAGGGTAATGTCCCGGCATCGTTTTCAATCGTTTCGGATATTAAAAAAAATATTTTGATATGTCAGTGCCCCTTTAAGTGCCAACTCTAGATCTACTATAGTCTTATACAATCTCATTTACACCATTGCTTGCTAGTTTGGGGAACCACAACGAAAACAAATCTAATCCAACTGCTACGCCTACCAAAAAAAAAAAAAAAGAGCTGTGCGTTGCATTGAAAACGTCTACTGTGCCGATCAATCAGCCCGATATTTCGGAAAATATTGAATTTTAGATATTCATCAACCAGGCACGTAGCCAGGATTTTGATTAGGGGGGGGGGGGTGCCTATGACAAAATGCTTTACGAGGGAGGGAGGAAAGAGGAGGCCCCAGCAAAATGGAAGATTTCGGGGGGAGGGGGGTGCCAGGCCCCATGCCTCCCCCCCCCCCCCTCCCTTTTGGCTACGTGCCTGTCATCAACTCTTTATTTTAAAACTAGCGAGGGGAATATATCCCGAAAACAACAGCGACCAAAAAATTTTTTGTGAGATCTACCACCCCAAAACAACACAATATAATCTTAGAAATGAAATATACACGAAGCCCAAAATGTGAACACATTACGGCTCCCAAGCTCTGGCGTATAAAATACCACAGCTTTTGAGCGATCATCCAAGTGTTTTGGAATTTGTGAGGAATGCTATTGCATTCCTCATTGCCTTCAAAAACAACATGAAACGTTATATCTTACAATAGGTTCTTTATAGCAGTTTGGTTAAGCATTGGGCTGAATAGCGTATAATTAGCTGTGACGACAGTTATTTGTGTTATTATTCGCTTGAAAGCTCCTAGCTCCTGCCAAGTTGTACTTTGCTCCTGGTGTGGTTTTTTTAATTCACTATTCTGTAGAAGGCATGTTTCGTGCCTACTTGGCACGGTGAAACATTGTTTGATCATATTTTCTGTCGTTTTTACTTTTGTCCTATTGTTCATTTCTAGTCTGTTTTGTTTTCCTGCTGAGCAGTGTATAGCGTGGTGGGGCGTCGTCAGGTAAATCTGCTTACCTTTTGTCCCTCCACCCGAGAAGGAATTCAAATAAAGATTATTATTATTTTTATTTTTATTATTATTAAATATTCATATTGCAAGAAGCGTCTTAGAATTTTGCTCCGACGAAGGAGGTCAAGCGAATTTGCTCCAGATTGGCTTTGAGAGGCTTTTGACCATGTTACGCGTGTGGTGCTTTGGGATGTTTTAAATCACGTTGGTATAAGAACTGTTATCTACGACGGAATCTATATGGCCGATAAATACTGTTCAAAAGAATTAATGACCAATGGTAATAATTCAGTTAACATTCCCGTACTGTCTTCCGTTCGGCAAGGATGTCCGTTATCAACTTTGCTATTTGATAAATATTTAGAAGAATGCTGTTTGAGTATCGCCCATACTAACAGCCTTGGAAGTTTCAGTCTCCTCAGCTCAATAAAGGTCAAAGTCTTAGCATATGTGGATGACGTTGCAATTTCATGTCATGCCAAGAAAAGTGCTATTGAAGACGCAGCGGTAAACTGGGAAGAATACGTCGGCTTCTGGTACTGGTCATTGGCAACCATGCCTAGAGTATGAAGGGGTTAAATGGAACGAAACAACTTGTAAATATCTCGGCGTCCCACTTCAACAATTTTGTAACAGTTCGACATACTGATCGACTGCTACTTACAAACTGAAAACACGTGTATTGAGGGGGCCTAACCGTGACTCGCAATTTTTTTTCAAATGCTTGCAAATTTTTTTATTGCCAAAGTTATGTATGTATTGCAGGTCCCGCACCCGTGCACGTTTGAATGTTCAAAATTTCATAGGATTTGTGCTTTGTTTACTTAAAAGTAAACAATGAGTCGCGGCAAACTTTTTCGATTTATTCCTCTGGGAGGCTTAGGCCGGCCACATTTTTTTTTAGCCGTCAACTTATATCACTTTTTTTTTTGCGGGACGAGGAGCAATCGTTTATGCGCATAGTGATTCAAAACAAACCATCAGGCCTTTTGCCATCGTTCCTGGTGTCTTTCCAAACACCGGATACTATGATAGCTGTTGGATTCCTAAAATAAATTGTTGAATAATATAATCTGTTTTGTCCGTCCGATTTTCTTGAGAGTCTATCTGGTGTTACAAGAAAGGAGGTTACTCGAGCTCTCTTGGATAATCTTTTCCCAATTCCTCCGTATCGTTCACTGCTCAATTATGATCCAGGTAAAAATGTGCTTTCTAGGGTTAAAAATGTGTGCATTCCACCAGCTGCAAAATCTTTCCGTTTTAAACTGCATACTGCAACATTACCCGTTAAGGTATGGCTCCAGAGGAAGAGAATATTCGGTTCCCTGGACTTTAAACTGTTTGCATTGTAAACAACCAGCGAGCATTGAGCATGTTCTCATTCATTGCTTGTAAGCCTTTCGTTTTTTGGGGGATATCCTAAAACAAACTCTAAAAATCGTAGGTAATTTTTGGGACAATTGTGTTGTACGTGAAAGGTGTAGCGTCTACATGCTCGGCGCTCTTCACTGATTAGTTTAGCGACTGGCTTAACAGGTGGCATGTACACTCGATAGCAATTACTGGAATGGAGGTACCGGCACTAAACCGGGTTAGAAAAAAATTAAAGACGTTTACAATTCTCTGTAATGCCGAATTGGAGCGCGGCTCATCAAGAGGACGAGTTGAGGGTACGGAGGGGAGGGTATGCCCCTCCTCCCCCTCCGTACCCTATCCTCCTCCTCTCCTGCCCTCCCTCCCATTTTGCGGAAAGCTTTCGCTAAATTTCACGTTAAATTTAGCGAATAATTTCCCACCAAAATTTGCGGAAAAAATTCCCCGTTAAGCTTAGTAGGAAAATTTTCCGCTAAATGTAGCGGTAACATTTCCCCGCTAAATTTAGCGGGAAAATGTTTCCGCTAAATTGAAGTGTGACGTCACGTGTGACGTCCCGTGAAAGCTGACTAGAAAATTAACGTGTGACATCATTACGGGAAACGTTCCGCTAAATTTAGCAGAAAAATTTCACGCCAAAATTAACGGGAAAACTTTAGTCCGTGACGTCATTATGCGAAACGTCCCATAATGCAACGCGCGGTTACGCCGACGCCAACGCCGACGCCGCTCAACCCGGAAACAGGCACCTAAAGGCCGACCCACAAAGGGCGTATTCTCGACGAATTTAGGCACGTTTCAGCGTGCGTAATCACGGCATTTGGCGGGCGCTTTTTGCAGAAAATTGAAAAGAGGAAGGGGTGGCCAAATTACACACGGCGCTTTTCGTCGACGTCTCCTCGGTGTTTGTTGCAGTGTAGCCCGACTCGCGCTTTTCATGAAAGCAGGAAAAATGTAGATCGGCTTCTATATTTTTGCGTTCTGCAAGGGAACAGAAATAACCAAATGTTAATCAACCACGAAATCCTAATTTGCTAACGTCTGTTTCATAAATGTTTCTTGCAATCACCAAGTTGCAACAAGTCCCGGCAAGAGGACGGCCGCAATCTCTGCTCAAAACCCTTTATTATTTTTTTCACATCGCATAGATGGTATTTTTTCTGTCTACATGGTTCATCGCTCGTTCCAAAGAGATACATCGATTTCGTAAAATTCGCCAATATACTGTCGAACGTGCCAAGCGAGTTCACATTTCGGCGGCTGAGTCAAGCCAGCCAGCTGGTCGCATAGCTAGTCAAGCCGATCCTCGAGCAACTTCTGGCTGTCAACCCGGGAACTGATTGGCCGGCATCGCTCCGTACGCGTCCGGATACGCCATGCCGAAATACTCCGCAGCGCCGAGAACTGTTTCGGTCGGATCGCCGAATACGCATGTATTTACGCCGACCTCGAGGCGTCGACGAAGCGCTCGTCCCGACACCCGCTATACGTCGGGATTACGTCCGCCGAAATGCCCGTAAATTCGTCGCGAATACGCCCTATGTGGTTCGGCCTTGAGGGCTGCACTGTAAAACGTTTGACAGGGTGTCAAGTTGCTGTCTACCGGACGCAGAACGGATGACCCGCAGGGCTTTCCCGCCAAATGGCACCTCAACTCACACTCACAGTGATGTGTCGTGACATGCTGGAAAGACACTCGCTTATTAATCTAAGTGGTCTGGGTTAGAACCCCCCCCCCCCCCCCCCCCCACACACACACACACACACACTCGAAACGCATCTGTATCGAGCCTCGCGGCAATCCTTTTATCCAGGCTTCACCTTTACCCAGGCTTCACAAAATGCCGAACACCTATAAAAAAACGTTTTACGTTAAAAGGAGCTGCCAATTACGCCGCATTCAATCCGGTTCTTACAGTGGAAAAGCATGAGGTGATACCATATGACCTCTTCATGACACTGGGTCTCTTCGGCACTTGAAAGCCTCGCATGGCAGTCAGACACGCGGGCATTGTAGCCCACGAACTTACACATCTATTTTACTGAAGTCCTTTCTCAAATCAAGTGTATTTATGTCCCTTCAGAGACACCTCCAGAGTGTGCTCCCTTGATAAAGTTAGACGCCAAAAAGAACGAGGACACAAGAAGAGATGCAGACTGGAGGAGGCGTTTAACAACGCCTCGTCCGGTCTGCATCTTGTATCCTCGTTGTTTTTGGCGTCTAACTTTAAGAATGAACAACCAACCAGCCTAACTCGCTCTCCTAATTAAGTGCTCCTTTGCCTGAAAACCTGCTTAAAATAAAACCACTTTAACACTTCGAAAATTATAACTAAACTACAGGAAACGTTCTACCGATGCGCAGGTGGTTGTTATTAGCTTCCGATAGCTGAAGTGACTTTGGTAGATGTTAGGCTGTTTATATGTCGCTTCGGTTGTAGAACGCCTTGCGAATACCCCCTCAGAACACTCGGCTGTTTGAATTTCTATGCTGTATACGATATGCTGTATACGATAAATACCACTGGTCACAGTGTAGCGAGTGTTTGTTGCATGTATATAATCAATAAACTGAAAAAAGGCGCGTCGGGACATGCTGGAAAGACACTCTTTAATTATTTAAATGGTCTGGGTTCGATTCCCGCCTGGCGTCGACACTTTTTTACTGCGATAGCCTTCCCCCATGAAAAAGTTTAAAGGAGCTATCGTAGGGGCCCGAGCCGCTAAATACATTTTAGGGGAGAAGCCCACCAAACGGGCATTAAGTACCAAGGCTAAACATGGAGAAAAAAAAAAAAAAGAAACGGAATAGAATACGAAGGTTTGCCAAGTAATCACCCGGAGATTAGAGAAAGAAAAACATTTATCTAATATCATAGTAGCCTTTTCCAGCGACGGAAGCACGGCAGCGACGCGCAACTTGAAAATTACCTAGATGTGATGCCCCGTCTCGAAGAAGAGATAACAGAGAAATTAGAAAACGGATAAGTGTCGCAGAGATCAAGCAGGCAATCAAAAAATTAAAAAAAAAGCTCCAGGTTTTGACGGATCCTTAACTGCGACATTTCACAAAATATTTAAACACGGTATTGCTGCACGTCTGCACGACGTAATAACCAAGTCGAATGAGGCAAAAATAGTTACCGCCTTCCTTTCGAAATACCTGTACTGTAACTTATTCCTAAAGTGGATGATGCACACAAGTTAAGAAATGTAAAGAATTACAGAGCCATTGCTTTGGGTAACGTCGACTATAAAGTATTAATGAAAGCTCTCGCCCGACGACTGCACAATGTTATTTGCGACATAGTAGGGGACCACCAGACCTGTAATATCCGAGGTACATCAATTTTGACGAGCGTGCGCTTTGCGAGAAGTGCATTAGAGTTGTGCGATGGTGAGCCTGATTAGGTTACCATCCTCCATATTGATTTGGAGAAAGCATATGACCGAGTTTTAGGTCATGTACGAGTGGGCAAAATTATAAGAAAATTTGTTCAAATGGCATATACGGGATGTACAGCACAGGTTATAATAAACGGGAAACCAACATCGCGGATTTCTGTGGATTCGTCAGTTAAACAAGGTGGTCCGCTATCACCTTTGTCATTTCGTATTAGAGCCCTTTTGTTGAACTATAATAAATAATACGAGTATTAATGGGTTTTCATTACAAAATACGAAGGTCAAACTCCACTCCTATGCCGATGATGTCGCTATTTTTTGTAAAGATAAGGGTAGCATGACAGCAGCAGTCTGTGAAGTGCAGACCAGTATACTGCGAGCTTACGGGTTCAGCCGTCAATTGGCAAAAGTGCAGTGGCTTATGGCATGGAACGTGGGCCACAAAGCCCCACGTTTTTGAAAACGTAAGTTTTACGTCGACACCGCCAAAGTACTTAAACGTTCCTCTGCTACATTATAACAAACCAAACATATACTGGTCATCTGGGGCCCTATGTTGCGCATTTTGGACTCCCACGGCGACTACAGGGAGAAGGAAGTGACGTCAACAACAGAGCAAAAGCAGATTGGATCCATGGTAATAAAACCCGAGACTCATCCCCTTCTGTGCTCCTGATTCTCGGGTTTTATTACCATGAATCATCACCAGCTCGCTTGTTTTTTAAGTATTAATGGAGATTGGATGTTGATCGGTGAGAGTCGCTGATGACAAATATCCGCAGAAGAAAACAAAGAAAAAGTGAGCTTTGTTTTCTTCTGCGGAAATTCGTCATCAGCGACTCTCACCAATCAACATCCAACCTGTGTTTGCTGCATTGTTGACGTCACTTCCTTCTCTCTAGTCGTCATATGGGAGTCCAAAAAGCGTAACATAGAGCTTCAGTAGTGCAGAAAACGTGCGAAGCAGATGGCAAATGGAAAGGATGGGATATATCTATTTTTACACGCGCTACCGTTTCTCATATTTTTTAATCGATAAACTTTGGTATTTGTTTCAAGTGCTGGCGTGTACTAGAGTGATTATTCAGAAATTACATCGTGTTTTTGCCGCTTTCATCTGGAGATCGGAATGGGAGGAAATGCGTCCGGCAATTTGTTTCGTCGCATCAGTAACGGTTATCTCGCGTGTTTGTTGGGCAGCCTATCCCGTTCTATGTTTCTCAGAAAACAGACCAACCTTTTACTTCGGTCGGTAATTCAAATTACTTTTGCAGATGAAGTCTTTTTTTTTTTTTTGTCATTTCTTCATGTAGACCCGAGCATAGGAAACTCGGCACTTCAAAAAGTTGTCGAAGCGTGTCGTTCTAGAGTGCAGCTCTTAGGCGCCCGTCTCCGGCTTGAGTGGCGTCGCCATCGCCGTCGGCATAACCGCGCGTTGCATTATGGGAACCTCCCATAATGCAACGCGCGGGTCTCACTCGTTACCCGCGCGTTGCATTATGGGAGGTTTACTATGATTACGTCAAACGTGACGTCACGTGTTACGTCACGAGGGTTACGAGTCTCCCGCGCATTACACTAATTTATGGGAAACGTCCCATGATGCAACACGTGGGACTTTCGTGATTCGCGCGTTGCATCATGGGACATTCTTCATAGTGACGTCACACTTGACGCCACGCTTGGCGTCATGAGGGTCACCAGTGACGTCACGAGGAGGGAGCAAAGGAGGGGGAGAAAGATGAGGAGGGGAGAAGGAGGAGGAGGGGCATACCCTCCTCTTCGTGCCTTCCCCCTTTCCTCCTCAAGAGCTGCGCTCTAATTCGGCATTACAGGGAGTAGTAACTTCTTTAATTTCTTTTTGTCTGTGCGTTTTTCTCTCCAATACTTGTCGAATGGAACACGCGAGCGCTTAACTCATGTGCTATTGAAGGTGTTTTCCCGAACCGTTGAGCGTAATGTGTTATCTATGGTTAAAAAGATGATCGTTGTAACGTGCTATCGTAATTTAGCGTAATGTGTTATCTAGAGTTAAAAAGATGATCTATTAAAACATTTTTTTCCTGTTACACACCAATACATTTCCTATCAAAACTTGGCTTGAGGGTAAAAAAAAAATACGTACTGTGGGGAGGCACTGTGGGGCGTTGAGTGTATTTTCTGTAAAAAGCCTGAAACTATCGAAACTGTTTTTCTCGACTGCTGGGACGCTTTCCTTTTCTAGGTCGTCCTCCAGCGAACAATAAAAAAGATTTGCTTTTAACCGCATACGACATTAGGTTTCTTCCCGTGGAGAGAGAAGTTGAAATCCCTGTCGATCTAGCCATACTCCTAGGCCTGCATGCCATATAGAGAAGTAGAATGAAATTGAGGCATGCCGATCGACGTGGACGTCAGAAACGTACGTATGTGTTTCATAGAATCTGTCTGCACTCTAAAATTTGTATACGCCACCTTTTGAACACCATATGAATTCTGTAAACTGGAGTGCGGTACTGTCCAGCGTGTCGGCAGACGAGGCGTTTGACTGTTTTCTTGAACAGTTTAGAATTGTGTACGACCGCTGTTTTCCTTACAAATTGCAAAATATTTCCCGAAAATCTCGTAAACCCTGGGTTACGAAAAAATTATTAAGAATGATAAATAAAAAAAAATTTTCTTTACCACCACTTTGTGCGCACTAAAAACGCAAGTATATTGTCTAAATTCAAAAAGGAACGAAATTAACTAACAAAGAATTTAAGGCAAGCTAAACGTGCTTATTTTAACAATTTATTTCTAGATACTAAGCGACCAGATGTTATGTGGAAAAAGTTGAATGGCATAATTAAGCAAGGATCGTATGGGCATCGAATCAGAGAAATGGAAATCTGAGGTGTTAACGGGATCCGCTTTAGCGCAAACTTTCAATCAGTATTTTGTTAACCTTGTTCAAAGTGTACTCTATGCGGATGCTTCTAGATTTGTGCAGAGTATTTCTCCTAGTCTCTTCTTCTTTCCAACTGACGAAGATGAAGTTTACTCAGTTTTCCAAAATTTAAAGAATATTAAAAGCACTAATATATATGACCTTCAAATTAAACCTGTAAAACATGTATTGCGGTGCATTGCTCCCTGTCTGACGTATATTTTTAATCTGGCACTAGAGAATGGGACTTTTCCAAAAAGCATGCAGGTGGCAAAGGTAACGGTACTGTACAAAGGTGGGGAAAAAAAAACAACTTGGGAAATTTTAGGCCAGTGTCCGTTCTACCAGTATTTTCTAAAGGACTAGAAAAGATTATACATAACAGGTTGTATAGTTTTTGTGAAAAATATTCTATTCTTACCGATTCTCAATATGGATTTAGAAAAGGTAGATCTACAGAACTTGCATTATTAAAGCAAAAGGAGTTAGTCTTAAGCAATATAGAAAATAAGCTGTTAACACTTGGAGTATTTATAGATTTTTCAAAGGCTTTTGACCGCCTCAATCATAATACTTTGCTCCAAAAGCTTTATATATACAGTGTGCGTGGTAGATCCCTAAGTATAGTTAAAAGTTACCTTCAGTATCGCTACCAGTGCGTTGAAATAGATAAAAACCGATCTCAATTGCAGCCATTAGCAGCTGGAGTGCCACAAGGTAGTATTTTGGGACCACTTCTCTTTAACTTGTATGTCAATGACATAGTAAATATGGATGACAATGTACGTTTTATCATTTACGCGGATGATACCAGTGTATTTTTTTTCAGGTACAAATACTGAGCAGATTATAAGTACCGCAAATAAATTTCTAGATAAATTAAATACTCGGACAGTGTCCAAGTATTTAATTTAATTACTTGGACAGTGTCCAAGTAATTAATTCATTGCAAATTAATTGTAGTAAAACTAAAGCCGTTCTTTTTAGAGCAAGAAATACAAATTGCTTTCATACCTCTGCTCTCCCCCTTGGTAACCATAAAATAGATATAGTCGAAAGTGTTAGAGTTTTGGGTGTAATATTTAATCGATACATGCTATGGGATGAAATGGTACATTATACATGTCAAAAATTCTCAAAGGTCGTAGGTGTTATGTACAAACATCGTCATATACTCCCAATGTCAGGAATGCTTCTTATATATCATTCTTTGTTTTATGTGCATTATAATTACTGCTTCTTGGTTTGGGGGAATACAACGTCCACAAATCTTAAGCAGATACAAATTCTACAAAAAAAAGTTGTTCGTAATATATGCCATGCTGCATACGATGCCCATACGATACAATTGTTTAAAAAACTTAATATTGTAAAGATTCCAAATTTCTATAATTATAAACTTTGTATTACCTATAAAAAGTATTAAAAAGACAACGTATTTCTGTCTATTTCACAGATTACAACTGGAGACACGATTTATGCTACACGCAGCGCCGATACGTGGTTACTCCAAAACAAATTTTGGGATTCAGATGTTGGGAAATACTCTTCCTCGTATTTTAAATCGTTTGGGGGAATTAAACATAGAACCTTTGACTTTGATAAACAAATATTTGCTTTCATTTTTTGTTGAGCTTTTAGTGTCAGTGTAGGTGCATGATGTGTGGAGATCTTTCATTTTTGTTTTGCTTTTGTTTTATATCAAACGAATAATTACACAAAACATTTCTTTTTGTGTTAACTGTTTTGTGTGCTGTCTCTGCTGCTGCTGAGGGGAGATGGAGACCTGTCAAGCAACTGTTATGTTGCTTTCTTCTCTGTCTTCCCTCTCCAAATGGAGAAAAATAAAGCATTTTGATTTGATTTTGATTTGATTTCCTTTCCTTTCCTTTCCTTTATTTGTTTCGCGGAAAAATCCGCGTGGGGGGCAGAGATAAAGGCCTGGTGCCTGACAGAGCCTCTGCCCCCCCCTGAATTGTACGCCTGATTGGGTGTCCATTCTAAACGTAATTGAGATTCTGAAGGTATCTTAAATTTTACGAGCGCGCGTTGGTGATCTCCGTGAAGTGAATTTAAAGGTGTAATCATTTTGTTGTGCACACGTCCAAATCAAGGAAAAAAAGACCCAAGGCTGAGTGGCTCAGCGCGTTCATCAGATCGGAGCACGCGGAAAAGCTCGCGCTACAGAACCCAGGGATCCTGGGTTCAATCCCCACTTCTGCCCATTTTGATCTGGATGAGCATCGTACCGGCGTGCGGTCGTGTATCACTATACTGCGCGGTGCACTTTAAAGACCCCAGGCTAGCGGTTGTACTGCACTGGCTACATTTTTCATCTACAGCATGGGAGACTCGTCGCCGGTTGAGGCAGAGCAAGTTATAGACCGACACGCGTGATCGACGTCACGAACTACGGCGGCGCTGCGATCGCGCCGGAGCCGGGCAGTGTGGGCAGAAGGGCGCACGTTTCGGATGGGCGTCAGAGCATTTCAGCATGCCGCGAAGCTGTGTGGCCGTTAATTGCACCGAAGGGTACTGCAAAAGTAGCGGAGCGAGTTTCCCCAAGTTCCCGGGGGACTCTGAAAGGCGCAGAAGGTGGATAATTGTCGTGGATCTAAAATAATGGTCGCCTCGCGCGGACGACCGTTCGTGCGGCAAGCACTAGGCAAGTGTGGCTTCCGTTTCAATCTCCGTCCTCAGGCTTGCTTATGTGCAGGAAAAGCACGGTCTGATCGAGACCACCGGGATTTTGTTTCCTCGGTGCTCGAGCACAAAGCACCGGCCAAGCGCTCGTCGGTGGCTCGTTTCGCCCGCGCTATCAGGCGGAAGAAGATCGGCGACAAAACGGCAGTGTTGTAAACGTTACAAAAAAAAAAAAAAAAAAAAAATTAAAGGAACGAAATACGTTACTCGTTACATGAGAATACAAGGAACGAGTCACCGACCTACGCTACCTAAAAATAAAAGGAACACGTTACCGTTACCGATAAAAAGTAACGCACGTAATTACTTCTGGGTTACTTTTTTATATTATGATTTAACTCGTTTTACTGTTTTGGCGGTACAGGTATGCATAACACCATTTCAAGAAACGTTATGTTCATCCAGAAACGAAACATTATTACTTTATCTATTTTTTACAGTTTCACATCAGTACTCACGACAAAAAATGCAAAGACAAACGCAGAAAACTCAGGAATTCACATGGCTGGACGTCTAAAAACACGGAAAAAATTGAAGTGTAATTCCTTTAAGACTTCGGAAGAAGGAGCAACGAGTAACATAACTACGTTACACATTACTTGCAATAGTAACGTAAATAAATTACCCATTACTGTTTCGAAAAGGCAACGAGTACGTTACTACGTTACCAAAAAAGTAACGCGTTACCGGTAACGCCGTTACTTGTAACGCGTAACCGCCAAGGCTGCAGAAAGGACAAGGTGTTACCGCTTGTCATGCCTTGTGGTCATGAGGGTAGGAAGAATATCATACCTTAACTCGAAGACGCTGTGTGTATTTAATCAATTAATAAATACACTTCAGCAGACCCACACTCTGCTGATCTCGCTGACAGTGCGGAAACCGGATCGAAGTAATTGTAGGTCCCGAGAGACTTGTGCGCCTGCACCGGGTCGGCCGTCAACTCGTTTTGCGAAAAAAAAAAAAAAAAAAAAACATTAACAAATAAACGACGACGTGAGCCATCGATGTCGGTAGAAGAAACTTCACGTCGGAACTCCAGCATGCAGGCCTTGCTTACGGCGCACGGATCGTCGAGGGCAACGACGTTCACGCACAGTTTGTCTCGATACCGCTGCCGTTCAGGCTCGGGTAGCGAGCTAAAATAGTCGGGCATAACATACGACATACGTTGGCAGAAAATACGACGCACAAATAAAGCTACGTCTCTACAATGTCAACAACGAGCCCACGCCATAGAAGGCAATTGCGAAAACATGGAGAGCCTGGCTGCTTTTGCCCACATAGCTGCTGTGCATGCGCGGTCTTCCGGCCGTGTTAGTAAACAGAGCCGCGCCGCGTGTCGGTCTATAGGCTGTATAAACATACTCACTACCCATCTTTTTCTAATCATTAGATTCCACGCAATATTATGAATGCACTACTAGTCATAGAGTTATAATTAGTAATTTCTCCAAGAAAGATCACAGTTTCTGTTCATTGCACCGTAAAAAACAACGCTGTAACTCACGATTTAAAGACTATTTGGGATATTTCAGCGCAGGTGTCCCGTGACTTTTCAATAAGCCTTAGGTTCAACTGCTTCGTGTTCTGCAAAAAGCTCACATATATTTTTAGCAGTGCTCCTTTCGAAACAATTACTGCTCATATTTCACCTTCAGGCTAGATTTTTTAATGCCTTGGCATTAGAACGTTTCTTTTAACAAAAACTCGGCGGAGTCTTCAGTTTGTCAGTGCCGGGGAGAAATGGAGAAGGAGGGAAAGAGGCTGATGCGTGCGACACTGCCATTGGTCCGAAGCGATGGCGTCAGCACGCGTCAACCTTTCCCTATCCGCTTGGCGCTGACAAACTGACAAGCACCGCCGGGCTTAAGTCAAAACGAGCCCTTTCGCTTTCGTCAAAGTCACGCGCACAGCTGGCACGGAGCCAGAGAGGAGGAGGCGCCGCGCAACACCCCCTATACTCCGTGTCACTAATTGTGTGCAGTGCGAGCGCTGGGAAGGCGCGACAGGAGAGGGGGCAGTGGAGGGCGAGGGGAAAAAGGGAGAGTACTAGGAACGTTAGAGAAGAAAGGAGGTTTCTCTCCTCGGTCCCCAGCTTTCTTGGTGCTTGCCTGTCTCCCCTCGGCTGGCGTTGCCTTCGCCTGTACTGCACGCAACTAGTGACACGGGGTATAAGTAACATAACAAAGTCGTACTGCTGAATGAGATGGAGTCATCAGAGAAGGTCAACGGTGGACACATATTGGAAATGAGTGCTGCTTCAGCGCTCGGCTTCGAGTCAAGTTCGAGCCGAACGTTGACGCAATCGTCGCGTTCAACCTGGCCCAGCGTTGGCCTTCTCCGATTTCGCCATCTCCTCCAGCACTGCGACTTTGTTATTTAGGATGTGTTGCACCGCAGCGCGGCGGAATGCGGGCGTGCTCAGTTGCCGCTCAGCCGTCGCCGGTTGTTCTTCGCTCCGGGTTTGTGTAGTAGTAGCGCGTCGGCTGTGATGTGTGTATGTAGTTAAAACGATGGGTGCTGTTCCCTCCACAAATGATATGGATCTGGTTCTTTCCACGAGTGATATGGTTGACCGTATCCAAGGGCATCGACGTACTCTAACAGAGTACAGAAAAGGGGTGAAAAGAATTACAGGAAGATCTATTAGGGGATTTTTAGAGAATCCGTTAGCATGACCGTTGGAAAGCGTTACACACGTCTCCCTTTGGGAAACGGTAACACTGTCTCCTCAACAAGGCCAAAAAGAGGCAGCAAAAATAGAGGAAGGAAAAGAGAAAGCCAAAACAGTAAAGTAAAGGGATCAGCGTTAGGATTTCCCAAATGGAGATGTGTGGGGCGTTTCCAAGGGTCATGCTAACAAATTTCCTAAGAATTCACCAATGGATATGCCTGTCACTTGTTTTTACTATTGATTAGGTCTAATTTCTGTTCGCCGAGTCCTGCGAATAGTGTAATATTATGAAGTTTCTCGATGAGTTTCCTTTCTCTTCTTCAGCTAACACGTGCCCACGCTCGATCGAGGTATCAAATGAAATAAAATAAAACTCATAATTATTATTCGACAAAACCTCCGCATCCCATCACACAACTTCCGAGGAAGATTATATCGGTCGCAGACTGTGTCCGCGAAAATCACGCAATATACCCGAAATCGATTGCAATTGCCCACTATTCCATTTTCGCCCTAACACAGCAATAAAATTTCTCTCAGGTTCGTTAGATTAATGTTAGCTCGGTAGACCAAGTGTACCCAGAACATGCTGCTAATAATATATGACTCCGAGTTCAGCATTGCCTTTTTGGCGTTTTTTTTTTATATTCGTTTTCAGGTTGTTAGTCGTGGTGGCGCACACAGACGGGAGACATGTGGCCGCGCAAACACGATGACCACAAACTTTATTTACTCGGACGTAGAACTTGTAAGAAGCAAGCACGTGGGCCGCCGCTTTATGAGTATAGCCGCAGCGCATTTGTGTACAGTAAGTTCGCCGGCGAGGCGTGCATCCAATCGATGCGGCCAGGCGGCGATTGGCCACGAGGCCCGTGCACGCGCAGAGCGCCTTGGGCGCCCGTCTATAAGAGCCCGTCCCTCTCGCGGGGCTCCCACGCCACCCTCCGGAGAAGCCGCTCTTCGCTCTACTCGCCCGAGCATCCAGGAGAAGCGCCTTCTCGGTGAGTGTCCAGGACTGCCGGCGACGTCCGCCCCTTCTTGACTTTGATTAGAGTGACTAAGCATATGTAGTTACTCCAACTTTGATCGGCACGCAGCGACCTGTGAAAAAACTTGTCACGGAGAAAGTTGCATAAGCACACAAAAAAGTAAATAAAAACAAACTAACGAGGGAGCGAGTGAGCTGGTGAAGATCGAGCGTATAGTGACTGTACCCGCAACTGCGGTTTTACTACATGACGACACAAACACTTTTGAGACTTCTCTGTGTTTGTTTCGTCGTGTACTAAAGAACAAATGCACACACACACTTTTGCGTAAATTTTATTATGTTTAACAACAAGTGTCGCTACATAACGTAAACAAATACATTAGTGAAACCGGATCCTATACGGATAATTTTCTTTTTTATATCGTGTCGAAATTAGCTATATCACAGCTGGATCATATGTTGGTAAAAACAAGGTATTTCAAAAAGCAACTAATTTTCTTTGCTTTTTTATTATTCCGAGGTTATATGTCTTTCAATCCCTGGGAACAGTTTAGGGTTTTGAAGTATGCTGACGTGGCGAGCTAAATTTCTTCTCTCGTCGATTATTATATAATCGGGAGTTTGGTCGCAGCCGCGACGCCGCGGTCCGCTGCAGCCAATCGAGCAACTCCCAAAAGTGCATCGTCACGATGCCTTTGCTCGCTTGCTATAACCGACTCGACCAATCACGCAAAGTGTAGTTATTGTTAGCGATGTAGTTGGAAAAGGAAATAGAGGGCAATCGTGGGTGTGTCCGCTCATTGGCCCGTCTGTGAATGCTCTGCGATCCCTTTTTTTCCGTGCGTGATCGACTTAACCGGTGATAGTACACCGAGGAAGCCGTGGCATCTCCTCCTCTTCCTTAGTTTCTACCCGTATAGCACGAAGATACTGAGGGCTGCAGCAGCGAGAACTCGAGAAGAAACGTCTTGCTTAGAATCCCATTGTTCGTTGCTAAGAGACATCATGCCTTCTTCGGATAATACCGAGGAGGCCTCTCGTGAAATGGTCACAGAGTGATGCTTTCCGGCGGGTCACTCCGGCAAATTGACGAACGTTGTGTGGCCGAGGTGTAGACGCTTTTAAGCGACTGCGTATGGGCGCCACCATGAGCGACCCTCACTTTTTGCTTTCCCTTTATTCGGTTTACTTCGCTCCATCATTACCGCAGCGGGACAGGCTGTTGCCATTTTAGGTCCGACTGCGTTGTCTTTAGGATTGACCTTTTGTGGACGCTCATCAAAGCCCGCTTCGGTGGCTCGGTATTTCGGTAACACAGGTGGAAGGCCAGCAATGGCAGCTGTAATCTGGCGCATGCTTAAAGTGTCTATAGCGTCATCTCTTTGGACCGAGCAGCAATCCGTTTATATAATCTTTTCTCAATTCCGACGTCGGTGAAGCTTTTAGACAGTAACTCCTGACAAGCTCGTTAATGGTCTGTATTTTGGAAGTTTGATACAGATACGTTACCGCGGTCAATGCAAATCTGTATAACGGTACCTCTGACGTCCCGTTGGTATGGTGCACAGTTTACTGGACTGAGATTCGTGGATCCACGACACTGAAAGTGTAAGCGCCTTATTCGGAATCAGCGAGTTTGTCGGTGGATGGCATTTCACCCTGTACCGAACAATTTGATGCGAGGAGAGACCTTCTGGAAAAAGAGAAAAGTATATAGAATCTACCAAAATTCCAAAGTAAGTTAATGGCATTTTAACGCAAATGTGAAGCTTCTCTTCCGAACCTGGAGATGATCGAAAATCAATAGAGCGATTGTTGCAGAACAAATATTAAGAATAGTTGCTCCGTTTTCATGGCAATGACATAGGTTATTTGGCAGCAGCAACGGCAAGGAGCTAGCACGCTTACAATCCGTCATTTTGCAGGTTTGTTCTAATTTCTCACGTTAAATACATCAAGCGTTGTCACCGTTGCTGCTGCCACAGCTGTTAAAAATTACGCTTGCCTGCTTTGTCTGTTTGTTTTTGAGTGATCCCCTATGACGAAGGAAATCTCAAAAATACTAAATAAACCTAAAGACGAACTTCGCCAGGAATGGAAGGCGTTTAGGGAGACACTGGAACGAGGTATTAAGAGTGACATACGTGACTTGCGGAATGATGTTAAAGAGGCAAACGATAGTGTGAATTTTCAAAACCGCGAGTTTCAGGATATGCACGAAAAGTTTGAGAGAGTATTTAAAGAAACCCCTCAGTTAAAGAAAGAGAACGGAAATCTCTCGCAAAAGTGCGATTAACTGAAAACGTGCTTGAGGAACTGCCAGGATCGGCTCGCGGACGCCTGATCAGTACTCAAGGAACACCAATCTGGAAATCAAAGGAGTCCTCAAGCATGATGCGGAAGTACTTTCAGATGTGGTTCGAAAGCTGGGAGAATCATTGGCGAACCAATTACTCGAGTGGATATTGCCATCTGTCATTGTGCATCGACGCGGGACCTTGAGACAACAAACGTTATCCTACAGCTTGTAAACCGCAGCAAGCTCAACGCTAGCTATGCTTTAGAAAGCAAAAAAAAAAAAAAAAAAGCGCCTTACAAACTTGTATGTAGGCCTCGACACAAATACGCCGATATTTGTGAACGAGCATCTTTGCCCGTCCTTAAAACGTATTCTTGGCAAAGCGATTGCTAAGAAGCGACAGTCGAACTGGAAACATGTCTGGGTGAGCAATGAAAAAAATATTTGCTCGTCAAGCCGATGGTTTCCCACTCGTTCCAATCAAAAATAAAGCTGACATCGAGAAGCTCTGTTAGCTTATTTACTCCGTCTATTTGTGTTTCTTTTTCTTTTATTTGCAATGAAATACAGGGAGTTAGTTTTGCCTGTAGACCTTGGTCACTACTTGTCATCGAAATATAACGCTCTAATCTATCACCTAAATGCCTGTTCCGTTACAAATAAACATGACAGTGTCATATAACATTTAGATAAGTGCTGTGTTTCTTTTGACATAATAATGGTTACGGAAACCTGGTATCAGCATCAAGCTGACAGGCTTATTCTATTCGGTTATAATCATTTCTATTTGAACCGAACAGATAAACGTTGGGGTGGTGTTTCTATTGACGTAAAATGTTCTACTAAATGTGAATTTCTACATGCGTTTTCTCAAATATCAAGCGATTATGAGATACTAAGCCTAAAATGTGGTAATACTACATTTTTACTGTTCTTTACCACCCCCCTTCGGCAGATTTTGGAAATTTCGTTTCTTTTCTTGAGCGCCTCTTAGACTATGTATCAATAAATAACTATCACCTTGTTTTAGGTGGTGATTTGATTGTTAACATATTAGATGACCCTTTCTATTCAAATTCTCTCAGTAGTACACTCAACTCTAACGGCTTTGTAAATGTAATTCATCTGCTACTAGAATCACCCAAACCACGTCAAACGCAATTAATCTTTTGATTACGAACTTTACAGCCAAAGTTAAGGTGTCTGGCACTATAAGCTTTAGTATCAGTGACCACATTCCCATTTTCTTGTTGATGCAAAATTATGAAACACCTAAAAAAGTTACAAAAACTACCGCCACTTTCCGCAAAATGTCCGATGACTGCCTCCTGGCATTTAGGAATGCAGTTGTTTACTGTGACCAGAGCTCTGTTTATTCTAACTTAAACGTCGAGGATTCTTATAATACCTTCTGGGACGTGTTTAAAGAACTTTATAATTTGCATTTTTCGTCGAAAACCGTAACCGTAAGTAAAAAGATAAAGAAACCCTGGTTGACCGCCCTACACAGTAAAATGATGCATAAAAAGACCGCCTATACAAAGCTTTCCTAAAAACAAGGGACCCAAACAAACTCTCATATTCTAAGAAATTTAGGAATAATCTAACTTCTGAGCTTAGAAAAGCAAAATTTTCATACGATAAGCAAATGTCCCATTATGTCACTCTATCGATGAATTAAATATAGGCGGTCAAGTTATATCAGATGAAAGTCTGACGGAATGTTTAACACTAACTTTTCTGTTCAACAACCCATTGCTTATAATATTAGTTCCCTTTCATTTGTAAGGCATAATAACGATACTTTTTTTCTAAATCCATTTGAAGAAATTGAGATATGTAATATATTCTTAGGACTAAAAACACACTAAAAACAAAAGTAGTGACGTTGATAAATTACCAATAAAGCCGGTTAGATAGGTAATAGATTTAATCGCCCAATGCTTAGATCACATATATAATTTGGCATTATCAACTGCCCAATTTCTAGCAAACATGAAGTTAGCTAAAGTTTCTGCTATATATAAAGGAGGCGATAAGAACGTCCCGAACAACTACAGGCATATATCAGTATTACCTATCTTCTCTAAGGCACCTGAAAAAAATTATACTCACACGCCTAAATTCGTTTTTCACAAAACATTCCATACTAACGAACTCTCAATTTAGTTTTGGACAAGGTAAATCCACTGAAGCAGCTTTATTACTTCAAAAAGAAATTATATTGCAAAATATTGAAAATAGGCTTCTTCCGTTAGGTGCATACTTCAGTAAAGCGTTCGATGTTCTAAATCACCACATTCTTCGTCCAAAATCATACAAGTATGGTGCCCGCAGGGTACCCCTAGCTTTACTTAAATCAGATCTACAATGTAGGAAACAATGAGTAGTAATTGACGGTCATTACTCTTCCTTTCATAATGTTATTGCTTTTGTACCAGAAGGAAGCATACTTGGGCCTCTTCTATTCAATGTATACATAAATAATATGGCATCGATCAGCAAGTTCAGTTTGATATTCATGCAGATGATATGAATCTCTTTGTTTCTGGTACTGATGCTGATATCTAAAGCGAACAATGCCCTAATTAAATTTGCTATGTGGTCGAAAGTTAATGGTTAATGTTATTAAAGTTAATAAAGTTGAAGACACAAAACATTAAAGCCATTTTATTTAAATCTACCAATAAACTAGTTCTGCCTAAAAATAAAATCAAACTTTGTTCCGAGTACCGAGTTTAGAGTGTGGGATTGCCATGTTAACTATCTGATTGCAAACTTTCCCGTGTTGTTGTCAATATTGCCCGCTGTCGTAATGTTTTATCAATCAGTATTAAGTTAAAACTTTACCACGCACTATTTGAGACCAATTTAAGTTATTGTCACCTTATATGGACAACTAAGAAAAACCTTCAAAATCTACTATTATTGTAAAAAAGAAAGTGTTACGTTATATTGCGGTTGTCTCATATACAGACAATACAGACTTATCATTTCCTAGATATCAAATACTTCCCGTAGAATGCGTATACAATTATCGTTTACTCTGTACCCTTCGTTTATTATCACCAACATTCATAGATGTTTTTATATTTTATTTCTGAATTTGGGGGGAGAAACATGAAAGTCATACAGTCATGTCTCGTTAGTATGGACGCCTCCGTTCCCCAGAAAAATCGTCCATAATAACGAATCAAGGTCAAAAACACAAACATTAGGTAATAATTGTTAAAAAAATGAAAGCCGTTTACAAATCCCTGTAACGCCGAATTGGAGCGCAGCTGTTGAGGAGGAGTAGAGAAGGGTACTGAGGGGGGTCACGTCACCTACGGGTAGTCACGTGACCCCCCCCCCCCCCCCCCCCCGGTTACGCCGACGCCGCTCAGGCTGGAAACGGGCCCCTAAGAGCTGCGCTCTGAAAAGCATTGTTTATTTCGCAAAGAACGAGGAGATATGAGTTTGCACTGACGCTTTCGATCCCACTTTAGTGTCCAAAAAGCGCAACACTTCGGCCACTTGAAGTGCACGTTCTCCGTCCCCCTCCTGCTCAAGGTAGGTGATCGCTGTCTCCAAGCCACGGCGAGCTTCACATCGAGTAACGGTTGGTCTCTCTTCTTCATCGTCTGTTTCTGTCGGCGCAAAGTTTTCGACAAGTTGATGGCCCTGTTGAGCGGATTCACCGACAAGTTCCATGATCTGCTCGTCGCTCATAGGCTCCCAGCTGTTAGTCTCTTCGTCTATATCCAAGAATGCCGATGCCTCTTCATCTGGGTTTTTCTCCCCGAGTTGTCGAAGAGCTTCACGAAGGGCCGCGAGCGGAAGTTCATCCATCGGATCCTCCACCTCCACAGCAGAGCTGTTAACAAGAATACCTGCGTGACGCCAGCAGTTCACAATGGTTTGAGGCCTCACCGCGTTCCACGCCCTCTTCAGCTTTTGAAGGCACCACCTCAAGTCAACAGTTTGCGGTTCGTTGTCTTCCGCGCAAGCGATGTAGTGCCGCACAAGTTCACCTCTGTAGTGTGCCTTAACCGCGCGAATAATTCCTGCGTCCAAGGGCTGTATTTTGGCAGTCATGTTGGGTGGAAAGAACTTCAAGGTAAGGTTTTCATAGTCCGCACGAACAGAATTGCATGATGCGTTATCAACCAACAAAACAGCCCTCCTCTTCTCAGCCTTCAAGAAGCGGTCGAATTTTGCCAAGATTTCAAATATCTTTCTTGTCATCCATGCTTTCTTGTTGCAGTTGTAAGAGCAATACATGTTCCGGTCAAATGTCTTTCCAAAACATCGTGGTCGGTCCGCTTTTGCCACGACAATGGGCTTCCACTTGTGGGTGCCGCGCGCGTTGCACAAGAATCCCACCGTGATTCTTTCTTTGCTTCGCTTGTTTCCAGCCACAGGTTTGGATGCCAGAGTCGAAGATGGGCCCAACTTGTGAAAAAAGCTAGTCTCGTCGAAGTTGTAAATATCATCTGGAGAATACTGAGCAAGAAATTTCGCAAGCTGTTTCCGAGCACTGGCAACGGCCGCTGTATCCACGCTTCCACTCTCTCAATGAATACGGTGGCTTGAAATTCCATGCCTTCTCTTAAACCTGCTGAGCCAACCCCTTGAGTAGTTCAGGTCATGAATGTCTGCATAAAGACGTGAAGATTGCAGACATTAAAATAAAACCACTGAAGAGAGAACAGTTATTTTAACGTAGATGCGTAATTGCACAAGAACGAGCAACTATAAAAATCATTAGAAGAAACAACATTTTTGGGGAGGAATGCGTAACATTTGGCAAAACATTTTCAAACTCAGTGCTTAAAAAGATACGCTCAGAACTCACTTACCCATCGTTGTGCCGAACTCCTTCGCCTTTTCTTGCAGCATCTCGTCGCTGACGGCGGCCCCTCTGGAGCGCATTTCCGCAAACCAGATGTTGACGGCCTCCTCCAACTTCTCAAACTTTGGGGGTCACTGCCGGCAGGAACTGGAGCTGGCTGTGGGAACGCTCATCTATTTCTTTGATTCTTTTAGAATTGAGTGGTCTGTCGATTTTCCGACATCAACGCCAAGGTTTTTTCCACTCCACTCTTTCACGTACTGAACAGACGCTGAAGGCGTTTCAATTTTGAATTTGCATATCTCCTTTTTCAGCTGAGCAGAAAGCTCTGTCTGTTTACGCTTAACACCTGTCATCGTCTCCACCTCCGAAATGACCGGAGAAGCGTCCAGCCTTGCCTCTTGCCTCTTATGCACAACGAATGTGATTCATCACGTATGCCAACCCAGAAGGAGATGGCATACGTTTACGCTTGAAAGACAAGAAAAAAAACAAAAAAAAAAAAAACGACCACCTTCAGGCGCGCAGGTCTTATCTCAAGGGCGGAGGACAATAGTGAATTCCGGGTACAAACTGTGACCTCTACGATTCACTAACCTTTTCTTCTGTCGGGTATGTGGACTCGCCTTCAAAGTAACCAGGCGGGGAACAAAAAGGCAATGGTGAATTCTGAGTAGTACACACTGGGGTCACTAATATTTTTTTTCGTGGACACGTGTCCATATTAACGAGACAAAAATGCCTGTATTGTCCCGTTTCGTCCCCAAAATAGCCGTCCATAGTCCGGACTGCGGGTTTCTGTATTAACGGGACAGAATTGCATGGCGGGAGACCGGTCGCCGAAAATTTCGTCCATATTGTGGGGTGTCCCGATTAACGGGGTCCATATTAACGAGGCATGACTGTATAAACACACGCCGTGTAAACACTTGGCTTTTTCCTCGGTGCCGCACAAATTACAACCTCCAGTCATTGCATTACAAAGTACCGTACGTGTTAAATAAATGTTCCACGAACAACAGAAGCATCTACACAATTGGCAAAAAAGACCTACGTACCTACTGCTTTAACAATCGATGACTAATTTTGGTTTTCTGCGAGCTCAGTGTTATGTGACTGTTTTATTTTTCTTACCTTCCTGATAAAGTCTTTCATATGTTTGTTGTCCGAGCTGCTAGGGAACCCAGACCCAGTCAAGCTGTTTTTAGCAGCTTTTTGTCTAGGGACACCTCCTGTACTTCTGGAAAAATAAAGCTTCTTGTATTGTATTGTATAGATGTCACTTCGTGGTTCCGAGGCGGAAATCCATTCCGACGATAAAATTTAACTGTAAAATCAACAGTCTGGATAGAGACGTTTTTATTTTAATTTTACCACGAGTCTCAACAGGCATCAACTCAATATCTCTGCTTCTTCTTTTTTTTTTTGTGTGTATGTGTGTCTGTGTGCGTGACCTTAATGTTTAGTCAAGGCATAGCCTCCGGCCCTCCGTATACTCACAAAGGCTGCAGTTCGACGACGGAGCCATAAAGTGCCCGGTCGCAGACTTGGAGCGCGAGAATCTGGTAGCACAGAGCATCAAAAGGCCATTTCTTGAGGAACCTGGACATCAGCGCACAGCTTTTGCAGCGGCGAGGACCCGAAACACATTTGTTCACTCGGGAAAAGTGTGTTTCGGCGTCTTGCCGCAGCGGGGCGCCAGTCACGTGACTCTCCTCTCATCCCTTGTCTGCCGCTTTACATTTCCCCTTCGGCGGACGCTTCTCGTGGCGGTCTGCCAGGCTTTGTCAATATGGAGGAGAAAATGGTGAGGGTTAGATTAAAAAAAACAAAAACATTCATTTTTTTTTTCTTTAACAATGCCGAAGGAACAGAGAGTCCGTTTTCTTTTTTCAACCGATGGCCACGAAGGCGTATATTTCTGAGAAATTTGGAGCGTCTGCTCCCCGGAAAGCCCCTGGGAAAGCCAATAGCTGCAATCTAAGGGCAGGCAAAAACCAAGGCTCATAAAATGCTTTAACCTAAAAAAAAAAAAATCTGCATGCGCTGTGACATTGAGCATGGTAAAACGTCATGCTCAATGCCACAGCACAGACAGTTTTTTTGTGTTTTTTTTTATGTTTATACATATTACGACCCCGTCATTCGTCCGTCCGTAGATAACAGCGATTGACCCTCGCAAGGGCCTGGCGGGGAAGCAGACGCTCCAGGTTTCTTAGAGTGTACTTTGAAAGGGACCGAAAGAGTGTAATCGGCCGAGGAGCATGCAAAACAACAATTCCTGCGGTCAGTAAAAAAATAAACGTAGCCTACATGTAGTAATAATAAAAAAGAAAAAAGAAACAGGTGTGTGTTTTTGCGGGGGAGAGCGCCTCGAGAACGCATTGAGAACTTGTATAATACCATCGACGCTCCATATGCATTGACGTTTTCAACGCATCTTTTATCGCGTTCAGGCTTTTCCTTAATACTCTATAATTGTTGCTCCCCTTTTTGCTATACTATGTGTATTGTGCATCATTAGGAAGGTGAAAAGTGTTCATGAGCACAAATATGTTTCGCCCACAATGTTCTAAAAAATAAAATAGATAGCTGTAGCACGGTCGTGAAATGAGTTAGGGATGGTGCCGTCACATACCTCAGCACGGACGTGCGACGTAGTTAATTCTCATAGCCGTCGTGTTTGGCGTCGCGGATGCCACTGACGACCGCCACTAGTGCTCAGTGATACGTGAAGTAAGTGGGTAAGCCCGGTGGAAGTTTTTAAAACCATCCAACATCACGCGTAGCAGCTGGATACTGCCCCCAATGCGGGATTTAGCACATAACGCGAGTAAAGTTTGAAAACAAGTCTTTCCAGCAGACAACACAAAAGATTCTGCCCTCGTTGCGCGATTCTTGGCGGGACGCCAGGGCTGCCTTCTTCGTTCTCTTCGTGCAGCACGGCCGACGGGAAGTCCCGACTTCCCTCTCCTCAAATCAAGAAAGCGAGATTTTTTTTTTTTTCATTCTTCGTGCGCGCGGCGGCGAAAACCGACGAGGTCGAAATCGCTGCAAAGTGTCGTCCCTAAAGCTATCGCTTTCAAAATAAACAAATGAATGAATGAATGAATGAATGAATGAATGAAAAGCGCCGATGGGAGAGCGCGCGAGATGAGAGCGGCGAGACACAAGAGCGCGCGCCATTAAAAGCTTTTATTAAATGCATTAAAAAAATTGACCTAAAGATATTATTGGCGCAGGGGCAGTAAGTAGCATGAAACATGCTCGGTGCCACAGCGCAGATGGCAGTCCTTGAGTCTGAAGAGTTTTCCACCTGGCTCGCTCTGTCGATAGCCGGGATCGGCTTTTCGCGTGTTCTGCGGAGAAGTTGGCGGGCAGGCATTTTATTTTTGTTTTAAATTCGGTGCTGGGCCGCGGTCTCTCTACTCATAAATCATATGAAAGACACGCACACTTAGTGTAGATATACGATGAGAGAGTTATCTGTGGCTACGCCTAAAGCATGTTCGAAGCACGCTTGCTCCATACATATGTGTTAGCCGCGCCCAAGACAGAATTAAATAATTCCGCTTAGCGTACATGTGTTCGATGGAACTTCATGATGATACGTACAACTCGCGTGCTTTAAGTGAGTGTTTGTGCCGAGCAATAGACGTACTTTCAACGTTTTAGTTTTTGGAGCAGTTTTCGACGCACAGGATTGTGCGCTCACGGTGTTAACGCGGGTGCTAACTATGTACTCTCCGCTCCCTCCTTTTTTTTTTTTCATATTCCCCTCTCTTCCCCATCTCGGAACAGCAAACCGAGGCAAGCCGCCTTGGTTAATCTCTCCGTTTTCTTCTATTGCCTCCTGTCTCCTTCTATTCCTATAAACACCTTACAAAATTACGCCCTTTTACGGTCGATATGAAAATACTGCGAAGTGGCGTGCGTAAAAAAAAAAAAAAAAAAACACCATAAACATGGCAAGTCTATCAATTGTATACAGTCTATTGGAAGTTAGTAGGGTGAGGTGGGGCAAAATGAGACAAACAATTTTCATTTCATTGGTAATTTTTTTTTTTTAATTTTGCTTTAATATTTAAAGAACATAGCATGCGGATATTTCTAGATGTCCTGACTCTATTCTCGGTAAATATTACTTAACTGGAGCACCTCACAACGCAAGTCCCACTCGAATGTGCCGCGAAAGGGGGAGTTGTCTAACCACGGTGTCGAAACATTAAACAAGACTAGAATATCTGAAAGCCACGAAATGTTTCATTTGGCCCCGCCCTGTGGCGCCAAATGAAACAACTTAGTGGGGTGCAATAAGACACACTTCAAAAACCTGATATGCATTCAGTTTTTGCAATAAAAACACTTGAAACACACTGTGCGAGCTAGAACGCATTCTTCATGAGCCCACTCCTTGCATTTCATGCACTCGACCCAGACTGAATGCGGGGCTGCTTGGCTACAAAGTTCTTTGCATACCAGGTACTGTCAGTTTCTTGTGGTGCGCATCGGACGGTCTGCAGAATGCTCAGACACTAATAATCTTTCTCTTCAAATTCACGTTTTTCTTTCTTTTCTTTTTTTTTTTGGGGGGGGGGGGGGGGATGGGGGGAGGGGAGGGGGCAGTGGAACACCGGTTTTTGGTTGCCTTTGCCAACATCAGCTTTGCCTTGTGTGGAGACGACGTTAGAACAGTGCTGCCCTCCGACCTGCTTCTGCCCTTTTCCTATCCTACGTTATGTTCGGAAGGTATGTCCCTGAAACTTGAAACGTAGGAAAGAACGCGCCTTCTGTAGCCCAGCCGTTTTTTACGGCTAAGCTGTTTATGGCTAGGGTTCCGTAGATTTTTCCTCTGCTGTGACTTTACGCTCGCACCGCCGCACGTGGACGCCTTCCTCCTATAAAAGATTTGAAGTAAATAACAAAAAAAAATAAAAGCGCTGACGAACGCGCGTGCAAAAGGCTATTTGTTTGAGTTCAAGAACAGTTACTGGTGCAGACGCCGGCACGCGCGGCACGTGGAACACCATTCCCTGCATTCTCCTTGATGATTGGGTAATTTAGCAATAGGTCTATTCAGTAGATTAGACCATTTTCAAGACCAGAAACTCTCAGGCAGAAAATAAAGGTTTCTCAAAGACTTGCCGCTTTGTGGCCTGCGTTGGTCATGTCTACGCTCGCACCGCCCTTTCTTTGTCGTCGCCCCAAGCGCTTGCATGCCGTGTTTCCTTTCCTTCCACTCTCCCAAGGTGGCGGTCCCGTCGCGCGTGTCTAGTTCCCTCCGGCTCCTCGGGGCGGGTCTGTGTCGTCTGCTAAACAACTTCGCTGGTCATCCGTCTTACAAAGTGGAATAGCTCATAATTTTTTATCTTTTTTTTTTGTTTGCAGAGTTGTTGCTTTTCACATTTTCTGAATCGTTTGGCTCGCCCCCTGAAGCGCATCCTTTGGCACGTTAAGAAATGTGGCAGCGGTTCAAAGGGAGTGACGCTGCTGCTTGACACTTTCAAGAGCTTTGTTCATGTCACTTCCGCGCTATGAAGCCCTTGTTGTCTTTCTCTTGTACGTTCGGACCATAGCCACCGGGAGAGAGTGGAGAAAGTAAATGTATTATTGAATCATCAAGTCGGTCGCCGATAAAGAATATGGCTCAGGAGCAATCAGACGACTCGTGCGTCATTGACATGCGCGGCGTCATTGACATGCGCGTCATAGAAGGCCAGTTTGTAGCGTTTGGCCCCGCGCGTATCCCGTTACGTAAATAATTATTTAGTTAAGAAAATCGCCACAGAACGCTCAAATTTGGTCCGCATGGAGATAATGAAGCATACCAATTAAAGCTTACCTTGGCAGAATAGTCGGTGCCAACTGGGGTGCACGTATCGAAGCGAAACATCGCGCTGGTTTCGCTTCGGGGGTAAATACGTCAACCTCGACTCCACTTTTCTTTTCTTCTCCGGAACACTCTTTTGCCGACAGCTCTGATTGTTTACACACAAGTAGAGGTCACAACTCCTATCAGGTAAAATTTTAACGTACTCCGATTGCTAGTCTAGATGGATTGCGCTAAGCCCGAACTGTCGCATTTTGCCACGCGCCTCCTTTTACCCCACCTTACCTACTATATCAGTTATAGACTTGTCAGCTTGTTGGTGTTTTGTTGCGCACGCCAATCTGCTCTATTTTCAGACAAAGAGTAAGAGGGCGTAATTTCTGAAGGGTTTTATAAGCATGCAGATTAACTACTAGCAACATGGGACATTATTGTCTCCGTGTTAACTGTGCGACACTGTTACGCTAACACACTAACGCTCTTTTCGCCTTTTAATTTGAAGAGGGGTTTAGCTACCGCTTGGTTTAGTGCCCCCGGATGAACGCGCTCCACCACACAGTACTTTTGCGACGGCCTTTAATAAAGTAATTCTCTTGTTTCTTTGTTTAGACAGAGGTGAGTTCGTCAGTCGCATTGAACGTCCAGTGTTTCCGCTGTCACTTTAAGCTCGGTAACCTATGCGGAGCACAAGTTCGTCTGCTTCTTTTGCAGGGGGTTGTGGTGACGTCAGAACGCCGAGCTCTGATTGCTTTGATCGAAGGATAGTGGGTAGACCTCAAGGCAGCTTGCTTTGAGGTCAACTCACTATGCTACAATCAAAGCCAATCAGAAATCGGCGTCGTTCTCACGTCACTGGAACCCCTGTGCAAGAAGAAGACGACTTGCCCTCCGCATAGAGAAGGTGCATATTTTTAAAACCTAGTGATATTTTAATTTCATAAGGTACGTTTAACCTAAAGCTTTGTAACTATTAGTATAGGTATACATGCTTCATATCTTGTAGACATTCCGTTGTATGTTTCAACTTTTTGCTATTAGTTGTAACCTTTAAAAGATAGGTTGGACCGACATACCGGATTTGGATCGCTACATACAAAAATAAAGTGTCTGAGACGCTTGATGCAACCTCGGAGAGCGCGTTCTTCAGACGCGCTCTCCGAGTCTAGCGTCTCACGCCTTTAGACACTTTATTTTTGCATGACACGACAATTCTGACCTAAAGGAAGCTTGCGTTGAGGTCTACCAACTACCATTTAATCAGAGCAAGTCAGAGCTCATCGGTAATCTGGCAATACCACGACCCCCGCAAAAGAAGCAGACGAACTTGCGCTTAGCATAGGTAAGCATCGAAAGGAGGGTGGAACCTCGTGACGTTATAGACTACATACCACATCACAATGTCTTCATCACGGGTAGATGAGACATTTCGAGTGCGAGTTCTCCCGACCTTCTACCCTTAACAGCAATATTCTCGGTTGCCGGCTATAAAAGTGACAGCCAGCACAGAGGACCTCGTCGGGCACTTCTTGAAATATGAAAACAAAGACACGTCTTCGCCAAGCATGTGGGGCCTCTAAATATTGAGGATATGTCGACCATTTATAAAGTGGCACCCCGATACACACGTTTGCAAGTGTGGAATGGTGCCGTTCGTGTCTCGATGTAAAATACACAATATTCCTGGACTGAGCAGGGACGGGGGAAGGGGGGTTGCTGCATAAATTCATGAATCAATATATTTTTTTTTGTAAATTTGAATATTTGTTATTAATATGTACCAACTATTGAGCTGCACTATTGAACCTATAAGATTCTTTAAAACAAATGGATATTTCTACTAAAAGATCTGGAGACGCGTGCACAAACTCTCGCCTGCTCCCGTCGTTATCCTGATCTATGGTTATTAAGAGAGTGACTAAAAGCGTTCAAATAAGGCCTTACAATACCCCCAGACAAATGAATCAATCCAGCCTACACAAACACCTCTCCTACGCGTTGCAATATTGACGAGCACAAATCCTAACTTCGCACACATATCGCGGCTTTGCCATCAATTGACAGGTGTTTGTTTCTATGCAAGGAATTCACCGCCCATTGTGGTAAACCCCTGATCCTTTCTGGACTCTTTTTTCAACTGTCGTTTCTCGTATGTTTTTTTTTTCTTCATTCTCAGACGCGTAATGTTTTTAAAGTATTATTTTCCGAAGAAAGATATATTTTCTTATTGTTGCGCGCTGTTAAAGAACGAATAAATCTACTGGAAGTTACTGGGGCAGAAGACATTGTGACGTCCTTGTGCTAATAATTCCCGGCCAATCCTGTGAATATACAAGATGTCACAAAAGAGAATTTACACGTTTTTTGTTTGTTTGTTTGTTTTTTTACCGCGAAAATAAACTAGGCATCACCGAACGCTGATTCTGCTCTCAAAGGTAGCGCTAGAGGTCACAACCAGATGCCAAAGTTTCAGCCCGATCCGATAACTTAATCAAAAGTTATAAGTGATTTTCTGAAAATTTCAACGGGGAAATGGCGGCCGACGGAGTTTTCGAATGCATGGGGCTGGCACCAGAAACCGAAAACAGGCAAAAATTTTTCCGTTCAAATTCTCAGACAATCATGAATAACTTTTAAATAAGGTATCGGATCGGGCTGAAACATTGGCATTTGGTTGTGACCTCTAGCGGTACCTTTGGGCGGAGAATGAGCGTTGGGCAATGCCTAGTTTATTTTTGCGGTAAAAAAAAGAAAAAAAAAAACTAAATTTTTTCTTTGTGACACCCTGTAGAACAACGTGCAAAAAAAAAAAAACCACCCGTAATTGCGTCGTAGCCAATACCCCCCCCCCCCTCCTAAAAAAAACCAAAAAAACAACAACTTCCGATGGATGAGTGAATGGATGGTAATGTAACGGGCGGCAGCTTGCGCCACCTAATCTAACATCTCGTTATGCATTCTTTTTTTTTTATTTGTTTAAATTCTGTTTTAACACAACCCTCTCTCCTCTAAAGTGTTTCCATTACTTATTTTTATATGTATTTTCACTCTTCCCAAGATCTTTTCAACCGATCTTCCAATCTCCTCTTAGTTAACGCAATTATTTCCCTATCTATTTGTCTATCCATATCCGGGAAACCCCAGTGCCCCTCCAAATCCCTAGTCATCCCCCAAAGAAGGTGGGACGAAGCCCCGTGCACCTTAAAATTACATGTTCTATAGTTCCCCTTTCGCGGTTGCATACGTCGCATAGAGTGTGTATTTCCTGGACTTTAGCCCTACATGTTTTCGTTCTTAGCACCCCCATTCTAGTTTCAAACGGCCGATGAGCCCCCCCAACAAATTATCCTACAACTGTTCGTTCTTTATTTTTTGTTTTTGGGCCCTATATATTGTTAAAGATGCCCCCGCATTTTATCTTCCCATAATTTCATCGCAGTTTCCTTTACTCCCTTTTCTACTGATATGCTCCGATCGGCCCCATCTCGTCGAACGTATTTTGATGTTAGCTGGCGGGTTTGGTTTGTCAACGTAGTCTTTAGAGTTTTGATATACTATAGAAACTTGTACACTTTCCCTGCCCACCATGTGTCCTCAATTGCAGCGAGACTTTCTTCAAAGTTTACTTTACTGATCGCTTTTCTACTTTCAAAAGATTCCCCACCCATATCCCCCTGTACTCCCTCATTTGGTGTATTCCTATGTGCCCCCAATGCCAACCTACCCACACTCCTTTGCTTTATCTCTAAACCTGCCTGGATTTCTGACCTTACACACAATACCGCATTCCCAAATGGCAGTCCTGGCGTGCACTATGACTCCCTTCCATACACCCGTAATGATTTCATATCTACTATAGTTCCATAGTGCCCTGTGTTTCATAATAGTTGAATCTCGCTCCCCTTCTTGATTACAGTATCTTCATGGTCTTTTAAATACTTTCTTCTTTCACTTAACCATACTTCCAAATATTTCTACTTTTCTACGTGTTCCATCACTGTGTCCTGTATTTCCAGGGATTCCCCCTTCTCGTCGTTGAAAACTATTATACCCAACTTGCACCTACTAAATTTTAGTTTTAGACTGTCCCCTTCGCTGCTGAAAATCCTAATCAGTTCCTGTATTATCCCACAATTTTCTGATACGAGTTCAATGTCATCGGCATACATTAACCCCGGCAATGCTTGATTTACTTTATGTCCTTCCTCTATGTAAGTCAGGTCAAAGCCTAGGCTGCACTGCTCTAATCCTTTTTCCAGCTCACTGAGGTATATCATAAAAAGCAGGGGAGACAATGAACAACCCTGTCTAAGTCCTCTTCTTATTGCTGCTGGTCGTGTAGTTTCGGCTTCCCATGTCATAACCACCCTATCATCCGTATATACCCGGGCACTGACACGTCAAAACCATTTCTTTTTTTATTATCCGAAACGATTGAAAGCGATGCCTGGACATTATCCTCAAATTCAAAACTTAAAAATTCAATGTTTAAAACAAAATTAAATTGCCGAATTTGAAGTTCCTACGCGATCCGCGCCAGTGCAGTGACTTTAAATATTGAGCCGTCCTGAGAATCAAACTTTAAAATTTAATACTTCTGAAGCAGGAAAAAAACGAAAAAAACTAAAAATGTTGAATTTTAACTTTTCGCGCGATCCGCGCCAGTTCAGTGACGTCAAATATTGAGCCGTACTTTGAGTCAAGTTTCTCTGACGCCTCTGAACCGACGCCACCTGAAGTGTCGTGTTCGCCGGCGTCCCGCGAACAATCGGTTTCTTCCGTGCGTGCCGCCTACCGCTGCGAGCAGTCGAAGCTTGACTTTCGAGTTTGAAGTTATTTTAGGGCCCTTTCAGCGATCTTAAATTTTTTGAAACGGTGCGAGGTCGAGAAGAACGCGCAGTGGACTTCTGTGAGCGACGTGAGGGGCCACGTCGCGCTGGTTCTGCGTGAAAGAATGCCCCGGCGTAGTGGGCCGACGGATTCACAACCAAAACTGCGACACACAGGCGCCAAACCCACTTGTTTTGCCCGTTTGACGATTTCGTTTTCGAAGTCCGAGACGTCGTCGGGCACCTAAAAAAGACCACTTCGTCCGATCATACATGCGTCGAGCGCCGCCATGTTTTCCGAGGGAGGATAAAAAGCCAGGAGCCGACATCACTCCATACTGCGATTTTCGGTATTTCAAAAAGATGGGCCGTAGTGCGTTCGCAATTGCGCTAAAAAATGTTTTACAAATGCCGTTATTAAATGTTATAAAAAGATCGCTTAGAAAGCGTCTAAATGTTATAATGTTTGACGTCACAAATCAAAAGAAGAGAGGATGTAAAAAGCAGGAGGGAAGAGCGCAAAAAAAAAAAAAAATGACCGCATCTCCACGTGGTAAGTCCCGTGAATGATGTTGATTGGGGCGAAGCTTTGGTGGTGCTGATGACACTGATTTTATTGTTCATAGGTAGTGCTGATGGTGCTGATTTTTTTTTATTGCACATAGGTAGTGCTGAGCTCCGGTCTGCGTTTTGACTTCATTATTACAGCTTAATGGTCGGTGAAATGCAGAGCCAGTGGTTCTTCTAGCGGATCCATCCTGAAGTTCGCAAACACACTTGACCGCAGCGCCCTTTCCTGTATAGACGTTGAGTGGCCACATGCAACGTTTCATCCATGACATCCCCAGCTTTTGAGTTACTACCACATCTCAGAGCCCCCACCTCGTCCCGCAGTTGTGGCCGAGTGGTTAAGGCGATGGACAGGAAATTCATTGGGGTCTCCTCGCACAGGTTCGAATCCTATCGACTGCGCAAACCATTTTTTCTTTTTCTTTGAAAAGACAGATGGGATGGCAATCGATGTCAGCACGGACGCTGGACAAGGCTAGACCCTAAGGCGCTTCGCCCCTAATAAAAAAAAAAAAGGCGCGCGCGCTCCTCGGTAATTATTTTTAGCGTTGTGGTATTTTTTTGCGTGTCTATAAATACAATTTGTACAATTTTAGAAAAAAAAAAAAAAAAACAGAGATCTTTGGGGTGTTAGTGCCTCTTTAACCATGGTTTCCCCCTAGCCCATATCCCTTCAGTTGGTCCCAGAGGTTTTGCTGATTCACACTTTCATATGCGTCTTTGATATACAAAAATGCTACCCCCAATGGCCTTTGCCTTGTCATTGCTATCTCTATGCACTGAGTGATTACGCATAAGTTATCGTATAGTCATCTATCCCTCCTGGGTAGATTTCGAGCAATTTGAAGATATCAGTAGAATTTCCTGCCAGCCCCGGCAAAACATGATTTTTTTTTAAGATGTACACAACACTTGAGAGCGGGAAAGACAGGAGACAAGATATTATATGTGCACACATAAGAACGGAGAACGCCGGACACAACCGGACGCAAGCAAACGAATAAGTGTAAACTGGACTTCGCCCCAGATATAAACATCAAGCTGAATCAGCGGAAGCTTAAAAAGTAACATTTACCATTATAATGCAATTAAATGCAAAGGGGCAAGCGAGCTGGACACGAATGACGAAAACAATCTTTGGAGAAGGGGAACAAAGGGACAAAGGACAGACACAAACCTCCAAACACAGCTAGGTGACTGGTGAGCGACCGAAAAAATCCGCCTGGTCGCTCAGCAGTCACCTAGCTGTGTTTGGAGGTTTGTGTCTGTCCTTTGTTCCTTTGTTCCCCTTCTCCAGGGATCATTTTAGTCATTCGTGTCCAGCTCGCTTGCCCCTTTGTATTTAATTGCATTATAATTATAACATTAAATTGCAAGCTTCACCCTTTGGTGTTAGACTGGTGGCAACTGATAAAACCCGTTTGCTCTACTGACATCTAACCCCTGGTTAGCTCAGTTGGTAGAGCGCTCCACATGTAATGGAGAGGTCCCGGGTTCGATAACCGGACCAGGCGGATTTTTTCGGTCGCTCACCAGTCACCTAGCTGTGTTTGGAGATTTGTGTCTGTCCTTTGTCCCTTCGTTCCCCTTCTCCAGGGATTATTTTCGTCATTCGTAACTTTTACCAATTGCATCTTGTGAGGAAATAAGAACCCACTTACCCAATGTGCGCCGATAGTTCATGTCAACAACGGCCAAATTTCAGCAGCGGGGAGCAAGTTGCCGACGTAGGAGTTGGCACCTGTTCAATTTTCTCCATTTTTTTAAATTTTTTGCTGTGAAGAAAATAGAAAGACCTGCGTAAAGGTTACAGTGAGGGCTTTGTAAATTACCGCGCTTTTTATGTGTCACCGTATAGAGGTTACACGTCGGTTGCCATTCGAGTAATATTTAGATTGGCTTTCTGGCTTTACATTTGGACATTGTAACCTATAATCTTGACGGAAACAATTTAGACATCAAGACGACTGCCGTTGCAACCCTTATTTTGTAGGTTACTCCGGTTTAGAAGTGACATTACAGGTTACCGAGCTTAGAGTCTAGATAAGACATTTAGCCAGTGCAGTACCACTGCTAGCCTGGCGTCTTTAGAGGAGCCATGAAACGATATCGAGGTGGAATGTTCATAACTCTGCAGAGACTTACTGGTCCTAGTCCGACCCAAGTATACTCGCACAGAACGCGGTTGAATCAGAAGCGTCTTCGAAGACGTCAACAACGAGCTGGACCGCCTCCAGAAGCAAGGCATCTTGAAGCCTACCCAGTATGCCAGCTGGGCGACGCCACTGGTAGTGGTAAGAAAAAAAAGACGGGTTCCTGAGACTGTGTGGGGATTATCGAAGAACGGTGAACAAGGCAGTGAAAAACAATGTTTACCCTCTACCAACCACCACCGAAGTGTTTGCGGCAATAGGCACCAGCTGCATCTTCACGAAACTCGACCTCGCACAGGCCTACCAGCAACTGACGCTGGACGATAAGTCTGCAGAGCTCCTCACAATCAACACCTGGAAAGGACTTTACAAAGTCCGACGACTGCCTTTCGGTGTTTCGGCAGCGCCGGAACTGTTTCAGCGTGTCGTCGACAGTCTGATCTCTGGAATCCCTGGTGTTGTAGCGTACCTGGATGATATCATCATCTCGGGAAAAACGAAACAAGAGCACAACGATCGTGTGGAGGCTGCGTTGCGACGGTTACAAGACGCCCGACTGAGGGTCAACAAGGACAAGTGCCAATTTGGCAAGACAAGCATAGAGTACCTTGGACACAAGATCGATGCTTCGGGGATTCACCCAGGTGCCAGCAAGGTTGCAGCAATCCACAGCGCTCCAGCTCCAACTAACAAAAAAGAACTACAGGCCTTCTTGGGCATGGTGAACTTCTACAGTAGATTCCTGGAGGGAAAGGCAGAGGTTGCAGAGATTTTGCATCGCCTGCTAGACGACGGGCGTAAATGGACCTGGACAAAGGAACACCAGAACGCTTTTGAGAGCCTCAAGAAACTGCTGACTTCTGAGTCGCTTCTGGTGAAGTACGACACCAGTCGTCCTCTGGTGCTATGCTGTGACGCCTCACCAGTGGGGGTTGGAGCAGTGTTGACACACCAAGACGACGACGGGAATGAGCTTCCGATCGCGTATGCCTCACGTACTCTTGGCAAGAGCGAGCGGAATTATGCACAAATCGACCGAGAAGGTCTTGTCGTTGTCTACGGGTTAGACACTTTCACTAGTATCTGGCAGGAAGAAGTCTCACGATCATAACAGACCACAAGCCGCTACTGGCATTGTTCAGCACAGACAAGCGCATGCCTGAGGACCTTTCACCTAGAATGCTACGGTGGACACTCCTGTTGAGGGCCTACAACTACCAGATCAAGTACCGGAAGGGTCAAGACAACTCTAACGCGGATGGTCTAATCGGCTGCCACTGCCTGGAGATGTTGACGAACCAGCACCACCCGTGACATCCTGTTGCTTGAAGCCGTCCAGTACCCCCCCCCCCCTCCCCCCTTTCTGGCTACTAACATTGCGGGCTTGACCGGAAAGGACACCGTGCTCTCAAGGGTGAAGCAGTGGGTGCTCAGCGGATGGCCCGATGACAGTTCTGGTGGAGACTTCGCACCATGCGAAGTCTCGATGCACTGAATTGTCAGTGCATCGAGACTGTTTGTTATGGGGTAACCGTGTCGTGATCCCCAAGGCGGCAAGGAGCCAAGTCCTACAGCTGTTGCAAGCAAATCATCCTGGAATGACGGCAATGAAGGCAATGGCTCGTAGCCTAATCTGGTGGCCGAAACTCAGCAAAGGTGGTTGTCATAATGGGCCCAGTCTCGTACAGAGTGCAGCAGGAGAACGGTGAGATTCATCGACGCCACCGTGACCAGCTGCGCAAGGCCTGGCTGGACGTGAGCATCAACCCAACGAGCCGGGACAATGCTGTTCAACTGCCACCCATCCCCTGTCGTCAAGAGCCAACGAAACAAGTGCCTCCACCAAATGCAGAGGTCCATGACCAGCCGACAAGTCCTCCTCCTCGAAGATCATCAAGACTGCGTCGACCAGTCTCCAGATTGAGACCTTATGTGTATTAATAACTAACGAGACTGTGCACCTTACTAAGAGAGGAGGGATGTAATGTAGTGACAAGTTTCGCTGGTTTCGCTATGTTTAGTGGACTTTGTGTTTTCGGTTGTCAACCTTGTTATCTGTTTGTTATTGGATCAGCAAAGTAAAACCTACCAGTCGTAACCAATACAGCGATGTGTTGGGGCTCAAGTCATTACACAAACCCTTTTCTGTGTGACGCCACATATCGCTCTAGAGTCTTGATAGCGTCATTGCACTTTTGGGCAGCCGTAACGTCGAACACATTCCGCGAACGAGCGCGCTTCCTGGCGTCCTTGTTGCCGCCAAAAAGCAAATATAGCGCGAAACTGAGCTCGGTCTTTGTTCTTAGTGCTTCTCGACAACAATTCTTTTCTTTTTCTTGAACGCATTTAGCAAATATATGGAACACGCGAATCCGTAAACACAAACCGCACACTCCACAGAGCAGCACGTTTGGTCGTCGCGTCGTCTCAAGAGCTGGACGAAACATGGAGGATTTTTCATAGCGTTGCCAAACTCTTTTGTTGTGAGTGTGGTACTCTAGAAACCTATAGACGCTTTGCTGGAGCTGCGCACGGGCACCGCCATAACTGACCTTCAGTTTTTGTTTCCCCTTATTACGTTTACTTCACTTCATTATTACCATAGCAGGCTAAGTTATCGCGATCTTAGATTTTATTCTGTCTTTCTCTCCAGCATTGGCTTTTGTGGAGGCTCGTCCACACCAATTTCAGTGCCTCGGTATCTCAATAAAACAAGAGAAGGTCAGCAATGGCGGCTGTATTCTGGCGCGTGTGTAAAGCGTCTATACCTAGGGGGGATCGGTGGCCGAGTGGGCTAGCGCGCACCAGCTCGGAGTACCTGGAGTGAAAGCTCGCGTTTACATACACACTTCGCGGAGAGCAAGTTCGTCTGCTCCTTTTGCAGTGGTTGCTGTGACCTCAGAACGACGCCGAGCTCTGATTGGCTTTGACTGAAAGGATAGTGGGTAGATCTCAAAACGAGCTGTCTTGAGGTCTACCCACTATTCTTCAATAAGAACCAATAAGAGCTCGGCGTTCTGACGTCTCTGGCAATCGAGAATCGCGGTCGTGACGTTAGGAACCATTACTCGGGAGCCACCCAAACATCCCGTCGAAAATGGTCGCCAACAGCCAACGTTTCGGACTGCTTAAAGGCCGACGTTTGCACTTCGCGCTTTACCTTGCCCCAACTTGGCTTCCCTCGCAGCTTATAGGAGAGTGCTCATTATCATGACGCTTCTTGTTTCGTGATTCGTTCTCCGGTGTTTTATCGGCCGATGCCACAACCTCATTATAGCTGCGAAACAATAATGAGATGCTCGGAACAGGTCACGCGCTGGATGCCTTCAGCTGTCAGGGACCAAATGCGATTTTCATCTCGCCCTATAAAAAAAAGAAAAAAAAAGGTGTAGTTATTACATTTTTTTTTTTTTGTCACATATACAACACCCCAAAACTTTAGTTTGTCGTACAGCGCCTTAACGTCGAACTGACAGCCCCAACTTTTACGAGAGGCTTGATGACGGTGGGATATAAGCCATATAACATATAAAACGGTTAAATTACGTATCAAAAACCTCAAAAAACAAAAATTGAGGTTTTGCAGTGGCGCTAAAAAAACCCCGATCACTTTTTTTTTTTTTTTTTTTTTGCAGTGAGTCACACGTACATTAGCTATTTTAATAAGTTGCACAACTCGGCTATCAAGCCGCCCGTGAAAGTTGGTGCCGTCGGTTCAACGTCATTACGTTATACGTCGAACTGAAGTTTCGGGGTGTATTATATGTGACGAGGGGTGTAAGAATATACCCTTTTTTTTCTGTGTGCGTATTAATTTGAACCCAGTTTCACGGCTTCGTATATAGACCATCAGGTGCCGTGAACGTCCGATTCGCTGGAGAGGGCTGGGGAAAGAACCGTCCGCCACGCAGCTTTCTGTTCTAACCGCTTGGTGTCGTCGATTTCGCTGGTCTCGTCAATAGCCCAGTTGTCCTTTTTACATGAAGGGGGAAAATGTGATGAAAAAAGAAAGGGCGCTTTGACAGTAGCGCCCTTAACCGTCACGCGCGTCAGTCTCTGCGCGCACGGCCCGCACTTCATAAACTATTTCGGTCTTATCGAGCCCAGACGTCTTTGACATTTTCTGTCGGCCGCACATTTCTGTAACAACATTTACGAGACCTACTTCCACTAGTATGCGGGTGGTTACAAAAGTGAAAGTTTCGAGGTGTTGGCCTTCCGCGACGTTGGTTTTCAGCGCTATAAGGAGAGATGTCTATGGAAGGGGTCTATATATATGTACTTTCAGCGCACGCACGCATACTGTTAATAGAGGTACCTGGAGAGATAAACGACTTACTTAAACTCCGTCGAATGAATTATTCCGTTGCGCTGCAGTTTTCTCTACATTCCGCTTAATTCTGCCTAAGCGTAATTACTGACACTCAGAAGAAAAGTAAAGCTCACCCACTCGTGGACACAGCGAGCTCCGAGCTGCGGTGTGCTACCAGATTCGAGCGAGAGTTTCGGGAATGCTTCATTTCACGAGGCGCTTTTTTGAGAGAGGCGATGGCACTTGCTCGTAGACCAGGGCCAGCCTGCTAAAAACACAGGCTTAAGCCTGATTTCGACGTGTAATTTTGCGTTTCTGGTCTCCACTCGATCACGCTGTGATGGCGTCAAAAATTTAGTGTACAGACCTTGATTATACTATTCGGCCCTGAGCTGAAGCTGCGGTGGAAGCTACGTCCTCGTTGGACCAAACAGACACCTCTCTTTCGCCACGTCATCACGCTCCCGGCCATACCCACGCGCAGAGAGCCGGGTCAGGGGATGAAAAGTATGAGGTTGTTTGGTCCGGTGGGTACGTAGCTCCCACTGCGGTTTCAGCTAAGGGGTGTGTCACGAGGTACGCAAGGCTCGTCCAAATAATCATTTATGTAAAGAAAAAGAATACGAGACCCAATTGAATCCAGGCAATTTGTATTGAGGAGAAAGTGAAAAAGGGTGTCTAACAAAAAAGGAACATGAAGATAAACCGAATCGAGGGATATGTACACAAAGCAATATTCACTTGAGTTCCGGTCTTTTCCGTTGGCGGAAGATGCTCAAGGGGTTGCGGATGTAGTTGCCGGGTTCTGGATCGTGGTTACCAAGTTCTTGATGATGGTAACGGGAGCCTGGATTCCGGACGCCGAAATTCCCAATGGCGATCGCTGGGCTAACCCGGACCTGGGGGGCTATGTTGCGCTTTTTGCACTCCCAGGAGACTAGGGAGAGGGAAGTGACGTCAACGACACAGCAAACGCAGAATGGGTGTTGATTTCGTTTTCTTCTGTCAACATCCAATCTGCATTTGCTGTGTCGTTGACGTCACTTCCCTCTTCCAAGTCTCCTGGGAGTGCAAAAAGCGCAACATAGCACCCCTGGTCGGCACCACGCTGATGGATGCTTTGGCCACGGCGAAGGGATCTCGGGATCGGGTTTCTTGGTGTCCTCTCACCGACGGAGCTCCGGCAGCCTTCCTGTTGCCTTGCTTCAGCCCGCAACTCGCTGACTGGTTCTGGTTTGGGTCATGGCACCCAAGCGCCCAGGCCCGGCAGTTCGTCGCGATGGCTGCACTCCGACGACCGTTCGACGATCTCTCCCACTTCTTTTTTCTTTTTTCTCCCCCCTCGCGCAGCTCTCAGCTTTTTCTTCTGCTTTCATGAATCGACCATGACAGGGTGAAAGGGAGCTTCGTGATGAAATAAGCAAACTTTTCCAAAGAAAAAAGAATAGCGTGGCGATCGCCCGACGTGATGCATTTAGACAGCGGCAGCTGTGCTGGTGATATTCAACGATATGACGATGACGATGGATTGACATTGCGCTGATTCTGCGTCATTCGGTGATCTGATATTGAAATGACGTTGCGTTCATTGAGCGTTGATATATTGTTGATGGATAAATGATTTTAGGGTCGGGACGTGTTTTCCCGCCAAGTTTAGCGGGGAAGCTGAATTGGTGCCTAGGTCACGTGATGTTACTTTTTCTCGCGAAATTTACCAGGGAACTTCTATTTGTCTGTAGGTCCCGTGACGTCAGGTCACATGACATCAATTTTCCCGCAAAATTTAGCGGGGAAACTGAATTGGTGCATGGGTCCCGTGACGTAAATTTCTCCGTCGGATTCAGCGGGGAACCTGAATAGGTACGTGGGTCACGTGAGGTAAATTGTTCCGGTAAATTTAGCGGGGAACCTGCATATTTGTTTATGTCCCGTGACATCGGGTCACGTAACATTAATTTTCCTATCTATCTCTCTCTCTCTATATATATATACAGGTAGCCCGGGGAGAGGGGGCGTAAACGATAAGTTTCCCCGATAAATTAATGTGACGTGACGCAACGTCACGTCCACATTAATTATATATATATATATATATATATATATATATATATATATATATATATATATATATATATATATATATATAGAGAGAGATATATATATGTATGTATATTTCCCCGTGGACAGATAGTGTAACCAACCTCTGCTGCGCTGTCATCGCGCGACGCAGCAGAGGCATGCTTGGTCTATCTATTTACGGGGCGTGGTGCCGCCGGGGCTGAGATGCGCTCTGATAGCAAACCGAAACTTAAAAACCCGTCGATTTTGTGCGGTTTTTCAGAAAGCCGTAAAATGCTTCGCGTGCCCTCTATCGTTCTGCAATTCGTTGATTTGATGTTTTTCGATGATGCTGAGCAATTTTCTAACTTAAACCATGCCTTAAACACAATTTTAAAAAGTTAATTACGCAAAAATAATTAACAACTTAATTATCTCGGACTTCAATAATTTTCCTAAATGGGCCCCTGGCCCAGGACCAAAACGCCACAAGCCTTTTTTCGTTGCGATGAGTAGTTTTTGCAGGAGCGATTTGGCCTACGTTTCCTGAAACACTCTGTATATATATAATGCAGGCGGATAGCCCGGGGAGGGGGCGTAAACGATAACTTTCCCCGATAAATTTATATATATATATATATATATATATATATATATATATATATATATATATATATATATATATATATATATATATATATATATATATATAAATTTAATGAATCAAAGAATCAAATTTTTACGAACCCGCCTAAAGTCACAATAAACAGCGGAGCCAGGATTTGAACTCTGGGCCTCCCAATGTCCGTTGGGATGTGCTAACCCCCTTTTTTTTTATTTATTGCCAGGTATACATGGGATTATACAAATGCGCTGTTCACAAACACGTCAGCGAAACTTCGGTGAGCGTGAAGTGCTTATACAGATCTAATTGCAGCCAGGTTGTCTAGTACTGGCAACCAATCTGGTCCGTCTCCTGAAACGCTAAACACTTCCCTAATTCTCCGGATACTCTCAGTAAAATACTGGCACACAGGTCGCGCGTCAACGTCTGCATGCCGCACTGCCATGCGGCTCCTCCAGATGCTGTGGAGACCTACGATCATAATTAAATCATATGGCACAGAGTCTGTGATATCAACTGGCAGAAACCTTATCCCATGCCCATTCAACGGGAGATCTTTTTTCAACGTTCGCTGAAGAACGTCCCAGTAAAACACTGCATCCCAGCAGTTTAGAAACACACGCTCGATTGTTTTCGGGTGGCTTACACAAAAAACAATTCACCAGACCAGGGAACGTACACACCTTTCTCATGTAACCATGTCTTAACCGGCAGTGTCCCAGTATGTAATTTAAAGAAAAACGTTTTCATATTAGCGGGTACCAGCATTTTTTTAACCCGACAGAGTACATCCTGCCAAGGGAGAGTGCTATAAAACATTCGATAAATGGGAGGTGAAAAAGACATTTCTATTAAATCTTTCGTTAGACGTTTTCGTGACACATTGCATAAATATTCTAACGAAAAGCGAGCAACTAAAAATCTGTAAGCACCAACTACTTGTCTTAAATAGGGACTTAGTGGCCCAGAACCTCCGTCACAGGACTAAACAATAAAATCACGTAAGGCGTCACACAAATGAACCTGAAAAACAGTACGCAAAAAGGGACTGGTTTGATCCCGCAGGAAGATAAAACGGTTAACAGCTTGTCGAATAAAGAGATGGGCCAAAGAGAGGCAACCAGATCGGACACGTCGAAATAGGTTCGCTCGGCTGGTACGTTCCCAAGAGGGGGCCCAAATGAATACCGCGAAAACACGATGCAGCCTTTGAATGGAAATACGAGAACAGTGCAGTACCTGAAGTAGGTACCATACCTTTGCAACAAAAAATAGGTTACACACCGTGGCGCGTGCGAACATTGACATATGACGGCAACCGCTCTCCGTTGCTTTATCGTGTGACTTATCAGTTTCTTCGCGCCAGAAATGGGCATTATCACGGTAGCACTCTAGTGGGACGCCTAGATAACGGGTGGGTAAGGCTTCCCATTCGATATCTCCGTACACTCTCGGCTTGGATGGCCACTCACCATGCCAGAAACCCAAAAACTTTCACCAATTAACTGAACACCCAGTTTGCAGACAAAAGGTCTTTGTGATTTCGATTACTTTTTGAACACTCTCTGTATCGGTGCAAAATATCGCAATATCATCCGCGTAAGCCAGTATTCGGACCTCACACGTGTTAAGATGAAAACCGCGAACACTCTGCTTATAAATAATGCGTAAACAAAAAGGTTCTATATACAAAGCAAACAACAATGGGGATAGGGGGGCATCCCTGCCTTACGGAAGATCTGACCGGGATGCGTTCGCTTACACGCTTATTGACAATCAAGCTCGTCGTACAATTTCGGTACGCCCATCCGTACTCCTTCTAAAATTTTCTTATACGTTCCAAAACACTAAAGAGGACATCATAAGAGACGCGGTCGAAGGCTTTTTCTAAGTCTTACTGCAACATCGCAACCTTCATTATCTCTGAGTCGCAGCACTCCAAAATACCCCGAGCGACATGAATGTTACTTAAAATACTTCGACCCCGTATGCCGCACGTCTGGTGCGGCCCCACCACGTTCGTGATCACGCATTGCAATCGTCTAGTGAGGACTTTCATTAGTATTTTGTAGTCTATGTTAGTAAGCGTTATAGGACGATAAGATTTTACACTGCGAAGTTTAGCGGGGTCGTCACACTTACGTATCAATACCGTATGCGTACGCAGAAACGATGGCGGTAAGAATTATTGGTCATACGCTTCAGTAAAAACATCTAACAAAATAACTGCAACCTCATGCTTAACCGTCTTATAGAAAAGTGCGGTCAACCCATCGGGGCCTGGCGATTTCCCAGGTTTCAAATCTTCTATCTCAGTTGTTATCTCCAACAGGCTTATTGGTTCTTCAAGAAAACTTTTTAAATTACTATCTATTGTCGGCAGTAAAGACAAGAACTCGCTTTCAAACGCCGCCTTTTGTGAGGCATGACGACTGAAAAGATCAGTGTAGTGTTCAACGAAAGCCTTTTCTATGAAATTTTTCTCGTCAGACAGAACGCCACGGTGTTCGATTTCTACTATTTCATTGCCGCGTGCGTATTTCTTTTCCGCTGCAACCATCCTTTTTGTGGGCGCTTCTCCTACCAACAATCTTCCAGAACGGGCTCGTATAGCGGCTCCCCTATATATTTCCTGATCTATGATCTCGAGTTGGGCTTTTAGGTTATTAATATCATCTATAAAAAGGCCCGGGAGTTCGGCATTCTTTCCGTAAAAGCTTCTTCAGTTTTTCACTCAACACATCTTCGTTTTTCTTTTCTTGGAACTTCAAGAAACGCCTTCTCAATTGCGCTGATTTTTACCTCCTGCTTGAAGGTCTCCCACTTCTCGATGACACACCCTCCCCTCAGCTCTACTTCCTGCCATTTCTCCTTGACTAAGTTCCTAAAAAACTCATCTCGCATCAGCTTCGCGTTAAGTTTCCACTGTTCCCACGAAAAAGGTGGCCCGTTTTTCTTGACACCTAATTGAACACTAACAAGGCAGTGATCGCCGAAGGAGACACAGTCGACCGAGCAACGACCACTAAGGGGAACCAAATCCGACGAAATGTATATTCTGTCCAACTTGGCGTGACTGGTACCTTAGAAGTGGGTGTACACCAGACCCTTTGTACGAGGCACGCAACACGCAATATCTTCCAACTCACAGTGCCCAATTAGGTTATTTAAAGCCATAACACTGGCGTCTCTGTAGCGCCCTCCATTGGAGCGGTCCTCACCTTTGCAAACACAATTGAAGTCTCCTAGAAATATAATAAGTCGATCACACTGGCAAAACCCAAAACTATTTTCAAAAAACATTCTGCGCTCATCGGGCTTATTGGGAGCATAAACACAAATTACCCGCCACTCAAGACTATAAGCGGTGAAATCACACATAACAAACCGCCCGGACGGGCATGTCGTAACAGTGTGGACGACAGCACCAACAGCTTTCTTAAGGAACAAGCAGCAACCTGCCGACAAACCAACAGCGTGACATATATATACGCAGACTTTGTAGCGCGACAGAAACGACCACAACATACTGTCGGTTTGACCTTCACTCTCTACTTTGGTCTCTTGAATGGCCACGATATCTAACTCATGCTCAGTAAACAGTCGGTAGAGCTGCTGTTGCCTACGCCTAGCTGCGAGTCCCCGCACGTTCAGCGTAGCGACACGTAATGAACCTTCAAGAGACACTACCATTGAGCACGTTCCAAACCTCGAGCATAGCGCTCACCTATGTACCTGAAAGGGAGCTGCCGTAGCACCAGACAGTCACTGCCCGTCGTCTCGGGGTAGAGCTGACGAGCCGCCACGGCCACCTCTTCGGCATCCCCTCTTGCTTGCTGCCTCCTGTAGCACCGGCTGTGAACGAGGGCCAGCTGTGTCGGTCGTCTCTGTCGTCTCGTTGAACGGTCGCTTGGCAGCCTTGGCCTTGAAGTCTATTTCACCCGTGTCTTCACCTTCGGAGGCCTTTGTCGTGTCGCTCGCGGCCGGTGCCTCCTGCGCCGTCACCTTCACCTCGCTTGCAGGTTCGTCACTTAGTCCGTTTCCCAGTGCCGTAGGAGTGGTCGACGCATGATTTTGCGCGACACACGACGCCGTGCTGGCCTCCGCTCCCGTTGTCTGAAGCTCTGTTGGTGAGGGAGCCATCGTCGTGGGTGACGCTGCCTCCTCGGCCTCGGCCTCGTCTATGACGTGGCTCATACCCGTGTCGTCAGCGGTATGGCTGGCGAGGGCTCAGGCGTACGACCGCACGCAGTCCCTTGCGTCGTGCCCGAAGGCTCGACATTCCTCGCACCTAGGCACCCTGCACTCACGCCGTATGTGTCCCGAGCGTCGACAGCGAAGGCAAACCGGCGCGCGCCCGGGAACGACCACAACTACTGTGCCTCCTAGGAACCGGAGCTGGTGAGGAAAGGACTCTGGCGTCATGCCATTCCGAAGCACCAGGCGCACGACGACCGCCGTGGTGTCCACGTCCGACAGGCCCTCGACCTTCCACTTTTCGCGGGTGAATCCCTTGACTTCTCCGTAGGCTTCGAAGGCTCGACGGATAGTTTCCACGGGCACGTCAAACGCCACCCAGTGAACAACATCTTGTAAACCCTGAGATGGGGAACGATAAAAAAACGGACGAACACAACAAAATCTCAAGAGGTTGAGATTTTGTTGTGTTCGTCTGTTTTTTTATCGTTCCCCATCTCAGGGTTTACAAGATGTCGATTGATTACCAGCTCGCCTGCACTCTCTCACTGCTTACAAGTTACAACCCAGTGAACTTTGGCTTTTAATTCCCGCTTGTTGGGGTCGATGACCAGACACAAGCGGTCTTTCACTTGCAAATGCCCTGTCATCAGGGGCTTCTCCTTGGCTGCTGTAGTATGCAGCTTTAGGAGCCACACGTGTCCCATTTGAAAGGCGCCCAGGCCTTCCACTTCTTCCTGGACACCCACCTGGTTCAGCGGCCGAACAAAATCTTCTACTCGATACGGACGTCCTCGGATGTCAGCGTGCAGCACAAAGCTGCGGTTCATAGCTTCGCCGGAGGGAATCGAGGGCAAAATAACCGCGTAGTCATTCGGCAAACCCCCGAAGCCAGCATCACCACGGCTAGAAACCGCCGTTATCGTCATCGCTGAAGAGCGCTCCATCGCACGTCCGCTCGCAATCGCGTCCGGCGGTGTACGCTCTGGAATGTGCTAACCACTGCACCGCCAAACCACTATGCCGGGATTTGTAGTGGTATGCTAGGTATTCGCTACCGTGGAAGGATATATTCGCGAGACCAATTTTTCGCGATATTTTTGAAGTAGCAAAAATTGCGAAAAATTATATATATATATATATATATATATATATATATATATATATATTTATATAGTTTTCCAGCGTCTGCAGCTGCCGCCGCAGGAAGCTCGTCTGGTCATGTGCCCGTGCACCGAAATATATGCGGTACAAACTCCCGTAATATGCATGGTGTCTCTAAAAAAATAATTTACAGAGTTTTGTTTTCACCGTGAGAATGAAGTACGAATCGTTGAACGTTCATTTTCCGCCCAAACGTAGCGCTTGAGGTCCGAACCAGACGCCACAGTTTCAGCACTAACCGTTATCTTAAGCGCCGTTCACACTCTTGCAACCGAGTACGACCGAGAGAGACCAGACCAGTTTTTAAGCCTTTTGCGACTTCTTAGGGCCGGATGCGCGGCAGCGGAGCTGGTCCTAAGAGATCGCAAGAGGCTTCAAAACCGGTCTGGTCTCTCTCGGTCGTACTCGGTTGCAAGAGTGTGAACGGGCCTTTATTCAAAAGGTATAAGCGACTTTCTAAAATTTTCAATGGGAAAATTGCAGCCGACAGAGCTCTCGAATACATGGAAAGCTCTATCTCGCCAGTGTCCAAAAGAGGGCGAAAATGGACCCCATTTCCTCATTGAAAATTTGATAAAATCGCCTATAACTTTTGATTAAGGTAAAGTTTGGTGCAAAACCTTTTGCATTCCGTTCGGACCGTACAGCGCTACATTTTGGAGGAGAATGAGCGTTCGGTGATGTATATTTTGTTCTTGCAATGATTTTTTTTTTTTTTGTGTAGGGCACGTTGTATTTTTTGTTTAATTAGCCTATATTGTACTCAAAGGCGGCTTTTCTTTTGGACCCAACAGTCCGAATTTTTTTTCTAAAGAGGCCCCAGTGCAATAAGGCAAACTCTAGCAAACAATATACTCTCGAGTGCGCCAAATCGTTAAGCACACCGGGTTGACGAAGCTCAAACACAGTCCAACCCCCTCGTTCAATCAGCTCTTCAGGCTGACACCTCGCATCCCGCCCTCGGGAAAGTGAGGTAGGGGTGTCCATCCCCCGAACTTTCCACATTATTAGCAGCGGTTACAGTCCGACGCAGATTGAAGGGACATTCCGCAGTGAAGCTGACGGCTGCCGGAGTTGGTTGACTCGCCTTTCAAGCTAACTATGAGGCAGACGATAAAGGCTGCGACTGCTACATGGAAGGAATGATTTCGGTCTAGGGAGGTGAGTAACGAGCGCTGGGGTGACGAAGAAATTAAAGAAAAAGAAAATAAAACATGGACAAAGCTGTGTGAAGAGTAAACCCGACTTTTACACCTTTATATCTGTTTTTTTTTTATCTTAAAAAATTATTCCAGTTTTTTCCAAAGTATGAATATAGCATTTTGATTATTTCATTCAATTGTAATTTAAACCCCTTCTGTAACAAGACAAAGATGTAATGATTATCCTTTTTTTTAAATTTGATCTTCCTTTAGTTTTAAGAAACAAAGAAAAAAGGGAACAATGACAAAATTGAATTATAAATGCGTAAACAAGGTCCGGCTTCGGTATCTATTCACGAAGAATGGCGCATTATTGACAAACAGTTGTTCTATATTACCGGGATATAACGCGTATATATACAGAAAGGACGAAGTCATAAAACCTGGCGACTGCTTCGTCCTGGGCGAAAACCATTGTTTGGAGGAATCTGTATATAAATGACAACACTTTTGATGCTGGTTGCTCTGAGTTTGTTTGTGTTGAATATATTATACATTGGAGGAGGCATTCTTGTTCTTTTTTTACGTTGAGCTATATTTTTGCTACAAAAGAAAACAAATCTTTAGTTCCTATTTTTCTTAAACAAAATCATTAAAACCGTCTCCCCCAAAGGAAAAAAGAAAAGAAGCAAAACGGCTTTGTTTCTCCCACCCCCCCTTCCTTGCCGTAAAAAGTAGATATGATAAATTAATAATACCCACCAAAACACCACTGATAATGGCCAATTTTAAACGTGTTGTGAATGCGTTGTTTTATTTTCTGGACAAGAAGTTTGATAAGGTGTCGGGTCAGTAAAGATATCGGTGAAAGAATTTCCCGTTCTTGGTCAAAGATCCCTAAACGTTGCGTAGCAATCGTTAGATAAAATGACCGTACATTTTGTACGAGCTGGAAGAGAGAATGGCTCTGCAAACAACTACGAGTCGTTAATGTATCTATTGTAATCTACCTAACTGTTAATCGACCTAAAAGAACAAGTATAAAACACAGTATTTTAACGTTCTTTGACTAGAAGTTCGTAATTTCGTGAAGCCCCGGTAAAAACGTGACAGCGACGCCACGCTTTTACCTGGGAACTCATTGCTTTTTCAAAAGCAATCGGTGTCGAGGGGCGGGGCTCGACACCGATTGCTTCTGAGTGGGGGGAAGAGGCCATCGCAGGCAAAAGCGTTTGGAACCTGGACTCTTTAGATTATTTCCAGCATGTCGCGACTCATCGCCGTGAGTTGAAGTGCTATTTGGCGGGAAAGCCCTGCGGGGCATCTGCTCTGCATCTGGCAGACAGCAACTGGACATCCTGTCACAGGTTTTAACGTGAGACGTTCTTTGGCTAGGCGTGCGGCATTTCGCGAAGACTGGATAAAAGTGTGGCCGCGACGCTCGACACTGATTGGTTGACGGGTGGGAGAGGAGGACTGAAGTACGCCACGCCACGTGACCAGAGGGGTAGGCGAGGAGGAACTCGACCACCTGTGCGTACTGAGGGAGAGTGGTTTGAAAGTATGAAAGGTTCTGGAAGATCGCTAGATTTATCAGCCCGATTAGCGGTAGTATCACTTCATCCTAGGAACAACTATCAAGGCGATTGTGTTGCATACGTGAAATTCAGGGTACCGCTAACCATTTGTGATGCTAGAACATTTCACGTATGCGACAGAGTTTCCTAGCAATTTGTCACACATTTTGTGTTCATCTTTTCTATCCATCATCTTTAATCTCTCTGAAGTTTCGTGACGTTGTCTCTGGTTCAATACGTTTGACTTGCACCAGCTCGCCTGCGTCGGAAGAATTCCTGCTGTTCAGTAATCGTTTCATTGTGTCCTGTTCATACCCACAAATTCTTCCATTGCTTTATCCCTTAACCCCCTATACCCTTGTGCTCAGTGGCTGACCAGAGAAGTCCAGGCCTACGTCTCTGCCTTTCGCTATCCAGAATTAAACTAGATGTTGAATTTGAGAAGACACGGTAGCGCTCGAAGACAATGACAAAAGGTGAAGAACACAACTATGCGCCTTTGGTTGCGCACAGTGGTGCTATTACCATGTTTCCTTCGATGTCTGAAAACGTTTACGAGTTGATCACAGTGTATCACCCTTATGCTGCATTCACACTGGCATTCGAACGACAACAGCGAAGCGGATCCACTTGTTTTCATGATCAATTGAGCGTGAAACTACACTGAATTTTTACGCAACTACGTTCGCAACCGCTTTGCGAATGTAGTTCTATTTAGTTCAACCACCAGTGTAAATAAGGCATTAAAGAGGCACAAAATACCGACAAAAGGCTTTTACTTTAATCTCTATAACTTACCAGCACGCTCCGAATTGCCGAGTATCACGCTTAGCCTACCTCTCCCTTTCCTACCATTCTTTTTTATTGCAATTTAGCAGTTAAACATGTTAGACGTCGGTGACATTTGCGTGGAAGCCGGTCATGCACTGCCAGCTGAGCAGACCGAAAGCGAGGGTGCCATTTTCTGCATTCTCAAACTGGCGCGAGGGTTCCCTTTTAAATTTGTGAAAGGCGTGGGATGTTCCCCGCGGACGGCGGTGGGAAAAATAAAAGGGAGGAAGGGGAGTCGTATGGACAACGGCTATACCCCGTTTCACATTACCATGGATTGCAGCGGCCGCTACGAGCCATCTAAGACAACTAAATGCCGTGTAAGCGTCACGTGACCACAGGGAGGGGCGGAGCGACGCGCGGAGTGCATAGTCACGTGACACGTTGACAGCGTTGGATTGACTGGCATGGCTAGTAACGTGCACTGCAGTCCATCTGAAGATGAAACGGAGTTTATTGGACAGCCGCTGTTCTGAGGGCCCTCAGTGTCGGGGGGCAGCGGTCAAAAAGGGACGCCGGATGGGGAAATACTCTGGGAAGGCTCCGCAGCTGTCGGGGAGTGAGTTGGCCTGCCCCAAGCTGTCATCTCAGATGCGCTCGAGAATCTTGGCTGGGAAGTAAGGGACAAGAGTCAGCTAAGCAAGCACGTTTCAACTTTTTTTTTTTTTCGGCTTTAGTTTTAGGAAACTTTCGCAAACAGATGTTGACTCCCCACGACCTTCGTTTTTTATTTGTTTCTCTATCTCTCTCTCTCTCTCTCTCGGTCTCTCTCCTGATGCGGGATCAAATAGCAAAATATGCTCGACCATGCTATTAGATATGAACGATGGTTTGGTCCTGAACTTTAAAACTTCGCTACTCGAGGGCGCACATTTAACTAACGTAACTTTTTTTTTTTTTTTTTTTTTTTTAACATTTGTATATATGATGAGCGCCAAAGGCGCCGAAGTTAATTTAGAGAGATGATTATGTATTTTTTTCTTGATGTATATTTTTGTTGGGTTCTTGTTGAAACTTTTGGAGTGCTGGGAACTCAGCAAGTTGTTCATACGGATTTTCCTTTAACTCCTACTATCTATGAATTGGAAGTAAACGGTTATTTTTACTATAAACCAAAGGAGCGTTACGTGCACCCGTTTCCTTAGATTCAGTGATGTCCTCATAATGGAATGACTGAACTCAAACTTGAACGTGGGTGTCCATCGACACATCGATTTGCTCAAAACCAAACCGAGCACTGGTGGTGCGGGATGCGGGAGCCTTATTTGATCGTAATGTCTTACAGTACAAAAAATTATATTATTGGTCAAGAACACTGTTACCGTACCAGCATTGTCGTCGCGAACCAACGTCGGCAAGCTTTCCAACAGATCGAATACGTTAAAGAAAGTTTTAGTAGATAGTTTTTGCGGTCCGATAAAGATACTCGATGGTAACAATACAATGCAAGAGCTAAGGCTCTGGCGAACTGTCAGGTATACTCATCGAGGATATCCGCACGATCTAGTCCCTACTGTCCGATCACTCTTGAATTTCCCGAAGGCGTAAAGAAGCTTCTAACTGACACGATGTACAGTCGGTAAACTTTGGGCTTTCGTGTAGGCATTCGAAGTAATTCTGCAATTCAGCAAAATAAAGCAGTCGGCCATGTCTATTTTACACGTTGGAAAGTGACAACAAAGAAACAGGCGAGGCAGTTGATTGAGGTTTCAATTTGCACGCAATGTTCCTTCCAGCCCCGGTGCAAAGAGGGTGAAGCTCCTTAAGACCTCCGAGTTGTAGCTCCAGCCCACCAGAACCGTAAACTTTTTTCTCTTTAAGCTCGGAATGAGAAGAAGCGCTTTAGATGGGCACACATTGTAAGTGACGGGGCGCTACAAGAAGGCGCAGCGCATGGGCCGGGGGCAAAGTCAATGTTTGAACAGCGAGATCCTCTTGGGGAGAGTGTGGACAAACCGCCGATTCGCATTCTCGCCAATCTCTCCCGCAAACAGTGCTTTCAGTGAGTTTTTTTCTTTCTCCGCTAGATTTCTGGGACAAAAGGCGTTGTTGCCGGGTAAATGAATTGGCGAACTGCCGCCGGTTTTAGTCCCTTTCCCAAACAGCTGTGGTCAGCTCTTTGCGGGAATAGCAGCACACACGATGCTGCTGCTACTGCGGCTAAAGTAGACCTCTTCGTGTGTGTTTATGTCTACAAGTTAAAATCCTATTGGACGACGCGCTAAAAGTGCGCCTGCGCGCGAATAAATGCGTTTGAAAAACATGTTATCAAGAACTCAACGCAACGTATACACCGTTCCAATGTCTACAAACTCACAATCCAGCGTCGGAACATCACCGCTCATCGCGCGCATAATCATCGCTTCTGAAAACGAGTGAAACATACGCACGAGCTTCAAAAATTGCACCGACCAGAAGCCCGTTTCTGGAATGGCCTTATCTAGAGCCACTAAATAAGCTACGCTTCACGGTAACGAAACTTACCTATCTCGTCAATTAATATCATAGTTGCCAGTTATATTAAGCTTTATCTGAAATCACAGGAAGCGCTTTTCCGTCCTCCACAAATGTGTAAACAGTTCACGACAGAGCAAAGCAATATTACACGAGGTTCCTAAAACCGAATCTAATGCTGAGGAAGTCACACTTTTGAATCATGACCATCGGCAGCTGCGTCTGCTCTGCAGGGTTGTAAAAGTTACTTTAAAAAATGCTCGTAAGGTACAGCTACAGTTACTCATACGAACGGTACCTAGGTACACACTTAAAATTGTACCTAGATACAGGTACAGTTACCTCAAATATACTTTATTTATTTTCTCCAAATTTGTCAGAATATAATGGAAGTAAAGCTTTTTATACTAAGGATACACACATGAACCTGTTCGATATAAATGTGCTTTACTCCGTTGTCCACATCGGAGTTGAGTTTTCACGTGCCTTATCCGCACGCTCCAACTGGTTCACCGAGGCCGCAGCCTCCACTGTTTACCATGTCACGCCAATACCGCCGAAACTCGCTTGTTGACGTTCTTGCCTTCAGAGCCGGTGCTGACGTTGACGGGCCCAGAAGTCGTCGGCTGCACGAAGAAACGTTTGAGTTGAGTGTATATGCACTTAACCTTCGCGGCGACGAGCGAAAAGCCTCAAGCTTCTTCGTTTTTTTTTTTTTCGGTAGTCGGGAGGAAAATAAACTTTTTTTTTTTTTTCCTTTCGGAACTATTTCAGTTTTGATAACTGCAAAATTTGAGTCTGATTTATTAAGTGGATACTGTATTATATACACGATGTTACAGTGCTTTGCGACTATAATTATAATTTCTATTATATTTTATATTGTATTTACGGGAGAAGAGAGCCACCACCAGGACAAGATACAGGCGACAGAAACTGCGCACATCTTTCTCAAGTTATCTTCTCCCTTGTATAGCTGTCAGAGGAGCTTCAAACACGCAACAAAGTCGATTTTGGTTTGAGGTGAAGGAAACAGGTCGCTATTTTCTCTATACGGAGTTCCGAAGCGATTCGATAAATTGGTGTTGCTAGAACGGCCTCGCTAATCCACCGTTCGCTCAAATGAACACTGCCATTTGCTAAAGTATCGCTCGATGAAACATCATGGGCGGGGCTTCGTTCGCTAAAAGGTCGTTCGATCGAGTCAGTGCCTCCTAGGTCGTACTCAATCAATGTTAATCACGGCACAAGGTGGTGTGTTAATACTTCAAGATTTATAGTTTCTACCATTACGACGAAGTGAATATAAACGTACCTGTAAAAAGTAACTTCACTTAGTTACAAAAGCGACGAGCGCCGTGACAATGCACTTTTGGCGCTGCTTGATTGGCTCGCCTAGGATTGTATCGTCGTCTGCGGTAGGACCTGAAGTAAACTCGAATATGCGGAGCTCAAATTCGTCTGCTTCTTTTGCAGGGGTTGTAGTGACGTAAAAATGCCGAGCTCTGGTTGGTTCTGAATGAAAGATAATACATAGAACTCAAGGGTGGTCTCCCCACTATCCTTCCAATCAGAGCCAATCACAGCCAATCAGGGCTCGGCGTTCTGACGTCGCCACAACCCCTGCAAAAAAAGCAGACGAATTTGCGCCCCCCATAGGATGGAGCTCGGTACCTGACGAAGCTGTCTTGGTGAGAGTTAATTCATCACTTCTTGGTGCATATCATATACGGCTCTAGAGTAGCTTTATAACACTCGATATTCGCTGCCCCTGATTTTCGGTAAATTTGGAGTTGCATAATTGCAACTCTAAATTTACCCGTGCCCTTGTACACCATTCCAATACTTATACAAGTCCACAGCCCAGAGTGCCATCTCCTCAGCCCAGCACGCGCATGTTCGTCGCCTCGGAAAGCGAGCAAATCACGCGGCATGTATTCACAACTCCAGCAACCTATAGGGGACGCCACTATCGGGCAAATATGGCGGTCGAATCTAGGTCGTGCCGTGCCTTGTGCCAGCTCAACGCACAACGCTGGGGCACCAGCAAGTAAGCATTGGACTCCAAATTGGTTCCCTCGCCTTTGGTCTTCCACGTTTCGAACCTGCGGCGATGTGTTGGGGTAAGCGAACTTCCAGAGGCTTGACTTTCTTCGAGGAAACGAGGAAAGAACTGCCCACTGTCCTTCTACGGTGCTGATGAACGTTGAGAAACGCAGAATGTCTGGCTCACGCGGCTACATAGGTCGCGTGCAGAGCAACCTGGGTCACAAGGCGATACTACGGTTACGACACAGTCACCGGTAGAACTGTTCTGTCGCGCAGTCCACCGACAACATGTAAACAGCGAAGCCAGAAGAGACGAGCAGAAATCGCGAAGGGACCTGTTCCGGCCAATTCAGTGTTTTCCCGCTAGGTGCCGTTCGTTTTGCTGGAGTCGCGAGTACACGAACACTGGAAATGGAACCGATCAGGTTCCATTTGCACTGTTTGGAAAGTACTATATGTAGCGAATGTTGTTTTGTTTTTGTTTTTTTAATGCGAAAGCATTAACTGTTCCATGGAGCGAGCTGACGTCATCAGTTTGAAGCGCAAAAACGGCACCTAGTTTCCACGACCCCAAAGGAGCGATGTAAAGCTGATGGATTTCGCCTTCGGTTCCATTGGCTGGCGCACGTCGACAGGGCTCCCATTGGCCGCTGCGCTCGTCAGTTTCCACGACCGCTCACCCCATGGCGCTGCGTGTCTATCAGCGCGCCTTTAGCACCTTAGCGTCTTAGGTCAGCAGGGGAGCACGCGCGCTGATCGGCGACGAAAAGTACGCAGCATGCGAAAAAGGGAGCGGACGAGCGGCTTGGAATTGCTTTCGCATTCACAACTCATAGGAGTGATTAAGTGTACCTCGAGCTTATTTTTTCTTTTTTAGTTCTCGACAATTGAGAAAGTTAAGCTTACCTCACGAACGGGAAAGGTTCCGGAATATTGGAAATTTGTTTTTCTGTGAAAGCTCGCGTGTTTTAGCTATCGAAGATAGGCGCCGAAAAAACAAGGACAAAGAGACGTAAACACTGGCGCCAGTGTTTACGTCTCTTCTTGTCCTTGTTTTTTCGGCGCCTATCTGCGATCATGAACCAACTGGCCCAAATTGCCATCGTAGTGTTTTAGCTATTTCAAGCGTGTAAAGTTCGGCTTTTTTTTTTCTTTTTTTAACCATGGTGAGTGGAGAAACAGAAGGACTGGACAGCACGAATTCGTGTTGTCCCGTCCTGTTTCTTCACTCTCCAAGGTAAAAAGAAAAAAATTAGTTTGCTTGCATCCTTGCATGAACGTCACTAAAGTTCAGAGCCGGTAGCACCAAAATTGCGAAATGTTTTTTTTTTTTTTTTGTTCTCTTGACGTTGAGGTGGTTTTCCCCCGTTCGCCTCGAATATTTATCTCCTCCTCGCATTGCGCGTATTGCCTCCTTCACATGCAAGTACTCAGTCTAATAGTAAAAAGAACAAAAGAAAAAAAAAAGAAAAAAAAAGAAAGCTTTCCTGAGTCTCTCTCTGAGCAAAATTTATCGCCCACAGTGTCTCTCCTTTTCTGCTCATTTCAAAGTGAAAAACATCCAGCATAATAAAGCAAATCGTTTTATATAAATTTAAAAAAAATATCTTGCGTTTTGTTTACTATTTTTACTACACAACTCGGACCAAACTTAACGTAATTCCTACCCTTCGCTAATAACATAACGAAGCACAATATACCGGATTAACATGTTTCGTATCTAGAGTGCTGCCAAAGAACTTCTGAGCTATTTCGTATTAATGCGAACTGTGTGCGCATTTCCAATACATAACACGATGGAATACTTCAAACGCTTGCGTCAAAGTTTCTTTAAATATTTTTCATTCGATTATTGTCTTTGATTTGCCAATCAGTGGCATATTTTTGTCGATTACTTAACAGTGCCATAATTTCATTAGACGTATTTTCCGTTCCACGCTACTCTCGATTAGAGAAAACGCGGTTCGATATAGTTTCATTCTTGTGACGCTAAACTGGCCGAGCTGGGGCGAAATTACTTCTAAATAGGTTCTTCGGACATTCGTGTTTTGAACCACCGCGGTTGGTGATTTTACTTATTTATTTTTATTTTTAAGGCTTATTTGAAGAAAAAAAATGCATCATTTTTTTATCAGCTTCTATAGTTCGAAGTTTTATCTTCAAACTCTAACGAACGCGCCCTTTTTTATATAAAAATAATCTAATTATATAACCAGGGTGTTCAAAAGAGCGGCTAGACTCTTTAAATCGACCGCAAAATTCGGTTTTTTAACCTATCGCGCTACGATTTTGTGCAACGTTGCCCACAGGTGGTGCATTTTTTCTATAAAATTTGCAAAGAGCCAACTTATCTTAGGAAAAAGTAAAAAAAAAAAAAAAGGCTTAGCTCCTATGGAAACGCAGCGAAGCCACCGGTCTTCAAACAACACGGCGCCGTTTGGCAGCGGAGACAAGAGATGGCGTAAGCAGTCACGACGCCAACTGCCGCCATCGGACGAGCATACGGCGCCCAGCTTTGCAGGGGTTATGGTGACGTCAGAGAGTCGTCGAGCTCTGATTGGCTGTGATTGAAGGATAGTGGGCAGGCCTCAAAGCAAGCTGCAGCTGGAGGCCCACTCACTATCCTTTCAATCAAAGCCATTCAGAGCTCGGTGTTGTTTTGACGTCAACGCAACTCTTGCACAAGAACTAGACGACTTGCTCTCCACATAGGCGGCGTTGCGTAGATCCTGCAGTGTAGCCAGGTGGTGAGTTCGGCGAGTTGGTATGCATTGAGCTTGGTGATGCGATGATGTTGACGGGGTAACATGATGTGATGACTAGTGACGACGCTTAGGGGGTAAACACGGAGGCCTTGTACTCTACCTGGTATCGGCCGAAGGCTGGACTCCATGGTGTAAATATGCGGCGAAAACGCGATGAATTTCGCCCGACCGCGTTTGTTCCGCGCGCTACGTGAAAAGTGTGGCCGCGGTGCCGCGCAGATTGCGAGCGTACCGCCAGAAAGAAGTTCGTCGGTTGTTCGAGGATGTATGTTGTTCTGTACTCCGCGTTCTATTTTTTTTTTTTTCTCTCATGTGGCAGCGAAGGATGGAAATGAAATAGGACTCTCTTAGGTTCCGACTGGATTCGGTAACTACTCCGGCGTGATAAATATATTTCGATGTAGTCGACGTGTCAATTTGATCAGCGACGCGAATGCGTTTATTCCGCGCAAAAGACTTACCGACGACGTCTCCCCTCAAGTGTTAGGGAAATGCACTCGCTACGTCAGCACACGAGCCAAAGCCGCGGATCTATCGAATTTGAAAGCAGAGGACTAGAAGCGCTACATCATCATGTTTTTTTTTGTGTGTTTTTTTTTTTGTTTAAGGGATAGTTTTAGGATAGCGGGTCTGCAACACTTTGGCCATAATCTATCGGTAGAGGCAAAGTGTTAGGACAGCTCAACACCCCCCCCCCCCCCCCCCCACACACACACACACAAAGTTTGTTTCCGATTATTGTCTTTTTGTAAAGCATGTTACGGCGAAATTTCGAAAGCAAAAACGAACTTAGCAATACACTTGGTGTATTTATGCGCTCATTGTGCATTTTGATATTTATGGAGATGCACGCAGATTTTAAACAGGATTGATTTTTGAATTAACTGTACAGCGTGTTGTTTAAATTGACTTGACACAGAAAGAATTAAAAAAAAAAAAAAAAACTCGGCACAAGGCACGGCGAACATATCTTGCTCAGAGTTTGTTTTATTCCTTCTGTGCCAAGTCACATTGATTTCTACTTCCTCTCCACCTTCCGGCCGTTCCGCAGTTAAAACCGGATCATTTTATGGGCAATAGTGCACAGTACTCTGTCACGAATGTTTTCTCTTTGCCATTAGGCCTTACTCCTTTGCTGGCACCCTCGTCATTTTGCCTTTTTTTTTTATTATCCGCGATCGCTATTTATGCAGAGTTTTTTTTATACTTCTAGTTTCTATTTCTAGAGGTCCTAACAGTATTTGTCTATTACCTGAAGTAATCAGCAATAAAATTAAGATAAAATATTTTGGAAGTTAAGTCGAGCTATTTTTTTCGATTTGTTTTACATATTCAAGCTTGCCAAGACGTTTTCGAAATGTTCCGATGCAATAGGAAACAGAACCCCGAGAGAATACTATGAAATTTTAAAATATGTCGTGCTCGTTACGAGATTTCATTTATCGCACACCATTTTCTAACAATAGCGAATATGTTCTTATTAGTTCAATCGTGTAAAGAGAGTGCAACTGGCAGCGACAAGCGTGGTGGATCCTGCAACGTAAATCAGCGTATTCACGATAATTCCAAAAGTAAAACCCAATATCTCCAGACAAATCTGATTCGCCTAAATATATCGAATAAAAAGTTTCTGAGGCACAAAACTCCTTCCCCTATTTTTTCTTTTTTTTTCATTTATTTATTCAACGAGGCATGTTTCATGTGAATTCGCCGAAGGATTCACCGCTTCCAACCTAACCTGATCATCCTAAACGGAATTAGGCGTTCGCGTCTAGACAGCATAAGGTCGGTCTGCCTTTGGGGTCTGGCGCCAGTGGTCTACGCTGTAGATGAAAAAATTTGCCAGCGCCCTGGGGTCCTTAACGTGCATCACGCAGTGGTCATGCACGAACGCACGCCGGTACGATGCTCATCCAGGTCGAAGCGGGAGGCGCCGGGGATTGAAGCCACACGCAGGATCCCCGAGTCCTGCAGCGCGAGGTTTTGCTCCACGTACTCCGATCTGCGGTGCGCTAATACACAAGGCCACCGAACCCTAACCTAACCTAACCTAACCTAAGCTAAACTAACTCTGCACCAACAGTGCACATTTTTTCCACTTTGCTAATTTGAAGTCGCGACGTCTGAGCCTTATGAGCTAGACGCTCTTCCTTCTTGTTTTCCCCACGCTCTATGAGGGAAGAAGCATTGTTTGTGTTCCGGGGGTAAAGACCGACACGCGGAGCGGCTCTGTTTATCAACACGGCCGGAAGGCCGCGCATGCGCGGAAGCAATGTGGGCAAAAGCAGCCCGGCTCTCCGTGTTTTCACCATTGTGTCGTGTGGCGTGCGTTCGTTGTTGACGTTGTAAGGACGCTTCTAGCTTTATTTGTGCGTCGTATTTCCTGACAACGTATGTCGTATGCTATGCCCGATTTTTTGAGCTCGCTAGCCGAGCCTGAACGGCAGCGGTATCGAAACAAACTGTGCGCGGACGGCGTTGCCTTCGAGGATCCGTACGCCGCAAACAAGGTCAGCTAAACATCGGACGTGAAGTAGCTGCCACCGAAGTCGACGACTCACGTCGTCGTTTATTCAGTTTTTTCGCCAAGCCAGTTCACGGCTCAGACGGTGCAGACGTACAAGTCTCTCGAGGCGAGTCGGTTTCCGCACTGCCGGCGGGATCAGCAGACTGTGGGTCTGCGATAGTGTGTGTATTCATTAATTGATTAAATACACAGAGCGTCTTCAAGTCAAGGTACGATATTTTTCATACCCTCATGACCACAAGGCATTACAACCAGTAAAGGTTTGTCCGTTCTGCAGTCTTGGCGGTAACAGGTTACAAGTAACGGCGTTACCAGGAACGCGTTACTTTTTTTAGTAACGTAGTAACCTACCCGTTACGTTTTCGACACAGTAACGGGTAACGTACTTATGTTACTATTTCAAGTAACGTAGTCGTTACTAGTTCCCAAGTCTTAAAGAAATTACTCTTCAATTGTTTCCGTGTTTAAGGCGTCAAGCCATGTTTTTCTTTGCGTTTTTTCTCGTAAGTATTTAGGTGAAACCGTAAAATGAGATAAAGTAATTATGTGCAGTTTCTGCATGAACATAATGTTTCTTGATATATGACCTGTATCGTCAAAACCGTAAAATTTGTTAAATCATAATTTAAAAAGGTAACGCAGAAGTAACGTGCCTTACTTTTTTATCGGTAGCGGTAACGTGTTCCTTTTATTTTTAGATAACGTAGCTCAGTAACGCGTACCCTTTATTTGCAAGTAACGAGTGACGTATTTTGTTACTTTTTTTTGGTAACGACTACAACACTGCCGTTCTCTCGCCGATCCCCTTCTGCTTGGTAGCACGGGCGTAGCGAGCCTCCGTCGAGCGCTTGGCCGGTGCTTTGTGCACGAACACCGTGGGAACAAAATCCGGATGGTCTCGATCGGACTACGGTTTCCCTAAACATCAGCAAGCCTCGAGACGGAGATTGAAATTGAAGCCGCATTTGCCTTCAAGAAAGTGATTGCCGCACAAACGGTCGTTCGCGCGGGGCGACCATTCTTTTCGATCCACGAATATTACCAGGGTGACCAGTTCCGCTTATTATAAGCGGATTTGGGCTTCTTTTTTCACCGAGTGGCTGGTAGATTTTTCCAGTCGCTTGTCGCGTTTTTTGGGCTTATTCGTGTTTTCACCCCAAATATTGTTATTTTATTGCTCGTCATGCTCATTCACAGCGTGGTCAAAAACGCGAAAAATAGCATGGCCGTTTGGCGCCGCGGTGAGGTGGCGCAAGCTACCGTCCGTCACAATGTACAAAACAATTACTATCCATTCACAAATGTTTTGGCGCCTTGCCCATCTTGGCCAGTCGGCGGTCACGGTCGTCGTGTCTACTAGTTGCCATTTTATTTTGCGCAAATGGCTTCGAGGTTGTCGAAGCATGGCAAAAGATAGTGTAAAGCGTGGGAAAAGGAAACACAGCTTAAGGACTTGCTGCGACCAGTCACCGGAGACGATAAAAAAGTAGCGTGCAAATGCAAGATCCGCGTTCATCATGCCGACCTCGTTCAACACATGGCAACAGAAAAAAAAACCTGAGGAACTCTCGGCCACTTTCCAGTGCACGTTTGACTACCATGGGCTTCACCAAGTCGTCGCCTCCAAGAACGATACCAGAACTGGAGCTCAAGCTAGCATGTTACTCAGCGTGTCGTGCCACTATCCGGCGGTTAGTGGCATGGCACGCTGACTTTGTATTTGAGCGAGTTCGCCTTCGTATTTGAGCGAGTTCTCTTTCTCATTTTATTATTAATAAACTATTTTCAAGAATATGTACATTTGTTGAACTTCCGCTTGTTTTGGGCTTCTTCACGAAGGTCACGCCGCTTTTTTTGGGTTTCGTTGGGGACGACTATTTGCTTATTCGCTCGGCCGCATCAGGCCACCCTGAATATTACGCACCTTCTGTGCCTTTCAGAGTTCGCCGGGAACTTGTGAAAACTCACTCCTTTCATTTTTCTGTACCTTTCGGTGCAATTAACGGCTACACAGCTTTGCGGCATGCTGGAATGCTATTACGACGGTGACGAAAACACGAAAACAAACGTGGTTCGGGGAGCGGCCGCTCACGACCCAAGCGCTCGCGGACTATCTCTGCCCTTTCTGCTCTGCGCTACCATATTGGTCACCGCTTCGCGCGTTCCTCCTCTCCTTTTTTTGTGCGGCCGCGCTCCCTATGGCTCCGCCGTCGATGTGCCAGGCTTTTTCACACGTTTGCAAGTCCGGTCTCAGGGTGCCGCCATCTTCCCCAGGAGGCTATGGCCTGACTGAAACCATCTGAAAAAACCTAAAGCTAGCCGTGTTGCTAAAAATTGGCAGCGACCTGTACCTTCAAAGCACTCTATAGTGCGTGAAATTTATTATAGGCAATTGGCGAGGGAATTGATGTGTCACGTGACGTATATTTTCCCGCTAAATTTAGCGGGGAAACTCGATTAAAATAGGTTCACGAGACGTGAATATTCCCGCTACATTTAGCGGGTAACTGAACTGGTATGTAGGTCACGCGACGTCAGGTCACGTGACACGAATATTTTCGCAAAGTTTAGCTGAAAAACTGAATACGAGTATAGACCGGCACGCTGTTTACAAACAAACCCGCGTTTGCCCACACCAGGTGTGGGCACTGCGCGTGCGCAGAAACCGGATTTGCATGAAGCGTCCGCGCATGCGCAATGCCGGCGACAGCGCCACCGCAGCTGCGTGACGTCAGAGACGCGTGTTCGTGTATAGACCTTTTCTGCAAGTGCGCCGCCATCTTGAATTGACGTCACTTCCAGTATGGGCGAAAACATTGTTTTGCCTTTTCCACGCCAATGGAAGGCATTTAGGATATAAGCGTAACCGTCACACTTTCTCGTTTTGCCTCCCCTTTATTTTTTTACTATTTGCAGGTTGAAACGTTGGATTATTTTTTCGTCGCCCATACCGGATACGCCTATTAGGTGGCTAGGGACGAGAGTACACAGAAAAGGTCTATGGGGACCCTAAACTCGGCATACACAAAGTTGGAGCCGAAAGTTTGCAGAGCGCGCCGATTGGACGCCGGCGAAAAAAGTGCGAAGTCATCGTCGTGATAGTCCAATCAGTGCGCTCCGTGACCTTCGGCCCCAACTTTGTGTTTGACGAGTTTAGAGCCCTAGGTCTCGTGATTTCAATTTCTGTGCTAAATTCAAAGGGCGGTTGCATGGACGGACGGACGGACAAAATTTTGGGATTGGGGGTGTAGCGTTTAAGAGCATTTCACACTTTAAAATAAAGACAGCAGACTTGAACTGTGAGAGTTCCAGAAAAAAGGACCTAAGAAACGATACCACACGTGCAGAACGACGTGGGGAACTATATATTGCCGCTCAGAGCTCGAAAAACGCGGGGGCGTGGCTCATTAAGGTGCACGCGCTTCCTGATTGGCTCTCTGGTGTTCTTAACGGATGATGCCGCAATGTTATTGGATGGAGAGCGATAACGAGATGCCCGGGACGCCCTGCGTTCCTTAGGCTCTGGATGCGCCTCCTTTGCGAGGATTTTGACATTTAGAATGTAGATTCAGATATCGGCGAATTTCGTTCTATATATGAATCTATATTCTATATGCGTGTATCGATCCTCGTATTTGTATTGGAGAATACAAATACACGGACACAGGCATATCTCGAAGAGACGCAGATACTTATAAATAATACATTAATTTTCCACACATAGCAAAATATTAGAGATTGTCGGGGACTCATCGTGGATATTTGGGGATTGTAAAAAATTAGAGCGTCGCGATACACCTTGGAAAAGAAACATGGAAACACAAAACAGAACGATATCGAGACACTGACACATGTGTTTTGTTATTGTTGTTGGTATTATTATATACCTTTTAGTTTTCACTTTGGTATAAGTTCCTTAAAAGGGCGGCAGCTCAGGTTTGTTCTTTTCGCTTGCAGGTTCCTTGCGATCCACACCTCGAGCCTCATAATGGTTTCGCTCCGGAGACGGCCTGCATCCTTCTCGATAGCGTGCGTCTTCGTCGTCTTGTTGGTGGCCGAAACATTCGTAGCCGCCTACGCGGACTTCAACGGTGAGCGTGGTAATGCAGATTAAAGTCTTTCTTCTTAAGGCTGCCCCTCATGGGGCGAATATTCTGGAAAAAATCGACTAATTTTGCCCGACGGCTTTTGCTCTACGCGTGGCATCAGCACTGCACATGGCTGCTACGTCGCGCGCAAAGCGACCGGGCCGTCGGGTGAAGTTCGTCAGACTTTGCTGTTGAATTTCTCAGGAGAGCGAGCCTTTTGAGAAAACGAGAGTCCAGAGGTACGATGCAGATAACGGTTTCTTAAAAGATTAAACTTCCGCCGCCCCCCCCCCCCCCTTTTTTCCCCCTCTTTTCTTTTTTTCGTTTGAGAGGGACAAAAAAACAATTCAATCAAAATGTCCAACAGGTCGCGTGATACGCGTGTCGGAATGTCCACCGAGACCAACGAGGTAGAGGAGATTGGAGCGATAACCTAACAGCTGAAAGTGACCCCCAACCGGCCGCCGCCATGTTGCACGTTTTTGACCACTAGACACGTGACCTTATAGTTTTATGTCTAGATTTTAACAAAGTACCGCTCACAGATGATTGCTTATCACCGACGAGAAGAGTTATGTTTCGTTTGTTTTAAGTCCAAAATGTTCTTTTACGACAAAAACTCTGGCAGCTTCGGAATGGCTCCGCTTGATGCCGTCAGCCCCGGTGCTGTGTTTTTTTTTTTTTGTTTTTGTTTTTTATCGCAGCTAGACATTGATCTCTGGGGCCAACAGCATTGAGACATAGTTTATCATGTTTTTCACAGCGATCAGTTTTTGCGTAAGTGTCTCAGGATTTGGTACGATCACGTGTCGAAATGGCGGTCAAATTGTACAACATGGCGGCAGTCAAAGGGGGGGTCGCCTTTCCTGGTAAACGGGATACCAGTTTATCGCTCTAAGCACCTCTACATCGTTGACCAAGACAAACAAAATGTCGAAGAGGTCAAAACGTTCACCGAGTAAAAACGCCTTCCGAGTCAGAATGTCCATTCGAATAAAATGGGTGCGCGCATACTCAAACGAGAGTGGGCACCGTTTCGTACAAGGAAGCTAAATTCTCTTGGATTCCTTGAGCTACAGTGATGCCAGTGTCTGGTGTGTAGAAAACAAGCTATAAAACAGCTTTTGAGTCATGTTGGGATTTGCCGGAACCAACGTTAAGCGAGCAACATTATCCAGTCAGAGTTGTGCCAGTAAACAGACGACACGTTTAAACATGAGTGCATGTGTGCACACGTTAATAGATATTATTACCAGAGTTTGAGGCCATAAAACAAAACATCGAAGCAGGTAAGCAATTTGAACGCGACAAAACGACCAACAAGAAACCATTCGTCGAGACAAAACGGATCTATTATTGGGCATTTTGACCTCTTGGACATTTGGTTTCGTTGGACAATCCTTTACCCCTCTCTCTCTATCTCTTTATGGATTCGTACACGCATAAGTACGCCGCAAATAGCTCCTTACTGCTGTGCCCATTGATGCCGTTGCTTGAGCCCGATAGCGATTATGTTTCCTCAATATCATCTTCTCATGGTGTCCAGGAAGTCATATGTATACACTGTAGAGCAGTAACCACTTTTGTCGATGAAACTAAATATCGTAGGGTTAATGCTTTTCTAAATTTTGGGTTTGAAGTAACTGTACACCTTCCATAAATTTATACTGAATGCGTAATGTCGATGTAATCTTCGAGATATTAACTCAAAAGTACCGCCAAAGGTGTGCGCGTTTATTAAGGCGAAATTCTTACTTGTCCCATTGAGCGAAAAAGCGGCATATATGGTCATGAATTACGACTGAGGGGCTCGCGCCGCTCAATCGCATGCTCACGGACGACGCTGCCCTTGGCGTCGTCCTTGAGGTCGTCCTATACCTCTGGGACGACCTTACTTGTCCCATTACACGAAAAAGCGGCGGCGTTGTGCCCGAAAGAAATTGCCCTTGAAGTCATCGAAGAGATCGCCACCGGCGTAGTCTTAGACGCCATCCTTCACGTCGTCCTAGAGGTCGTCCTAGACGCCGTGCGTCGCGCTGATCTCTAGGACGTCGCCCTCGACGTCGTCCTACTCATCGTTCTAAATTTTATTACATTACTCGAAAACATTCTCCAGCGGGACAATAATGCTTTCGTCTTTCTACACGTAAGCAGTCTTGTAATTTTTCATGCCCGAGTGTAATTGAAAGGCTTAAATCATTGGCAGCCGTTGAGCGAGCTTAAATTTCCAGCAAACTTGAAGACTTGAGCGGAGCCGGGAAACCTGATATACCCATTCGTAATTCTAAGCATTTTCTTGTTTCTGGTGGACCGACTGGTCTCACTACGTTTTTACGAAAAATTTCTAGAATGGAAACGACGATTTTCGAGTGGAGCGTTTGTCAAAATGCCGGCAATGGACCAAATTAATGCGGCGCGCCGCCATCTTGCCCATGGCAGAAAACAGGCCAGATGCCGACTTTCGCAGTCGACGCGGTGGTGGTTCGTGTGGTTCATTAATATATACGAAAAGACGTAATTATATCTAACAAAAATTCACAACTTTTACGACACATGTGTATCAAAGTGACTGTCATCTGGATAACAGGAGTACGAGGTTAGATCCCTGTCGTGGATGCAGTTCTAACATTGTGGACTGCTAGAGACCTTGTAGCCTTACATTATATTTCAACGTCAGGAAAATGTGAAGGAGCAGCTTCTTGTGAAGTAGATTATGAAGCTCGACTGTCACACCGAGGTATCAGCATTGCTGATAATTGGGAATTAAAGCATATTGGTTCCTCCGTTGCCTAAGGTAGTAAGGCTTCGCTATATACCTCCGATAGGTGAAAGGCGTTTGGCAACTTCCGGTTCCTTAGGAAATTTTGTTTCACTGTTGACAAACTACGACAATGAGCTACAAGCCTGTGCAAGCATGGATTTGAAACCTCCAGACTGTAGTTTTCAGAACCATTCTTAGACGGGTCTGAAGATTACCGTCGTCTTTTGTCAACAGCTAAAGAAAAATTTCTAAGGAACCGGAAGTTGGCAAACGCCGCTCACCTATTGGTAGGTATAGACGTTTGCAAGCACGGCATCTGGGTGCTGCCATCTTGGTGGTGGTGCGGGTAGATCTAGTGCCACTAAATAAGCTACGCTTCAGAGTAACGACACTTAGCTATATTGTGGCTTAAAATCATGGTTGTCAGTTATCTGAAGCTTTATCTGAAATCACAGGAAACGCTTTTACGTATTTCACAAATGTTTAAACAGTTCGCGGCAAAGCAAAGCAATATTACATCAGCTTCCTAACACCGAATCGAATGCTGAGGAAGTCTCACTTTTGAATCATGACGATCGGAAGTTGCGTCAGCTCTGCATACGAACCAAAATGGCGGCGCCCACAACCATATCGGGGAACGGAGTGCCGATACTCTAAGCGCAGTTCATTTAGTGCCTCTAGGTAGCTCGTCTGATAGTCAAGTATTGCTGAGGCGTACGGTTTCCCGCCATGGCGCCCAAACAAAGCGTTTTTCATCCACGGTGGCGCTCTCGAAGCGCGGCCGCTTGCAAACGTCTATAGACGCTTTGCAGTAACTGAGCATGGGCGCCACCATAGCCGACCTTCAGTTTATGTTTCCTCTTATTCCTTTTATTTCATTTCGTCATTACCATTGCCGGCCAGGTCACTGCCATTGTAGATTTTAGTGCGTCCTTCTCCCTTGTGGGAGAAGGACGCAATAAACGGGCGCTGACGAGCCTCCTTTGTGGAGGCTCGTCAGCGCCCTTTCCAGTGGCTCGGTATCTCGGTAAAACAAGGGAAGGTCGGCATTGGCCGCTGTAATCTGGCGCGTGTGTGAAGCATCTACAGGCGGACTCAATTCTATTAGTTTTTGCATAACCCCCTGAAAAATATGACAAAACTCAAAACTCAAAATGGAGCAACGCTCTCTTGGACACCAGACAAACAGTCTGTTTATCCCAGGAATACAGCTACACGCGCGGAATGCACAAGAAAAATATACTGCTGATGTGGCGCACCAGTAAACGTCTTGGTTCCACCAATGAGCTTGAGTAAACTTAGAGCGATAAACCAGCGACCAAAAATGGCACCCCCCCAGTTGCCGCCACCTTGCCCGTTTGCCACATTAGTGGTCACGTGACGGTAAGATGGCTGCGTCCAGAGGTGCGCCAGATCAGATCGGCAAGGTCAGGGTCAGGAGGACCGTGTTCTAAAATTTACTCGATCTCACTCTAGAGTAAAGGTTCTGTACCTTGGCGTTCGCAAACCTACCCGCGTTCAGTTGCTCTATTTGTCTTGTTAAGTGACATGATCCGCCGGAGTAACTAGCATCTATTCGAGTAAGGTTGGAACACGGCCCCGGACGGCCCATCTGTTGACCGCAAATCTGATCTGGCCCACTTCTGGGCGCAGCCATCTTGACGTCACGTGATCATTAAAAAGAAGCTAGGGAGGTTTTTGAAAAGAAAAAAGAGTTATAAAAGTGAATTATTATGTATTTTTACCCCGTGAACCCGAATACCCAAATCATTTGCTGCGCAAGTATTGTTAAACGTGAAAAAAACGCGAAAGACAGTCGCTGTCCGTGACGTCATTGACGGATCTTTTGGCTGCCCAAGGCTAGGGAGGCGGGGCTTCAGCCCTATTTTGAAATTGCTCTTCTGGCTCTCCGGCGCGTCGCTTTTAAACATAATTGTGATATCTGTTTTTTTAATGGCCAAATGAACGCCATACACGTGTTTTTTCTCAAATGCAGAAGTGCCCCATCTTCCCTTTAATGTAGCAAGCAGGCAAGATGGCGGTAACCGGGAAGGGGGGCGGGTGCATTTTCACCTAAGGCCGTGGGTTCCGGTTTACCGCTCTAAAATAATACTCAAGCTCGTTGGGTTCCACCCGTGGTACTCTGATTTCCTCGCATGCCAAAGTGACCTGCTCGCACCACAGGAGTGTTTTAGTTCGTGGCTTAGAGCGTTTCTCACGCAGACATGCGTGACCTGGTCGAGCTGCTGCTGAAGAACGAACAGGAGTCGCAGCTCAGCCACACCATGGAACGCAAGGGAGGCCGCTCGCCGTCGCTGCGCCTGCGCTTCGGTCGTCGCTCGGACCCAGCCTGGAGCGACACCCTGCACCGCTTCCTGACGGCAGGCAACGCTGGGGGAGACTCCGGCCACTCCGCACCGGCCGCCTAAAGGCCTACACGGACCATGTGCATCGGCAACGGGCAGCGCGGAGCGCGACTTCCGGTTCTCCGCGCGCTGAACGCCGTCCTGCTCGCACCAGTCCCCTTTGACTCCGGACCGTGCAGCCGGGCCAAGAAAGAAGCGTCCGGGGCAGTCTTCTGCAAGTCTTTAACACGCCTGAATGTGCTGTAAATTTGTCGACAAAATTTTGCTAGAACACATCTGAATGCTTACTTGCGTTATGCTTTTGAGGAGTGTCTTCGCAAACTTTTTGAGATGTTGCCGCGCCCGTTGAGTTCTTATCCGAAGAACTGTAAATCATTCACCGGCCACGTGTATTGGGATTCATAGAATAAATTGCTGGTTGTACGTTGGAGCTCTCTTTTTTGTTGTTGTTGCCGTTTTACGTTTTTAGGTGAATGTTTCGTACACTGCGGTTCAAGAAAATGTGTAAGACCGGTCCATATCGGTGTCTGGTGTTATACAACGCCAATAAGGACGAGATAAGGGGGTGAGCGGGGGGAGGGGGGAGCTGACATTATCAGCACGTTCGGCTACCAAGGTTCCAGTTTTTCACAGTGAACTGCGGCCACAAACACGAAGAAACCCCAGAAATTTCACGTATGCACTGCTGATCTCACAAAACAAGCACTTGCGTATGTTTGCCCCTTTCTATGCGTTCCTTAGTCACAGGTTTTAATAATTATGGTGTCACCAGCTTGCATGTTTTTAAAGGGCCATTACAATATTTCTGTCCATGACCTGCGATTAAAATGCAGTAAATTTTCTAAATTTGAACGTACAGTGCGATCTACACAGCGCAGCACTGTTAGTGCAAACAAACGATTGCCAGTCAGTTACAAACCAAGCAATATGCAAAGAAGAAAAAAGCGTCAGTGTCACTTCCGCGCTAACAGTGTCGTGCAGTCATCAATTGAATACTTTTTTTACATTTTAAATAGGACCTATCTAAAATTGATACTGGCTAGCACTAGCAGCTGTTTTTCACTAAGAGTACAACACGCGGCACTGATAACTGGAGACGCTGCCACTGCCGGTGCTCGGCGCGCCGAGCGCCCTCCTGCTCGCACCAGTCCCCTTTGACTCCGGACCGTAGCAGCCGGGCGAAGAAAGACGTGTGCGGGACACTGTCCATACGACTGTCATCGTAGCGAGTGCAGATGCCGACGATCTCCTATTGAACAAGAGTTTGGCTGCAATTACCGATCATTTCACAAGCGACAAAGTTAACGATTTTAATGTCGCCGTGAGTACGCGCGACAATTAAAGAGTCACAAATCCGCCCTGAAAGCTACCTCGAGTATTCAGCATTGGAAAGGACGGCGCGTTACCCAGTGCCAGTTAACTTTTCCTACATTTAATATGGTGTATGCATGCACTACTTCGTGCATCTCGCGTTGGAAGTGTTTGACTCCATCGCGTTTTACGGTAATTATATATTTGTTGCTCACAACTGCGGATCTCTCGAGAGAGCGAAAAGGACATCTGGTGAGAGAAGCATACCCCATAGAAGCGGGCGAGCGCACACAGCTCTAAACAGCAGTGATGGGCCAGCTACGTTCTTTAGAGCTTGTTTTCAGCTATCTAAAACAAACAAAGAAAGAACAAAACGCCCTAGAGTCGTTTAGAAAACCCTTCAGCCGGGGTCACACTGCTCATTAATCAAGCCTGGTAGTTCGATGACGGAGCCATAGAGTGCCCGTTTGCAAATTTGGAGCGTGAGGATCTGGTAGCACAGGGCACTTCTCGGAGATTCTGGTATCCAGCGCACAGCTCTTGCAGCGGCGACGACCCGAAACATGGTTTTCAAACCCGACGAGAAAAGAAGCGGTAGCCCGAGGAACGCGAGATGCACGAGCGGACATTCCATCGCTCGGGAAGAGTATGTTTCGGCGTCTCGCCGCAGCGGGGCGCCCGTTACATGACTCTTGTCTGCCCCTCTACCTTTTCACTTTCGGTGGCAGCGTCGCGTTACGATCTGCCAGGCTTTCTCAGTATAGAGGAGGCTACGATCATGCAAAAGACAATCGGCAAACACGAGCCACCACAATATACGTGGTTCGAATGCCGCGTGCCGAGTTTTCTCCTTAAACTCATTGCCACGCGGCATTTGAAGCACGAATCTCGCGGTGGGTCGCGTTCAAATCTGTATGCAGACTGTGTTTTGTATAATCTATAAGCAGTGTGACCCCGGCTTTCAATGCCGTGCATTCTGAAGCTTCGTACACACATGCGGTTAGCGCGTGCATTCAGTTCTTCCGTAAAGGAGTAAGTTCGCACTCTTTAGACTGATCAGGAAAACAAGGGATCTTAGCGACTCTGCTGGTGGAGCGACGCACAGCACTAATAAAGCGTGAATCCGAGTGACCTCTGGGCAGCGGTATCGGAACAGAAGCGATGTACAAACTATATACCGGGTGAAACAAGGAGACGGTAGGCTCCTTAAATCGACCGGAAAATTCGGTTTCTTAACCTATCGCGCTACGACTTTGTGCAGCGTTGCCCACAGATGGTGCATTTTTTTTTTGTAAAATTTGCAAAGAGCGAACTTACCTGAGGAAAAACTAAAGAAAGAAAAAGGCTTAGCTCCTATGGAAACGCAGCGACGCCACCGGTCTGCAATCAACACGGCGCCGTTTTGCACAGTAGACAAGAGATGGCGCAACGAACGCCGCCAACGAACGAACATACGGGCGCCGAGAGCCGGCCGAGGTATTCCTCAAAGGCTCTTTAGCAGACAATCTTTTCGACTCAAAAGCGGCGCGCGTTCCGCAGGCGGCGACAGTCGCAGAAACAGAAAAGACAGGCGCGGTAACAACAAGGAACTGCAGTTCCTTGTCTGCTAATTACGCCGGCTCTCGGCGTCGTCTGCTCGTTCGTTGGCGGCAGTTGGCGTCGCGACCGCTTGCGCCATCTCTTGTGTCCCGTGCGAAACGGCGCCGTGTTGATTGCAGACCGGTGGCGTCGCTGCGTTTCCATAGGAGCTAAGCCTTTTTCTTTCTTTACTTTTTCCTCAGGTAAGTCCGCTCTTTGCAAATTTTACGAAAAAAATGCACCATGTGTGGGCAACGCTGCACAAAGTCGTAGCGCGATAGGTTAAGAAACCGAATTTTCCGGTCGATTTAAAGAGCCTACCGTCTCCTTGTTTCAGACCTTTTCACCCTCCACCGCATGGGCGCTGCCATCTTGGAATCACGTGATGCGGCCGCCATTGGGTTGCTTCAACTTGTCGCTCCGCTCTCCCGTCCGCGCCTTGGCGGATGCGTTGAATTCGTGTTTTTCGTCGCGTTTCACCGCGTCTCTTGCCTTACTCCGTAAAGTGTCGTCCGACACTTCTACTTACCATGCAATTGCATTACATCATTTTGCGCGCAACTTCTGTAATTGATTTTGTAACACGTTTTGAATATTTTTTACCGTCGGCGTGCGGGATACGTGTGAAAAGGTTTTATAGGAACAGGAATCAGCGTTAGCACTTGCGCACATTGAGAACATATAGGACTTGAAGAGAGCCTCGAGGGTTCAAATACCAATAACTTATGAGAACTGAAGTTTGGTTACTAATAAGGGCGGAACATTTGCAATAGGAAGCCCAATGTTATTATATATATATATGAGTGCGCATTGGTGTCAAGGAAGAAAACAAAACCACTCAGCGTAATTAGCCACGTGTTTTTCCTCAAAAAATGGTGTTTTGTAGTTCCAACAGATCGAAAACAGTTTCTTTTGATTACACTAGGGAACTAGTGGACAGGGCGCGGGAACAAACATTTAGTTTGAATAATTTTTTATGCTAGAAATAATGGTACCTTAGCATTAGGCAACTTGTTTGTTCGCAAAATCACACCTATATCTGTTT